>NC_142570.1:4452916-5070000 GCF_041283825.1 Pyrus communis | reverse complement strand
TAGAACGCTTCCCAGAAGAATTTGCCGTGTAGTAGGTTAGCAATGAGCTTGAGGGTGGTCAAGGGATCATGGAACCAAGCCAGCGGCAGTAGTTGCCTCAGATATGCACACGAGGCATCCACCTCGGCCTCTGCCTCCTGGTTTATCTTTGTTCGGTATACACTTGTAAGGTTTGACAACCTTGTAAAAGAGATCATGGCAGGGGTTACCAGCGGAAGGTGCGACGGGTGAATCCTTGTTCGGAATCTGATCACTGGTAGTACTCAAACCCGTCATTTGGATCGAATTTGGGGGTCTCATGTTGATTCTTGTCTTCGCTGTGGCTCTAGAAATGGCTCTCTCGTTCTTGAAATTCGCAACCGCTAACGGTGGTTTGAGCCGTGGAGAAGAAGCAAGAGTTGTATAATTCGGAGCCGCCATGGATCTTGTTCTTGTGAGATGTGGAATGTGGTAGACCGACAGGATTTTCTCCATTTTCGTGATAACAACGAGTGGGAATGTATTTGGTTTTTAGATAGAAACTAATTAATGACTTGGTCGCCAAGCAATTGCCTGCTCCGTTTATTCCTCATTATCTTTTATCTTTTATTTTTTTAATGTGTAAAAAGGTAATTATTTCCATAATGTTGAAAATAAAGTAGGGAGTAACAGAGATCAAAAGAGAATAAAGAGAATCTGAGAGAGAGATTGAAGGAGAAATTATACAGAAAATGTGTTGGGATTTATATAGAAAATATGTCTCAACTAATTATATTACATATTGACTCAAAAATGAACAACCACTTAATAAATAATATTTACAGCACTTCTTCTTGGATGTTGACCAATCAATGATAGTTATCTCTGTAGTATCCCACATCGCCCGTGAGGGCGTGGTCTTTGGGCCTTATATGTACATGCCTGGTGGTACCCTTTGAGGAGGCCTTTTGGGGCTGCGGCCTGCAAAAACAAAACCGTGCGGTAGCCTGGTGTCTGCGACCTAGTCCAGGCCAGGAATGCCAAAGCGGACAATATCCTCAAGGCGGGAGACCGGGATGTGACAATTTGGTATCAGAGCCAGACTCACGGCCGTGGTGTGCCAACGAGGACGTCGGGCTCCCTAAGGGGGGTGGATTGTAGTATCCCACATCGCCCGTGAGGGCGTGGTCTTTGGGCCTTATATGTACATGCCTGGTGGTACCCTTTGAGGAGGCCTTTTGGGGCTGCGGCCTGCAAAAACAAAACCGTGCGGTAGCCTGGTGTCTGCGACCTAGTCCAGGCTAGGAATGCCAAAGCGGACAATATCCTCAAGGCGGGAGACCGGGATGTGACAATCTCGATAAAACCTTGTTTGGAAAACTCAGTGGAACAAAACCAAAGTAAAGGAGCAAAATTGAACAAAATTTAAGACACATTGATAAGTTGTTGAACAAGAATAATGTTGTCTCGCTAAAACCTTGCTAGAAAAACCTAATGCAATAAAAATCTGGTCGAAGGAAAGACAACACAACACGCTTATATGTCCATTAAAGCATATTGTTGAAGACTCTCCTTGATGATTAACTTAGCTAGATAAGTGACTGTCCCTTATGATAGTAAGTCTTGAATCGACTGATCGTCACTGTCAAGTTCGAAGTAATGTGACTTCAGCCTTCAAGAAATTGAACTTAAGTAGAACTTGACTATGAAAAGTGGGGAAGTTTATTGAGAGTTTGATAATAGCTTGTTGTATTTCTACAAAGGTTGAAATACCAAAAGAAAAATATACTTCAAAATATACACTCTAAAATAAAAAAATTACTAAAGCTCATGGTGAATATAAGCCATGTATACATATAGCTAGAATGATGTGAACTCCCTCATCTTAATGTAAAAATATCGATGTACTAAAATTAAACTAACAAAATAACTCATTAAGACAATTTATACCAAATTTATTTAGAATACAATGTACTGGTATTGAGTACATATTTTGAGCTTTAAGATCTTTATTTGAAATATTTAATAAAGGACTTCATGGTTTTTTCATACTTTAAGAAATTGCTTAAACTAATTCGGTTTAATCTAAGGTAAAGATTATTGTTTAAAGTTGTGCTATTAAATGTTATACGCTTAAACATTAAGTCCAAAAAATATATAATTAAGAGAATGTAATTTAAAGAAGTTAGATTCATGGGAAACATGCTTCGAGATTTATTTCGCACAACTTCATCAAAGATTAAGAACAAGGGATTGAAGAGAAGGTTTGTTAATTTTTCCGGAGAAGATGAAGATTGTATTGGGTTATCCAAATAAATAATATTTTATTGATTGTGTGTATAATTTTTTTTTATATACATTGGAAGTATTTTGGGCGGAAACATTTGCTTACACCATAACAATTGGATTAAAATATAAAAATTTTAACCGAGAAAATTTAGGTTTTAACTTAAAAATAGTTTTTCTGCTTCAATTTTTATGGGTTAAATTTTTAGCCTAAGATTATTAAAAAATGAATTTAGGATAATTTTTTTTTCTTAAATAATTTTTTGTAAAATAAAAAATTATGTAGACTATCCTAATTTAATTTTATAAACTTTTTAACCGAAAATATTTAGATTCCGATAAATATTGAAAAACCACTAAACGACACCATGATACTCTGAAAAAATATGAAACACATGAATTTGTTTTTTTTAATAATTTTAGCGGTTGAATTTAAATTTGGACTGTTAAATCTTTTTTTTTACCATTGAATTTGGTCATATTAGATCTTAGCCATTAAATTCAATGAATTTATAAATATAAAACTAAAAGAATACATATATATGGTCGAACAGCCCACTAACTCACGAGAGAATTTTGGCCAAAATTTGTCCCAAAAATGAGTTTTGGATTAAGACTCATATTTGGCCTAAGAATTGAAGTAAGTTGGGATAGGTTTAGAACTTAAAATTTTAAGTTTTACTTCAACCTAGGTTGGATCAGGTCTTAAAATGGTTGAAAAAAAAATTATTCGTTGAATATTTTCATACAAGACTTTCCAAAGTGGCAGATAGACCAATAGGTGCAAAAATTTGACGCCATTCGTCCCTAATAACGCGTAGAGATCTTCTTCGGTTCATTTATATGCGTATCCTGGGGATAAACTAATTATAGTCGTCCGAGAAACATTTTACGGCCACAAATTTTCTCTATTTTTCATGCAAAACAAAGACTCACTCCTTCACTCTTTCACATCTTCTGTTATTCTCCCATTCTCGCCTGTGGTGGTTTCCAACGTGAGGATTGCCTCCACCAACCAAGTACGCAGTGGCAAGGATTCGACGACCAAGTTGGGCTCATCATCAACCTCTTCCTCACCAAAAAAACACTACGATGTAGCAGCCTTTCTCCTACAATTTCACATCTTCACCACTCACCAGTCACCCACCGCCATGATTGCCGTTATCCTACCCTCACCCTTCCTCTCCCAACGCCTGCACCCTTAGCTTCATGGCCGCACGACTAAATTTAATAGCCAGGATTAATGGGTATCTCAGCTCCCGAGGCAAAGATCTGGAGATGATCTTAGTCTCCTAATAGCAATAGCGACACTACTTTGATGTGAATATATATTTCTACTGCTCCTTAGGGACCTTTTTCAAGATATTTGCCTTTAAAAATACTTTAAGCAACAAATCGCACCTTCTCCTTTGAGATTTTGAGAGAATTGCATCAAAAGTTTTCATGAAACCTCTACAAATTAATTAAATTAGATCAAAATCGATGGAATTATAAATCTATTAAAATTCCTCAAAATCCAAACTAATTACACCATAACTTGGTTTAGTAAATAGTATTTTCTTCCTATCACCTAAACTCTAATTTATTTGGTGGATTCCCTTGGAATGACGAGTTGTTCTTCTCCCTTTAAGAATTAAGCTCCTCTATACTTCGCCAGCAAAAGGAAGCCGTTAATTTTTTTTTCCGAAAAAAAGAAGGAAGCTGTTAATTTTAGTATTTGTTATGCAGGCTAAAATAGGAACAACAACAACATCCAAAGCAGTTTTCGACCAAAAAAAAAAATCAAAAGCAGTCAAATTGCATAATTTGAATTTGATTCACTAATTCTTAAGAGTTGGCTCACTAATTCTCTATGTGCACGTCTTGGTGTCTTTGGGTTTATGTAGAACCCATTGCACTGTTTGATGAAAAGATGTAACCTATCAGAAATATACAATATTTCAAACCAAAAGCGTTAGTTCTTCACTACTTGGCATCATGTTTGCATGTGGAACAATGCAACTATTCATACAAATCATAATGTGTAATTTCCAACACAAGTCCCTCTTTCTGCCCGACATTCATATAAAATGTAATCTGCCAAAACATAAACACGTATAAGCAATTCGCAAATGATACAACTCGAAAAAATTTCATTCAGCTAAACAAAGAACATGGAATTATAATTTACTGAGGTTAAAGCTGATATGATTCACCATAATTTATTGTCAAAGAAAAAAATACGTAAAATTTAAGCCTCTCTCATACTATCCCACTAAAAATTATAGTAGATCAGTCAATTACAGCCAGCTGCTGGTACTCTTCATCGGATACGGCGGCTTCCATGACCTTGTCCGGGCCAATTTCCCCATCATTTTCCAAGAAAGTTTTGAGCAATTTTTTGGAAAAATCGCACACTATCGTCACCCCTGGTTGTGTATAAGGGATCAATGGCCTTCCGTCATCATGAAAGAATTTATCTGCCAAGTTCCAGTACACTAATTGTGGCACCACATCTCCATATCCTTTCTCTGTAAACTTCCTTTGTATTGCCTTATAATCCGACTTCGAGCAGCAGTCACCATAGGGATAATCCTCCTTTTTAAAGACTTGGTGACTGAACACAAACACCTTCTTGATCATCTGCTCTGGCTCCAAATTCTCATTTACAGCCACCTCGAGAATCAAATCAAACACCTTCTTGATATCAGTAGAGCTGTTGCTGTCCATCCTTTTAACAAAATCGCACTTGCACGCACGGTTGCTGTCCATCCTTTTAACAAACTCGCACCTGTACCTAAATTCGTCCCCTTGTATCCAATGCAGCTCAGGCGACTTACTGAAACTGATCACTTTTCCTTTCCATGGCTCTTCACTCAATTCAGAAACCAAAATTCCCAACGCAGATGACACATCCTCCTGGAGCCCCCTTATCCATGTCTTGCCAGGGTCACATACAGCCAAGCAGTTTTTGAATTTCCCTTGCTTTAAGTAGATGTCCTCCACCATCGCCTTCCACTGAAGCTCAGCTGCTTGCCTTAAATTCGAATGATTCACATAGCGTAGGACCTCATGTGGAAGTAAAGCATTGGCCACAATCTTGGACTTGTCGGCTTTCACCTCCTCCAAATACTTTTCAACATCAAAGGGCATCCTTCCAAATCCCATATGGGTTCTAATAGAGCTGTAGTACTTCTCCAAGGGATTCAAAATCTCCTTCCTAAGCCGGTCGGTGACTCTTCTTGTGTAATCGGCCTCCTTAGCACCTTGGTATTCTGGATATGATTCCTGCGGGAAAACCTTCCTTGCAATGTTTTCACACAGAAAAGTGGCGCGGATTGGGACCCAGGTATAGTGGCGGTTGAAAACGCAACTGTATGCAGCATCACTTATCTTCTCACAGTTCTCATCATCATCATCATCATCACTATCATCAAAATAATCACCATGATATTCACGCTTAAGATTTTGCTGCTTCAATTTTTCAAGATCAGACTTCAAGGATTCTGCAAAAACATCCGTGACCTCTGTTGGTATTTGACAGTTTACTAACTCAATACCAAAATATGTGGGTGATAAGTTTACAAACTCTATCACACCTCTTTCACTTTGCACTCTCAAATAAAATTGGACAAAGAAAGAAATAGAGAAAGGAGGGAAGCAACAAGCTTTGGCAAAACACTTGGACTTTGATATATGAAAAAGGTTTACAAACTATTGGAATAAGAAAGCTTACAAGCTTCTTCACAATTGGAAGTGGGATTTGGATGGGATGATTTACAATGCTTGAGAACTTGGGTATTTATAGCAAACCAAATGATTAAACTAAGATTACTTATTACCACACAAAACACATTAAATGCACCTAATAATTTTTATTCAACCATACCTAACATTGCCTAACTTTCCATGCCTAACTTTGACATTGATTTTCAACAATGGCTAGTAGCACCCTTTTTTTGATTTGAATTTCCAACACACCTCCTCAAATCAAAACGCCTTCATTCCTAGCATTTCACGCAGTAGCCGGAATGTTTCAATTGGCAATGGCTTTGTGAAGATGTCTGCCACTTGTTCCTTGGTGTGACAGTAGACAAGTTCAATTGTCTTTTGCTTCACATGGTCCCTTAGGAAATGGAACCTGGTATCAATGTGCTTGCTCCTTCCATGTTGAACAGGATTCTTTGCAAGTTTGATTGCAGACACGTTATCTACATGAATCACAGTCGATTCCACTTGTGGATGACACACTGACTTCAACAGATTTCTTAACCAAATTGCCTCACACACGGTTGAGGCTACAGCAACATACTCGGCTTCACATGATGACAAAGCAACAATTGATTGCTTCTTTGAAGTCCATGAGAAAGCTGTTGATCCTAGAAAAAACACATAGCCAGTTGTGCTTTTCCTTTCATCTTGGTCACCTCCCCAATCACTATCTGAATAACCAAATAATTTTGCATCTTCACCAAAATTATAAAATAGACCATAGTTTAGAGTACCTCTTATGTACCTCAAAATTCTCTTGGCGGCCAGCCAATGAGACTCCCTTGGTGTTTCCATGTATCGACTCACGAGTCCAACACCATAAACTATATCAGGTCTTGTGATTGTAAGGTACCTTAGGCTTCCAACGAGGCTTTTGTACACTGTTGAGTTTACAAACTCACCCTCTCCTCCTTTGGACAGCTTCAATCCAGTTGCGACTGGGGTATTGACAGTGTTGCACTTGTCCATATTGAACTTCTTCAATATGTCTCTCATGTACCTTTGTTGAGAGATGTAGATACCATCACTTTCTTGCTTCACTTCTATGCCAAGAAAGTATGACATTAATCCATTGTCAGTCATCTCGAATTCACTGAACATGGATTGCTTGAACTCATGGAACATTGCCTCATTGTTTCCTGTAAACAATAAATCATCTACATAGAGACAAATAATTAAGAACTCCCCCTTTTCACCATTCTTCATGTAAACTGAATGCTCGTATGGACATTTCTGAAATCCATTTTGGTGAAGGTAGTTGTCGATCCTTGAGTTCCAAGCTCGTGGTGCTTGCTTGAGGCCGTACAAAGCCTTCTTCAAACGATACACCTTATCTTCTTCTCCTTGTACTTGGAAGCCTTCCGGTTGTTCCACGTACACTTCTTCCTCAAGTACTCCATTAAGGAAGGCTGACTTGACATCTAGTTGATAAATTTTCCATTTATGATGTGCGGCAAGAGAGATTAGCAATCTTACCGTGTCAAGTCTCGCAACTGGAGCATAGACTTCATCATAGTCCACTCCATACTTCTGTTTGTAGCCCTTTGCTACAAGCCTTGATTTGTATCGATCCACACTCCCATCTGCAGTGCGTTTGATCTTGTAAACCCACTTGACACCAATAGCCTTCTGATTTGGTGGGAGCTTTGTCAGCTCCCAAGTGTCATTCTTCTCGATGGCATGGATCTCTTCTTCCATGGCTTTCTTCCAACAATCTTCTTCCACAGCTTCATTGAATGAGAAAGGCTCGTGGTCTGCATACAAGCAGAAAAGGTTGGTTTCTTCTTCTTCTTCTTGTCCATAAATCTCTGTGAGACTCCTTAACCTCACTGGAGTTGAGGAGCTGCCTTCCTCACTAGATGTAGGACCACTCCTTGCAATTCTGTGCACTGGAGTTGTTGTGATTGTTTGAGCAGGCTGTTGCTCAATCGGTGGTACAACTTCTGGTTCTTCAAAATTAGTGGAGACGATCTTCTCTTTACTGACTTCTTTGTTGTTCCACGTCCATGTCTCTTCCTCACTGAAGATGACATCTCTACTAACCACTAGTTTGCCAGTTAGTGGGTTGTAGAGCTTGTATGCCTTGGACTCTTCACTATAGCCCACAAACACACACTTCTCACCTCTATCATCAAGTTTCCTCCTCTTGGCTTCTGGAACTTGAGCATATGCAACACACCCAAAAATTCTTAGGTGTGTAACATTCGGCTTGTATCCACTCCAAGCCTCTTGTGGTGTCATCCTCTTGACACTCTTTGTTGGACATCGATTCAACAAATAAATCGAACAAGCTACAGCTTCTGCCCATAACTCTTTTGGCAAATTCTTCTCCTTAAGCATGGACCTTGTCATGTCAAGGATGGTTCGATTCTTTCTTTCGGCTATCCCATTTTGCTGTGGGGTATAGGCAGCAGTAAGTTGATGCCTAATTCCTTGCTCCTTGCAGTATGCTTGGAAAGCATTGGAGGTGTACTCTCCACCTCTATCTGATCTCACAGCCACAAGCTTGTGGTTACTTTCTGCCTCTGTGAGTGCCTTGAACTCCTTGAAAATTTTTAGGGCAGCTGACTTTTCCTTGAGAAAATAGACCCAAGTCTTTCTACTGAAATCATCAATGAAGGTAATAAAATACCTATTACCTCCATAAGACATGGGATCCAATGGACCACATATATCTGTGTGCACCAACTGCAGTGGTGCCTTTGCTCTCCATGTATCACCAACAGGGAACGATAGTCGTGCTTGCTTGCCAAGCACACAACCTTCACATACTTGGCGTGTGGCTTCAATCTGGGGTAGACCACGAACCATTCCTCCACTTGACAGCAACTTTAGGCCATTGAAATTAAGATGGCCAAATCGAAGATGCCATTTCCATGACTCATCTTCCATTACACCGATGTTGCAGCTTCCAATCTTTGTGTTCAAATTCAACGGAAACATCCGGTTCTTTGACATTCGAACACGTGCAATAAGCTTTCTCCTTGCATTCCTGAGAGTGAGAAGCATGTTCTCCATATGTATAATGTACCTTTTCTGGAGCAGTTGACCAATGCTCAGAATGTTGCTCTTCATACCTGGTATGTAGTAGGTATCGGAGATGTATTCTTCTCTTCCATCCTTCTGGATGATCTTGATCTTCCCTTTGCCTTCAACTGGCAACTTTGAGGAGTCACCAAGACTTACAGATCCATAGGCCCCTTCTTTGAGTTCGGCAAAAAACTCCTTCTTTCCACACATGTGATTGCTTGCACCAGAGTCCAAATACCAAACATCTTGTTGGCTACTGGAATCATGGTGTGCTAGTAAGACTGTAAGTTCTTCATCAGTATTTCCACTTGATTCTGCCATGTTGACATGCTCACCATTTTTATGTGAACATTCATTGGCATAATGTCCATATTGCTTACAGTTGTGACACTGGATATGCGCCTTTCCTCGAGTAGATCTCCACTCCTGAGACTGACCTTGATTTTGTGCATAGCCTCGACCTCTTCCTCGGGCTCGTCCTCGGCTACGGTTGGATGAGCTCCCACGACGTGAGTTCCACTGCCCACGACCTTTATTTGGTTTGTCAATATTCAACTTTGACTCCAAAGCTTGCTCTAGCGTTGTGGGGCTTGCATTCTTCTGAATGCGTTGCTCGTGAACTAGGAGGGATCCTAGTAGCTCTTCTGCGCTCATCACCTCCAAATCCTTGGATTCCTCAATGGCAGTCACCACATGCTCAAACTTAGATGTGAGTGACCGGAGTATCTTCTCCACAACTCGTACTTCATCGAGTCTCTCGCCATTTCTCCTCATCTGATTTACTATCACAATGAGCCTTGAGTGATAGTCGGAGATGCTCTCCCCTTCATTCATATGAGCAGTTTCAAAATCTGCTCGAAGTGATTGTAACCTCACTTTCTTGACTCGATCTACTCCTTTGTAGATTGTACTGAGTGTATCCCATACTTGCTTGCTCGTTGTTGCTTCTGCAACCTTCTCGAACGTTGAATCTTCCAAACCCTGGTATAGAAGATACAGCGCCTTTTGGTCCTTCTTTCGTAAGTCCTTGAGAGTGTTCCTTTGATCCGCAGTATATACGGCTTCTTGCTCGGCAGTGGGTACAACATACCCACTACTGACAACTTCCCATAGCTCCTGTGATCCAAACAATGCTTTGAATTGGATGCACCATCTTTCATAATTTTCTTTCTTCAATGTGGGAACTTGGAGTTGCACTAAGTTGGACGCCATAACTGCTGCACCTGCCAGAATGGTATTCTGGCTCTGATACCAATTGTTGGTATTTGACAGTTTACTAACTCAATACCAAAATATGTGGGTGATAAGTTTACAAACTCTATCACACCTCTTTCACTTTGCACTCTCAAATAAAATTGGACAAAGAAAGAAATAGAGAAAGGAGGGAAGCAACAAGCTTTGGCAAAACACTTGGACTTTGATATATGAAAAAGGTTTACAAACTATTGGAATAAGAAAGCTTACAAGCTTCTTCACAATTGGAAGTGGGATTTGGATGGGATGATTTACAATGCTTGAGAACTTGGGTATTTATAGCAAACCAAATGATTAAACTAAGATTACTTATTACCACACAAAACACATTAAATGCACCTAATAATTTTTATTCAACCATACCTAACATTGCCTAACTTTCCATGCCTAACTTTGACATTGATTTTCAACAATGGCTAGTAGCACCCTTTTTTTGATTTGAATTTCCAACAACCTCATCGTATAACAACTTATAATCCGGGTCACGCTTGTACCTCTCAATAGCTTTCTTGGCCATGGCGAGGGTCTTCTTCTCACTCCCCCTTCTCCCGTCTTGGTCTTCTAGAAGACGGTACAGAATCTCCGGAAGTTCAAACAATTTCCCTATCGACTTGGCAAATGTTGCGTAACACAATAGGGTCTTGGGGTGGTTGTGGTGGAGCCAGTATGCCGCCGTGTAAAACCCTTCCCAATAAAGTCTGCCGTGAATTAGGTGAGCAATGATCTTGAGGGTGGTCAAGGGATCATGGGACCAGGCCAGCGGCAGCAGTTGCTTCAGATATGCACACGAAGCGTCCACCTCAGCCTCTCTCTCTAAGTTTTTCTTGTTCTTGGATTTGTACTCGTATGGTTCGATGACGTTGTAAAAGAGAACATGGCAGGGGTTACCAGCTGAAGGTGCGACGTCTGAATCCTTGTTCGGAATCTGATCACTGGTAGTACTCAAGTTCCTCATTTGGATCGAATTTGGGGGTCTCATGTTGATTCTTGTCATCGCTGTGGCTCTCTCGTTCCTGAAATTCGCAACCGTTAATGGTGGTTGGAGCTGCGGAGGAGGAGCAAGAGTTGTATAACTCGTAGCTGCCATTGCCAAGGCCATGGATCTTGCTCTTGTGAGATGCAGGATGTGGTTGACTGACAGGATTTTCTCCATTTTCCTGATAACAACGAATGGGCATCTTTTTCGTTTTTAATATAGAACTAAATACTTGGACGTCAAGCAACTGCCTGCTCCGTTTAAATTCCTCATTATCTTTTATTTTTTGAATACTATAAAAAAAAGATAATTATTTCCGTAATGTTGAAAATAAAGTAGAGAGTAAGAGAAACCAAGATGGAACAGAGAGAAACGAAAGAGAGTTTTGAGGAGAAATTAGTGTATATTTCCTCATCAACGGAGAGAGTAGGATTTTCTCCCCTTTTTAATCCTCTCTCATCCTCTCTCATTATTTTTTTCGTTCATATCTTTCTATAAAAAGTCAACAAAAAATGTTTCATGATTTAATCGTAACCGTTTAAAATAAGAGGGGTGAGAGTTTAGGAGAGACTCCATCACTAGAGAAGAGATTAGTAACAATGGCGACACAACTTCACCAAAAAACTCCATGGTTTAGCAGATTTTATCCTACAATTTCATCAAAAAACTCCATGTTGTAGCAGAGTTTCTCCTACAATTTCACATCTTCACCACTCACCCATCATCCACCGCCGTGACTGCTGTCACCCCACCCCCATCCCTTCCTCCTTCCTCTCCGTCGGCTGCACCCTTTCCCCTCTAGCTCCTGGTCGCACGATTAATAACAATAGCTACACAACGTTGATGCGAATATATTTCCGCTGCTCCTTGGGGGGCTTTTTTTTCAAGATATTTGCTCTTAGATGCAAATTTTTATTGCCCTTAGTACTAGCGTTTCTTGTAGTACTTTTTATATTCTACACACTTTTTGTTGATTTATGTCATTCAATTCTCTTTAAATCATTTGATCTGACAACTAATAGGTAAAAAAGTGAGTGTATGAGAATATCACCGTCATAGTCGTTAAAAGAGAAATGCTAGTAAACCTTTGAACTAACATTTACACTTCAACCTTTTGACTCCTTCACATGACACTTACCATTTTTTTGAAATTATATTTTCTGTTTTTCATCATCAATATCAGGGCACACAGGAACCTACTCCCCATCGACGGCTCGTGCAATTTAGCTAAAAGGAAAGCCAATGATTCATAAATACCAACACTATGGACAACCCTCTTATCTTTCGCCGTACTACTCGCTATGTGAGCAGGTATCTGGACCTATAAAGTTGAAAGTCATACATGTATCAAAATATAGGTGCAATGCGCAGTGAAGAGGCCGTCTTCCCCATTGCTATGTAGAGGAGTAAAATATGTAGGTGGGTGTTTACTTTTTTGGTAATGCCATCATGACATGTTAATACGTTTTCGAAAAAGTTAGAAGGTTGTATTCAATGGAAATTTTGAAGGATTTTAATTCTTTTAATGAATCTAGAGTATTTAATTTTAAATGATTATCTAAACTTTAATGTGTATTCAATCAAGATTTTAAGATAGTTTATTAAAATCCTTAGAAATCTAGGTGTGTTAAATAATAATTTTAAAGAAGTTTATAACATTCTAGGTGTATTCAATTAGAATTAAAATTTAAAGAATTTGGAAAAGTTGAGGAATTAGAGGGAATTGAAGAGATTTTGTAGTGTATTTTAAGCATATACAAATCTCATCTCTCCCCATGAGATTTCGAGAAAATTGAATTAAAATTTTACGTAGAATCTCTACAAATCAGTTAAACTCCATAAAAATCTATGGATTTATAAATCCATTAAAATATCTTAAATTCTCAATTGAATAGATCCCCTTAATACGGGCTCGCTTAAAAGCAGTGGCGAAGTCAGAAATGATTTTTATTGGCATGAAAAATTTAGAAGTCTGTTATCTACACACGAAGCGTCCACCTCGGCCTCTCTCTCTCTCTCTCTATAAGTTTTTCTTGTTTTCGGATTTGCACTCGTATGGTTCGACGACGTTGTAAGAGAGATCATGGCAGGGGTTAACAGCTGAAGGTGCGACGGGTGAATCCTTGTTCGGAATCTGATCACTGGTGGTACTCAAGCCCCTCATTCGGATCGGATTTGGGGGTCTCATGTTGATTCTTGTCATCATTGTGGCTCTCTCGTTCTTGAAATTCGCAACCGTTAACGGTGGTTGGCGATGCGGGGGAGGAGCAAGAGTTGTATAACTCGTAGCTGCCATTGTCAATGCCATGGATCTTGCTCTTGTGAGATGCAGGATGTGGTTGACTGACAGGATTTTCTCCATTTTCATTGCCAGGCTTTTTTTCAAGATATTTGCTCTTAGATGCAAATTTTTATTGCCCTTACGACTAGCGTTTCTTGTGGTACTTTTTACATTCATGACATGTCAATACAAAACGGGTTAATATGGGCTCGTTAGAAAGCAGCGGCAGAGCTAGAAATCACTCCTATGAGGGGTTTTTATTGGCATGAAAAATTTAGAAGTCTGCTATTCACACATTTATTTTTACTTCTTACACACTCATAAATTTTCAAACCTAGGGCCTGTGGATGTTTCGAACTACACTTACTAATGCACTACAAGCTATTTATTGAAAACATTAGCAAACAATATATATTATCAAATTTCAGGATGGGTCTAGGCCTTTTTTTGCCTTCATATGGCTCCGTCATTGTTTGAAAGTGTTTTAAAATGATTGAAATTGTTTTTTTTTTTTTTTTTTTTGTGAAATTGATTTTGGATTTCAAAATATTTTAAGTGATTTATGAAAGAAGCATCAGAAATGTATTTTTTACAGGAAGCACTTAAAGTGCTTTTTTAATATTTACTTGAATTTTTATTAAGGATTGGTTTGAAAAACATTTTCACCAAAAACGTTTACAATCATTCTATAATAACTTTCAAACAAGCTCTATATCTGTTTTTTTTTTCTTTTTTCTACAAGTACAATAGTACTCTCTAGAGGTCATAACTTAGGATCCTTCAACAAGATCTAGTGATTCTCATTTTTTTGTTACTCAACACAACAAATATCAGAAACTTTTTGGTTGTTTGGAAAATGTAGCGAGAATTTTTTGACAAACAACTAGAGAACGAAAACGAAGTTAGCAAGTTAGTCTTAAGTTGAAACGCCTTCGACTTCGAGGTGGTAACCATGCTTATGTTAAAACTATGCCAATATGTTTAACTCGAGTAGTAAAGTTGTGACACGACGCAACGTGATCATGTAATCTTGTGTTTAAAATTGATGGGTTAGCATATGATTTGGTGAACTTTGACTAATCAAAAAGTGGATGAGAAGAATTATGTGGTATGAAAATGCTTTTAATCCTATACCTAAGTGAAACAAATAACTTTGATATTTTACATTGGTGATTCTTTGAAATTCAAATTTCAATCATAATTTTAAGATAAATTATTAAATTTTTTTAAAAAAATTTAGGAGTATTCAATTAGAATTTTAAGTTATTTTCTAAAGTTTTTTTTTTTAATCCAAAATGGTCATTGAGATTTGCATAACTTCTCACTTTGTTATTTGAGATTTAAAATCAATAGAAGTGGTCCCTGAGTTTGTCCACTATTAATTATTTTGTAAAAAATTCTATTAAATAAGGACCACAAAGATAAAAATACACTCAAACTAATAAAAAAATTGGCCAAAATGATTGACAAAAATTTAGGGTATTTGTGTCATTTTATCTTTTATTTAATGAAGAATTTTGACCGAATGGTCAAAATGTTTTGGACAAACTAAAGGACAGTTCTATCGATTTCTAATCTCATGGATAAAAGTGAAGAGTTATGCCAATTTTAAAGACTATTTTGACTAAAACGTCTTCTCTGAAATGAACGTGTATTTAATTAGAATTTTAAGATAGTTTACTAAAATCCTTATAAATTCGGATATATTCAATTAGAATTTTAAAGAAATTTATACATTCATATATATTCAACTAGAAATTTACTTTGAAGAATTTTAAAAAGTTGACAAATTTTACGTTTTCCTATAACATTTCGTTTTGAATCCTGTAAAATTTACTATTTTTGTTCCTCAAATTCAACAGGGGCCATGTTACATAAAGTCTCAAATACTTTTATATTTGTAGTATTAAAAAATCACCTCAATTTACTGTATACTCACAGACTCTCAAATAATTCAAACTTTGCTGACTTTTCCTCCATTTTCCCGGGAAGCAAACAGACCAAAATGGAAAAACACGCGCCACTCATGCGCGTGGGAAAAATCCAAAAGGATACCCAACGGAATCTACCTCTAGATACAGCTTTTTCCCGGGACCAAACTAACTAAAACCGCCTAGTCCGAAATTACCAAAACACCCCTTTGTCTCAGTTTCCGAGACTGACAAGCAGACCTACGTTACTCTCTTCTTTCTCTCTCCTCTCTCTCTGCACATAAACTCTGCAACAAGCGACAGAAAATTTCTGACCAAATTTATCTCTGTCCTCTCCTCGCTGTCCACGTCGGCACCTCTCAAACAAGCAAAATGGCACTCCCTAACCTAACCACCCCTCCCATTCACCGCATTTACAACTCTGCCACTGACCGCCCCTCTACCGCCTTCCCCTTCGTATTGCTGCTCCTCCACGGAGCTCAACCACCGAGACCCCCTCTGTTTTTAGGGTTTAGGTTTTATTCTATTCAAACTTTTGCGCTTGCCCATTTGAAAAATTTCCCAAATTTCGAAGCGGGTGAAGATTAATTTCTAATTCGGAGGTTTGGGTTCGCTCAAACTTTGTCCTTTTTTGTTAGCCTTCGAATATTTTTATTGTATTTTTTGTTTAGATTTTGAATTTTAAGATTCTCTCTTTGACTTTTTTCTCTCTCTACATCTCTCTCTCTCTCTCTCTAGACTGTGTAGTGGTGAGCTGGAATGGATGATGGTGTTGTGGACTAATGGGAATGGGATTGCAGGTTTTGGTGGGACGGACAATGGAGTAGTCAGCAGTGAGTTTTTGATGCTTTTTCTTGGGAATGGCTTTCTGGGGTTTTGGTTTTGGTATCCAGAGGTAGGACGAAAGTGGCTTTTCTGAATTTCATGGTGTTATTCTGTAGCAAAAGGGTGCTGCATTGTTCTGTATTTCGGTAAAAATGCTCATGTTTTGAACTTTATTCTCTAATATGGCAATGCTGATATATATATATATATATATGTGTGTGTGTGTGTGTGTGTGTGTGTGTGTGTGTGTGTGTGTGTGTGTGTGTGTGTGTTCTGTTTCCAGTTTTGTGGTTTATGGTTCTCTGCGAAATCAAGGCTACCGCGATTCTTTACCGGTTTTGTTTATTCGAGTTTTTTTTCTGGTGTCCTTTTTAATGTGTGTATTGTTGGCTTGCCTCTCTCAGGTTGGGAATGCAGCTTCTTTTGGGTGCTGAAATTTGAGTTTGGCGGGTGAATTTTGGAATTTCTTTTGAGTTATTGTGTTTGATTGGGAAAAAGATGGATGGGAGGCGACATTCTGTTGATATTCCTATCTCGAAAACTCTCGGGCAACTGAGGAGGGTGAGGTCTCTAAGGGATCCTGATACTAATTCTATGTGCAAGTACTCTGCCTTGGTTGAGAATGTGAACTGGGAAACGAATTCGAATAATGACATTTCTGTGCGGTTCATGAATAGTTTCCAAGGTGGCTCTGACAAACATCGTTCTTTTAGATCAAAGAATCCGGGTCTGTATGGACAAGGAGGGGATTGCATAGATGATTTTGAATTAGATTGTGCTTTAGGAAAATCTAGGTTGATCTTGCATGAGAATTCAGAGTGGATTGGAAGTACAGGAAGTCGTCTGGTTAGGAGTAAACAAGCTGAAGAATTTGATTTTTCAGGATCAGATCAGGAAGATGTGTATGGAAATAAATCACTCAGTGATAGACACTGCGGCAGTCAAATGGATAAAGGATTGGCCTTGACACGCGTCAACCCTTTGGAGGATGGGGATTATGAAGCAGCTGGTAGATCATTGCATTTAGAAAGAACAGATCAGATTGCATCAAAGAGACAATCACAACGCAAAAATAATGTAAATTCGTCCGGGGAAGTTGGTAATTTTCGTAAAGTTTGCAGTCCATGCCGCTCAGCAAGTGATGCTCTTTCAAGCCATAGTGCATCTTTATTCGTAAATGAAGAGGCTGATGCCATTGATCACAACCGTCCTAGTTGTGAGGTCAACTGCTGCTGGTCAAGAACCCCTCGATTCAGAGGAGCTAACCTCCCTTTCAACGTAGATGAGTTTCCTTTGTTATACAAGAATGCAGATGAGAGTGCGCTTTATGAACAGAAGAGCTTGAAACACATTGGCAATGAAAGGAGTCCATATCCTAGGAGTCTGAGTCAGAAATTCAGGCCAAAATCTTTTAATGAATTGGTGGGACAAAACGTAGTAGCGAGGTCTCTTTTGGGAGCCATCTCTAGAGGAAGAATAGCCTCATTCTATCTATTCCATGGCCCTCGTGGTACAGGAAAGACATCTGCCGCAAGGATTTTTGCTGCTGCGCTAAATTGCCTTTCGCATGAGGAGCATAGGCCATGTGGCCTCTGCTGTGAATGTGTTTTGTACTTTTCTGGAAGGAGTGGGGACATCAAGGAAGTTGATTCTGTGAGAATCAATCGAAGAGACAGGGTTAGATCTCTTATTAAGAATGCAGCTCTTCCTCCACTTTCATCACGGTTTAAGGTTTTGATTATTGATGAGTGCCACCTGATGCATGGGGAAACATGGGCAACGGTTTTGAATAGCATAGATAACCTTTCTCAACATGTTGTCTTCGTGATGATCACTCCCGACGTCAATGAGCTTCCCCGAAGTGCAGTTTCACGGTCTCAAAGATTTCACTTTCCAAGGGTTAAGGACGCTGATATTGCAAGCAGATTAGGGAGAATCTGTGTTGAAGAGGGTCTTGAATTTGATCAGGGTGCTGTAGACTTTATTGCTGCCAAATCGAACGGTTCACTTAGGGATGCAGAGATGGTGCTTGATCAGCTAAGTTTGCTTGGCAAAAAAGTCACAATGGGCCTGGCATACGAGCTTGTGAGTGCTTGGCAGTCTATTTTTATTCATTTATTTACTTTATATATATCGCATTCTATTTATCCAGTATTTACAGGAAAATTTCCCTGTTATTGTAATGCAGATTGGAGCCATCTCGGATGATGAATTACTGGGTTTGCTAGATATGGCATTGTCATCCGACACTTCTAATACAGTAATAAAGGCCAGGGAGTTGATGAGATCTCGGGTTGATCCTATGCAACTGATATCACAGATGGCAAATCTTGTTATGGACATTCTTGCTGGTAAATGTCAGGACAATGCTTCTGAAGTCCGAAAAAAGTTCTGTAGCAGGCACACCTGTAAGTTGTTTAAGATTGCGCTTGTAATATTGTCACTTACTCTCTGAAAGCTCCCTACAAAATTTATACAGGAAATGGAAGTTCTTTGAGCATGCTTTCTTAGACCCTAAGTTTTGTTTGATTTTGGTCATGACTCATGAGTAATGGTCAAGGAAATTAATTATTAATGGTTTTCAGGCAGTCCAACAATTGTTTTGCTACATTATTAATGTTTGTTGATTAATCGTCATGCCTTCTGCTGTTAATTACTCTCTGTCATCTCATGATTATATGCTTATACTAAGGTGCTGTTCTCTCAATTTTCTTCTTCACAGCTGAAGCGGACTTGCAGAAACTGACCTTTGCATTGAGAGTATTCTCCGAAACTGAGAAGCAATTAAGGGTGTCCAAAAATCAAACGACATGGCTTGCTGCAGCTCTGCTGCAGCTAAGCTCTGTGGAGTCTTCCTCCTCGGATGGAAATGGTACAAAATTGTGTTTCAGAAGTACGCAAGACATTAGCTTGACTGACAAATATCTTCCTTTTAATTCCGTTCGTGAAAGGCTTTTCTTTTTCCATAAACTCTAGTTAGTATGGCTGAACTTTCATATATTTTGCTATTATTCTGATGGTACATCATCCACAGCGGACAGCTTCAAGAATCTTGCCACTTGTTCATGCAAGTTAAATACACCAGACAAGTTGCACATGCAGAAGGATGGTGATGGAAAGTTGGAAGCCGTATGGAAGAGAGCTACAGATTTATGCCTATCCAATTCACTCAAGAATTTTCTGAAGAAACAAGGAAAATTGTCTTCCTTGCTTCTTGGTCAAGGTAGATTCGTCTAGTAATATCTAGTAAATAATCCTTGATCTTCAAATTCTGGTACAAACCACATGAAACATATATAAAAACCAGAGGAAGATGGAAATCAAGATCATCTCAAATCATCAACTTTATCTTCGTAGTTTGACTTGTTATATGACATTTGTGTATGTGCAAATTGTTCTCACCTCTAATGCTTAATTGTAGGTTTAGCAATAGCTGAATTGGAATTCTGCCATCCTGATTATGTATCAAAGGCTGAGAAGTCGTGGAAGATCATTGCAAATTCACTTCAATCTATATGTGGTTGCAATGTGGAGATCAGGATCAATCTTGTACCTTGTGCTTCTGATTCCAAGTATGCGAAAGTGAAGAAGTCATCTTTTAGGTTGTTCAGCTGTTCCCGCAGAATGCAGCAGAAGTCACAATCATCTACCGAACGTGGAACTGATTCAGACTATTCTGAGTACACATCTGAAAGGCCCATGTTTAGTGACCGACCTACTTTACCTTGCTCCTCTGAGTGTTCTTATCAAATGCCAAATAACTGCAGTGACAGAATGGTGGTGGTAAGTACTTTGAGAAATAGCGAAGGAAATATACTCAGCACAAGGACCGCCTCATCCCACAGATCATTTGAAGATGATATGTCAAAGATACCTGGGTTAGTGGTTGATTCTTCGAAGGAAGAGGAAAGCAACCATGAATGCCATGTTTTATCTTTTGAAGAACCTGAACATCAACCAAATTGTTTTCCTAGAACTCTGAGGCTTCAAAAGAAGTTCCGTTCGTCAAATGCTTCTCAGACGACCTGTTGCACCAAACAACATAACAAGACTGCATCATCTAGCCCAAGCAAGACATCTTTTGGTACGTGTCTCGTGGGAAATGATTCATATGTTTTCTGCAGCGGTGCCTGTAACAACACTGACAGCTGTATAAACGAGAATGTGTAAGTGTTGCTGTAGTCTTCTTTCCATATGTTGATGCCCTTAAACTTTGGGTTTGAGATTCTTCTTGTTTTAACTGCAGACTGAAGAAGAATTCAGCCATGCTCTGTTGGAGAACCCCAACGCTTCACTCGGGAAAGGTATAGTAAAAAACTACAGGACTGTACTAATCGTATGTTGAAAAATTAAAATTGATTTTTCGTTGAAGTTTTAGGACCAAAAACAAGGGAGAAGATGTTCTTTCACTGCATACTTAACGAGATAAGGTCTGCCTAATTCAAGCGTGTTAAATCTGCAGGCCTTGCAGTTGAGACATAAGCAACAACATTTGAACCGAGGGTGTTGGGTTCTTCCCTGCGCAACTGCTAAGTAGTTCTACAAAGGAGGAGCACCAGAGAAAATAACCATAATTTATCATGACGGTTGCAGAGGAGCTCGAAACAACTTCATATATCGCTTTTTTTTTTTTTTTTGTAGGTTTATATTTTGCAATCTGCGGAGGTTGTCATTGATGTTATAGATATTTTCAGGACCCGGATTCAGGGTTTTATATAGTATATAGCAAGAACTGTTTCTTCTCCGATCTAGTAAGTGTTTCTAGTTTGGTTTCGTACATGCCTCGCTTACGAAAACAGTACTATTCAACCGGTGTGTACCCTACTAACTCTCGGTCTAGTGGTATTTTTACTTCTAATGTAAGGGAACATTCATTACAATGCCTTTGCTCTGTATACATCATTAAATCAAGGTTTCGGGCCCCTTTTCTATTCAAATGAGAAAATACGAGCATCGCCGGATTGGTAAGGTGCATTTATTTGAATCTCTGGAAAAAAAAACAGTTAAGGGGTTTCATGTGCTCAAAAATTGAAGTCTTACAGGCTGTAATGGTTGTTTGTTGGTTCCTGACTGTTGATGCATGTAGCTCTCACAATGCATCAACAGTTGAGATTCGCTTATGTGATTGCGCTTGAGCAATTGGATGTACAAAATGTCAAAAAGTAAAATGAAATGAAGATGGTTCCACACACATTTTGTTTATTACTCGATTCTCCCTTGATTTAATTATTAAAAATCGCTTTTAGTTCTATGTCAATTTCAAACAATCCCTTGGATCCAATCGCTAAGCCCAATGGGCCACAGTACAACGATTAAACAATTATTGAACCCAAATGGCCCATAAACCCACTCCGATTTTCGGTTATCAAAGTTTCGGCTTCTCCGAAACGGCGGGAGGCAGTGAAATCGGGAAGACGAGAGCAGCTCTGGTTTGGGCAAAGCTCACAGTCAGAGTGAATGGAGAACGTAAACGAGAGTACAAGCGTTCGAGTTCTATGCCCTAAGCTCGTCCTTCACAAGAACGAACCTGGCCTCCAATGGCTGATCGGATCCCCATTTTTCCCGCCACACACCGTCGTCTCCACCGTCAGATGCATCCACACCGATTCCTCCTCTCCCGACTACCGCAGAGAATCAGGTACCGAAATTCTGTTTGTTTCGCGAGGAAATCGAAGAAATTGAATAAATTTAGTGTTTTCGGGCATTTGCAGTTCGATTTTTGATTAGTTTTCGTAATCTGAGCAGAAGAGCTTCGGACATTACTGTTGAAAGGATTTGAGGTGATCGGAGCATTGATCGTTGCAAATTCCGGTGATGGAATGAGCGCCGCCGGCGAGGCAATTGCTGCGGCACGAAGGCTGCGGAAGCTACTCTGCGGAGACATTGGAAAAAAATTGGATAGTCGACAAGTAATTGGTGGTGTTGCGGATTGTAGTGGTGGTGACATTCAGTTTTTCGTGTCGAAATCCGAGAGCTTGACCAGCTTTGAAGCTGTGAATGTGTTGTATGATGATCATCCTGAAAAGTATGTTTGGGAGAGGGGCTGTCTGCTCCGGTGTGAGCTTCCGTTTAAGCTGCCAATCTATTATCCAGTTAACAAGCCAAAGGGTAAGTTTTTCTGGTGGTGTTTTTCGTAGATTTGTGTAGTTTCATTTGGAAATTTGATTGAGCATTGGTGGTGGTTCAGGCATGGTTGTTTGTTATGTTTGGTACTGTGATTTGGTTTGCTTGTGGATGAATGAGCTACTGACGAGAGCTTTTACTCGCTAAAATGAGTGCATAACATGATTTCTGAAGCGTTATTTTATGCGAGTGTAGAAATTAGATTGCAGTGACTTTTTCGGGGTGGTGGAACGCTAGTGTGTAGTAGAAGGGTAGATTCATGGAATAACTATACTATAGTTGACCGCTTTAAAAACAAAGGAAGACTAATGAAAAGGGCTTGAAAACTTTGAGTTTTAACGATAAGGACAAAATAAAAGATAAAGTAAATAGTACAAGATTGACTTTTTAGTGTAAAAATGTGGTTTTTCGTTAAAGTGAACAGTACTGGTAGCTTTTCATTAAAGTTCCCAAGGCTTTGTTGAGTGTCTGTTGACGAGAGTATGAGCTGGATTTGTTCAAAGTTAACTTTTTTTTCCCAAATGCCTTCTCATTCATTTCTGATTTCATACTTGCAATTGGATAAAATTTAGCCACGGTTTAACTCTGCCTTTTGGATGAAGGGGTCCATGTGCTTTATTGCAAATCGATTTGAATGGTGTTCATTTCTCGTGTACTATTGTATTAGATTCAGAAAAGATGTTTCGGCATGCAACCGAAGCAGTTATTGCAAAATTCAAAGATCCAAAGGCTGTGTACTTGGTAGAAGCATTAAGCAAAACATCTGCTGAAGTACCCCAACCTGTCATCCTCCGCGGTATAGATTTGGATTTTGACACAGATCTCTCAAATGTCGAACTTGGAGGAGAAAGCGCTCAAGATTCTGAGGCTGGTCTTTTGTCATGTTCCCACTTCTGTTTAGAAAGTAAAAAAGGTGCACCGGTATATTCTGTTGAGGTAGGACAAAGTGAAAGAGATTCATTGCTTATTTGAGATCTTGTAATTTTTCCCTTGGTAGTTTGTTTAAATCTTCTTTTAGCAATAACAGTAAATACTGGAATTCAGTTTTTGATTAGCTTTCCTGCTTAGCATGCAGATAGAATCCAAGTAAGCATTCTGCTGAATAGTTCAGATAAGTCAGAAAAATCTATGGCACCCGTTGCTGAATATTTTCCAGGTATTGCTTGCACTCTTAATCATATGACGTACAGATATACATTTTCAATTATGAAGCTTTCTAGTGGAGATTATATTTTTACTCAGTTTAATGGAATTTAAATTGTGTGGTTTCAGCTTTGGAAGAAGCCAAAGTTTTGGTGGTCGATTTTAAGCTAGAAGTGCTCTGCTATTCAGCCAAGGGTCTCCCACTGAAGCATGCAGTTTCAAAGTTATTGATTCTGGGGTTGATTGATCAGTTTAATTTAGTGGGAAATACAGTCCTACCCAACCTCTTAGCACAACATCCTCAGGTAAGGCAAACCATTTCTTGTATAATATCATATGGATCTCTCGTTCTTACTATCCATCTAAATACTAATTCCAACCAGAAAATTCAGAAACACAAGATTAATTCTAGTACAAGTGAGTAATTTCCGTTCCACTCTCTCTTTCCATGTGCATGCTTCCTGCTATTGTATTTCATAAAGACATCATCTGGCAGAGGCCAATTGTTGATTGTGAGCCCTTAAAATTCACACTTCGGGTTTACCAAGTTCTTTTACCAAGAAACTAGTTTCTTTTCTTCTTTATGTATTAAAAGGTCCAGTCTTATTGGCATTATCCTCATTCCACTGTGCAATTTTCTTACTTTTTTTGAAATTTACACTGTGCTTGTGCTCCCATATCATATAATTATGGACTAGCACATATGTGCACATGCTCGAAAACCTTAAGCTTTGTCTGGACATTCCGTAGTATCTGATGCCCGCTCACAGAAATGTTGAATAAAAAGCTAGTACAGTGATTAATGATTATCAGAACAGCCAGATCAAACTTCAAGTAACTATTTTGTTTGTTGCATTTGCAGCTACATCCGTATCACTTTAGCCCTCCTGGTGTTCTGCATCCGATCACTGTTGTCTATGAACTCAACTATGGGGAAACAGAAATGAAGCAAGGTACGCAGTGGCAAAGATGAAATTTGCTTCCTTCAAACACTCTATTTTTGAAAGAGTACTAGTCTTAAAACAAAAAGGTTAAGATGCTACTACGTGGCTCGGGCTCGTCACAGAAAACTTAGAGATTGCTCTTTTTTATCATCAAAATAAACACTTGCATCTCTTTTATGATTAAAAAGTTGCTTTTGCTTCAGTGTTTGTGAATGTGGAAAAGGTAGGATTATTTCTCAGATGGATGGATTTTTAGAGAGGAAGCTTATACAATTTTGTAATTTGCTCTTAGAATTAGTTTTCTTAATCTTGCCATAGCCTTCTGCAGTTGAAGTTAGAAAATCTTTGCACTTAAGACTGGGTTTACCTTTTGATCGTCCTCTTCTAAGAATTGCCAACGCTCTCGATTTCTCTACATCGAGGGATGCTGTAAGGAGTGATGCAAAGTGGAAAGGTAAACCATTTTCCATTGAATAGGCAACGTCATCCCGTCTCCATAAAGAAACGTTTTCTTTTTCTTTGGTTTTTTTGTTGGTAATAACTATTTTGATACAATTCTATGGTTATTTCAGGTTCTAGTTTGCTCAAAGATGCACACGTTGGGATTCCAAGCAGTGGCGGTTGGTGGCTGCTCTTGTTTCTTTGTTTATTCCCTTTCCCTGCCTTCTATTAATTGAATTTTGTTTATGCAGTTTCTGGGGGCAGTATGTCTTTGGTGCAAGGCTCTTATGAATACTACCATTATCTACAAGATGCCTTTAATGATTCGGTAATGAGCGTTCTCTATACCTATTATTCGTAACTCAACGGATAAAAGTTACTCTAGGGATAACAGGCTGATCTTCCCCAAGACTGAAACACCCAAATACTAGTTCTAACGGATGTGTGTAATATAAAGTTTGAAATTTATTAATTCTATGATTTATGATTAAATTTTTTTTTGAAGATACTAAAGAATAAAAATCCGAAAGCTCTTCTTTGTGGTTCTGCGGTTAGGTTAAATTTTCATTATGATTGAATTAAAGGAAAACTAATGAAAATAATTTGAAAACTTTGAGTTTTAACGACAAGGACAAAATAAAGGGTAAAGTGAATAGCGTTTCGTTAAAGTAATAAGTACCGCGGGCTTTTCATTAAAACTCCCTTGAATTAAAGCTGTCTAATAATTCATTTCCAGGAGTGCCCTTCTTGGCCTTCTATGAGTTTTAAATTCAGTTATGTCAAGTGTTGTTTCATTTCCTTGCTAGGGTTGGGGTTGTGCTTATCGCTCTCTACAAACGATTATTTCATGGTTCAGACTCCAACACTACACATCCGTAGAAGTTCCTTCTCATAGGTAAAAGATGTGCCAAGCGTAGAATTTGCTTTGCCTCTGTTAATCGTTTCGCTTTCTTTTCCGACACCTCATATCAGCATCGTATAAATTCATATTAGGGAAATACAGCAGGCACTTGTAGAGATTGGTGATAAAGATCCTTCTTTCGTTGGGTCACGCGAATGGATTGGCGCCATCGAGTTGAGCTTTGTCCTGAACAAGCTTTTGGGTGTAAGTACCATCAATGTGGTTTACTGAGAATTTCTCAAGTAAAACGCGCCGGAGTTTAACAATATTTGTTTCTTGTATCGAACAGGTTAGTTGCAAAGTCATGAATGTCCGATCTGGAGCTGAGCTTCCCGAAAAATGTCGAGAGCTGGCCTTACACTTTGAGACTCAAGGAACACCTATTATGATTGGTTAGTTCTTCCCTGTCCCCGTAAATTTGACGCTTCTCTGGATTAAAGATGGTAGATATTTTGCAGAAACAATTGATGAAACACAAAATGATAACCTCTTATGACTCGATATATAAATGCAGGTGGTGGAGTTCTGGCATATACGCTATTGGGAGTTGATTACAACGAAGCAAGCGGAGATTGCGCGTTCCTAATACTCGATCCTCACTACACAGGCAGTGACGAACACAAGAAAATTGTAAATGGCGGATGGTGCGGGTGGAAAAAGGCTGTCGATAGCAAGGGAAAGAGTTTCTTTTTGCATGATAAGTTCTATAATCTTCTGCTTCCACAGAGGCCTAATATGGTTTGATCTATACAAAAATCATCATCGAATCTATACACCCTGTTATGAAATGTAGCATCACATTAAGCAGCAACAGGCATTTGATCTATACAAAACGATCATGTTTAAGAATTAATTGTGAAATTATGCTAATCATGTCTAAAATCTTCTTTGTTATGCAAGAAAAATACATTAGAAGTCAACAGCGATTTGAAATCTAAATTCTAACCTATCAACAAGTGCAGATAATACAACGTTCCGAAGCGGCAAATCTCTTTCATCCTCTTCAATTCACACCGGTGGTAGTGGCGGCCGCAGCAGAAGCAGCCTGATCGTGGTGAGGAACTTCATCATACGCGCCAGTCTCCTCATTGTATGAGTACCAAACCCCAGATGCAGCAGAGCAAAAGAGTCCTGTGGATGGATCGTAATAGTAACCCAAACTGCTGCTGTAATAGTACCCCGAATTCTCATCAAACACATAATCATTCTGCCCTTCAGAGGAACCGCCTCCTGCTCCGTTAGAATCCGAGGGTCTAGCAGCAGCATTAGCATCTTCTTCATCATCATCCTCACCAAACATATCATATCCATCTCCAGCAGATTCACCACCATTGTTATCATTCCCAACTGGCGCGGCTGGGATGCCTTCGAGTCTTGCCCTAGCTAAAGTCTCGTACCCTTGAGCCTCCCTTTCGAAAATCTCCTTCTTCTCATGATTCACATCGTACTCCCCGTGCTTGTCCATTAGCGTCACAGCATCCTCAGTCAGCTGCTCGAAAACCCTCTTCGTCTCCGGCGACATCTTCACCTTCTTGTTCCCCTTCAACCTCCTCAGAGCCTGCAACACTGTTTCGCCTTCCTCGAGCACGTCGGCAATGCGCCTCTTAATCTTCCCAATATCTTCATCTTCCGGTGGCAAATCCGCCGCATCATCTTCGGCTTTCGGTATCGGAACATGTAATTTCGTAACCCCAGCTTCAACACTATCAAGCCAAGCATCCTTCACTCGGTTCCCCTCGGCATACTCCACGAAATTCCCCTCGGCATCGAAATAACCCTCCTTCCTCTCCTTCTCCAAGTTGAAAGGGTCCATCTGAATCCCGTCATCCACGAAGTTGTCGTAATCCAATTCCTCGCCGTACGCGACTTCAGCGGCGGAGACATCGTCGCCGATCCCGTCGTCCCCGAAGCGCCGCCGCTTCTCGCGCTCTTTGGCGGCGAAACGGGGGTCCGGAAACTCACCCCCGATCTCGTCGTCATCCTCGTCGGCTCTGCGTATCTTCACGGGTTCGTCTTCCCGTTTCGCCTTCTTCCCCTTGGGAAACTTAACCTTCCTTTCTGCCCTGGGTCTGTCGGAATCGGAATCGGAGTCGGAGAGCTCGGGGATGGGGCGCTTGCGATTGGATCGCGACGGAAGATCTGGTTCCATTGAAGAGATTGGAAGCAAATCGAATCAAGACGGAGGTTTTTGGGATGATGTAATTACTGACCGATATTTTTCGCGCTGAGAAAAGTTGTGTGTTCTGGAAAGTTGAGACCGTGGTATAAGGGGTTTTGTGGAGATGTTCTTAAGTGCGTCCGGATACGGAACCGGATCCCCTTCGAAGCAATATATGCTAAGCCTACTCAGCAGTTATCCTAAAATTTGATTCAATGATTATAAATGGATGGGTATTTTAAAAGTTATAATAATTGTAATCGTCGGATCAAATTTTAACAGTTCGGATGGCCTGCTCAGCATATATTGCTCTAGAGGAGATTCGGTTCTTCTGGATACGGTCACACACACACAATGTATTATTAATAAAAAAATAAGAATTGTTATTGACACTTCAAATTTTTTATATTTAGAAGAAAAAAAAACATTTATTAGGATGATAAAATGAGATTTTTAGAATGCTAATAACATTTTCTAAAAAAAATAAAGGTATATGACACATAATTACTGCTCGTGTTCCGTGACACAAAAAAATCTCTCGTTTTTGTGAGGAGATTTTCTTTTTTACATGGTTTTTGGGCAACAAGATACAAGGTGATCCATTTCCTATACACTCTAGAGGGAGTACAATTGAACACTCTTATTTTTAATTTTGTAACCAATTAGCTATTTTAGTGGTACATTTTGGAAAATGTTGAGTGGTGAATTTCTCCATTAAATTAATTAAAAATAAAATTTTAATTTTTCTCTTCTAATTTATTTGATTTTTTAATATAAAACAATTTTTAAGAGCTTTTCTAATCATATAGGCAAATACGGTTGGTAAGAAAATTGAGTGAAGGATGACGGTCGATGTTTTCGTTGACAGAAAGTTTACGGAAATGGTCGGTGACGGAAAGAGAAACATGTGAAGGGATGGGAGCTTCCTGTTACGGTTCTCAAACAAATTTCATCGTTTAATTCAATTTGTTAAAACTTGGTTAGATTTGTTATTCAAACGGAATGATTATTAGCACTTCAAAGAAGTTATCGGGTATGCTTTTGGATGCAACAAAATTTTAAAATAAACCAAAAAAAATGGTAAAATTAATCACAAAGGTAAAAGTGAAAAGTTTGGGTAAAAATAGGGTTGATGAGTGTCCTAATTACATTATTGGGTGTAAATAAAGCCCACACGTCACACAAATTTGGGATTTTGACGTCTAAAGGCCATATTACACGTCATCCCATACTTCTGAGATTGCCCAAGCCCCCAAAACGCACCGTCTAATCCCTCATTTCCCAGGAGATGGTGGCATTGCTAATTTGCTAGTAGCAAAAGCTAGCTGCAGCTTATCCAAAAGGAGCCAAACCATGGCTCTCATCCGCCGCCAATTCTCTCCTCCTCCGTCACTTCCCTGCTCCCACAGCCACCCTCCACCAAACCACCACTTCCCAAAACCCTGCCTCTTCGTATTCTCCAAAAATCTCAGACTCTTCTCTCTCTACTCAGCTCCGCCCACTCCTTCCTCTCTCTCCTCCGCTCCCATTTTCCTCCCCTTTCTTCAAAACCAAGAGGAAGAAGACGAAGACGAAACTGAAGAAGAAACAGAAGAGCCACCAGCACTCGAAGAAGATGAAGAAGAGGAGGAGTACCCAGATGACCCAATTCTCAGATTCTTCAAGTCCCGCACTTCAACCCAAGACCCTGAGCGCGAAGGCAAGTTCTCTCTCCAAAAGAACCGCCGCTCCGCTTGGCGTTTGGCTGACGGTACCCACCTCGCAGACGAATCGGAACCCGAAACCGGCGTCAAAAAACTGCTCGGAGAACAGAAACAACAAGTTGGTCCAATCAAATTTGGTTCAAATGCATCGCCTGAGGGAATTGTCCAAGAGATTCTGCAAAAGGCAAGGACTTTGCCGCAGAATTTGACGTTGGGAGAGGCTTTGGGGGGTTTCGAAGGAAGGGTTGGGGAGAAAGAGTGTGTGAGAGTATTGGAGGTGATGGGTGAGGAGGGGTTATTGGTGGGTTGCTTGTATTTCTTTGAGTGGATGGGTTTGCAGGAGCCGTCTCTTGTGACGCCTCGGGCGTGTTCGGTTTTGTTTCCGATGCTGGGGAGAGCTGGTATGGGGGATAAGTTGATGATTTTGTTTAGGAATTTACCGGCCAAGAAGGAGTTCTGGGATGTTCATGTGTATAATGCTGCAATTTCGGGCTTGATGTGCTCCAGGAGGTATGAAATGCTTTGGTAATTGTGTTTTATTTTGCCATTTGGAAGTTTAGATTTCGCTTTTCGGTCAATTTGTAGTGATATCATATTAGTAATTGTAGTCTGGCTACGAAAAAAAGGGACAATTGATATATCATTGATAATGTACTGATATCACTGAGATCAGCACGATGTACCAACATATTGTAGAAGCATTTTCGACAATATCGATGCACATAGAACTTTTGTTGGTAGTTGTCTGAGTAGGGTGTTATATGATGAGTTACTGGAAGTTTGAATTGTTGGGATTTTAAGCATGTTTCAGTAGACCCGAGGCAAAGCCTTCGTGCTACTTGCATTATGCTCTTAATCCAATTTGTTTGATTATTCGTTGAAAGAACAAAAAATTTGGGAAAGTTGTTGTTGATGCTTGCAAGAGATAAAGTGACTTGCTAGAATTCATTTGATATTTACTGACTTTTTTCAGGTATGATGATGCTTGGAAGGTGTTTGAGACTATGGAAGCAAATAATACCCTTCCGGATCATGTGACATGTTCAATAATGATTACTGTCATGAGAAAAGTTGGACGTAGTGCAAAAGATTCATGGCAGTTCTTCGAGAGAATGAACAGGAAAGGTGTCAAATGGAGTCAAGAAGTTTTGGGTGCTCTTATAAAATCATTCTGCGATGAGGGGTTGAAGAGTGAAGCCCTTATCATTCAAGTAGAAATGGAGAAGAAAGGAGTCTCATCAAATGCCATTGTGTATAACACTTTAATGGATGCCTTTTGTAATACAAACCAAGTTGAAGAAGCTGAAGGTCTCTTTGCCGAGATGAAATCAAAGGGGATTAAACCAACATCTGCCACTTTTAATGTTCTAATGAGTGCATACAGCAGAAAAATGGAGCCGGAGATTGTTGAGAAGCTGCTGGTCGAAATGCAGGATATGGGACTAAAGCCAAATGTCAAATCCTATACTTGTCTTATCAGTGCATATGGGAGGCAGAAGAAGATGAGTGATATGGCTGCGGATGCTTTTTTGAGGATGAAGAAGGTTGGTATTTGTCCAACATCACATTCTTATACAGCTCTTATTCACGCGTTTTCAGTCAGCGGCTGGCATGAGAAGGCTTACATTGCATTTGAAAACATGCAAAAAGAAGGACTAAAGCCCTCCATAGAAACCTATACTGCTTTACTGGATGCATTTAGGCGTGCTGGTGACGTGCAGATGTTGATGAAAATTTGGAAACTGATGATCAAAGAGAAGATTGTGGGGACTAAGGTGACATACAACACTCTTCTCGATGGATTTGCCAAACAAGGGCACTATGTGGAAGCAAGAGATGTGATTTCAGAATTTGGTAATGTAGGCTTGCAGCCAACAGTGATGACATATAATATGCTGATGAATGCGTATGCACGGGGAGGGCAACACTCAAAGTTGCCACAGCTGTTGAAAGAGATGGCAGCTCTCAAGTTAAAACCTGATTCTGTAACTTACTCGACCATGATTTATGCCTATGTTCGTGTTCGTGATTTCAGACGAGCATTTTTCTACCACAAGCAAATGGTAAAAAATGGACAAGTGCCAGATGCCAGGTCTTATGAAAAGCTTAGGTCAATTTTGGATGTGAAAGCTGCACGGAAGAACAAAAAGGACAAGAGTGCTATACTCGGTATAATTAATAGCAAAATGGGTTTGTTGAAAGTTAAAAAGAAGGGAAAGAAAGATGAGTTCTGGAAGAACAAGAACAAGCGTTATGTCAGAACCGATAACTCAGAGTGATGTCAATCTTCAGCTTATCACTTTCTGCATTTCTTTCAAAAGTTTCAGAAAGGTTATGACATAGTAGTTGTTTCGTGTCTGGACTGCCTAAGTTGGAAATTTGAAAAAATCACCTCCACACAGAAGTTGTTAGGGTGAAATTCTCTACAAGATCTGCGTGATCCTTCACAAAACAAGAAGATTGGCTGCAGCTGATGCAGGCCAGTCTCCGTTGATACAACTAGGTAAGCATATCTGTTCATATGTCGATGTAAGGGAAAAAAGTTCTTTTGCTTCCCCAGTCCCCTGTACTAGTCTACAATCTATTTGTACTGAAAAAATGTTGTTATTTGAGCATAAATCTCATTCAGCTCTCATGGATTTCCTGTTCTTGTAGTATCCTGTAGTTATGAGCCTCTTTGCTTTTGCGTGTTTTAGAACTTCGGCTGCAAGGCTCGGGAGTGAGCTGACTGAAAACCGTTGAGGAATAGTCGGCTTACAGATTTGTTGTTCGTCCTGGTGCACAAGTTCCGGATGGTTTCCCTTCCCAGGTCCACTTCTTTGCTCGGGTTGGCTGTTGAAGCCGGAGACCTATTCAGTCTTCAAGAGGATAACATCCAAACTCTATACAGACAGTCAGCATTTGTTCCAAAATCCAGTTGCAATATCTTTTTGTATGCCTTGATGCTGAAGAATCATCACCTAATATGGATCAGCATTGGGTGGGGCCCGGTCAGAGTTCAAACCCAACGAACTGGGCTGACCGGCCCTAAGAGCAACTCTACTCTTAGGGCGATAATTGCACGGGCTATTGGACAGCTGTTAATTATTGTCTTAGTGAACAGTAATCATCCGAGGGTAGCTCTAATCTGCAAATGAATTGCATGGGCGATTGACTTCAAAAAATTATTTTTTTCATTAATAATAAAATATTATGTTTAATTTCAAATTTTCTTAATTTTCATTTTTTTTCCATTTTTCTGTGTTTTTTAAATAATTTTTTAATGTTTTTGAAATGAATACAGACCCTTGGATTACCATTTTTTGCAATCCAAAATCCCAGGTTGTGCCACGTGGGATGAACCTTTTTTTAGATTTTTTATTTTTATTTTTATTTTTCTGAATTTAAGAAAGCAGATCAATATGGATTGTCGGATCTAAGAAATCCAACGACCCATGTTGGAACAAAAACTGAGTGCACCTGAGTGCAGGTTCCACTGACACTTTTTTATCAGCTCACTCTCCCCACTTGCGAGTGAAGACCACGCACCTGACATAAAAAAAAAAAAAATTATAACGTGGCTGACAATAGGCTGACTTTACCTGACGTCAGATTGCTTCAAGCAAGGCTTCATGCCAATCTCGCTCGACTGCTTGATCTGTGGGAGATGGGCCCACTTAAAAGATGAGGTAGTTGGATTAGGTTGGAGCAGATTTTGGAAGGGTTGTAGGATTCAATCACTCAATAGGTGAGGCAATTTGTAGGGGTGGAGTTGCTCTAAATTAATAGCCCATGACCCACTTTGGCCATGGATTGTGAGCCAAGTGATGACCCTTTATTGGACCATGACAAGCTACACCAAAAGAATTCATGAGTCAGCCAATCAAACTACATAATTAGATGCAGCATCACTTAGCAAACAAGATAGATGCATAATTGGTAGTTAACGCACAATGTAGAACCAATTTCCAAATAGAGAGTATAACCAGAATTAATTTACAAAATGCAACATCAGTTCAAAATGCAGCATCGAAGCTAGATGGTTAATGTTTTTGCTCACAAAATTTAGACGCATATTCATTTTCTTTTTTAGACGTTTAAGAATCAATTTACAAACAGAATGTAGAACCATAATTAATTTACAAAGTGCAACATTAGTACAACGTAAATGCATAATTGTGCAGAACCAATTTACAAACATAAAGTAGAACCATAATTAATTTACAAAGTGCAGCATCGAAAATAGATGGTTAATGTTTTTACTCACAAAATTTAGACACATATTCATTTTCTTATTCAGATGTTTGACAATCATTATACATATAAACTAAAAAAGCCTGAAACATCTAAAACACTGAAATTGGTTTTTCACGAACTGGAACATTGAATTGTTTGGTAAAATCAAGTGCAAAAAACACTTGATAATGCAAGCATTTTTTTACAATTTTCTTTTGCAAAATCATGTGCAAAAACACTTGATAATGCATTCGTTTGTTACAGAGTTTGAATTATAATCATTCAAAAAGATGATTTTGAGTAGTAGGAAAACCTTTGAAACACTAATCTTTCTGGAAATCCGGCTAAACTTTGTGAATCACTGAAAATCCATCTTGAAAGTTTCGGAAACTATGCAGATTTTAGGGTTTTTTTGTATGGGAAAATATCTTTTGTGTGAGAGGGAATTTGAAATGATAGGTTTGGGGAAGTGGAACGCAGGTATTGAATGGAAAAGGGGAAGAAACCGGTTGGTTTTATTGATTTGTCGTGTTGTGGTTAACGTGACCGTTTATTAACGGTTATAGTCGAGTGGCATGGGCCGTAATTTTAGTCAGTCTGGTTGGGCTTGGTTTTCTGTTATTGGGTTTTTTGTCCCTTTTTGTAATGTTTTAAAAGGTGTGGAGTTGTGTGAAATATGGTATATATTTGTGTCTCTATAAGTAAGGCTCCCATTTTTTTTTTCCAATTTTCTGTGTTTTTTTAATAATTTTTTAATGTTATTCAAATGAATGATACAGACCCTCGGATTATAATTTTTTGCGATCTAGCACCCCAAGTTGTGCCATGTGGGATGAACCTTTTTTCAAAATTTTTATTTTTATTTTTATTTTTTCTGAATTTAAAAAAGCAGATCAATATGGACCGTCGGATCTAAGAAATCCAATGACCCACGTTGGAACAGAAATTGAGTGCACCTGAGTGCAAGTCCCACTGACACTTTTTGGTCAACTCACTTTCCCCACTTGCACGTGAAGACCACGCACTTGACGTAAAAAAAATTATAACATGGCTGACCATAAACTAACTTTACCGGATGTCAAATCGCTTCAAGCAAGGCTTCATGCTAATCTCACTTGACTACTTGATCCATGAGAGATGGGCCCACTCAATAGATAAGGCAATTGGCTTGGCTTGGAGCAGATTTTGGAAGGGTTGTACGATTCAATCACTCAACATGTGGGGCAATTTGTAGGGGTGGAGTTGCTCTAAATTAACAGCCCATGACCCATTTTGGCCATGGATTGCGAGCCAAGTGATAACCCTCTATTAGACCATGACAAGCTGCACCAAAAGAACTCATGAGTCAGCCAATCAAACTACAGAAGGCAGAAACGTCATCCAACAAACTAGTGACAACTTTCACTAGATACAAGGAATTGTTTTAAATGATCAGGCTTACCTTTGACAAAGTGGCAACTACCAACACAGTGCAAAGTGCTCAGCTGAAGCTACGTGTGCGAATTGCGCGCCAGCAAAGTGGCAGCTACCAACACAGTGCAAAGTGCTCTGTTGAAGTAACTTGTGTGAAGTGCCGACAAAATTTGCTTACTAAAACTTGTTAGATTGCCTAATTTGTGTAAAGTTTCTCAAGTTTCCACTCTTTTTCTCGTCCTCCACATTTATGTTCATTCATGTTTTAGATTAAACAAATCAAATAGAGAATCAAAAGACGAAAATAGTATGCAAAATCATCTCCGAAAATAACTATTCTATCAATGTCGAGTTAAAGACCTTACCATGCCAAAAATTGACAGTAATTGACTCCTAAATGGTTAAAGACTTTGTTCGAGTAAATGGTTTAACTATTTACTTAAACACAAAACAAAATTTAATGCGTCAGATTAATACAATTTTTTTCATTAAACAAATTCCATGGTAACAAAGATAAACCTCATCAGGACAAAACGACAAAAAACAGGGCAGAAGCGTAAATTCTGCGAGATATCCCAAACCGAAACCCTAAACCGGGTTAGACCGGACTCGGGTGGAAGCAAAAGATAGGGCCAAAACATTTTATGCTGGCTTTAGCGGGAAGGCCACGTGGACGGCCCAATCACATATACACCCAAAACCCCCACAGTGATGACGTGTCATCATAACCGTAGCCTCCCTATAAAACCCACCGCATCCCTACACTTCCATTCTCATCCATTTTCCCTTTCTCTCCCCTCACCTTCTCTCTCTACAAATCTCTGACCGATTGAGACTCCAACACTCACTCACAGATTCGGATCCACCTCCGCCGGTTTCTGATAAACCCGGACCAACCCCGACCCGCCGATCCGTTAGATTGTCGTCGTTTTGTTTCCGGGCTAGCACTTGTCTCCCGCCCTTTCGGCGCTTCCAGTGGGAGTCCGGAGCTCTGAGATTTGGATATCCGATTGCTTCTCCTGTTCTTGGCTCGAGATCCGGGCCAAGCACAGAAGAAACAGGTTCGCCGTCCTTCCGACTTCGTATACGTACAGGTTATTTTCGAATTTTTTGTTGCGGGAAGAAACGGATTCGCCACTCTTCCGACTTCGTATGCATACAGCATCACTGAGTGGATTGTTTTCTTGTTGTGTACGTCGGTGGTGTTTGGATGCTGAGAAAGTACGGGAAATGGAAAGGAAAATGATGCATGTGGTGTTTGGTTTTCGCATTGTTTGGGGCTCGGAAAAATGAAATCTGTGCTGTACTGAGTCTGATGCTGCATTTTTCTTTTGTATTTCTTCAATTTGCTTCCCTTTTTTGGTAGCCAAACAGTTTTTAGCTGTAATTTTTATGTGTAGGTAATGCTTGCTTAATCCGTTTTCAATATTTGAGTAGTTTAATATTTGCTTAGGTAAATTCATTTTTGATATTTGATTAGTTTTACACTGCTTAGATAAATGTAAATCCTTTCCTGTAGGTGAATTTGTTTTCACTTGGGCTTTCGGTTTTAGTTAATCGAAGAACGGTGGAAACTAGAGTGATCAACTTGAAATTAATTAGATCGAATGATTAATCTACATTTTTACTAAATATTAATATTCATATAGGACTTTTGGCTGGGTAAATGGCCTCGAGTGAGGGATTTCTGACGAATGAGCAGAGGGAGATGTTAAAAATTGCCAGCCAGAATGTGGAGGTTTTGTCGTCATCACCGAAATCCCCTACATCTTTTCTGTCTGAACACCATGTAAAAGCCCCTGCTGGTGGGAAGGCACCAACAGCTGGGATAGCTGCGAGGCATGTACGCCGGTCACACTCAGGGAAGTTGGTGCGAGTAAAGAAGGGTAAGTCCCCATTCGGCACTTTGTGATTTGGTTTGATTTTATTTTAGCTTACCACTACGTAATGATGTTTATGGTTTTATTAATATCTCTAGTTGTCCACTCGCCCCTATGCTTCGTTATCTCTGCGACTCTTGTTATATTATTGTCGGCCTTATAAGAATTTGTATGCATATATCCAGTGGCGGATCTAGGATTTTAAACTCGGGGGTCCCAATTATAAAGGTCAAAAAAATTATAGACAAAAATAACATTGAAAATTTAAATATAATACATTTCATTCAAAAATCATATGCAAAACAATATTACAAATTATAAAATCATAATTCAAGTGTCCATTACGAGGTTTCATAAGTTACTAGGGAGTACCTAAGTTATTGATTATTTAATATGAAGCACTAAATTTAAAGGGGTGCGCTATTCACACACCCCTTTTTGCTTCTCACACACCCCTTTTTGCTTCTCACACACCCCTTTTTGCTTCTCACACAACCTTTGTTTATTTCTGTCATTTGATCTTCTTTAATTCAGTCAATCCGACGGCCGCAAATTAAGAGGGTGTGTGGATAGCACATCCCAATTTAAAACACTGGTTAAATAAAACTCTCCCCAAACTCCCACTATCTTTCTAACTAAACACACCATTTTTCTCTTTTACTAGTTTCCAAACATTCACCTTCTCTCTCACTAAGAACAAAGCTGCCATACCTCCACCAACCGCCTCCCTCCCCATTCTCCCGAAGCCATGGTAGCTTCACCACCAAATTTCACCAACCCATGACAGATCATATCCATCTTACTAACCTTATGAAGGAAATTTCACCCATAAGAAAAATTACTAAGATGGTTGAAATAATTTGGGAAAGTTTGGGCTTATGTACTGCCCCCACCAGACGATAGAGAAAGGTTGGAGGAGAAGTGGGTGGCACCGACGGATGAGACCATGGCAGAAGCAAGGAGGAGAGAGGCAGGAAGGGTCCCTATTTCTTTCTTCTCCGTGCGCGGTCATCTTCTCCGAGAAGAAGACAGCCACTGCAACCTACACAGACCTCATGCTCGAGTACGAGGGGTCTCCGGAAAATTTATAGCAACGATTTAGGATTGCCAACGGGTCCTGGGACCTCCCTGGTCCCTATGTGGATCCGTCCTTGCATATATCAATTGAATTTTTAACCTTTTAAGTAAATTATTGCTACTCTAGTTTTACACGAACCAGGACTTTACCTTCTATAACGGTGTACATCTCATGCATATTATCGCCGAGATTACTGTAGTAGCTGAAGTCATGAACCATGATGGTGCTGTGAAACTTAGTTACACTGCAAAAATATGCATCTCATGCATGATTTTGAATTGTTGTTCTTCTATTAAGCTACTACGTGTGTAGCTTAACTTAGGCTGTTGATAGGGTGTGATTGAAGTGGGTAAAATTCATGACTGATTAATTCTAACCAAGGTAGTACTTAGATTTGGTCAGTTTTAAAGTTCTTTTCTTTATAGCTCTGCGAGTTTTAACTTTTTATTTGATGTTGTTCGTTTGTGCTGAATCGATGATATTGTAGATGGTCATTAAAATTATCTATTTCTGGTATTTTGTTGGTGGGACTGATTCTCGTCTTTGTCTTATGGCAACAGAGGGAGGCGGTGGTAAGGGCACGTGGGGAAAACTGCTTGACACTGATGGCGAAGCCACTCTTGATCGCAATGACCCTAACTATGACAGTGGCGAGGTAATAAATTTTCAAGTTTAGTGTATATATATTTCCTACATTTATTACTTTGTGCTCTGATAAGGTAGATTGAAAATTCTGAGTTCTAATCTAATTTCTCTGGTTTGATCAGGAACCATATCAACTTGTTGAGTCAACTGTCACAGATCCCTTGGATGAATACAAGAAAGCTGTCGTTTCCATCATTGAGGAATACTTCAGCACTGGTGATGTGGCAGTGGCAGCATCTGACCTCAAAGAACTAGGCTCAAGTCAATATCATTCTTACTTCATTAAGCGACTTGTTTCCATTGCCTTGGATAGGCATGATAAGGAGAAAGAAATGGCTTCGGTTTTGCTTTCATCTTTGTATGCTGATGTCATTAGTCCTCCCCAGATTAAAGATGGATTTTTCATCCTTCTTGAATCTGCTGATGACCTTGCAGTGGACATACCGGATGCAGTAGACATCCTTGCTTTGTTTCTTGCTCGTGCAGTGGTTGATGACATCCTTCCCCCGGCCTTCTGCACCAGGGCAAAGAAGGCACTCCCAGAATCTTCAAAGGGCGTTCAAGTAATCCAGACTGCTGAGAAGAGCTACCTTTCAGCTCCACACCATGCAGAACTTGTGGAAAGGAGGTGGGGTGGTAGCACCCACATTACTGTTGAAGAGGTGAAGAAAAAAATTGCTGGTCTACTGAGGGAATACGTGGAAAGTGGAGACACTTCTGAGGCTTGTAGGTGCATAAGGGAGTTAGGTGTTCCATTCTTTCATCATGAGGTTGTGAAGAGGGCTTTGGTTCTTGCCATGGAGATTCAAACAGCAGAACCGCTAGTAATTAAGCTGTTAAAGGATGCAGCTGAAGAAGGCCTGATTAGTTCTAGTCAAATGGTAAAGGGCTTTTCTCGATTGGTGGAGAGCCTTGACGACCTTGCTCTTGACATTCCGTCAGCAGTCAGCTTGTTCCAGTCCCTGGTACTCGAGGCGACAGATGGAGGTTGGCTTGATGCTTCCTTTTTGAAATCATCGAATGAAGATGGTGATGCACAAGTTGAAGATGAAAAAGTGAGGCGGTACAAGAAAGAGATTGTGCCCATAATCCATGAATATTTTCTCTCAGATGATATCCCAGAACTGATCCGGAGCCTTGAAGATCTTGGGGTACCTCAATATAATCCACTATTCTTGAAGAAGCTGATCACCCTTGCAATGGATCGCAAGAACCGTGAAAAGGAAATGGCATCTGTTTTGCTTTCTGCCCTTCACATTGAGATCTTTTCAACCGAGGACATAGTTAATGGCTTTGTCTTGCTTCTGGAATCTGCAGAGGATACAGAATTGGACATTTTGGATGCTTCGAATGAGCTTGCTCTTTTCCTGGCAAGGGCTGTAATTGATGATGTTTTAGCTCCTCTGAATTTGGAAGAAATTGGCAGCAAGTTGCCACCAAATAGCAGTGGAAGTGAGACTGTTCGATCGGCTCAATCTCTGACTTCTGCTCGTCATGCTGGCGAGAGGCTCCTGAGATGTTGGGGAGGCGGGACTGGCTGGGCTGTGGAGGACGCAAAGGACAAGATAGCAAAGCTGCTAGAGGAGTTTGAGAGTGGGGGTGTTCTGAGCGAAGCCTGCCAGTGCATTCGGGATCTTGGGATGCCCTTCTTCAACCATGAGGTGGTGAAGAAGGCACTGGTCATGGCCATGGAAAAGAAGAACGACAGGATGCTAGACCTGCTTCAGGAGTGCTTCAGCGAAGGACTGATCACAATCAACCAGATGACTAAAGGCTTCACCCGAGTCAAGGACGGGCTAGATGATCTGGCTCTTGACATTCCAAACGCGAGGGAGAAGTTCAGCTTCTACGTGGATCAGGCGCAGGAGAAGGGGTGGCTCCTCCCTGCCTTCGGATCACCTGCTGCGGATGGCTCGCACTAACCCAACCCAGGCTCTGTAGCTTCTTGAGAAGGAACACATGTTTTTTGGTTGCTTCTCTCTCATGTAATGTTGTTGGCCATGAGCTCTCTCTCTCTCTCTGTCTCTGTACTGTTTAAATTCGTGTTTTTTCTGATCTCTTTTGAAAGGTGGATGTGGGTATTGGGATGATATTTAGATTTGTTCTCAGATGTTTATTTTGTGTTATTAATGGTTAATTTAGTCAAGGAGATTATAGTGATCCCACTGCCCATGTATAAAGCTGCTGTTTTTTGTTTACATTGACTGCCTTCTGAGTCGTGAACGGAATTCTGCAATGCAACCGCGTATTCTATACACCGATTCGTTGGACTGCCGGATTTTGACGCTCTCCTTCGGCTGGCCGGCAAATACCAATGCATCTCATTCACCGATTTGGTCTGTGGTCGGAACATCCCACGGATTAGCTACATTCTTCTACTGGGGTTTTTGGAAGAGCGTTTAGTTCGACTGATGTCTTATGTCTCTCCTTTCTTTGGGGCATTTGAGTGGCCAAAAAAAACCTCTGCGGAAGAGTGGACTGTAGCGGTAAAACCTCGCAATTGATAAAGTACATTACGAGAAAAATTTATATGTACTGAGAATTATATATGATAATGGATGAATGATAGTTTCGGATTGCCAGGGAGAGATTGTCCTCCCCAACCTCTATCATGTGGGGACCGTTTCTCTAGACAAAAATTCAGTAAAAGTAGGCTTCATGTTGGTCCCAAATGTTATCCATACCATTTTAAGTTCAGAGAGAAAAAAAAAATAATAATAAAGGAACTGTAGAAATGATTAAGGGAATTTTAACAAAAAACTCTCGGTACTGTTTATTTTAATGAAAAATCACATTTTTATATTAAAAAATCAATCATGATACTATTCATTTTAGCTTTTATTTTATCCTTATCTTAAAACTTAAAGTTTTTAACCTATTTTTCATTAGTTTTCCTAATAATTAAGTCTTTTTCAAGGTGGTTTAGCATTATCTTTTAATTAAAAAAATCCAAAATAAAAAAATAAAATAAAATAAAATATGAAGGCTACGCACCGTTTCGGTGGTCTCGATTCCCTTCCTTCCCTTTTTTTTTTTTTTAATTTCTTCTTCGGGTTAATGGTCACTTCCTGGTTGTTACTCTCTGTTTGGTTGCCAAGAAAATCAACCGAAAGAAAAGAAAAACTCAGGAAAATGGTCTAAACAAAAAGTCTTTCAATTTCTCCTCCTCCATTACTGAAAGGCCGAAAGCACAAAAATGTCCGACCACAACGAGCCACAGCAGCCGTACCCAGCCGCAAAGAGCTCAAAGTCGCCGCCACAGCCACCGAAACCCGCCGCTTTCTCCGCCAATCTCAACTCCGACCATCCCGAAACAGACGGCGCAGCTCCCTCCACGTGTCAGCACCACCACACCTCCCCAGTCTTCTCTTTGCTTCCCCCTTACCCGAAATCCTCCGACGGGCAATCAGCAGTCAACGAAGGCATCGAAGCCGAAGGCAAACGCTTGAGCAAGCTGGGAAAAAGCAGGTCGAGGAATTGCAAGGTGGACTGTGCAATGGATGATGGAGCTGATGCTGCCGATGGGTATCTTCCTGGTCAAGGAATTTCGTCGTCTCGTGAAGAAAAAGTCAGCAGCCTCAAAACTGTGAGAACCCATTTCAATGGCGTTTGTGTTAATTCACTGCTTCTTGAAATTTGAAAATTCGATTGAAATTTTGACTGAAAATTTGAAATGGTTGTTGGGTTTTGGTGGTTGTAGGGTTTGGTTCATGTGGCGAGGCGGATGCCCAAAAATGCCCATGCTCATTTTATACTGGGTTTGATGTATCAGAGATTGGGGCAGCCTTCAAAGGTGGGATTAGTATACTTGTATATTGACTCTTTGGTTGGATTACACGGCTAGTATGTTACTGCGGATGTTTTCGTGTTCTAATGAGTTCCGGGTTTTAGGCAGTTTTGGCATATGAGAAGGCAGAAGAAATTTTGCTCCGCCCTGATGCGGAGATTGACAGGCGTGAGCTCCTTTCACTAGTTCAAATTCATCATGCGCAGGTTGAGGACTAGTCTTTTGGTAAATTGTAGTTTTAGGTTGGTGTTTTTACGTAGTTATGAACTTTGCTGATCCAGCTGGTCTTTTTTTTATCAATTGTCAAGTGCCTTATGCTAGAAACTTTGGGGGATGGTAGTTTCGACAAAGAACTTGAACCTCAAGAGCTTGACGAAATTAATTCCAAACTAAAGGAATCAATGCAATCAGATGTAAGACAGGCAGCTCTGTGGAATACCCTCGGCTTGATACTACTTAAGACTGGTCGTCTGCAGGTACAAGTCTGTTGATTCCATTGTTGGTTATGGTTGCTCTTTCTTTTCCGTACCCTCACATATTCTGAAATGACTGTTATTACTTTCTAGAGTGCAATTGCAGTTTTATCATCTCTGTTAGCTGTTGCCCCCGACAACTATGATTGTCTTGGAAACCTTGGGATTGCTTACCTTCAAAAGTAAGAGCCTATATGTGTAGATACATTAATGCCCTCTTCAATGTTATGACCTCTTGTATCCCTTTCTAACTCGAAATCTTTGCAAATGGTCTTTCTTCAGCGGAAATTTGGAACTTTCAGAAAAATGTTTTCAGGAGTTGATACTCAAAGATCAAAATCATCCTGCGGCCTTAATTAATTACGCTGCCCTCCTTTTATGTAGATATGGTTCGGTTGTTGCAGGTATGCTTTTGATGAGTTTGACTCTAGCGATATTCTTTTTAACAATACCTATTATGTAACTTTTTTGAGATCATAGTGAATACTGGTGAAATTTTGCCAGAAAGCTGTTATAATACGTTTAGTTGGAGAACCTGCATGAAATAGCTTGCTTTTGGTTTAATTCTCAGGTGCTGGGGCAAATGCTGGTGAAGGTGCTTCTGCAGATCACACTTCTGCTGTCAATGTCGCGAAGGAGTGTTTGTTTGCATCACTAAAAGAAGATCCTAAAGCAGCACATGTGTGGGCTAATCTTGCTAATGCATATTATATGACCGGTGATCATAGAAATTCCAGCAAGTGCTTGGAGAAGGTGCTCGTGGCTTATTGCTATAATAATTTATTGCTTATTTCTTGAGGTGGTTCATTGGTGTTTTTTTTTCTTGGTTTTATATTCATTTTGTAGAAAATGATGATGCAAGAACGTTTTCTTCGCATGTTTTTCTTTCTTTTTAGAAAAACAAAAGAACTTATTATGCATACTCTCATTAATTATGCTTGTGTTGCGTACTGGTCATTTGCTATTGTAAAGGACAAAGTTTTCATGCTTCTTTTACCGTTATGCCTCCTACTCCATCCTTAATCGCTGACAAGTTTGAGCTGTTTTCTCTTATCATTGCATGCTCCTCAGGCGGCAAAACTGGAGGTCAATTGTTGTATGTCTACTCGATATGCTGTTGCAGTTCACCGAATCAAGGATGCAGAAAGGTTTCAAGACCCTAGTGACCAAATTTCCTTGGCAGGAAATGAAATGGCTTCAATTATAAGAGATGGAGATTCTGTCTCGGTTGAACTTCCCATCGCATGGGCAGGCCTTGCGATGGTGCACAAAGCCCAACATGAGATCGCGTCAGCATTTGAAGCTGAACAGAATACCTTAATGGAGGTAGAAGAGCATGCTGATTATAGTTTAAAGCAGGTAATCACAATTGTTCCTTCTAATATCATCTTTGCACAACCTGTCGGTTCACATGTGCACAATCTGACTATGCAGTAAACAAGAGCCTTTGTTATCATGTATAATGGAACTTAGAAAGCTCGCCGAAAATTCGTATCTTTCAGTTTCCTATGTCTTATGTCACCCTTCATTGTTCTGTATGTTATTTGGAGAATCATATTCATGTTCTTCACAATGCACTTCAACTTAGGCAAGTTGTTCTTATGTAGGCGGTAGCAGAGGATCCAGATGATGCTGTGCAATGGCACCAGCTTGGTCTCCATAGCTTATGTACTCGGCAATTCAAAAACTCGCAAAAGTACCTCAAAGCTGCAGTTGCCCGTTTTAAAGAGTGCAGCTATGCATGGTCAAATCTAGGTGTGTCCAATCTTAAGACCCATTTTCGTATCTTTTTAATACTTTTAGTTATCTCTCTCTGTCTCTTTCTCTCTCTGAAGTTGGTGAAGTGTTCACCTATTAACAAATACATGCATCACCAGGTATCTCACTGCAACTATCAGATGAACCATCGCAAGCTGAAGAAGTTTACAAGCGGGCTTTAGCATTGGCAACAACTAAACACGCCCACACTATATTCTCCAACCTCGGAAATCTCTACCGCCAGCAGAAGCACTACGAACGTGCCAAAGCAATGTTTACAAAGTCTCTAGAGCTCCAGCCTGGCTATGCTCCCGCATTTAACAACTTGGGTCTCGTATTTGTTGCCGAGGGTCAGTGGGAGGAAGCCAAATTCTGCTTTGACAAAGCCCTCCGGGCAGACCCGTTGCTGGATGCTGCCAAGTCTAACATGCTTAAAGCGGTGTCTGCATCAAGTTCATCTGCAGGCCTGTCCTCTAGTCTTCTTCAAGATTAATTTGTATTTTGTAAGCAAGTGTAAGGGGTAGGTATGGTTTCCTCAGTCGTGATTTAGAATTGTAAAACCGTATTAACTTACGAAGTTACGAAAAAACGAGGAGAAGCCTTCCTCTGTATTTAGAGGGTAGAGCTGATCTTCCGGTCCGATGCTCCGTTGTATCTCAGTTTTGTATCATAAGTCAATTTTTCAGTGCAGAAAATTCTTGTCGAATGCATTGTTAGTTTCTTTCTTTCATTTTGTTGAGATTGGGTTACCTCTCCGATTAATGTTTGATACGCACAATATGGGCAACATGATCATGCGGGCAAAGGTTCAATACGATAGGTTGACATGAAGTTGGGGGTGTTTTTTTTATTTATTTATTTTTTTTTTTTTTAATAAACGATATTATTTACACTAAAGGGGAGGGAGAGAGGGGGTGTGCTTAGCTTCATAATGGGCTAGGAATAATGTAGTTCAAACTCACATTTGGCAAGAATCAAACCTAAAACCTCTTACTTATAAGTGAAGAGGAATATCATTGGATCGTAGTACTAAGTGGCGAAGATGGGGGTGTTTGACACAAATAACAAAGTGCATGCATGAAACGGGTACTAGTAAGAATTTTGTAATTTCTTTTTAATTTGCTTATGATATTATGCTTGTATCTTTTAAATTATTAATCATCATGTTTAAACTATCATTTGTCTTGATACTTAGCTACCATTAAGATATTTAGAAAAATAATTTGATGCAATTTTGATTGGAGGTTGTTCGTAAAATTGGCTAAGGCCTTTTGTTTCACTTAAGGTGAATACTACGTTTTAAGCGTTCCATGGTTTTTCAAAAGGTTCTCTCGTGGCTAAAACTCAAGTATTGTTTTAAGGGGTCTTTTGATACGAGTCCAAAGTAACTAAAAATTAAACCTATTTCAAAAGTCAAAAGTCACTAAAAATTAGACCGATTTCAAAAGTTGGCCTATAAAATTGGACCTATTTCAAATTTTCCCTTGTTTTTTTTTTTTTTTTTAACGAGCTTTTTAAGCATTAATTACAAAGGGAAAGAAGTACGACCCTACGGTTTGGCCGCACAAGGGAAGTCCAAAATTTAGCAAGAGGCTAGCAAGAAAAGGTAGAGCTTTGCTCATCCGCCCAATTTTTTTTTTTTTTTTTTATTTTTTTTTACGTGTAAAAGGTTGAGGTTAACTAAAATGTATTTAGTTAAATCTCAGCCACTCATTTGTATAATAAAATGTGCGTGAGGGAATTTTCAAACAAAGGCATGCTTGTTGTTTTTGTTAAGAAAATAAGAAATGTATGAAGGTAGACATCACATGCTTTATGCAGGTTGTGAGCAGCGTTAAAACATAATAGCACAATGCTTGTTCTAAACTTACTTTAAAATCTTTAGTTCATTCCAAATTTAGAGCAAGCATCATGCTCAGATTATACTTTAACGTTGGTCACAACCTGTATAACACATGTTGTCTCAGTCTTAGGTATTGGAGTGAACTAAAGAGTTTAATTTTATGGTCATTGTCCAATTTCTTGCGACCCTTCAAAATCTTCTTCCCATTTATTTATCTTGCTTATGTCCTCTCATTCTTACATATTTTCCGAGAAAGTACCCATTTTTTTTAATGTGTAAATATATAGTTTTGTTCAAGACAAGAAGAAATGGTAGAATACTAGAATGTGGGTACATGAAAGAAATTGTGGATGATGATAAGCTTTCATAAGGTAATGACGTACATTATATGTCATTCTAGTTGATTGGTTGGATTGGTCTTGTAGTTGCGTTTGGGTTGCTTCGACTAAGAATATGATTGGTTTTAGTGTTTGTTTTAAATTAATAGCAGTTGTTATTTAACTAGTTTTATGCAATTTAATTTATCTAATTTGTCTAACTTTATGTCAAAATCAATTTTTTCAGTTTACCAAGCAAAAGAAGAGGCCAGCGTAGCAACACTTACATGCAAAAGCAATTTGACGAGGTCTAAAGTGAATGGTCTGAGTTAGCGTTTTCAAGAACTGATTGGTGGTGTGATTAGTGGTGTATACATAGGGTAATCTCAATCCATATGCAGTGTAATTGATTGTGGTGGTATCTCATTTTGGGCATCTAAAATATATATACGAGTTCATCCATATGTGACAGTAATCAGTATGAAAAAAAAAAAAAACTAATGAATGTGTTTCTATTTGGACCCAAAATTACATCATCGGCCCGTGCAATCAAGACTGTTGAGTAAACATAGTTCCCAACCGTTGGATCGAAGGGTGAGGATCGTTTTGTTATTATTGAAGGATAATATTATGATTTTTATCATAATTATCTTTTAATGATAATTAAGATGAGATATGTATCTCCAAGTTGGAAACATGGTAGCACAATTCAAGTTGATTTTGGATGTTTGGCATGTGAATGTGTGGGTGTGATCAGTTTGGTTGACTGACAGATTCAAGTGGTATGCTGCAAATTGATTATTATCCATTTAAAGTATGGTGATAATTAGTAAACAAATGAATTTGGAGTTCACTTAGACGGCTGAAGGTTATTATGCATGCATGGATAAAATTATAAAGGGATGGTGGAATAAAGAGCACCCTTGAATATCCTTGGCAGGATACCAAGAATCCAGTCGGACAAATTGCATCAGATTGGAACTCTTGGACTTTGAAAGGATGGGAAAGATGGGATCAAGTTTGAACTTTTTGATAGTGCATGATTGCACCTGGTCAGATTTGGTGGAAAGATGAGTGGATTGCCGTGATGCTTCGGTTTGAAATGCATGGCTAAGAGATAAACTTGCATGCTAATTATTTGCATGCCTTGGTTCCAGCACGTGGAGATCATCAAATACTTGGATAATGATGGACAAAATAAGGAGAAAAGGAGATAATGATGGAGATTTTAAATTGGTTGGATAATTGCATGACAACTCCATGCATTTGGTTGAGTTTAATCCACGCCAAAAATCTCGTACAATATTCAAGGATCAAGTCGGCGTGTCCCTATAAATACAGAGGCAATGGCAACAAGAAGAGGGTCTTTTTCAATTCAACACATAAACTGCCATGCGCAAACTCTCGCTCTACGCGAAACCTCTCAATAACCTTGAGATTTTTATTTTCTTTTTCTGCCAACGCATCTTCAATTTGGATAAACAACACTATGAAGGCAACCGGTAACATCTTTAGTTTGGATAAACAACACTGTTGCCATAGAATCAACCAACCGCAGAGCACCTTCAGTTTGGATAAACAGCATTGCGTCGAGGACGACTGGTTATCTATCCAAGTCTCGGTCGAGAAGGATTTTCGAATCTTTATTGGCAGAGCTCATCTCATTAACCTGCTCGGCGAAGTGAGGTGTTACAGATTACTAGGCTCAGCGCATTGAACGCTGAGTTATTTTATGATTGGATATTCACTAGTAAGTTTTAGAGTTCGGCATTCTGATGGCTGAACCACATTTACCATTAAGACATACATCTCTTTTGAGTACTTGTGTCCGTATAGTTTGGTGTCAGTTCGGCGTGCTTATACTCTTACGAATATAATCATCGTGATCGAACCTGGTGCCTATGATCCGTGAACTTCGCAAGACTAGCAGCCTTGTCTTCAGGCTCTAGAACCCGAAGGCTGTGATGTGTTCCTTCCTCGGCCGTAGTCGCAAAATTAAGAAGTCAGCAACGCGCTCAACGCAACATCAACACATTTTACTCCCCGGCCGAGCTCGGCACACGAGTTGGCATGCCCCGCACATAGCTGAAGGACGTAGTTAGCTTTATTGATTACTTTGCCTGCGTGCCACGTAGGCTTGGTAGTTTTTAGGGTGAACAATTTCATATTTGGAATGTGAGTTGTTCATTGTGTGTTGGTGTTGTGTGTTACAAAATTGCAAAATGTATTTGGTATCACAATACAAGTTTGAAAATGATGCCTATGTAACTTTGCGTATCACAAATTAGCTTTGAAGCGTGCATAAGAGAAGGCTTCAAGTATTTAAAAAGCATTGATTCTCAAAACATTTTAGGCATTGGCACTCAAAAATGAAAAACTTTAAGTAGGATTAACAATTAAGGCATGTAATACATAATGAAGTGGTTGAGTGGCCTTTAATATCTCAATTATTATAAGCGAAAAACATTAGTTATGGTCATAATTTGTCTTATGAATCCGGACCATTCAATTTAAATCTTTAAATCTTACGGTTCTCATTAACTAATTTTATTGTCCCACCTTACATAAAATCAAGTCCTTCGATGACCCAGATCTTTCTTTTGAACGGCTCGAGTCTTCGAATCTATTGGCTTCGAACAAAGAGATCCTTCAATTTCTTACATTTGATGGGAGGGTTGTAGTGCTGTCACGCCCTGTACCGGGCATGGCAAGTGCATATTGATTGGAACAAAATTTGTTGTTTTGTAAAGAAATTTTTGTTTTGGGATGGTCACGTGGAAAAGTACAATACGACAGTTTGATGGTGAAGGTTGCAAACAGTGGAGGTATCCAGACAATTGGTTTTCCACCACTAGTTTCAACTAACGGTACAAAGTGCATACGTGAAATGAGACGTTAAGGAAGTGGTGTTTAAATCAATCACGTAATGTCATATGAAAATACCGAAACACATACGCTAAAACACGTTGCATAATAGGTTTGAGACACCCCCATCACATTTATTATTTTCGTTTTATGTCAGAGATTCTAACATACAACCGGAAATATATCTCATGCCCATTTGCACTAGTCACGTCAAATCACGTGGCGAGTGCTAAGAGGCCAAAAAATCTGCCGGGCGAGCCGAGAATCTTCAATAAATCTCACTGATCTTGCGCAGAAGAATCTGGATTCTAGGAAATGCTATAGCAACCAGTTTATATACCATAAGTTTTCCTTTCGGAGTGTCCAAACCTAAAAAGCTTGTATGGCTGCAACGATAGGAACTTCCATGGCTGCGCTTGGTCACAGATGCTTCACCTTCAAGTCCTCCAAAAACATGATCACTTACAAACCAACAATGAAAATTGTTTCCTGTTCCTCCATCAAATATCAACCGAAAAGAAACACTTCCTTCAACTCTCCTCTCAACACCAAGCATGCTACTTCCATCATCACCGCCGTTGTTTCCACCATGATTTCCTGTGATTCTGCGTTCGCTGCAGAAGTGGCTGCGGTGACTGGAGAAGGTGACAAGCGTGTCCTCGCACTCCTAATTCCGATTATTCCTGCTATACTTTGGGTGCTTTACAACATCCTTGGGCCAGCTTTGAACCAAATTAACAGAATGAGAAGTGAAAAGTGAGGTAGTAAAGCTTCAAGTGATAGCCAGTGCTTCTGTTACTTCTGCACTTCTGTACAACACTCTTACAACCAAAAATCTAAATTCCGTTGTACAATATTTGTAAAATGGTATGTGATTTATAGGTTCGAATGAGTTTTGTCTCAATATCGAAAGTAGAGTAGCACAACTATATTATGATTAATTTCTCTTTGTGAAAATATTCATCAAACGTTAATCATGATTAATTGTAATAATTCACCATCGAGAGATTCACAAACGAAAACATAGTTTGCTTGAGAAGAGCCGGTTTGTACTTATAGATCCGGACTACTACCAAATGCACGCTAGCACTCTTTTATTATCTTAGCTGAAACCCTAATCAGTAATCACCATCCAAAGATTGTAGATTGAAGACTGGCATTGAATGAAATTAGCCTGTCGGAAACTGAATGTATAGGCTAGTACACAGATTGCTTGAGAAGGCTTCTGCAGAATGCCAAGTCAAATCGCTCCTCTGGAGGATCTCCGATGACGTCAAAAACTGCATCTGCCTTCTGAAAATCTTCATCAACTGTGTATCTGAAACCAGAGATTACGAGACGAAGCAAACATGTTAAACATTCGATTGGCTAGAAAACATTGAGTTTCACTCAATTCATAAGCATCGGCACACAAAATATAATCTGGAATACCAAGAAGGTGGGAAATAGTCAAGCACTTTATTTTTGTTCATGCAGTGAAAGTAACTTACCCGCTCTTGGTTATGACACACTTCATTCCAGCAGCTTTAGCAGCTGCAAGGCCTATAGCACTGTCCTCAATTACTACACAACTGCGGAGAAGGAAAAGACAGTATTATTTGTCATGAACAGAAGGCGCGTTTTAAGCACGAGAGTCGGATATCCTAGAAACATGGGGCAGCTGATGCAAATAGATCTCTTGACTTCACTTGGAGGAGTAAAGTTCAAATACAATCCCATCACGAACAGAAATAAGTTGGCCCTTCTTGCCCTGTAAATGGTATAATATACCTTGAAGGATCAACGCCGAGAGTGTTAGCAGCCAATAAATAGATAGCCTGTCAAAAACATGGAAAGATGTTAGTGTCTTGTAAAATCAAATAGGATATTTCATTCAAAACAACATGAAACCAACATCTGGAGGGATCAAAATTTACGGGATCAGGCTTCTTGCGAGGAACCACTTCTCCAGCAAATATCTTGATTTTTTCTGCCCGTTCTGGTCCCAGCAAGATTGAAACTATTGCAGAAACCTTGAAACGAAAATGGGGTTCTTACGTCAAAATGGGATGTCAACTATCTATCAGAAATAAATCATGTATCTGATATAGTAAGAAATAAATTGTTACAAGATTATGATCACTTGTCTTTATTCCGCATTTTCATTTTTCAGGTCTATTAACAGACAATGTCAATCTCACCCGCACACAATAGATTCAGAACCGTGTAAGCGTTTGACTATGATTTCTTGCACAGTACTTGTATAAAACCCAGACGGAGGAGATTATTGTCACAAAAAACTAATTACACAAGAAATTAAGCCGGGAAACCTGATTAAGCATACCGCCTTCTCATTGGAGGCGCTGCAGACGGCAACTTTAACTCCTTCTGCTAAAGCTTCATCTATCAGCCTGTACAAGTTGATAACAGAAATTCACCAACCCAACATCTGAAATTTGAAAACACATTTAGATAATCTTACTACAATATCTCGTTAGTATACTCATAACAATATTCATAAAAATTTAAAAGCCAAGTGCTAAAGATTCTTAAGTGAATGATTTTTCTAAAATCCATTTTCTTATCAAATTAATGTCCTTAATGCCTGATGTAAATAAATGCGTGACCATACCAACACGCGTACTTCTTGGACTGGAATGCACCTAGGTGATGTTTTGCTTGAAAGACTAATATTGTTAGTGAAGACTAGCAAGTTTCAGAGCTAACATAATTCATCACTTCCGAGTTTTTAAACCAGAAAATACAAGAGAACTACAACACAAAAACTTATGCAAAAGCAGATGATCATATGGTAACCAACTTTGCAACCCCTGGCCGAAGCGGCAGTGACTTTTTCTCAATAAGGGCCAAGAACAACTCTGTCTTTCGCTTGTGAAGTGAAACTACGAATGCTTTTCTCTCTTCTTCACTCTTCGGAGCATTTTCCGGCCAACCCGTGTTGTTAAAATAGGTTGTCATTCTACAAAGACCACAACCATTTGAAGACAAATATAATTCAAGTTCTGCAACTAAATTAGATGTTGGCCAAATGCAACAGCAATAGATTATTTTGAGAGGCAATTACCTTTCTTTTCCACCTGCAATCTTGAGCAATTCGCCGAATAAATCGACATCCCAAGTAACACCCAATTCTTTCTGTACAATCAAATTATGATGCAGTGTCACTAAACTAATTAACCCATGAAAGTTATCGACTTCTGCAAATAATTCCCATCAAAGTAAAAGGCTTTACCAAAAGCTAATTAATTTCTCCAAAAGCGACAAAACCCAGATCGAAAATTCCAACTTCTCTTGAAAGTTCATCACTTTATGAGCTTACCAATAAAAAAATTCACAGCAATCGACCGAAAGCAAGAAAACCCAGTGTGGAAAATTACCTCTTTGAAAGTGTTGTTGAAAGAAATCCGGTGACCGTCCTTCTCCGTGTCGACAAGCACACCATCGCAATCGAAGAGAAGAGCAGAAGGAAGAGTAGAAGAAGCAGAAGCAGAGCTAGATGTTGTTCCAATCTTGCTGCTCATTGTTTTGCCAATGATTATTGCTGTGCCCACCAGTGAAGATTGTAAGGTCCTTTCTTGGGATTTGAGGTTGGCAATGGGGGTTGTGTTTTTGTGAGATGGCAACGGGTTTATAAAAGATAATGTAGCTAAGGTATGACAGGACGCCATTGACGCCATTTGAAATCTCTTCAAAGTTCAAATTAATAAAGTCTCCAAACTTTTGCAACCATGAGCGGTTGGTCCGGTGGCACCAACCCACTTCCACTTGGTTGTAAAGAATCTACCCAAAATTGGCCCCCAAAAATCGGACATAAATCTCTTACTTCATAAAGAGAAATAGTACTAGATCGTAGTACTAAGTGTCACAATTCGATAATTTTAGAGAGAGTAGATATACATAAACAAGGTATAACCATAAACTCATGTGCTCACTCAACATTCGTAAAGGCTTTAGGGTATCACAATATCTTTACTGGTCCATAAGATCCACTAGTCCTACCACGCATGGTAAAATAGCGAGATTGTCGATTGCCATGGTCATACAACATACACTAACCTCACCTCCAGAATATTGACTATTAGATTCTTACCCTCCTTAGATTTAAATGATCGAATTTTACGGGCAACCTGTAAGTGAACTCTCACTGTCAAGTCATCACAAAAATAATACTGCTCAAGTCACATAAAAAAGATTAGTACTTTAAGTTTGAACCTCCATTTTTTTTTTTTTTTTTTTTCCGTGAAGTTTGAACCTCCTTGGTACACCAACAAAAAAGGAAAAAAAAAAGTATTAATTTGAAAGTGTAAAAACGTGAACGAAAGGACAAGCCCAGCTGATTTCTAGTCATGCCCGATTACCACTCCGGCACGTCCACTGATGTCACTTTTATTGTGCAATGCTTTTTTAATTAAAACAATAATAAATAAATAATGCTATTCACTTTTATTTTTCCGTATATATTTTGTTAATCGTTAGCTATTAATATTTTTTAATTCATTTTATTTAATGGATGAAAATTAATAATGATATTTAAAAAATAAAAATAAGTGTGTAAATAGCGTGAACGTACTGTAATGTAGATAGTTGGAAACCGACGTGTGGTTGTAAGCCGTTAGCAACGTCTGTATCTGGCCGGCTATGGCTGCTAGATTCAACTATCACACCTCTTCATAACAGTCCATCCACTCCTCCACAAAATTCAATCAGCAAGAATAATGGCCGCCGCTTCCGACAATTCCGCTGTCAACAACCCGGCTCTGGGCCCGGACTCGGATACTCCGGACAATCCGGGTCACGAGTTCGCTCAGTTCGGATCCGGGTGCTTCTGGGGAGCGGAGCTGAGGTTCCAGCGAGTGGTAGGGGTGGTGAAGACCGAGGTCGGGTACTCCCAGGGCCACGCGGACGATCCCAATTACAAATTGGTGTGCACCGGAACCACGAACCACGCGGAGGTGGTTCGGGTCCAGTTTGACCCGGAAGTCTGCCCCTACAAGGATCTGCTCTCTGTGTTTTGGGATCGTCATGATCCAACGACGCTCAATCGCCAGGTAATTGGTTTTTTTGAGTTTTACGGGCCGTTGATTTTGTAGCCAAATCCAGTTTCTTGTTCGCGCCTTCTACGAATGGAGTTTTACTTTTGTACTTATCATTTCTTTTGAATTTTAATCTCTGGCCCTCAAAGCCAAAAGTAAAACAACAACAATTTTATTTTACGTTTTTGCCCCAATATCGTAAGATTCGTTTGATGGTGCTTGCAAAATGATTGAAAGCACTCTAATAAAAATGTTTTTAGAATCAATATTTAGTAAAAATATAAGTAAATTTTAAAAAACAGTTAAAACACTTATCCTAAAGAGCATATAATTAGTACTTCTTCAAAAAAGTACTTCAAGTGATTTTGAATTCTAAAAACAATTTCACCAAATATGATTTCAGTTATTTTAAAAATACATTTCAGCTAAGTTTATGTTTTTAGTGGAAAAATTAGGCAAGTGTATGCAAATAATACGAGTTAGGAACTTTTGATCCAAAATAAAACTAAAAGGACATTAAACAAAAAGAGAAAGAGTAGTTAGTATTGAGGTTGTACCTCAATTGGTAAAGAGCATTTCATTGTTATTGTTTAGATTTCAGATTCCCTTAACATCCCTTGTAAAAAGAAAGGGTACTATATTGTGAAATGTTCTGAAATATGTGATGGAGCGAATTTACTAGAACCGTTCATATTACAAATCATTCACTACTCTTTCTGCGTTTTTTATTAATTAGACCGTTCATATTAGTAAAAAAAAAAAGTTTTAAAAAAAAGAAAGAAAGGGTACTATATTAACTAAGGTCAAATTTCACTATATCGTGAACTCTTTTTGCGTTTTTTATTAGTAATTTCTGAAATACTAACTACTCTTTCTGCATTTTTTATTAGAACCGTTCATATTACAAATCACTCTATAAAGATCGCTTCTGCAAAAAAATCAATAAAAACTAAGGTTGTTTAATCATTTTTTACAAATGTGATACTTACTGAGTGATTCATAAAATAAATGGTTCTAATCATAAGTACAAAACTCTGTGATTTGAACACGAAAAGTTATGAGTCAAGTTCATACTCATTCTTGAGTAGCCAAGCAAGTTGTACTACCTTGACACATATGGCGTACTCCTATAAATGTTTCCTTTTGGGTTAACTACTTGTCCATGATTGTTATTTATTTATCAAATAAATTTGTGTTATGCATTAGGGAGGAGATGTTGGCGCACAATACCGATCCGGAATCTACTACTACAACGAAAACCAGGCTCGGCTGGCCGAGGAATCGAAGGAAGCTAAGCAGGCGGAGTTGAAGGATAAGAAGGTGGTGACGGAGATCCTCCCGGCAAAGAAATTTTACAGGGCGGAGGAATACCATCAGCAATATCTCGAAAAAGGAGGAGGTAAAGGCAACAAACAATCTGCCGAGAAGGGTTGCACTGACCCTATCAGATGCTACGGTTGATAAGTTATGCATGCATTTGATGCCATATGATTAAAAATCTTCCTAAATCCGTAGTCACCAACGATAACATATGGTGCGTTAATATCTGCCGTAGCTTAAATAAATGAGGTTCGGAGTGGAACTGATATTGTACGCATGAAACACTGTCGCATCTAATAGTATCATGTGGCACTTATGTACCCATATCGTTTATGTACATTTGGCGTCATGTTTTTATATGTCGAAGCTTCTTTTGTACTAGTTTTCGGGTTTAATTTTCCTACTTGGTTTGATAATATTACTACTAGTGAATTGAGGAAATTTACAGATCTTTAGAAAATACATGAATAATTCAAACCTAGGAGACAAATATTATTTGGCCGTGAGGCCATGAGTGATGCAACTCTTTATAACAGAAGCAGCATCAGCGAAAGCTAGTGTCAAATGTTGGATTTTGTTTAGAGTTCATCCTTGGGATTTGAGGCAGGTGCTGCTTGGGGGGTTGTCGATGAGTTCTTGACGGGATACGAAGCCTCCATCGCTATTCCGCATATCCCTTCCTTAGCAGAGACGCCGCGCTGCATCCTTATGTAACCCTTCTCTCCCCACTCGGGTCCCCATGAGTTCTTTACTATCCAATACTTGGTTCCGTCAAGTGTTGTTCCGTAGCCAACAACTGCTACTCCGTGATTAAGCTCTGTGCTGCAATTTCCGTCAAATACCCCCTGTAAATCGTAGTCCAGGAGATTAAGATATGATCCTCGACCTTTCATTTTTCTCCAATAGTTATTAGCCAAGGCGAATGGATATTAGAAACTTTACCTCATGGTAGAATTGGAAATCGGAACCTCCAGCATCGATGGCGACAGAAATAGGTTGGTTTGCAGCTGCTTTGAGCAATGCATCCTCGTCATTAGCAGGCACACTCTCATGGCCATCAATGGACACTACCGGGGCGTTTTCCTGGAAAATAAGTATCGGTTATAACCTTATAATCTCACATTCATAAGCGAGGGGTGTCGAAAAGGGATTGAAGATATATCCCTGAAATGTATGGGAACAAAATTAATTACCTTTGTAACATTACATGTTGAATCTGCTGCTCGGTAAGGGTAATTAGTTTCGGCTGTCAGGCCTCCCCTTTGTTTGATGAACTCCATTGCCAGTTCCATTAGGCCTCCATTGCATCCTTGGTTTTGTTCCGTGTCACAATCGACCAACTCTTGTTCAGACAACGAAACCAGATTTTTTGTCTTAATTTGATTGATGCCCTCAACAGCTACAACAGTTGAAAATGCCCAGCAACTACCTGTATAATTTCATCGAAACAAAGGAATATAGCTGAAACAATCGATACAGATACCATTTTGTAGAAAGAAAATGAAACAAAACGAGGAAGGATTTGGCAAATTTTGCTTACCACAATGGCCTTGATCCTTAACGGGAGTGACAGCTCCATTCTTTCTCCAATCAACAGATGGCGGGACACTCCCAACATTTCCATACCGAAAGCCTGTGTCAGTGCGCTGCCCTTGGAACATTCTATGGTGCTTAACCTTCGAACCAGCGTAAACACTCCTGAACTCATGGTTGGTCATGTCAGCAAACTTGTTAAGCTTCAGCTTGTAAGGCTTATCACCTTTGTTAGTGTTGTGAACATGCTTGACATTCTCCTTAAACACATTGAACCGCTTGTTCTTCTCGTCGAGGCTCCTAGAAACCGTGTGATGGCTCCTCCACCTCTCGTACAAACCCCACAAGCTCTCCTCCGAGGCCAAGTCCTTCTCGTGGTAATCGAAACTCTCAGAAAACCCCATAACCAAAGCGAGTGAGAGAGCAAGCGCAACCCAAACAAACTTAGTCATTTTTCTACCGGCTTAGGGTTCAAGTTTCGACACAGGATGAGAATACGAAGACCTCGACACTGCCGGATATAGAGGATCAAAGAATGGATAACAAAGAGAGTAAGTTATGGGGTATCTTGTGGAGACGAACAACTTTAAATAACCGACAGAATATATGGGATGTGATGATTGTGTGGGAAATGGGATTTGGTTTGTTTGTGGAAGCAAGGGATTGGATTGGATTAGTGAGTGTGGGTTCATATTTTGGTGTGGAACTTCTAGAAAAGGAAGCAAGAATGCAGGTATTTTTTAGCAGTTAGCAACAAAAGCTGGTGTGCTTTTGGATATTAGGATTTGAATCCATGGCGAACACGTTTTACCATCACCAGAGAGAGAGAGAGAGAGGAGCATGGTTGCGTAGGTGGAGTGTCTTAGACACGATTTTGGCAAGTGGAAGAAAAGTGCTTCTATGGTAACTGCTTTTTATCTTTAACTGATCATACTCAGCAAAGTGACTTAAGTTTTGATCGTCACATAGTTAATTAATGCCTTTTCAATTGGTGATGGCAAGCCTTGCGTTTTGATCGACATAATCCCTTGTTGTAGATTACTTCTAATATAGGCAAAAAAGTAATAAATGATCATTTGGTTTAGTGGTATTCGGTTTCTACTTTATTGGCGGAACAACTTACAGAACTATAATTTTTCATTGGGAAGAACAATTGTGACCTAAACATCTTGTTGTGCATTCCTACTCATGAGAAACATAAGAAAGAAATGGCGCTTCGAGAAGTGTACACTAATTATTTTGAACAGTAAAAAATAATTTCCTTTCAAAATTTCGACATACGAGAATGAGTCGGAGGTCGTGAAAACCAAAAGAATAGCCTCGTACATGAAATTCTTCATTACTTGATGCCGAAGCAACCAAAGGGATGCAAAACATCGCTTGTAGGACTTGACTAAACACTGGCGTAGTGTATTGGTAACTAGTCACTTCTACGTGTAGAGAAAGTGAGCGAGGTTTTTCTCATCAAGAAAAAGCGTGGATGCCTCCCTTTTTGGACACAAAAATTCTTTAGAAACAACCTTGATTAATGTCAAATGGATTAAGAATCTCTCAAATTTTAAACACGAAATGATGTGACATGTAGCAAGGTTTTAGTAGTTTGTATCGTGTTGCGACACACAACTATAATTTTTGGCATGTTTACAAGGATAACAGAATAAGATTAACTTAGCGCCTAGTAGATCTAACTTTTGCTTTTTTTAAGTATGTGATTAGAGACTTTAAGATAGGAACTCACACTTTCTCTCGATTTTTATACGTTTAGCAGACAGGAAATTAAGAATTTTAATAGATTTTGCCCATGTTTTAGTAAATGCAAAAAATAAAATTGAAATAATTCCAATTCTCATTTCTTGTAAGTAAATATGACATTAGTGTACTCTTCCGAATGAAAATCTCAAACTCGGTTAAGTTCACGTCGCCAAAGATAAGTAGATCTTCAATTTTAGTTCCTTTTGTAAGGAAATAGGAAAATGAAAATAAAAGTCGATTAAGTGGGAAAAGAAAAATCTTTGTGATGAACAATATTCCAAAAGCTGTTAGCTGCAGAAGCCAAAAGCTGTTGGGTATATGCTTCATGTCATCTATACACTACCACCAGAGAGACAACCGATCTTAAATCTAACCACCCAAAATCCCGATGACATGACCTCACGACGAGGATGGCCCGAGGACTTTATGCCGTTGAAAATGTGCCGCGGATACTGCTGTAAAAGTGAATATAAGTTCAGGTCTAGAGATATACTGCTCGCATGTTAACCAAGTCGGCAGATGAGATGACGATTTATACATCTAGATAAGGAAATATATGAACAATACTCAGATAATGCATTCCTCACCGTGCTTCGACAAATGATAATCGTCATTTCAAAGTTTCACTAAACATTGAAAAACACGACATGTAATTTTCGAAAGCTTTATATAAAGTAAGCCATAAGACAGACCTTAGCTATTCTGTGAATGCCAAGTAAAATTATTCTAGAATTGTGATTGTGTTCAAGAGAGCAATGCTCAGACAAAATCAGAAGTAGAGGAAACAATGGAATACAAACATACAAGAAGATCAATCTGAGTCGCTCATGCTTGAGTCTCCCTTAATTTGGCCTGCTCCCGCAGCATCTCTTCTCTCACTCTCTTAATCTCCATTTCCCTTTCGAGTCTTTCTTGCTGCCACATTAACGAGACCCCAATCAATATCATTCCAAACTTTGAACGGTATCAATACCAAAACATAATGGCTAATACACGGAGAAGGTCAACTAACAAGGCACATTTAAAGGGTAAGCACAACAAAATAGCTTTCATTTACGCCCATGTTACGAGCAGCCAACTATTACTACCAAGATTTCAAAAATCTAGGTTTTGGACCAAGCATCCTGCTATCCTTTGAACATGTAATTCAGAACTGAAGTACTAGTTTCTTGGTTTCAACAAATTTGTGCTTCCTACTTAAATTATGGGAAGGTAATATGGAACCCGCATCTAATGGAGGGAAACGAAAGAGAAGCAACACAACTAGTCATGCTAATAGGCAACGTATTACGAAAACACAACCCAATTGTTCAACATGGAAGAAGGGCTGCAATAAGAAATCTATGATAAGAAACGACTATAACTTATGAAAGGTTTAATTCTACACAGGAGCATTGCCGATCACAGAAATATAACATAATAACCATGACTGAGTCAAATTCCAAGTCCCAATATGTTCCCCAGTTCTCAGTAACCAAGCATTGCATTTAAGCTTCCCTAGGATGCGAAACGAATATATCCACTGCATTTGTCACGCAAAGAATAACTCCAAATAAGAAAGCCCACGATACGAAATGTCTAACTTATGAAAGGTTGAATTCTACACAGAAGTGCCACTTTATCACAAAAATATAGCATAATAACAACAATAACAGTGAATTTCCAAGTTCAATTATGTTCTCCAATCCCCAGTATCCAAACATTGCATTTATGCTTCCCTCAGCTACAAAACGGCTATAACAAAGACTGTATTGTATCTATCACAGAAAAAGAGCTCCAAATAAGAAATTCCAGTATACGAAACGTCTAGAACTTACGAAAGGTTGAATTCTACACAGGAGTGCCACTTTATCATAATAATATAGCATAGCAACGACAAATACAGCGAAATTCCGAGTTCAATTATGTTCCCCAATTCCCTGCAACCAAACATTGCATTCCCTCTAACCTAACCACAAAGTTTCATGCCAATTTCCTAAAAATCGGATTTTCCACCATAATTGAACAGTTCAATGAGAACCCATCTCAATTCTGAGCTTGTGGTGCTGAAATTCGATCGAATTCTTAAAAAAAAAAAAAATTTGTGAATCGCCCAATTTATAAGTCCAATACGAAAGAGAAATTGCTTCTGCAGGCCAAGAGAAAGAAGAGATTTTTACCTTTTCGTCCTGATGCAGAGCGATCCAGACGTGGACTTTATCCATGGATTGCCAGAACACAAAAGCTCCCAAAGTCATTGCGAAGTAGGTTGCCACCTTCACCATCTTCTTCGCCTTCTCCTTTTCTGCTTACAAATCTCCGTTTTAGGTTTCAGGTGAGCGATCGAGAGAGAGAGAGAGAGAGAGAGAGAGAGAGAGAGAGAGCCACCGATGCTACTCCCCAAGTGTCTTTGCTGGGCCGATTGACTAATGCTATTTGGCCCATTTTTACCAAAACATGAAAAGTACTTGTAAATCATAAAAGTGCTTTTTGAAGAAGCACTTTTAAATGCTTCTTCATGAATCACTTTTAGCATAAGCACTTGTGAACAAAAGTGCTTTCTACACTGCCCAAAGAGCCTGAAGTAGGTGCTTCTCTAGAAGGAACTAAAAAGTGCCTTTTACGATCAAACATTCACTTTCAAAATTTCTATGAAACGATGTAATGTAGTCTGAAAGCGTTTTCAACCATTCTTAAAAGCATCCCAAACAAGTTGGCGTTATGGTTAACATGCTAAGCCAAATTTTCTCCGTATTCTGTAACAACGTAACAATATATGATAGTTAAGAAAATACAAGGAATCAACAATAGCCAAAGCAATGAATAAAATTTAGTCAAAATATTTGGATGAGAAGTATAGACGAATGCAGGCACGCTACAATTCGAGTTGAATCATTATTTACACCAAATCTAATCGAACTTGTGTACATTATGTATACGTGTGTCTTGTGGAAACAAGAACAAAAGGAATCGGCCAAATCCGTCACGTCCAAGTACAGATGATTCCGTTCTTGTCCGCAGAAGCTAGAGGTTTTCCATGCCCGCTCCATGAACAACACAGGACAGATGCAGTGTGCTCCTTCAGAGTGCTCACAATGTCAGCTTTCGATATTGACCAAATATACACAGAACCGTCAGCAGATCCAGCAGCAACGTAATTGTCATCTGGACTGATACAGGATCGGCTCCAATTCGACGCTACTCTGTTTCCAGTGGCTCTTAATGTACGGCGGACTTCCAGAGACCGCATATCAAACAAATTATGCACATTGTCTCTCCCACTGGTCAGTATAACATTGCCATCTCGGGACAAAGATATAGATGTCACAGCATTTGAATGTGCAGCTACTTCACTGAGTAGCTTTCCTTTCTCAATATCCCACAAACGAAGATTTCCATCAACATGGCCTGAACATATGGTCTGTCCATCCATGCTAAATGACAAAGCATTGCAATTTTTTGGGTGCATGATTGTATTGGTGCAGTAACCTTTCTGCAAATCCCAAACTTTTATGGTACGATCATAAGCTGCACTCACAACATGACGACTTGAGAATTTGCTGACATCTACAGCACACACTTTATCCACGTGGCCAGTGAGCGTGTGGCGAACCCTCCCTGAGCTAACATCCCAGGCATACAATTTGTTTGAGCTGCTTGCTGCAATGATAGATTTATTGTCATGGGTAATCGTAAGGTCCAGAACAGAACCAATGCAACCGTGAAGTGTATGAGTTAGTGACCCATTATTTGTATCCCACATTTTAATGGACCCATCCTGTCCACCAGTAATCAATCTGCCAGAATTGTACTCAAATAATATGGATGCACAACCTCCTTCATGGGCAGGGATCCTATTCTTGCATGCAGAGGGAATGGTTGACTCCACATAGTACTCAGCACCTTCTTCACTTTGGCGGACAACACCATCTACCTGCTGCCTAGCAAGTTTTTCTAAACCACTGGCCCTGAGCCGCTCAATCATATCTTCATAGAGTGCATTTGCCTAAATTAAATAAAGAACACATGGGTTAAAACATATACCCCATATGTACAACCGGTAAAAAATGTACAAAAGAAATATTTCTTTCAACAAATGAAGAAATTGAATCCTATCGTATACTGGAGGAAAAGGCAGTCCTTGCAACAACTTAAATGAGATTTCAAATCTTATCCGGGTATCCCATATACTTTCTAATGTTTTATGTCCAAGTTAAATAATAGTTTAAGTGCAAGAAAGAAAACGGAAAATCCCATGTGGCATGTCAAACGAGATCCAAATTAATACATAGCATTGTTTCCATTTAGGTTTTTCTACCATTTACCAAACACTTGTGAAAGTGGCAAACCTTAAATCCATTAACAACTAGAAAACGTGCTATGTCTCGCATCACACCTTAAACCCATTAACATCTAGAACCATCGACTAAACTAAATTAGTGAACCACAATATTTAAGTTTGATTATAGAACATATAAAGTACCTCGTTAAGGCGTTCTGCATCCTTCATCTTTTCCAACATCCAGCGGTCAATTAACACCTTACTTTCAGTCTCAGCGTTCCTAGCTCTAATAGACATTGCTTCTAGCTGTGCTCTTATTTCCTTGTTTTCATTCACAACCAATTCTAAAGCTTTAATCTTCTCTTCCAAGTCAGCCGCTAACTGAGAGCATTCATCCCTACAACATGTACTCATTGAAATCAGTCATCGAGAACCTTGAAATCTCAAAAAGCGTCTGCTTTTCCATTACTAGTAAAAAAAAACCTCAACCTTTTTTCAGTTAACTCCTTCTGAAGATCAGCCACTGCAGCTTCTTTCTCTTGAAGTGAAGCTTTTGAAGCTCTGCACTCTGCTACTTCCACCACGAGTTGCTCGGACAACCGCGATTGAGCTTTGTAACACTGCTGCAGTTCCATTTCCAGATTCTCCGCTTTCTCCTTCCATTCTGAGCCCTTAAAAGACAACCAAAAGTAACGCAATCTCTAAGTTCTAAACAATTCAAACCCAAAGGAAGCTACAACTATAAACCATTCCAATCACACAAGAAACCGATAATTCGCAAACTAAACGCCACAACAAGTTAATCAAGCATCAAAATCTTCCCCAAAATAGTAATTACATCAATTACTTCAATCAACCGAAAATTATTCTGCTTGCGAACTCGGGGATCAAATATTTCAAATTCAAACAAAATTTCCCAAAAATCAGAACCATAAATCACAGTTTTGTTAGAGACTAAGAGACTACCTGATGAAGAATTGGCTTCGAAAGAGCGATGATAGCTGGAGCATGAGCACCTTCTTCCACCAAATGCCGCCTCCGCAGAGCCTTCAGAGCGTGCTTTATCGCTTCCGTCGCAATCTCCTCCTGCGACCTGCACAAAGAAACAGACTTCAGCAAAACACAAACACATCTGCAGTGTACGATCGCCACTGTTTGGCAGCCGAGAAAATTTCCCGAAGAGAAAATTCACGATTCCGGAACGACGCCGTACTTACATTGCGATCGAAATTGAGGATTGTGCCGGAGAAACGACGGCGTTAGGGATTCAATAATGGGAAGAAATCAAGGTCTTCTTCGACGGCGCAGGGGTAATTCCGGAATAGCGTTGAAAATTGCGACGGCGGCCGGTTTTAGCAACGCCCAAAAACAGGGAATTCGGATCACTTTGGAATTGGTCCGTTCGGAATCAGGGCGTTTGGGGAAATCTGAGACGATGGAATTCGATTCCGACTGAGAGTCTGAAAAAACCGGGGGTTGCTGCGAAGAGATCGAGCCAGCGTAGAGTAGAGAGTACGACGGACGAAAGGAGACTAACAATAAAACGGCGTCGTTCTTGACTAATTAACATCAGTTGTAAAGGAGGTGATTTTTACGCATATTTTAGGATTAATTTGGAAGTGTATTTAAAATAGTTTGAAACACTTTTGGATTCACTTGAAAGTTTAAGGGCTCATTTGAAAGTTTATTAAAAATGATTGAAGCGTTTTTTGTGGATTGTTTTTAAAACCAATTCTTGGTAAAAATGCAAATGAATCCTAAAAAGTTTTTTTTTTTTTTTTTTTCAAGTTTTACTATTAGAGGGCGTTTGTTACCCTCACGAGCCCTCACTGGACTAAACTGGACTAACTATTAGTCTAGTTGTTTGTTGTTCCACGGGACTAATGTTAATGAGACTAGCTGGGATTAGTCTAGACTAGGGGCTGGTTTGATATTGCTATGCTTTGAAAAAAAAAACTACTTCTATTGTTCTGTGAGAATAAGTAACTGTAAAATAAAGCAACAAAGTGTTTAGTAAACTTTTTTGTAAAAGTGTTTTTGAAAAAAAAAAAAAAGAAGCAATATTATAGTGTTTGATAAATTTTTATGTAAAACAGATGTGAAAAAGCTGGTTTTTCAAAGCTGAGTTTTGCAGCTTTGTGTTTTTGGCTTTTTTTCACCCAAAACTGTGAAAAAAAAGCTGAAGCTGAATGTTTACCAAACATAAAAAAGCTCCCAGTTTTTTTTTATAGCCACTTTTTTCAGAATCATCTTAATACCAAACTAGGGCTAAGGACATCGCTAGAGGTTATTAGCGAGAGTCCCAGGAAACCATGGGACTAGCTAAAACCCCTCTCTGCTCTCTGTTTCACGAGGCGACAACTACATCCTTCCCGCTCTCCCTCTTACACCACCAGACGGCCACCACTCTCTCCTTCCTCGCCTTGAACCCACAATCACGAAACCTCAAAGTCGCCCATCCTTGAGATGCTTTATCACCGAACTCGTTGTCGAGAGGCAACACTTCTCTGCTTAGTTCCTCGGCTTCATTGACTCCCAATCTCACTCTCCCAAAACCATTTTCAAACACAAATATAACGGATAGCTTTTGAATTCGATCTCTCCTCATTCAATGCGTTGTGGGTATTTTGGTCCTTCACTCATAACTCCACCAATCTGCTCCTGGAGAAGAATCAGTCGCCGCCATGTTTCTGCTGGACTGCTTCTACGGGTTGTGACAGAAGGAGGTCAAGATTCTATTTCTGGGTTTAGATGGCGATTGGGATATCTGGGGACTGGGTTGCTTTGGAAGGAGAAAAAAGATGGGGAGGGAGATAATAGAAAAATGGAGAATTGTTATGAAAAAAAGAATGGAGTATACTAATAATATAAATTAAATAATATAATATTAATATATATAGATTAAATATTATAATATTAGGATTTGTTAATTATTCTGCTTCTTAGTCCGACTCTGCATCAAACGCTTCATTAAGTCAGTCCAACTTAGTCTAGTCTAAACCAGTTCAGCTTAGTCCCTAAAGCTAATCCAGTCCGAGATAGTCCAGTGCAACAATGCACCCTTATTAGACTATCTCCAATCCCTGGGTTAAACCTAAAATTTGTAATCCAGAGAAATTTAGGTTTTAACTCAAAAACAGTTTTTTTCCTCCAACCTTTCTGGGTTAAGTTTTTAGCCTGGGAGTTTTAAAGAATGAATTTAGGATAATTTTTTTCTCAAGGTAACTTTTAAAAGAAAAAATTATGTAGACTGTCTTAATTTAATTTTATGAACATTTTAACATAAAAATATTTAGATTTTGACAAATATTGAAAAATCTATAAACCGACACCATGAAACTCGTGGAACACTATGAAAGACTATGAAACACATAAAATAATATATTTTTTAATTACTTTTGCTGTTGAATTTAAATTTAGACTATTGGATCTTTTTTTTTTTTTTTACTGTTAGATTTCATCATGTTAGATTTTAACCGTTTGATTTAATGAATTTATAAATATAAAAGTAAAAAAAAATGCACATATATGGTGGGTTAGCTCCACTAACTCATGAGAAATATTAGGCTAAATTTGCCCCCAAAATGAGTTTTTGATTAAAACTCATATTTGCCTCAAGAGTTGGAGCAAGTTGGAGTAAGTTTAGAATCTAAAATTTGAGTTTTACTCTAAGGGTTGGAGTAGGTCTTAGGGAAGGGAAAAGTTTGAAACTATTGTAATAATTAGGAGAGGGAGTTTCGAACCTATGACACATAGGTAAAAACCCAACACCCTATCTAGTATCTACTAGGATATTGGACAATATGTGTAGAGAAGCACTTGAAATTCGCACATAACCGGTTTGAAACCTAAAAATGTTTCTCTGAAAGCTTTTTCAGTCATTTAAAAGTACTTCAAAACAAGTATTTAGTAATGATTGATTCCAAAAGCACTTTGATCAAAACAATTTTTAACTATTTTAAAAGCAGTTTCAAATAAGCGCTTAACGTTTACCTTTCTTTATTCATAACCCTCAAATTATATAAATCAAATAGAAACAAAAAATTGATTAACAATGAGTATGAGAAGCTAAAAGAAATTTGTGTGTCATTTTTCTAATTGTAGTGAGGGTGTGAGTTTGATAGCGAAATCCGATTTTGATTGAAAAATATGAGTCCAAAAAATTCAATATTCCAAACCAAATGTCCGAAAATTTTAGACGACTTTTGAAATGTTTCTACTAATTCAGAAAACTGTGAATTTCCTTCCAGTTCGACTTTATCCAAAATTTTCCAAAAATTATCGATTTTAGCGATCACATTATGCACCACTCCGTCCGTCCGAGTAGTAGGGAGATGAATTGGAGAGGCAGGACATGTTGAACAGCCGCAAGGTATTGAAACCTACGACATAAACAAGTCCTCCAAGGGAGATTGCATTATTGTTAAGAATCACAATTTATATCAAGGAAATGGATCATTTCCGGATTCCTTTGGTGGATTTGGTGGAAATGGATCTTCTCCAAATCTCTTTCCTTATATCAAATAGTATCACTTCTAATTGTATCAAGGTCTTTTACATAAAAATTTCATTACTATTGATTGTCCGGACGATCACAAAATTTGAATAACAATTGAAATGCTTTTACTAATTTCGAAAGTTGTGAATTTTCGATTCAACTTTATACATAATCAATTTCAGTGAGCACACTGTACCTGTGTCCGTCCCAGTCGTAGGGTGAGGCAGGACATTTTGAACAAAAACCTCCCACCGTTAAAACTTTCGTAGGATGTTCAAGTGATGGAAGAAACAAAGTGATGGAACTGTGTGGAAGGATAAGGAGATTGTGAATGATGGCACTGTGTCTGTGTGGAAGGGTAGATTTTCTCCAGCTTTTAGTCTTCGATTCCTCGACGTTTCGTTTAATTTGTGAATAAATATTGGTTTTGGGTAAAGGGGTTTTACACTAGCAATTAAAACTCCATATCTGATTGTGTTTCTGAAATTAGGAGTTTCAGAGCAACAATAACCAGAAAACCAAGGTTCATAGGCTGTTTTATCTTGAGGACAATAAACGTGATAAAGAGAACGACTAGTTTTTGGGATATCCCATGAATCATTTGTCGCTCAAGGCTTCTACATTTCTTGGGTAACATTGTCCTTTAATATTTCGGTTTATAATAATTTTAAGACTTTACCAATCTGTCATGGATTTTGAAAACAACTTCATTCCTGATCTTAACAAGCCTTCCAAATTTCAGGGTCTCCACTTTAAGCGTTCGAGGCAGAAGATGCTTTTTCAATAATATTAGAAATCTACTTAGTTGATGGATCCGAATGATGGTGGGTGTGGACAGTGTCTTATATTACAAATTCCTTGAACAACATAAACATCGTTATGATCACATTGTTCCTCTCCGGATCCTCTTTGTGAAGATTTCGGAGATCCTCCAATCACATCCGTTCATCGTACATCGTACGGCCAGAAATCATTGTAAATTCTTTTATTTAAAATTGAATATAAACAGTATCTGACGAAAACTAACTGCACAATGTACGATGAACGAATCTGATTGAAAGATTCTCGAGATCCTTACAAAGAGAATTCAGAGAGAATCCTCATTACATAAACAGTTTGTGTCCGACGAGTTGCACCTTATTTTTACTGATAAAAAATGTCTTGAGAGTGGTTTTGAATATCATAAAAAATGGACTCTAAAGTTTCCAACCAGGGACAGGGAGGCCACTAGAAGATTCCTTGTTTACATAAGTGCTTATCTGTTTTAGGCATGGATATTGGAATTTGAATGATGGACTTGGATAAGTCATTAGGGGACTACTTGACAACTTTTGCCTTATGGAATGGCACGCCCTTAGACATGAAAACTTTAAAGTAGCAAAGTATTTTTGAGTTGTTTATTTTCCGGAAAGCAAGTTGCGAATTGTTTTGGTAATTAAATTCTTTCTCTGCAAAACGTACAACGATTCAAATCAATTCATCTTTCTAATATTTATTAATTAATGAAACTTTTGATTCAAATCAATTCTTCTTTCTAATCTCTATTAATTAATGAAATTTTCTTTATCAACTAAATGAGGGTGAAAATACTACTTCGTTTTCTATCACACAAAAAAAATGATGGGCAATAATGCAATTTCACAAGTCCAAATTTCACTGTTTTTTATTAAAGCCTCACTTACCGATGATATTAAAATACCTCCAATATAAAAAAATGAAATAAAATAAAAAATAAAACTAAAAACAAAAACCTCTCACCCCTCCTACGTTCTTTCTCTCTGTCCCTCTCTCCTTCTCATTTTCTAAAAAATTTTGTTCATACACAAAGTAATAATACTTTTAGTAAAATAAATTAAATAGTAATCTGTTTTCTCGGAGCGCTTAAATAGTAGATAATTGTTTGTTGTGCTTCTAATAAAGGTATTTATGGCAGAAGTACTATTAAGCATAAGTGTTGCCTATACAAGTACGCTGAATAAAAACCATAATTAGAAGAAATTCGAAGTTTGCAATTGAGAATATATCATCACTAGAGTATCAGGATGTATCATTGATTACACACAAAAATCTCGACATGAGATGAGATAGATCAATGCATTGGACAGAAGAGATATCGGAGTATGAGAGAATCAATAAAAGGCCACCACAAAGTATTTCATCGTTAGTCCAACTTTGCATTTTGCATTTTACCACTAAGGTTTCCAAAACAACGGAACATGTGAACATGGCATGTTACATCACAAATTACTGTATTCATCACAAGATTTATACGCAGTATACAAATCTCAATTTTGACAAAAAAAAAATTCGCAATTTTTACCTTTTCAACAATGTACCTTTATTTTTTTATTACTTATGTTTTTTTGAGATGAAGTACGATATTCATTGAATAGTGAAATACATACAAAATTAAGGATAAGGTGCTAACAGTGGGCCTCAATAAAAACCTTGTCGGAACTTTCAACCCGACCGAAAGGAAAAGAGTGTCCCGCACCAAATTAACTACAAGTACTATTGTGAGATCCGGTATTTTCAAAATATATGTTTACTATTATTCTTTAAAAAGAGTTAATTTAGATTTATTATATATATGTATGTATGTATGTATATTTGTTACTTTGTATTTATAGTAAGGTTTATGGGTTAGCATGAGGGAAATTGGTAAGTGTCATGACTTAGTTCATAGACATCTTTTGTATTTACTATGAGGTGCTTGTAAGCACTATCTGTCAATGGAGGTGATAAGTGGTCTTGCTGTTGCATGACGCCATTTGCATGCATTCACTTGGACCTTACGTATTAGATTCAATGATCATCTCTTCCTAGCCATAGTTATCATTCCAGCTACTTAAGCTCATCTACTTGCCGCCCAAATCCACCAATTATAGCCTTTGATAGCGGCCTCATATCCCTATAAATAGGAGCTAAGCTCCATTTAGTTTTCCAACATGAGCTAGCATGCAGTGCATGCTCTCCGGAGCTCACGTAGTATATATGTTTGTGTATTATGTGTGTGTGTGTGTGTGTGTGTGTGTGTGTGTTAGAGTGCGGGATTAGAAAAGAAAATAGAGCATAAGGAATACATGGCATTAGAAGTGGTCAAGGAGTTTGTTCAAGTATGTGGAGTTTAGCTATTTCAGTAGTGACGTGAATAAGTACGTGGAATTTAACTATTCCGATAGTGATGTGGATCTTCGTTTTAACTTTGAAATCAAGGTAGGGAAAATAAGATAAACCTTTACGAAAATTGATTTTATTAAATTTCATGAAGTGATAATATTCTTGATCTTTTTTATTGATTAATGTGATTGAATAATAATTGATTAATTGTTTTAGTTAAGTGTTTCCTTGTTATTAGTTATGGAATTATTGCTGGCGTAGAAGAAACTATCAGCAGTTGGCGTCAGTTTTCAGACTCCCGACTTTGAATCAGATTTGCTATTCCATTGGTAAAAGAGCTAAAAATGTCTATTTTCTTTAATGATTTTTATTTTCTTTTCTCTTTTAAATTCTTAGTCACCTACCATTGGATGACACGTGGTTGAGGGTTCCACATCAGGATATGTTAATGCACGTTATTTTTTTCTTTTAAAAGAGAACGCCTGGTGGGGAATCACAATTATTCATTTTTTCTGAGCCCGAAAGAGACTAGTTAGGAATTACACCTTATATATGGTCACGATCAACTAGATTCATAGTTTACAAGTATCGACTTGTCGTGGTTGTTAATGCACGCCTTTAAAGTGATGATCAATTCAATAACCACTTGTACATGTCATCAAAATCAAAGATAAAATGACTTGCACGTAAACTAAAATATACATAGACAAACTCAATTTTTTTCACAAGCTGATACTCTAAAGTATGGGAATGTGGAAAATATTTGATTTCTTATATTCGAAGTCACAAGATGATGTAACAATTAAAGCATTCATATAATGAAGATTGAAGCGTACGCTAATCAGTTTTCTTTTAAAAAATTAATATTTTTCTCTTGTTAATTTTGAAGACTTCTAAACTTTCAGTTTCATATATTTATGTGTTATCTCGTTTGTATATCTTGTGATGGGAGAGAGATACAGTTTTCTATACAATCAATTACTCATTGAGATTTAAACATAAAATTAATTAGTAATATAGACCATGGAGTTTAGCCCAATAGTTTATAAGAAGATGTAAAGTCATGGTTCGAAAAAATTGAGATTTAATCATAAAACTAATCGGAAATATGAAAATTAGTCTAATTATTTATAAGCAAACAGTGAACATGCCCCAAACCCTACAACTTAAGTTGTAAGCTCTAACGTGTTAATGTATCATGCATGTGAAGAGGCAGACAGATGCATATCATAACGAAATCAAAGCTTTGATATCATGTAGACAACCAATAAGCCTTAAAAACTTAAATTGTTAAAAAAATACACTAACAATGTATATCTTACTAACACTCCCATAATAAAAAAGATAAACACATAAAATTACGAATTTACGAATTTATCATAATATTAAAGATGAGATAAATGTAACCAAAACAAATGGAAATTTATTGTCAAAAAAATTACTACATATAAATGATGGAACCAAATTGGACATGATAATACTTCCCCAATATTGGTAACCAAACATATTAAATAAATGTTAAACCCCATTTTCTACCAACTTAAATATAATAATTAATTAACGACTAATTAATCACAATCTGAAGCTTCTAACTCCATGAGTAGTAATAGTAGAAGTGCTTCTTCCTTCTCCTAATTCTTCCTCTCTCTTCCTCTTTGGCAGAGACAGGGAAGATATGGTTTTGGCCGACATCACCTTCTTCACAAGCAGTTTCCACCTGGCATCGTCCGTCTGCTTCTCTTGCAGCATTTTCAACTTGAATTGCCTGTCACATTCCCAAACGACATCGTGTTAACCAATATCAATGCTAGTTGCTAAATAGTTCGATATACACATCGTCTTAATGAACCCCACCATCCATGATATTTTATGTAGGTCGGTAGGAGTGACAAGTTGAATAAAATCAAAACCCTTTTTTTTTTTTTTTAAATTTGCAAGTTGTAAGAGTTAGGAATTAGGATTGGGATGAAAGACTTCTTCTTTATTAGAAGACGACATATATTCTAACATATTCTAAACTACAGGAAGAAGAACTCGAACTTGTGTTCAACGAGGCGAGCACACTATTCTGCTTAACTGACTTAATTTACGTCGGCTGATGGAACACTTTCACCTTCTATATTTTATGAACTAAAATTAAGACAAGTGATTGGACGGAAGGGTCGTGGAACATGTTTACCTCGTTTGTCCCATCTCATACATGATGGAATCTATTTTATTTGGTTTTATTCGCCAGCTTCTGTCTCCTTCATCCCTAATCAACCATGATATGCACAAGCTGTCGTTCTAGTACATGACTCACGTGCATACCTAAACTATTAGAGGCCGGCCAACAAACAAACTCGAATATGAAGAAATGTTCCCTTATCAATTTGTCTAGCATCCTAAGATCCTATATTCTAAATCTCGACAATTTATCAATTCAATTTATATTTTGTATGAAAGTACGATTCATATTCACCGTATGTCAAGATACCTCGCTATATAACCCTAACCAACCGGGACGCCAGACCAAAATTAAATTGGTGCTAGGGTATAATGGGTTGGCATGAATTTGGATTTTCTCCAGGCCAGAGCCTAAGGACTAGGAAATCTAGGCCCTTGATTTGTGTGAGTGGGCCAAAAGAATGAGTTAATGAGGACCGTCGAATTCAATTTGAGTGGCAATCCAATGATTGCCTAGTCCTTAGGCTACGGACAATGAGATCCGGAGAGGATTTCTGTCTGGTTGGCATGATCAGTTGGGTTCCACCACCCCTTCCAAAGATGCCTAGTTGGAAGTTGGTTTCAATGATGCATAGGCTAGTCTATTCCTTCACCGTCCTATATTTTATGAGATTCCAAACCAGAAATGGCCAACTAAAGTGAGAGTTTCTAATTGCAAATTAAAGAAAACCAATTACTTTAGCTGATAAAATCTTTTGGCATCCTACCAACAACTACTTTTTCTCTTAATTATTCATTAAACTACAATTAGGATTCCTTAAGCTACCATTAGAATTACTAACTAATATTAGAATTTAATCATGGCTTTTAAACATATGTTTACCTGCAAAGAGGGACTCTGCAAGAATCAGGTTCTTCGCACATTGAAGAGTGAAGCTTAAGAAGCTGCCACATGCGCTTGCAACGTAAGCACCCTCCATTCACCCTCCTCTTACACGTGGCAAAGTGCTGGATCAACATCTGGAGGCCTTGACACGTGGAGAACTTGCTGCATGGGCCCCTCTTGTGACCTGGCTCCATGTCGTAGGGCCCAACACTAGTGCAACCTTCCTTGCATATGTGCTCCAAGCATTCCATTGCCTCACTCAGCTGGAGATATAACCTCTGCTCCTCTCTATGCCTCCTTGTCCTCTTCTTCCTCTGCTTAATCACAATATTAACTTTGATTAATACAATAACAAATTGGGTTTAAACAATTCACACAAATGATAAATTTCTACAATGAAAATGTTAATTAAACTGGGTATCAATAGTAACGTCAGTTTTACATGCGTCAGCAACTAAAAATAATGGATCCATTTGAAACCACTTTTAAAATGAATGAAGATCCTTTACCGAAAAATGATTTTAAGTTCAAAGGCACTTGAAGTGTGCATGTAAAAATATTTTTTCAAATTCACTTGTCATTTTACTAAAAATTAATTATAAAAGCCCTTTCATAACTATTTTAAAAACATTTCTAAACGAGAGAAAGATTATACTAATTTTTCTTGTCTTTTAGGAAAGGAAATTGTTATTTATATCATATTTTTGTATTACATTTATATACGTAGACAGTCACATGATTTGAAAATTTTGAAAAATTCAAGGAAAAGAGGAAAAAAACTTATCGTATACCATTATTATTATTTAATTAATGAGTTTTTCTTAATTATTAATTTATTAAATAATAAATTAAATTTAAAATCTGATTAATTCAAATAACGTGGCTGTCCATATCAAACGTCACTTAATCCATATCAAACGTCACTTAATGTGCTATGAAAATGTGATATAAATAACATTACTCTTACCAAAAGAAACGAAGAAATATGAAGGTAGCGTACCGATTCAATTTCATCAATGAATTGCATGATGTCGAGTTCGAGCCAAGGGTCGTGAGCTTGCAAGAATTTCCATCCTTCAGTTGTCTCAACAACCTTGAAGTGATTAGCGACCAACTTCATGCATTTGAGGTAGAGATCCGCTGCATCGCACATCTTCGCCAGTTGCAGCACGTCCACCACGTTTTCAATGGTCAAACGTTGACCAAGCTCCTTCGTGCATCTGTTCTTCAGCTGCGGGACCAAGTACACGTGGGACAGCGCCAGCAGATGGATCCCGTACTTCTCCATGTTCTCTTCTGTGCACCTGCACCAGGGGTACTTTCGTCAGTTCAAATATGGAATTATCTCCACGCATTTAATCAAGATCTGCCGGGTGTAATTTAAACGGACGGCCGAGATAAGCGGACGGCGACGATGACTGTTAGAAAATCGCGTTGATTTAGCAAAAGCGTAAAAGAAACGGCGGCGAACCTGGAGGAGTAGAGAAAGCGGACGAAGGCCAATACGGCGTCGTACGGAACGCCGAGAATCGGAATGACCCGCTCGGAGCTCCGGTGCTTACGCGGCCGGTCGATTATGCTCTCCAGCACCGGCGACACTGAGGCCTTCAAAATTAATGAAATCAAGACACAAACATAAATCAGATTTTTCCAAAATAGAAGTAAAATTGCTTGAGGAGTGAGGAGGAAAGGCGGCGCATGTTTGGTGAAATAGCGTACCAGGATGCAGGAGTGCACCGGGATGCGGAGGGCGTCACAGGTGAGGATGTCGACGTCGGGTTCGGGGAGAGATTTGGTGCCGGAGAGACCGTACAGGTCGACGGAGGTGCCGGTCGGATTAGCTTCCATTTAGAGAGAGAGAGAGAGAGAGAGAGTGTGTATGAGTAAAGAAGGAGTCTGCTTTTTGTGAGTCGGTTGTCTTGTTTGTATGAGGATGGATGAAGAGGTTTGATGGTCGGCCTGATTTTTATAGAGAAAGAAAAGATTGGAGTGGAATTGGAGCTTCAAAATTAAATATTAGAAACATCGACAAATGCGACACGCGCTTTCTAATAGCTGCATTTTCACTGTCACAATATAACTTATAGGATCTTATAAGTCGGGTAAAAAGGGCTTATCACTCACACAAACGCATAGCATATCAGCATTTATCCTTTGAATAAAACATATTATCTACGCTGAAGTGACAGAAAAGTAGGTAAGTCTCATAATAAATTAATAATAATATGGTTTAAATTCGATTTTTTTGTGAGAATTGAATGTAAAACATCTCACATACCAGTAAAGAGGACTACCACTATATTATAGTACTAAATGACAACACATCACCATATTATTGTTATTCAAACCAGGGAGACTTCTGCCACTTAGTACTACGGTCTAGTTGTATTACTCTTCACTTGTAAGTAAGAGGTCTTAGGTTTGATTGTCGCTAAAGGCGAAGTTGAAACACATTATTATGGCAAGACCATTGTAAGACTTAGCTCACTCTCCCACCCTCTTTGTGTAGATATTATCGTTTGTTAAAAAAAATAAAAAACTAAGGAGGCTTCAAAGTAAAAGGATCCCTCATTTTTTTTTTTATAAAAATGAAAATTAGTTGTGAAGCTCGTGCCACATTGAATTTTAACGATTGAACAATCTATTTTTCAAGTTGCATATTATAGATCATCCAAACATTATCCAAATCGAAAAATATTTGAGGCATTTAATTGAGTTCAAAGAAATTGACGAACATTTTGTTCTAAGAAAAACATTGAGATTTCGTCATAATAGTTAAATAAGCAAATATTTTCGGATTAAATTAAATTTTTACAAGGATGATCTACGAATCGAGAATTACAAAATGGACGGTTCAAATTGTTGAAGTTCAATGTAAAGTGGGTCCCACAACTAATCTCCATTTTTTAAAAATAAAATGAAAATCTCTTCTCTTAAAAGGCCTGTTAAAACTCATTAGGGTTGGTTTGGGATTGTGGTGCTCTAAAAAAAGCAGATTATTAAAAAATTTGAAACATTAAATATGTTTGGTAAAACAAAAAAAATATATTTTTTTTAAAACTGATGTCAATGAAAGTAAAAAAGCAGAAGCAGAGTCTATCATGCTTCTAAAAAAAATACTTTTTTTTCAAAGCATAATAATCAATGCTCATTTAATGAAATTTTCAAATGGCAAGTATACCCCCACATGTTTTACAAAATTACAATCTTTGTCCCTACATTATTGTATTTGACAATTATTGACACACCTTGACCGAAATCAAAGCGTGTTGGCCGTCACGAGAAGGTGACGTAGCCATGTGCACATTACGGAAGCTAAAGATAATAATAAAAGTACGAATAAATAAAAATCAAACTACTAAACAATGTAGTTAACGTACAAGTGCAAGTGTAAGTGTGAAAAACAATATTCAGAGCACAGAAAGCCTATTGCAGTCCAGAGGAACAAATACTAACTAAACACATCTAGAAGTGGTCCTACACTGGTGATAATCTGTTAGATACGCCGTGGATTCCTCGTAAGCCACCAAAAGAGCAAACCAAACTAGAACCTGGAGGGGCGCAAAACAGAAAGTGTGAATGGGCAAAAACAAAACTTTTCAAAATCATATCATTAACAAAAGTTATAACCCCCCACCGTAAAACCTGTATAGTTTCCCAGAAAATAGAATATACACATATATCGAAAACATGCTCAGAAATATGCCATGTCGAATGCCTCCACATAAAATGTAAGTAACCCAGGTAATGTCAATCAATGCAAGTAATATGTCAACTGGAGTCACCTAACGTGACCTATACGGCATATCATCCTCAGACAGACAGACAAGAGAGGACCATTCAGACGTTGGAAGATATGTTGAGATCTTCAGTGTTGCAGTTTGGCGATGCTTGGCACAAGCGGTTAGGTTTAATGGAATTTGCCTACAACAACAGCTTTCATTCGAGTATTGGCATGTCACCATTTGAGGCATTGTATGATAAATCTTGACCCATCGGGAAGTTCTCGTGTGAGTTCCCAAAAACAAAACCGTGAGGGCGTGGTTGGGGCCCAAAGCGGACAATATTGTGCTACGGTGGAGTCGGGCCTAGAAAGTGGTCCGGCCCGAGCCGGGATGTGACAATTATTATATCACATTAAATATTATATATATTTTTTAGTCATTTAACATATTCAAAGCAATTTAAATAAAAATTTATCAAACACTGAAACACTGTTTTTTTTTATTAAAAGCACTTTCACAAAAAAAAAAGGTTTATCAAACACTTAATAATTTTATTTTACAGCTATTTATTCTCATAGCATAGTAGAAACAGTTTTTTAAAAAACACAATAATACCAAACTAGCCCTTAGATACTGTTTGATTCTACGACAATCGATCATGAGATTTTAACACATTGAAGATCAAATGCCACTAAAAAAAAATGGCAATGGGTATTTCAAATTGAAGTTGTTATGTGTGTGTGAGTCCATTTATCATGATGCTTTGTGATTTATAAATGAGTGTTGTTTATCTCTCTCTCTTTTTTTTTTTTTTTTTTTTTTTAATCTCTAATTTAAATTCCGTTTCAATAAAGACCAAATTTTAAGTTTCAATATTAGCAATGTTTAAAATATTGGTATTGGTCGAAATATTGATATGTAAATTTGTGAAAATATCAACATAAATATTTGTATTGATATTATTTCTCTTCAATGGAAATGATGAAAATTTGCTTTAAAATGTGGAATTGAAAATGAAACTTGAGAGAATATCGTATGGCTGTTTGTTGATATTTAACTGATATGTTGAAAATATCAACGAAATTTGTCAGCCAAAGTTTAAGAGTTTATTCGACACAGGGTGAAGTCCCTTTTCTATATATTTTTCTAATTTTTCCGTTGTTTCTACGTAAACATCGACCCAATCGAGGAAATTTTAAATATTGAAACTACTATCTACCATTATTTTCAATTCAATAATAGTTTTTCTTTGCATCACGTTATTGGTCTATTTAATCGTCGTTCTTCAATTGTTAGGTTTCTCGTAATGAAGATATGGTATAACATTGAACAAATTGTTTTGAAAAAGTAAATTATAGTTTGGAGACTACACTATCGATTTGTCTAAAAAACGCAACAAATAAAATAAGAAAAAGAAAAAGAAAATAACTTTTTTGTTTGAATAAATGATTTTATCTATATTAAAGGGGTATAGGAGTCCGACGTAAGACCTTTCATTTATAAGTAAAAAGAAATATTATTAGACTGTAATACTTAGTGATAATATTTTTCATTTTTATGTCATGGCTTTAGTTGATTGAAATGTCCAAGTCAGCCATGCGCGTGGGGGAACATCCCATAATTTGCTAGCAAAATAACTACACTTCCATAATTAACCCTGCCAATTTGGAAGCTTTCTATTTTTTAATTTCGTAATTATCCAAAGACTATACGGATAAATTGATCTTTTTCGTCTGATGTGGAAGGCATAGACCGACTTGACTGAGGTCGTTTGGAATGGAAGAGGATGCTCTCCGGATTTACTTTGTGGGATCCTAGAAATTATCACATTTTAATTATATATCATATATTGTACTGTCAGTTTATAATATTTATGTTTAATTTTAAATAAAAAATCAAATAAGTTCTTAGCTCACGATACATGATGAATTACAAAGATGTAAGAATCCTTAAAATCCTCGTAATTTGAATCCGGATATGATCCAATTATGTTTAGAATAAATGGAAAATGAACCTCGTCGGATCCTTTTCCTGGGGATCCTAAGAATTTCGTGATCATAACCGTTCATTGTATATAGTATGATTTCTAATTACACGATATACGATAAATAGTCACGATCACATAATCTCAAAAAAAAAAAAAATCCGGCGCCGAATCCTTTTCCAGAATAAATGGCCTTTCGTTTCGTGAAGGGCTTGACTCGGTCTGACGTGTATTCACTCGTTTCAATCCTTTTTGCCATCTCAACTGGTTCGATCACAAACTAACGTACACTTGTACTTACACGTGTCAACAGCTCACCCACACAAAAATCCACATTTGTTTACTTTATTGGAGATCAACTCAGTCTCGGCCGTCCATCACCGCCGTACTGGGACCCACTGAAACTCAAGCTTTTATATTTATGTAGAGTAATGTTAGCCGAACAACATTTTAAAACCAGATTAGTATCAAAAGTGTACCGTCTCGTATAACAAGTAATGCATAGTATCAACATCTAATTTGATAGAATTCATAATTAACGTGACATGTATGTCTCATTTGCCACAAAAACGTAATCGCCTTAGCATTGTCTCTTCATTTACCATGTGTTGAGGTAGTATGTGGTTGCAATTAAAGCATATCACACCTTTAAGTATGAGTAGGAGCGAGTATGATTTGGTTCAAATTAGAGCATGAAATGTTATCCGGTTGACAACGTAAATAATTTCTCCATTTGTAAATATTAATCAAGTAAATAGAACTAGATATATTTCTTTTGAGTTAAGTTGACTACAATAGTTTAATGTTATCTGGTTAACTTGCCACAAAAACGTAATCTCTCTAGCATTTTCTTTTTTTAATTTTTTGTTTACAAACTCAAACTTAAAATCCAAAGCACATATGTTTAGTTTTAGGGAAGGGTAATTTCGAACACACATTTCTATTGCAAGTTTATCCAAATCAACAAAATAAAAAGGCAATAATAATCCAAATTCCCATAAGAAAGTGACACGAGTAGTTGTTTTATAGCAAATATATTAAGTTGGGTTAGGTTTATCAATATTTAACTTTATTTTTTTTAATCGAGGTCTCATTCAAAATCGGATTAGCATGAACTATGAAGGATTTAAAACAGCTTAATAATTTTAAACCAAGTAGAACCGTCGAATTAAAAAAACTAAATTGAACCGTCTTTATTAAAAAATTGAATGGTCTAGATAATTTCAATTTATTTTCTTCTTTGTAATTTAAATTAATTTAGTATTATTATTTTATCTTTGTAAAAAATATAACATCATAACGTCTTTTATCGCGGATCTCTTTGTATTGAGATTAGTATGAAGCATGAGATATAATATAATAACTTTAAACTAAATAAAATCATCACGTTATTATAGTCGATACTCAATTTTCCTGCTAAAAAAATTCTCAGTCGTAGAAAAAACTTATTGATGCTCATGCACAATTTGACACACCCCGACTGAAATCAAGGCATGCTGGCCGTCACGTGAGGGTGACGTAACCATGTGCACAGTGCGGAAGCGATAAAGATATAAGAAATATGAGTGAATAAAAAACCAAACTACTAGCAGTACTAGCTAGGATAACATGCTAATGCGAGATTAAGTGTGGAATACACAATCAGAGCATAAATAGCCTAAGTGCAGTTCGACTGGACAAGTACTAATTAAACAACAACCAAAGGTGATCCTACATTTGTGTTGTTCTGTCAGAACCAGTGTCAAGATCCTCGTGAGCCACCAAAGCACTTCTACCTAAAACCTAGAGGGGTGCAAAACATAAAGTGTGAATGGGCAAAAACAAAGCTTTTCAAAACCATTTCAATTATCAAAGCTAGTAACCCCTTGCCGTAAAACCTGTATAATTTCCCAGAAAATAGAATATATTCGTATCTCAAAACCATGCTCAACAAGCTTTAATCATGAATATGCCATGCCAAATATCTCAATATGAAATATGTAATCCAGGTGATATAGATCAATGCAAATGATATATCAGCCGGAGTCATTTAACGTGACCTGTACGGCTGAATCTAGAGCTCAAATCCACATCTCAGCAACAATATATATATGTCTCATCAACAATATGCCTGCACACGAGTCAGAACCACCTAAAGTGGTCTGTACAATAAGTTGGGTGTAAATAAATATGTTATAGTGCTACAATCACATGAAGGCTGTGTGAAGTATCGCAAGTCACCTACAAGTCAGAACCACCTAAAGTGGTCTGTACGACAGACTGGCACCTGCCTTGGATCCAAGTTGAGCGTGTGTGGTGCAAGAGGTGAACGATCACGTGAAGGCTAGGCCCTCAACTCTGGCGGAGCACTAACACTGGGGTGCAGGTTAATGAGCTCTCTAAACATCTCACATAATCCTCAATTTACATAAACATTCAATAACTCACCTGGTACTTACTTGAGCGTCCACAACGTCAAGCATAAATATATGCAACTATTAATGCATGTATAAAACATATGAATACTTGGCATGGTACTTCAAAATATACTTTCATTTAAAATGAATTTCTGGGAAAAATCAAGTATATAGATATATACTGAAAACCAAAAGCCCATTCACTGGTATGTGGAAGGGTCGTAGCCCCCAAGCCTCAAGTGACTGCACTCGTCCTCAGGATAGGTCTCACCTATATGCGAAACAACTATATAAACGTAAATTTAAAGCACATAAACAAAACTAGGTAATAACTTCTCATACATTACTCAAATGGGGTATTTGAATATACCAACGTGATTAACTCGACAGCAAGAACATCCCCATATTTTTAGAAAAATTTTCCAACCACCCACGCGCCGGCCTGGCACACGTACGGAAACCTAACTGCGTTAGGGAATATTCCGTCCAAAAATGGAATATACCGTTATATATACCTGACGCCGTTAGTATATTCCGTCAAAGTTGACGAAATATTCTTCGTCTTCTCCAGTGAGTCTCGCCGGTCGCCGTCGTCCGCCGCTGTCTGCAACTTGAATTTTCGCCGGTTTCTGGAAAAACTTCAAAACTTCATATCTTTTTCAATTCTTAACCAAATTCCATGAAATTTGTACCAAAATGAAGCTTACAACAGGTAGAACAAAACCTTTCCACTTTTGAAACTTAAATCCAATGGAATCTCGCCGGAAAACCCACGATAATCTAGCCAAACTTGAAACTCGCCAAACTTAACTTCCCGACGTCCAAAACACTTCGTTTTTCTTCTCAGAGATTCGTGAAGACATTCTAAATCTCCCTAGAAGCTTAGGGCCTGTTTGGTATTGAATTTGAGTCCAAAGTTTTTAACTCAAAAACAATTTTTAAATTTTAAAGTAAAAAAATCCGTTTGGTAAGCCCATTTCGCAAAATTGGACTAAATTTTTTTTTAAGAATAACCCATTATAATTTGCAAAACAACAAAAGTGAGGTTTTAGTATTTTTTTTTTCACAGTTCAGATCGCGATGGAGGTTTGAGTGACCTGCACTGCGCAGACCACGAACAGGGCTTCCACCTCACCAACCATGAACGACCAAGAGATTCCGGCGAATAGCTTTAAGCTTCGAATCTATGAGTGCTTGATTGGGGATGAGACTGGGCCTTTCTCTTTACTGCCAGGAACGATCAAGGTAATGGGTCTTTCTCTTACTGTGAACGGAGAAAATGATCAGAAAGTTGGATTTATGTGTTTTATGTGTTGGGTTGTGAGAAATTGAGTTTATCTGTCTAATTGGTGTGATTCATTTATGTACTGTGTATATATATTAACCTAACCTAGCAGCGGAGCAGAGACAGTGTGGCATTGCAAATCGCAATCCAAACTGATCGAGCTCAAGAATCCGATCATCGAACAAGGTCCTCCTCCTCATCTTCTCTGTTCTTTGATATATATATATATATATATATATATATATATATATATATATATATATATTTTATAAAAACCCATGCTTTAATGCTTTGATTGTTCATCACTCGCATTTTACCTAGTTAGTTTCAAAAAAGGATTGGGAACCACCATCTGTTTGTGATTAATTTACATGAAAAGTTTATTAAAAATCCATTCTTTGTTAGTCAGATGGTCATAATTTGCTATCCGTTCTTCCAATCAGACTCGACTTTTGAGGAGTTTTTGGAAGTGGGGTTTGTTTATTAGATGGCTAAGAGCTTGAAAATCATCTGTTTAAGCTGGATTTTTGCAATCTTGAATCGATAGATGGCACGAATTAGTTGATGGGTTCAGATCCTTTTTTTATGCTGACATGGTAAATATATGGTTGGTTACAAAATTCATATGGTTGCTTGTTTCATAGAATGGATTTCTGACATTTGCTACATGTATGTAGCAAGTAATATTATGTGATATACTTGTTTCATTGGATGGGTCTTTGGAGTAGCCAAAACGTCAAATGATTGAGGTCAAAAATGAATTTTTCATATTTTCCCTGTGAATGCTTTAATGATAGACTTGGTGTTTGAATTACGTTGTGTTTTTTAGCGATGGTTCCAGTTTGGATTAAATAAGAGAAGTCTCGTTTTCATTTTGGTGTCGAAAATTGTACAATTTGGATTTGAACCCTTGGAATTCAATAAGGGTAGTGATTTTCACTTGTGTTCTCATGTACCCTTTTTTTTTTTTTGGAACCCTTGATTTGCTTTGATTCTCCATTTGATTCATCATGTTCAAAGGCTGTAAAGACGGGATGAGTGCAGTGGTAGAAGCACTTCCCATCTAACCGAACTTGACAAATTTCAATAGGAGAGCCTTAGTGAATATCCTGTTTTTATTCATTAGATACATTGGATTCTTTGGTACAAATAGCTTCTACTTACCTACAAATAGTATGTAGCTATTTATTATAATCGGAAAACTATAGATCCGTTTGTTGTTGGAGGGGTGGTTTTTTATGGAGTTTTCGATAAGGGATGTGATATCCACACATTTCATTTTATTTCTTACACACTTTTTTAATTTTCAGCCGTCGGATCGAATGAATTGAATAAGATCAACGGAAAAAAATTATCAAAGGGTGTGTGAGAAGTAAAATGAAGTGTGTAGATAACATATCCTTTTCGATAATTATAAAAAGGGTTTTCGCAAAGTTTCCAGGTTGGGAAAGTGGAGGTGGTGATTTCAATATTTCTGGTATTTTCTGGGCTAGGAGTAGTAGTACTACATACTGGTGTTCATCATTATGAACATATCCTCCATGTCCTCTTTTTTTCTTTTGTGTGTGGTCTTTTTCCTTCTCAAATCCCTTTCTTTGCGGCTGCTGTCTTTTTACCTTTCTCTTTTTTTATCTAATGGCATTAACATTAACATTATACTTTAGCAATAACATTCATAAGTTGATGCCAAATTTTCCAATTAGTAAGTAAAGACGTATTCCTGTTGCATGTTGTGCATAATTTCATTAGAATGCAATTAAGGAATGATACTTTGTTTCAACAATTTGAAGACAATGATGTTGATGTGGTAGAGAAAGCTCGGAGGCAAGTCAAGAAGGGGAAAACATGCATTTGAATGACGACAATGTTATGAATGATGTTAGAGACCATAGCCAGATCAATATGGCTTGATTATGTCAATAACAATTAATCTCAAAGTTTATTGGTTTTCTAGAATGTTTTAATGTAATATTTATTGTCTAAGACTTGAAGTTTAATTTGATTATCGAGCATATATGTGTTGTATTAGCACATGGATATCAAAATAGTATGTTTAAGGTTTAATTTCATATGTTTTGTATATCTTAAAACAAATATATAATTGGGGGGAAAAAAACTGCTTTCAAGAGTTAAACCAAACAAGTTTTCAAATTTTTAGATTCAAAAATAGTTTTTAAGTTCAATACCAAATAAGTTTTTGAAATCTAAAAAAATACTGTTTCTAAGAGATGATTCAGAAAATTAGTTTTAAAAACTATTCAAGTTTTTGTGTAAGATACCAAACAGGCCCTTAAAAACTTCTAAAAACTTCACGATCATGATTGCATGAACAATACCTAAATCGGAGCTCGCGAGACACAATGGTTTTCGAAGGTTTCACGTCCAACCAAAGGTATAGATCAACTCCTAGGCTTGCAAGGAGTTCAAAAACACCAACAACGATCTCGATCTGCAACTTGAAGGGTTGGTTTGAGGTTTGTCCGTACAATTGTACGGAAATGGAAGAAAATCCGAGAGAGAAGAGAGAGAGAGTCTACGGGAAAGGGTATGGGTGTGTGTGTGATGTCCAGCTAAGTCACCAACCAAAAACAAATCATCCATGACACCAACTAACGTCCAAGGGCAAAATCATCATTCCACGCCATCGATACAAATATTTCGAGACGGGCTGTCACACAATTACTGCAGCATTTGGCACCAATAATATAACGTTATTCATACGTTTTTCTCTTCATATAATATTGTATTATTAGTACAAAACGTTAGCCTCTATAAAACTTGCTATTTTAAATTGGTTGATGTGTTTTGACTTGCTCCAAAACGAAAAAAGAAAAACAAATAGAAAAACGAGTGCAGGGTGGTGCGACGCGATGCCAGGAAGGCAGGTACTGGCGTACATACTCTCAATTTTAGGCAAACCAAAAACAACTTATATTTTGTTCTATCTTTATATCTTATCTAATATTGAAAAAATGTTGTGTGGTTCATGTTTCTTTTATTCAAAAACAAAAATTTTGGTGATACATCAGATATTTTATCGAACCTACTAAAAAGGAATATAAAAATCGAAGGGCATGTTTTGTTCCGTGGATGGAATTGAGTTGTAGGAATATGATTGGATCGGCAATGATTGGATCGGCAATGATTGGTTAGGTTTATAAGACAGGACTTGTAACCTATGTACAATAACAGGTTAGATAACGCACTCAAGTCTATTTTAATTTGTCACAACTATCATAACCAGCCTACCAAACAAACCCAATGTGGCATGAATGAGGTTTGGTTTTTGTTTATTTTAGACACAATGGTTTTTGTTTATTTTCGACACAATGAGGATGGAAAACACTAGAAAAATTAGAATTAAATAAAATAAGGTATCAATCTTAATCTTAATCTTAATTTCTGATTATATTGTGAGCAGTGGAATACGAGTCACACGATCATATTTTTTCAGAGGTGTGTTTCAACATTCTTAGAAGTTGGGAGGAAGAAAGCAACCTGCAGAGCTAAATGTGGAGTGGCAGGCAAAGGACTCATGCATGGCTCCTTGGGTAGGGAGGGAGCAAGGAGGATGGGAATTATATGCGATAATGATGGACGGCTGCACGAACAATAAGTGATTTGCCAAACTTAGAAACAATGCGACACCGACGCATAAACAACACTCTAAAAAGTTGCGTGTGATTCGCACATAATCATTTTAAATTGTATTTTTGACATTTAAAAATCGACGCATTTTTTTAAAGATTATTAGTAAAGCACATGCAACTTTCTGAACGGGATGATAGACGCACTTGAGCTGTATATAATCCACGTTGCATTTTGTAGTAAAATTTAAAATCTAGGTTTCATTGGGATAGAATTTAGGTAAAGGCACTTAGATATGAACAACAATTTGAGGTCATGTTATACTTAATCCTTTATCATATTTTAGAAATTTTTGTGTATAACGACATTCTTTATTAAACGACAGACGCATTACTTGTATTTTTAATATTATATTAATAACATGTTGGTATATTTTGTTAGCTATCACCAATTTGTAAGTCAAGAATGGAGTCAGAATTTTAGCCTAAAAGGGACACAAAAGTCTCAATACGAAATGCTCTCCTGATCTTACAAAAATTATTTTGCCGCGTCTTGTGTGGTGAGGAACCGACCACCGTCGTTTGAGTTTGGTATGGTGTTATCTTCATCATCCTCTTCCTTAAACCTAAACCCTAAGCCTTTATGAATTTCTTCCTCTCTCTCCTTCCACTGATCCCCAGACCAGACTTCTCCTTAAAGTCCAAAAAAAAAAAAAAAGGGATTGCCTAACTTTGTAGGAGCCACCAACCTCCAATCAAACCGATAAAAGAAATCAAAGTAAAAACGTCGAATTGGGGTCCTGAGTTTAAGAAAAAACCTTGAAAATCATAAGTATAACACTAGACTTTTATTCGTGAAAAAATTTCGGCGTAAAACCATCCTGGTACCTTCATGATTCCACCTCTGTTGTAAGTAACGGTATGAATATCATATATATGACATAACCTTTAATTTATTTTTTAACCTCATGGGTTCGTTGTCACAGTTTTTGCACTCCCCGCCGAGAAATGGGGTTTTCAATCCAATGGCCTTTGGCAAAGGGCCTAATCACGTTCAAGTGGTTGATCCTCACGAAAATGGGCTAGGCTAACTGGCAACTGGATCTGTCCATGATGGCTTGGCTTCATTTTGTTTCCCAATTCTTTTCTCTCCTTCACGTTGCGTAATTTTAAGCATAACCGCCGAAAAATAAAATAAAAAAAAGAATACAACGAAAAATCAAATATACGTAACGATATTTATTAATTGACGTGGCATAGCCATATCAGTTGCTAAAATAGAAAGTTAAGGAAAGAGGTCGGTTTACTGTGTACAAATAGCAATTATAACATTACTGTCAATAAAATAAGTATCATGATATTTTGAATTCTTCGGTGCGACTTAAGCTTCGTTAATCTTGTAGAGAGAAGTTTCACCCTCTTTGAGATTAAGCTAAGAGACTACAATTTCTAACAACTGACTTCAGTTTAGCATGGGTATAAATACAAAAATGATGAATTAACTTTAATAGATGTGCGACATGTCCCTTGCTTGATTAGGGCAAAAATGCACGGCTTCTTAGTTCCTAATCAAATTTCATTAATGTCGGATTTAAGAAGTTCTCCCTTTGGCAAGATGAAGTATGCCCGTCATTTTCCTTAGTTTCCCTTAACTCCTTACCTTGTCTCATTCTTAAAGGCGTTTCGTCAAGCATCTTGCTCTTTGGACATCCATACTCATCTGAGCCCTGTCCTGTATGTAAAGCTAATGCCAATGAAAGTTTTGCTTTTTGGTTCAAACTTGTAATCGTCTTTAGACTCATGTGGTTTTGGGGTAAAAGGGGACCTAGTTTATTGGTCTTAGTCGTGTTCCAATTAGGTTTCTGTCCGCTAATGTCTGCCAGATGGTTGGGTCCAAATGGCTACCTCATTGCATGCACTTCAAAATGCTTAACCTCTTTGGTCCCCTTCACTCCCTCAAACTTCGTATCAATCATAGCTACACACTCTGATATTAGACAAATTATCCAAAACACTTCTTTAATCTTATGAATTGTTAACTTAAACGCGACAGGAAAATTATCACTCGCTCACACTTATAGACATGTAATGTCTCTATATTTCTCATGACGCATCGCATTTTGAACTTTCAACTTGTTGCTTTTATACGAATTTGAACTTTTGTCTAGAGAAATGACAACATATGAAGTTTCGTAGAGCTTTAAATTCAATGTTTTTTTCATTAATCAACAATTGTCGTACATGAGACAACGACATTTGATACGGGGAAGACAAGCAATCGATGCATTGGATGAGCTCTCCAAACCTAAGAGCTGCATCATATAACTGATACCCGCAGGCTATCATCTAGATGCATTTTTCCATGTGAGAACGTACTCATGTAGTCAATTTCAACCTGCTAAGTAAGAACAGGGATAACTTTTGTAGCCTTCTACAGTGGCTGCATGTGTTTGCTTGGAAACGTGGCTTGCCTCAATTCGGCAACTTTGTCAAAGATGTGGTTGGTCGTAACTTGTAGCTAAATAAGGCCCCAAATAAAATACTGTTATTCTAAAAGCAGACGGCTGAGGTAGCTCCATCAAAAGGAGGTCCAGTTTTAGGGTTTGCATGTGTCTTCTCCTTCAGTAGTCGTAGCCCTAATCGAGTCCCCAATGTTTAAATTCAAAGCCCATGCCCTACCCAATTTTTTATTTGTCGGGGGACAGTTTTGCTAGGTTTTTTTTTCCTTTGTTGGCATTCTGTTTTAACTTTTGGCATGTAATCTTCTTTTGCTCTATATGCCTTGTTGGGTGTGCAATTTGTATCTCTTGGTCAAAAATTCTGGGAGACTGTTTGTCCTTACAGAAAATCAAGTATTGGATTCTGTTGTTCTGCCTTTTTTTTTGTCTTTTGGGTCTAAATTGTACATAAGTTTGAACGAAAATTATAGTATGCTTTTGCATTTACACGCAGCGAATGAATTGAGAACTAAATATGCGACGAAGAATCGAAGATTTAAGGACTCTCAATGATGAAGAATTCTCATGTCTACTCTACACGATGCATATATAGTAGAAAAAAAATTCAACTTGAAAGTACTCAGATTTGTTTATTTCGATGTTTTTAGTTCTTCCGTGTTTTTAATGAGTTACCCTTCTCTATCTCATATTATGATTTACATGTAAAAAGCATAATACTAAAGGTCAAACAGGGAGAAAAACACAAAGAAAAAAATTATCAAATATCAGGAAATAGATTGATAATTTAGTATAGTCAACACTTCAACACTTGTCTTCTCTTATAGGTCATCAAGATTCTTGAACAAAAACCCTAATGCAGCCTTAGAGAAACAAAGCGAGGTTGTAATCATCATGAAAATTGACTTAAAAACAGTAAAAAAGAAAAGGGACAAAGTAGAAAATATTGTTTGGAGGAAATGTCGTTTTCCTTTCACTTCCCTCCTAAATATGTCTAATTGAAGTTGAATAGTTCTTCAGTTAATCACTTTAGGAGTGTCGTTTTCAATAGGCCACAAGCTCGATATGCAATCAGCAACGAGAGCCCTTCCGGCAACTGAGTGCGCCGGAAGCCGTGGTAATCGCACCCACTAGAGAAGATGGCTTTGCACCCAAGCTCGAAGCCCTGGCGTAGCTTGAGGAAGCTCCGGCACCTGATGCCGTAAAAAACGCACCGTTGAGCAGCAAGTCTCCTTCCGACCTCCAGTTCCAATTCTTCCATTCACTTTCGGGTGCATCCTCATGTTTGGTCACCTGCGTACAAAGTTTGTAACATATTAATTACAAGTTAAACACAAATTATAAAATTCAAATTAAATTGTAACATTTTTCTTATGTGCATAATTGGTTTTCACCTCTTTGCTGGATCTGATATCTGGTGCAGCAAATCTGTTCCCTTGGCTATTGATTGTAGGGTCTGCACTCCCACCAATGGCATACATCTCCCAATGGGTGTAGTCATTGTTCACCACATGGAAATATCCATGCCTACATCTGCAAATGTAAATCAAAAGGTTAATTATTCACAAACAATCCTCGAAACTCTATGTCATAATCAAAAGCACTTAAATCACCGTTTTTTAGAAGAAGACTTTTGCGCCCAGTTGTTAATGTACAACAAACAATTTATTCTTTTACCGTTTTTACTAACATTATTAGCGGCCAGCAAGACTAATACTAATTAAGGATCAAGTAAAAATTTTAAAAGCATGAAAGCCATGGACCACCAACCTATCTACTTTATGCAAATTAATTTAAAAAATTAATGTCCCACTAATTAAATTTTACTTTTTGTAATTACCTTGGCATTCTTTGGACCAAGCCTTCTCCAAAGTGATTGAACGCAATGGTGATTTGCATGTTCTTGTCGTTGGTATACGAATCGCTATGCCCCAAAAGCATCACCTTATCATGGTGCGTCATGTAATTGTTCGAAATCGTTATCGCAGTGGACCCATAAATCGCATCAACCAACCCATCTTTGCAGTTGGACAACGAGCAATGGTCCACCCACACGTGGCTCCCACCGAAGATCGACACGCCATCGCCGTCCGATACGGTCCTCCACCCGAAGTGACTGGGGGAGCTCCTCACCATAGCGTTCCCACCCTGCTTGCAATCGTGTATGTGCAGTCCGTGGATAATAATGTTGGTCACGAACTGGATGGTGATGCATGGCCCACCGGCAATGTGTACGGACGCTCCCCGGCCGTCGATTGTCTTGAAGGAGTTCATGATCAGCTCCTCCTTCAGCTGGATGGTCATGTCGCGCTGGAAAATGATCCATAATGGCTCCTCTTGGATGACGGCGTGTCGTAGGGTTCCTGGCTTGGGGTTCACAGCATCGTCGTCGCCGGAATCTGTGACCACGTAAATCTTCCCGTCTCTTCCACCTATGGCGTTCTTTCCGAACCCTATCGCACAATCTGCTAGGCTCTGCCTGTTCTTCTCCCAGTTCGGGTCGCACCGCCAGCAGTCGTCGATAGGGTTGCCCGTCCCGCATGACAAGTAGCCCAAGTTCCTCCTAGACACTGAGTCGCTAATATTCCTGCAACCACAAAAATGTGACACATTCTAATGAGTAACATTCTCTTATCTTACTTATGTTGACAGAATATAAATCTAGGGAATATATTCTGCAAATTATTCTCGTATCAAACATCCATTGTCAGATTGTGAACCTGGGACGCACATTGGAAAAGGTCAGTGGTAATTCACAATCCGACGAGCTAACATTTTTGGATATGTATAAGGCTTACTTCTAGAACAAACACAAAATAATTACTTGTGGAGCCTTACCTTTGTACCTCTTGTACTACCAATTCAGGGTCTTGGAGATGAAGTGGCCTGGAGGAAATGAGGGTTGGGGAGAGGAGAGAGAGGAGGAGGAGAGAGAGAAGTGAGGGGCCTGAGGAGGGCCTTGCCATTTTTGGCATTTTTTTTAATGTGCAAGGCACTGAGGCAAGCAAAGAGAGAGAAGGTAGAGAGAGAGGAAGTGTGTTTGTGAGTGGAAAGAAGGGAGGGAGGGGGAGTATATATAAAGAGATTTTAAAGGGGCGGATAATTAGCATGATTAAATGAAACATGTGGGACCCAAACTGCTACGTGATTTCAGGTCTTTACGGAATCCAATTGGGTAGTTTTGGCCGTTAAGCAAGCCTTGAATAATGCTACAAAGGTCATCAAATACCTTTAACAGAAACTAACCTTATCTGCTCTTCTGTTTTCTACTCATGTTCAGTGGTGAAGTAGGGTATGTTCGTTGTTACTCTTTTCTTTTTGTCTATGGGTTTTTTCTAGCGTCAGATGTCTACGCGCATGCATAACTAATATAATTTCTAGACGCATCAACGTTTTAAAGTCACCGACGTGAACGTGAGTAATTTTTGACTATTTGATGAAATAAGAGTCCTACAAACATCAACAATCCAAAGTCGCCAACACTCTCTAGTTTTGGATTTGAGACACGAAACTAATAAAAACATGAAAGATTTTCTGGTTGAAAACTTTGGGAGGAGGAGTGCCATTTGAATGTAGCGAGAGGTGGGTTGGACTGCCTTTTGTCTTTTCGGACCCCACTTTATATAAGTTAGTTCTACCACGATTCGGGGTGTGGGATAGCTTAGACTTCATTAAAAAAAAAAAAAAAAAAAAAAAAGTCACAAACACAAGCATTTGTAGTTTCTAACAACTGAATAGATGTGAGTTCAAAGTCTCAACAATTCATAGTCGCCCACTTATATGCTTATTAATAATTTCTGACCGTTAATAAGAGGTGAATCTCGCATGTACCAACGCACGGCCCATACACAATAGAGGGACTGACCATAGAATTGATAGATCATTAGATCTTCTATGGGTCTGTATTTGCAAATCCTTAAGGTAATTTTGGTAAAACAGTTGTGCTTTTCTCATAAGACTATATGAACCCCACCACAGCTATGCGTATTGAAAACACCTGCTTTTGGTTATTAATTTCTCCACTGCATGCTGTATTTATTTCGCATAACATCAACTTAAGCTGGTAGAGTAGGTTTTACTCTTTAAGACGATACACAATTTAAGGTAAGACCTTTATGCATTTCACATTCTTTTGAATTATTAAATCATTGTCGCATTTCACGTGGCCATTGACAGTGACACAAGCTATGGACGGAGTATGATTTTCTCCTCTTCAAATTTCTCACTCTTCCAATCCCTTCTCTTCCAATCCTTTATTATTTAAACGGTCACGATTAAGTCATGTCAATACTTGATGTTGATTTCTTTATAAAGAGAGAAAAAAAAAAGAGAAAGGTGAAAGAGAAGGGAACTGGAGCCGAAGGAATATGAAAAGGAGAGAATCGTACTCCGACATAGACAACCAAATATGGTGGAAAAAATAAGTGAAAATGGAGAATATATAGACATTGTTAATTAGCAGTATGCTTGCCACTTTATTTGCATATTTTTGGCGGATTTTATGGCCCCTAAAATTGACTTAAATGCAATGGGTTTGAACAAACTACTTTTCAATTTTAATTTTTATGAATATATTATTTTTAGCTTGAAAAACGAAATGCTATGAGTATCGAGCTAGCAGACATGATGAACATAAAAAGAAGACCAATGTTTTAGGTACACCAAGGACTAATTAGTACTCTAGCTAGGCGTGACAAATTCAAAGATTCAGTAATGATTCATATATATTTATATAGTTTGATGGGTTTTTTTTCATCCCTTTTGAGTATTTTCTACATCTCATGCAAATAATATAATCCCTACACAATCTTTACCTCTCGAGAATATACTATTAGCTCGTTTAGAAGTGCTATTGAAATAACTGAAAACACCAGTTATGTGCTTCTTCTATGAAGTACTTTAGGTGCTTTTCTAAAGTTTACTTGCATTTTCTTATTAAAGATTGGTTTCAAAAATATTTTTATTAAAAACATTTTCAGTCATTTTAAAAGAAATTCATAACGAATTCTATAATTGTGAAGCTTTTGCATTAGTACATCTTGTGTAAGTATTACCTCCGTAAATGATATGAATAATTAAGTAATGCGATCATTTTCTTTGTAATTTAGTGATGCAATCATTTTCTTTACACGAAGATATTCTAAACTACTCATATATATACAGATGAAGATTTGAACTACTCTAGCCAACTGACTTGATTTATATCAACAAAATACGATTCTTAGAACCAATTCTTATGCGATCCTAAAATGAGCTGGAACAATTTCAGAAAACGGCTACATTTCTTCAGAGACTCGACAAATGATCCGGCGAAAATGATCAAAAAATTGTAACGCATACAGTTTTACCATATCATATTTTTTATTATTTACTTTCCAATTTGATAATCGGACAAGGCACTTAAAAATGTGACACAATTGTGATGCATTCAAGAGCAAGCAACGCCAAAAATTCTTGACAACCATATGAAATCTGTTATTTCTGAATTTAATTCAAGCAAGCAAGCAATTAATTAGACCTAAAAATGCTCGTGACAGAAGCACATGCATGTGCCCACAAAATCAAACCCCCTAAACCCCAAGTAGGCCCAACATATCATCCTTCCCCCAATTTTTCTCCATTAAAATTTCTTAGCCGCAAACTTCGCCGGAATTGTTCAAAAACGTGGCCCACCTGCTGACATGGCACATCGGTAACCGTCTCAGAAGCCACGTGTTTGAAAGACCAATAGTGTCGGTCCAATTTGCTCCCTCGGGTTGCCATGCAACGATTTTATTCCCTACCGATGATACGACTGTCGTCTCCATGAATCGTAGCCGTTGATTGTGGATGGGAGAGCAAGTGTTAGCCGTTGATTGTGAAGGGTGGGACGGATCGAACTTTTTTTAAGGAAAGAGGTGCTGTGGAACGTTTCAGTTTAATAATATATTATTATGTGTAAAATTTTCTTTATACTATAATACATTATTAGACTAAATTGCTAGATGATAAGAAATCTGTTTCATATAAATTGCTCTCGATAAAAATAGAAATGAGAAGAGAAAGTGACAGAAATAAAAGGCATAGCAAGCATGAGCGAGTGGAGCATGAGCGAGTGGAGATTCACTCCGGACCTCTATGTTTGGAGTCCAAAGACAAGGAGATTTGGAACGTTGAAAAAAAAGAAAAAGAGATTCAGACACTTGATTTACGTGAGGTGGACCAGTGAGAACCGCATGAGGTCCGAATCTCCGAATCCATCGGCTCCGGATACAAAAATCCGAAGAAGATTACAATTCAGCATGAGCGAAGGCATGTGAGTGAAAATTATATGGCAACCGACACATGCATTTGAAACTTGACGATCAGGTGCGAGCTGCCATTTGGCATATTTTTCTCAACCAATGTTTTCTTTGATCTGCACATGCTGGGAGCTTCCAACTTCACATCAAGCAATCTCAATTTTGTTGGAGTTCGATTCTCCCTAATTGGCTGCCTAATTTGTGGGTTTCCCCCAGTCATCAAGTATGAAAGCTTTGTACGTGGTCCGTTGAGATTAAATGTTGTCAACAATTGATAATCGTTTACGTAATTGTTCTTAATATGCCAATTTTACGAGTTAAAAAGTCAAATTTTGCACATAGGCTTTTTTGTTAGGATGCACCACCGACATTTTATTTGCATGAAGACTTGTAAGTTTGATTAGATTTTTTTTTTTTTTTTTTTTTTTTAAACACAAGGGGATTACCCCAAAAACTAGCTCGACTTATTACAGATGGTTTGAGTCTTAGAGACTCCCATCATAAACGAGTTCTAATCCAATTAGAAGGATTCTCAAAATAATGGTACCTAAGATCCATATATAGCTCCGATTGGCAATGACATCTGCTACCATGTTTTTCTCTTGGTAGACATGCACTAACTCACATTCGGCTATGTGTGTCATAAGTTGTCTACACTAATCAATGATGATAATCAGAAGCTAAAATATTATTAATTAAACTAACCACTAAAGTTAAATCCATTTCCATATATTTGTTTCCGACTTGTATTGAATAAATAAGCGGGAGGGCGTCGGACGAGAAATAAAAAGAAGTGTGGCAGAATCTTTTCCCTACAAAAAATCTTACAAGATGATGAGGATGGGATAAAGAGGGACCAACATGGCCACTAATCACCAAGCAAATTCATTAATCTAGGTTAATTAGAGAAACCATACCAATTATTAGAGATGTTGATCTAATTACGAGTACTTTAAACCATTGGTTTGACAGAAGAGGGAAACGGCAGAACCCTACCATGTTCATGTGGGGGCTATTTGGTGGAAGCCTTTGATGTAAGCCTTGATATGAGCCTTTGATGGACCTTCCCACCCTACAAACTAGATAACATGAATGCTTCTTCAGCCAGCAGTTCAGTACCTGACTCATCAAACGCAATCCTATCAACTAATAAATTCAAAACAAGTGGTGGATGTAAGGTTCATGTACAAAAAGTTCCCGCGGATGCCTCCCGGTATAGAAAGGATAATGAGTTTTCTACTCCTTTCATCTGCGTGAATGAATTGGCAGTCAGATGTTATGAATAACATATCAATGATAGGCATACATCTAGCACTTCTACTTGACACCCATCGTAATGATAAACGGCTGAGCAAGTTTCCTACTCTTTTCTGCCATGCGTGATTCAGTAGTCAGATGTTATGAATCATATACCAATGATAGGCATATGTCAATGCACTTTCATCTGACAACTATCGTAATGATAAACGGCGTCAAAAAGGATGGTGAGTTTCCTACTCATCTTTTTCACCATGAGTGAATCAGTAGTCAGATGTTATGAATCATATATCAATGATAGGCATACATCATTGCACTTCCACTTGACACTTATCGCAACGATAAACGGCTACAGAAAGGATAACGAGTTTCCTACTCTTTTTTCCGCCATGAGTGAATCGGTAGTCATGTTATAAATCACATATCAATGATAGGCATGCATCATTGCACTTCCACTTTGACACCTATCATAATGATAAACGGCTACAAAGGACATCAAGTTTCCTACTCTTCATTTCCCCGATGAGTGAATCGATAGTCAGATGTTATGAATCACATATCAATGATAGGCATACATCATTGCACTTTCACTTAGCACCTATCATAATGATGAACGGCTCGTCTCGCTATGACCTTCTCTTGAGTTCTCAACATAAGTTTCGATTATCAGAATTCTAGTGAGGGAGGGAGGGAGGGAGGGAGAGAAAGTTTTGTGAAATATATCACATAATCATATAAAGTCACGTGACAAAGTCTCAAAACTATAATGTTTAAGTGTCCAGTTGCTAGACCTAGTCATATCAAACCAATGTCTTGTTAGCTACTTAACTGAGGCATAATTACCACTCACTTTAATCAATAGGGCATGAATCAATCAAATGTCAAAACCTCCACATGTTCAAATCATTACCAGCAATGCCAATCCTCTCTAGTTTTGTTCACTTTTTGGGTGTTTCTTCTGCAGGTAGTGCTATTTACACACTCATTTTTACCTTCCTTACACCATTGTTAATTTTTGTCGATTGATCTTCTTCAACTCATTCAATCTGACGGTCAAAAATTAGGATGAGTGTGTGAGAAATAAAAATGGACGTGTGGATAGCACCATCTTATACATCTACTTTTTTTCCCCCTTTTTTCTTTCTTTTCCCCTTCCCAAATTGGATAGGTCTAGGTGTTTTGAAGTTTGAACACCAACAAAAGCAAAAATTATGCCGGTAGACCAGATTGGAATGGGCTTCATGAAGGCCTATATGTTCGAACATTATCTATATTTCTCCATGTATCAAAGATTCAAAATACCCAATTCAGAACCAAAATCTAAAGAACCAATTCTTGAATTTAGTAAAAGTAAATAGTATCCTAAGATTTCGTTTGGTGTCTAGGATTGGAATGAAACAAATAACCATCTAAATTCACGGCATATTGAACGTAGGTGAGAATGAATTCTCATTTGATAGGATTACAAGGGGATTAAGAACGAAGGAAACTTCTTCTATCTAATCCTACCATTTTGGAGAGGATTGGAATTGATAAGTTCTCTTTTTGACTTCCTTGAAGGTAGGTGAGAATGAATTCTCATTTGCTAGGATTACAAGGGGATTAAGAACGAAGGAAACTTCTTCGGTCTAATCCTACCATTTCGGAGAGGATTGAAATTGATAAGTTCTCTTTTTGACTTCCTTCAACATACCTTGAAAATAGTAACTTCTATATTCCAATCCTCTAAACCAAACGAGGCCAAAACTAACTAAGAAACTACACATTCTTATAGTTCTAATTGCAATACATCTCTGTTCTCCTAAACATATACTTTATAAAAAAAAAATTATGAACATAAATATCAACCAAACTCACTTCAATTTCAAATGCAACTAAACTGAGTCGAAAAGATAAGAAAGATAACTTGAGTAAGTAAATAAATACTCAACCATGAATTACCTAGGACCCAAAATGAGGACATAAGGCTAGCTACTACTAAAACCAACAACAAAAAGATATAGCCATGAGCGAAGCATGAGTTGTCAAAAAGGAAGATGATCAGAAACACACCAGAAAGAAGCTCCGCAAAATTAGGGAAGATCTCAAACATGAACTAAGTAGACATCTCCTAAGAACAACGAAATCACACACACACAGGTAGTACACTTGTTTTTTGGTGAGGTTTTTTTTTTTTGGTGTTTTTTTGGGGGTGGGGTGCTCACTATATCTGCAACCAAGCTAGGGAGGACAACTCAATAATAACAAGCAAAATATATTTGATTCACCGGTTATACAAGGTAATACACATTCAGCTTTCCCGCTCAACTACTTGATCAAGGGATAACAACTTCGAATTTTGAAATCCCCATTTTTGTAGTTGTCTCATTGCACAGCACCTATCACTAGCTCCTATACTAAACAATAAATCCCACCATTTTAGGAAAATGGCAAGGATATTTGCCCATCTAGTTGACAGTTTATCATCTGGGAGCACCATCCAACCAAGCTAACTGCCAAACCAAATAGAATAACAGGATGTTATGATGTTATCTGTTATGATGGCAGATGGGATGTAGATGGGCGAGAATACAACTTTAAAGCCAAGAAAGATACACTATCATACAAGAAGACCTCCAAACAAATCAAACGTGTCTCTAATATTATGTGCTGTATTGAACTATGGAACAATTCCAAAGCACAACCGTGCCATGAAGTCAAGCATTTAGCCCAGCCTGTATCAGGGCAGCACAAAGCACAAAGCATCTTACTTCCCCTCATACTCTTAGAGTTTATATCGTCTCAAGAGGGAAAATATACAAACCCATTTCCTTTCTCTCATACCACAGGGGACTCAGTGGAACTTCTATTAAATGCAATGTTCTGTTGAACTGTTAGTAGACATAAGGCTCCCAACCCCAAGCACATTGATAAGTGCATCAATGTTCGACTAATATATGAGTGTCAAAAAACCAATTCAGCAAAACCAGAAAACACCAAAAGGACCACTAAAGAAGGATACAGTAGGGAAACCAACATGAATGCTAGCTTTGGGCCACTAAATATAGCTTATAAATGTAAGAAAGTCTAATATGCTATCAAGGGAAGTAATCTTAACCTCAAGCATATAATCCAAAATGATGCACATTCATGTCATACGATGTAAGTGTAGTCTAGGTATCTATGTCTAGGTACCTATCGTAATGTACCAACCTAGGAATGAACAAAACCTGAGAGAAATGCACGCATTAACAGTTATGGGACTTTCTAATGCTCTCATAGTATACATCCACAAAACTGGTTTCAAAGTATAACTTGCATCTCAAACAATCATTAAATGCTGTATATCAAAGTTCAGAAAGATGAACAACAAAGAAAAAAAATCAAGAAACCTGGTGGGAGATTTGGATAATAACAGAGAGAGAAGTCAAATGCACGTGTTCTATCAGCAAGGTTATCTTTCATGTAACCTTATGATGACTACACTGCAAGTAAGAGAGTATGAAATTAGAACTTATTGACAAAGTAGGTAACACCGAAACTGAAACCTGAAAATTAGCACATATAAGCCATATACATAATCATCTGTGAAGACGCATGCATTCTTATCGTTAATGCACGACAATGCTATTCTTCAACCATACTAACATGAGCATTATACATAAACATGATTAACTACACGTTATAAACATTTATGCAAACCAAAATAAAGGAAGCAAATTTGATTAGTAAAATGAGATCGTTAATCCAAAAGTGTAATGAATCTTATTCTAAACTCAACAATGCTCACATTTTATAATTTATGCAAAACAAGCTGATCATTCCATTCAAATTTCTCAGACAATGCATAATAACTTCTAAATGTAGAGCCCTAACTGAGATTTCACAAAAATCTAATCCTAAACCTGCTCACTATCACATCAAGCTCTGGACTTGCGGCGAAGACTCTTCCTGAGCTTCTTTAACTTATGCTTGTTCATCTTCTTCTTCCTCTTCTTCTTCACACTGTCAGCCCAAATCGTCCTTCCATCTTCGGACTCCACCTCGACCGCCTCGAAAACAGCCAACCGCTCCAACCCAGCTGGGGAAATCGGATTTAAGCTAAACCCAAATGGGAAATTGGGGAAGATGGGAAAGGAGTTGGGAGATTCAGCATTGTGGAAGCTTGTGCGACCAAATTGAGGAACTGGGTCTTCTGCGAAATCGGATTTGGGCGAGCCTAGATGGCTGCGGTGGGAAATAAGAGAGGGTGTGGGTTTGGGGAAGAGATGGGTTCTGAGGGACACCGCTGTTCTCAGAGACGGTGCGTTTTTGGCGAGTTTGTGAACAAAGCTCGCCATCTCGGGGCGGAGAGAGGCGGTGAAATTGACGGATCAGAAACTGCTCCGTCGCGGAGTGACTCACCGTTGGGAGGATTTGAAAAGCTGGATTTGCTATGGCATTTTTGGTTATGCCGAAAAGGGTTTCATTTCGAACTGGAGAATGGCGACTACACGGGCTGCGAGTCGCTAGAACAAGAAAGACGCGACGACGTCGTTTGGTGAACAGAATGATGAGAAATGTTTTACAATATCCCCAAACTTAGTGCCATATTCCAATTTGACCCCTGGTTTTTTTATTCTCTCTTTTTTGGCACTTGATATTTTGTTTGAAACTAATATACATGGCAAGGAAGATTCGAACTTGTTGCATAGAAAGTACATTTACACTAGTCAATTTGACTAAGATGCTTTGGCCACAGGTGGAATTTTTTGAATCAAAACCAAAAAGCGATTGAAATCGACCAAACTAGTCAGCTCGGTGTACCAAATTTTGGTTCGATTTTCTTACCTGACGAGCCGTCTTAGTATTGGATTTGTCCCTTACGATTTTTTTTTTTAACAAATTTGTTTTAATTTATTTGTTGGATCATAGTCTTTTGAAACGTACCAATGTTTCAGCTCACGTTAGATTTTTCATCTCTAGTATTAAATTACAAGTTATATTTATTTATTTGAGCGATAAAAATTTAACAAAAAAATTGTAATAAATTCAAGGATCCGACTCAAATCCAAGGAAGGTGCTTAGTTGAGGGTTATTGCTCAAAGAATTTCTTATGACTATAAACGGCGCCGTCCCCTTCAAGTTAAAAAGAGCGCCAGCAACTCGGAACAAAAAAAAAAACACACGAGAAGAAAGAGCGCCTGATTCTCTCCCATGGAGGAACCCACATTTGAGCCTGTAAAACCCTAATTTCTCATCCCAATTCGCACTCAGAAACGTTCGATTTCGCTTCCTAACATTTTGATTTGCATTTTTCAGGATCTAATTCACGCGATTTTCAAGATCCTCTGGTCCAGAAGAGCTATCGGTTTGAATTCCCCGCCAATTTTTGTTCCTTCTGCTCCGTCAATTTGTGACTTCTTCTTTCTCATATGACTTGTCCATTTCTGTTTCCGTTTCCAGAGCGTCAAATGATCGAAGGCACCGATGCGTTGGATGGCGAGGTACTAATTGTTCTTCCACATTTTCGTAAATTGATTGCTGTTAAATGTGGAAGTAATTTGGGGCAAGGAAGATTAGATTTCTGCTGTAGAAACCCTAATTTTGGGATTCACCGACATCAAACTTTGTTTGGTGCAGACCGGAGCTGGAACATCAAAGAAGAATCGCCCCACATCAGGTTTTAATCACATTATAGGTTTCACTATTTTTATGGGATTTTTTATTTGTTTGTATGTAATGTGGTTTTTTATTGTTGATGCTTACTTTGTTCCGCGATTGTTATGCAGCCAATGGAAATGCCTTAAAATTGAGCTGTGAACTTCTCCGGAATTTTACCACAGGTTCGCACAGACTTTTGGTTGCTTAGTTGAGATTGAATGTGGTCAGAAGTTTTGTGCGTTTATTGTGACATTTTGAGAAGCATTTTGTGTTGTGGCAGAGGCTGTGCAGCGTGCTGCTACAATTGCTGAAGCGGAGGGCGTGAGTAAAATTGAACCAACTCACTTGGAGCGGGTTCTCCCACAGTTGCTTTTGGATTTTTGAGGTATCCATGAGGACCCTAATCTTATTTTTTTTATTTGTTTTGCTACTTTTCTTTTGGTTTTCTTATGCTTTATAATTCCATTTGAATCCTTTACAATATGGATGCATTATTGGAAAGTAATGCACTTTGATAGGTGGTGTAACTTGAGATAAGACAGCATTCATACGCTTGACCCAAAGGCGGCCCTCACATCAGCTTTAAAGTAGTTCCCACAGAAACTGAAGTCTTGATGTTTAGGTTTATGTTTCTCTGCTACCGTATGATTCACATGTCGAACCCAAGAAATTTCCATTTGATTTTCTTACTGTCCATGTAAAAAATTTATAGATATTAACAGGGCAAGTGGATTTTATACCTATTGAAATTCATTCTGCTTAAATTAATTGTTCCTTTGTCCATGGTACATAAAAACATGTTTTCCTTGCTCAAGTGACCGGAGTTATATACTTTGCCTTCGAAATTGGAGTTTTATGTTTTGTATTCAATTGTCTCTGGCACCAATCACCATATGGTGAACTCAAGAATTTTGTATTTGGTTTTCGTTCATATAACCTGTAGATAGTGATATCCATGCTGATTAGAATACTTTTCTTGTGACGGAGAAATGAGATAAGGATCCAAAAGAAAAGGCTGAAAATGAACAAGGCAATGAAAAAACCCTAATGTGGGGAAGTTGATTAGTTGCTTCCTATAAAACACTTTTCTTTTCTATAGGGATGGTGATGGAATGCCTTTACATGGGACCTTCATTTCTATGGAGTGCACTTAGATGGACTTTGATTTTCTTAGTGGAAGTTCTGTTTTGTTTTGAAGCATGAATCTGAGGAAGCATGTCTATTGATAATTTGACTGCCTGCGTTTTGCTTCAGGTTCCAAAATTTGGTGAACTAAAACAAGAGTATGGACGGTAATATTCTCGGAGGCATTGACAATAAGGTTGTTTCTTTGGAACCAAACCTCGTATTAGATGTTTGTTTGCTGCTATGAACTCACTTTGTAATTTTTAAGCTAGAATCCTTGAATTTCTGCTGGAAATCTTGGGAGTGGGAGTTTAGGATATGCATGATCTTTGGTGTACTGTAAATCTTCGTTGAATTAGTATAAGTCTAAACGACAAATTGCCCCTCATTCCTCTCTTCTTTTACTCACTTAACTAGCTCTGCTAGGTGACCGGAGACGGGATAGGTACAGATGAGCTCTGTGGAAGATAGGCAGGGGTAGAACTTTAAACAATGTTGGAATATCGTTTGAAGGGGAACACAATATTTTCTTATTCGTCGTGCTATTTTACATCATCACTTTCATTGAGAATACATATGAGATACAATTAATCTAGTAGGATTCCCATTGATAACAAACATGAAACATATATCCACCTAGTGCTTGATTTGAGACAGCATACACCTAACGTCCTTACTGTTAGGCCTCTCTTTCGGGTTATCCAGAGTGCAAAAGCAAGCAATCTTGAGAACCAGGAGCATTTGCTCCTCATATCCATTTCCCAACAGTTTCGGGTCGATTGCCTGCCTAGGGTTCTCCGAAGTCATGACGTTCCTCATCCACTTAACCAGACTCATCTCATTTGTGTTTTGGAAAAACTCATCGGATGGAAGCTTTCCCATCACCAGAACCCCCAACACCACCCCGAAACTGTATATATCACACCTGTCAGTGAACTTGAATGTCTGATGGTATTCTGGTGCTATATAGCCAACAGTTCCTGCCACATTCGAAGTTGAAATGTGAGTCTGAGCGTCCGGCATTGCTTTTGCAAGCCCGAAATCTGCAATCCGAGCTTCCATATCGTCATCCAGCAGGACGTTTGCGGGCTTGAGGTCTCTGTGAATGATGTGGGGGGTGTTGTCCGTGTGAAGGTATTCAAGCCCTGAAGCCACTCCAAGAGCAATCTTATGCCGTGTAAGCCAATCCAACTCCCTTGTTCCCGCCGCAACTTGATTCAACATGTCTTGCAAGCTCCCGTTCTTCATGAACTCATAGACCAGGTAATGACAATCCGGTCTAGACACGTGGGCTAGCAGAGGAATAAGATTCCGGTGCCTAATTTTGCTCACGGTGTTGATCTCCGATCGGATTTGACGCATCTTCTTGTTCATAAGCTTACTTTCCTCGTCAGCGGTCAGTTCATCGGCATCTTTTGGGGGTTGAACTATCTTCTTTATTGCAATCATTTTGCCGTTGCTTCCCGGCAACTCGGCTTTATAAACCTCTCCACATCCACCCCTTCCTATGAGTTCCAAATTAACCAGGCCATCATCTTTTTCCAGGAAAGCCAAGTCCTCTTTCCTCTTGATCAGAGAACTGAAAATCGCAGGACCGCCATCTTTGCCGCCACCTTTTACTACGGCCAAGAGCAGCTTGAACAGCAGAGAAAAGATGAATCCGGATACACATCCGGCCAGTGCTCCGGCTAAAAACCCGAGCAGCCACCCTCCTACCTTCTTCTTGTTACTCTTCTTGTGCTTTTTTGTTGGAGATGGACCCGGAGCAAGAGCGTTATATGGAGCTTGAGCATTAGCAGAAGGTGTGGAGTTGTGGTGTTTTGTGGTTGAATTCTCAGCCAAAATGTAACGTTTTGGCACATCGGTTGCTGAAATCTCGACCCCTTTCATCGTTGGCACCGAGCCTTCGAGGAATTCGTTTCCAGCGAAGTTGAAAGACCGAAGATTGCGAAAGGAACGAATGGTAGCTGGGATTTTCCCGGAGAAGAAATTGTCAGCAATGGAAAGGCTTTCCAGGTTGGGAAAATGCTTGAGGAAGCTCAAATTCCCGGACAACTTGTTGGACGAAAGGTCGAGGGTTCGAAGGCGAATGAGGTTAGACAGCGCGGCAGGAACTTCCCCGGAAAACTGGTTGTCTCCGAGGTTGAGAATCTCAAGCTTTCGGCAGTCAACGATTTGAGATGGGATTTGGTCAACGAGTTTGTTGTGAGCAAGAGAGATCTCTTTGAGCTCGGAGAGTCGCCCTATTGCCGGGCTCAGAAAGCCATCGAGGCGGTGTGTTTTGAAGACGAGCCGGGTGATTCGGAGGACGTAGGTGTTGTTGTCCGAGAGCCTGCGCTCGCAGAAGACACCGGGAGTGTTGCATGGAGCTGGTTGATTGATATGGAATTGGAAGCCCAGGGTTTTTTGGATGGTGGTGAGGGCTTGGAGGTCGGAAGGGTCGAGATTGAGTCTCGCGTGGATGAGGAGGAGGAGGGAGAGGAAGGTGAGGAGGCTGAGCTGGGCGGTGGTGCCGGATATGGCTGCCATTTGTGGCCGGAAATTTGTGTGTTTTTGGACTTTGAACTAGGACCAGTTCATACTTGTTGGTTGGCTCGGTTGTTGGTTTTGTATTTTATAGAAGGAGGGTGTGGAATAATGGACGGAATGTGGAGCCCCCATTCGCAGTAGATTCCAATCTCCAATCAGACAAGTTTACTCTGACTAAATAATATCAATTAAATTATCTCGTTAATGCCGTTTTTAATTGGTTCTCACTTTTCCAGCGAATCCACCCCCTTTTTCCCATAATCCCAAGTTTGTAAAGTTCTTTTTTTGTTTTTTTGTTTTTTTTAACCATAAACGATGTTATTCTCATATCTCATTTTATCTCTCACACATTCATTTTAATTTTTGATTGTCAGATCGAATGAATTGAAGAATATCAAATGATGGAAATCATCAGTGTGTGTGTGAGGTAAAAAGAAGTGTTGGATAACACTACTCTTTGAGTTTTTTTTTATATTAGCACTCCGTATATTGTTGAATACACGTCATATAAATTTTAATATTAAATAACTTATGCACTCCACTTAAATATATATTTTCTTCTTCCTAGTAGATAGCAGACGATGCAGAAGAGCATTCGTAGTAGAGCAGCAGTGGTGATGCCTTGCAAAATTGACATCCAGTTTGGTTGATATCGAACAGAAAATTGAATCCAAGGCACTCACAACTTTTCCAATATGAATCCTTGCAATCACTAATGCAAAGACTTGCATGCAAAATCGAATTTTCTTATGGCAAATTCGATACTAAATTATGTTGCTCATTGGTGGCTTAACCAAATTCCCCCTCCCTTTAGTGTAAACAATATCATTGTACAATTTTTTTTTTTTGAATTATCTGGGAATATTAAATAAGAGGTGATTAGCCTAAAGGCAACATTAATAAGCTCAAATCTATCATCGATATGTCTGTAAGTTGGATTCACCGCCTGCTCATACAATATATAATATACATTTAAATAGTTGATCGTGGTGAAGAAGATGAGTTTAATGTGGGGTTTAAGTGGCGATTGTAGAGTGTATGTAGAAAGTGTGGCGGGTGAGGGAAATAGTGGAATGCATGTGGAATGTATTAAGATAATTATAATTTAAAAAGTAAATACGGAGAATATTAAATAAGTGGAGTGTAGTTAACAAACCGTAAGGAGTCAATAAAACAACTTGTTAATTGTAAGACTAATTCGTCAATGACTCATCTTTCAATCCACCCATAATAATAAAAGAGTTAAATGTATGTTTGGATGTGGGTGTAGTTATATTACTTAGAACGGATGTGCTTTCTTTATGTATTTACTAAGCATTAGGCTACTGCCCACTGTTATGATTAATCCTTAAGCGTTTAAGAAATAAGAAATGACGCTTAGACCTACCTAGGCACCTAGATTTGCCTAGGTGCCTAGGTCAGACTCTCGCTTAGACAGAAAATAGATAACTTCCATTTTGCGTTTTATTTTATTCAATAAATTGTTAGAAACTTATTAGATACTTGGACGAACACTCATTATATGTTTGTTTCAATGTTTTCAATATATTCTAGTACTTTATAATTTATATGCCATTGTAGTTTGCATTTATACATTCGAAGACAATTATATATTTATTTAAGTATAAGTAGACATTTAGTTATATATTATATAATAAAAGTAATTAAAACACAAAAAACACCTAGGCCCCATCTTAAGTCCTGTCTAGACAGACATTAAAATTCTGTCCACCGTCGACTAGCGCCTGGCGCGTTTTAAAATCTCACATATATTTGAAATAGGTAACAAATTTCACCGTTGTATTGGAACCCCATTATACACGGCGATAGACTGCCAATGGACTGCATATAGTCAAGCACTCAATATTTCGTAATTTCATGCCCCGTTCCTAGGGTTAAATAATTTTCTTGACTTGGAAGTTTCCAAGTCCACCCCCACTCAAATCTCCATCGGTCAAGTCAACACAAAGGGCAAGCCAAGTCTTTGGGACGTTTCTGGCCGTTAGATCCAAGATTATTTTTAAAAGGTTTCTTTCAAATAGTTATTTTGATATTGACTTTAGAGATATTAAGAATTAAAAGATTTTTTCGCTGAGAGATTTTTCGGTGTATCAAAAACACAGTTTGATATTTTAAATGTAATAATATAATTGGTTAAAAATATAAAAAAAAAAATTTACAACCAGTTATATTGTAATACATATAGCTCGTTTGGATGCGCTTTTAAAATGATTGAAAACGCTTTTGGTAAAAATATTTTTTGAAAACAGTCCTTAATAAAAATGCTTGTAAATCTTGGAAAAGCACTTAAAGTGCTTTTGGAACCTAAAAACATTTTCTCTAAAAGTGTTTTCAGTTATTTTAAAATCATATCCAAACAAACTCTTAATGTATCAAATCGTATTGCAGACGTACTAAAAAAATTCCCTCCTTGCTATGGACAATGGGCCACCATCCCCTCCAAAGTCTCCCACTGGGGCCACTCCTCCAGTCCCAGTCAACACTCTTCTCTTCTTAATTTCCAGTAAATTATTTGCTCATTGTTTTGTCCTCATATATTATCTGCAAGTTGGAGCCGAAATAAAATGAAGAAGAAACGAGGGAAGAAATAAAGTTTGGTTTTCTTAAATGAATAACGCGTGAATGAGCACTAGACTGTGTTTTGTGTGTGAAAACAAATAACTCATTGCGGCTAAACATTAAAAAATACACTTTTATTATATTTATCCACACTAGGGTTACTACTCAACCGGTTTGAAATCAGTGATGATCCTTACCAAAATCAAAACAAGAAACTTAAGTATTTTTTGTATGGTAATTTACGTTAACTTTGGTTATTCATATATTTCGGTTTGTTTTCGGTCTTTTTTTTATTTTTTTTATTTACTGAAGATGGTTTTCATATATTTTGCATTTTTTTCCTTCCAAGTCCGGTATTTCACATTTCTCAATTTATTTGGAGAATACAAGCAATTCTAACATGCTAAACTCACTAGACAATGTAATTAGAAGTTCATTTATTTGAGTAGAAAAACGAATCAATATGTAAAAGTTGAACCAATCGATTGAACACATACCAATTATAAAGCTAATTAGTGCTCTAGCTAGAGTTTTAGAGATGTGGATGGGGGTGCAACAACGACAACATGGGAGATACTACGGTCTAGTGATATTCCTTTTCACTTTTAAGTGAGAGGTCTTAGATTTGATTCTCACCAAAGACAAATTTGAACCACATTATTGCTAGCCCATTGTGAGATTAAGCCCCCTCCCCTTAGTGTCGATAATATTGTTTGTTAAAAAAAAAAAAAAAAGATAAGGGGCTTTGCCCGATGGAGACAATAGAATGATTAGGGTTTTATTTTTTATTTTTATTTAAGTGATTTAGTTCGGTGTAAAAAAAAGTTTGATTGAGTTGGTTTTGATAAATAAGGGCAGTTTCAGAAATAATGTCGAATGTAAAGAGATAATGATAGATAAATAAAATACAATGCAAGTCTAAAAGTAAGTTGGCTGTAGAGATGCAAATATGAGTTTGAATAAAATTTCTCATATTTATATAGCCGTACTATTGCTGAACGTTATAGTAACTAATATTTATGTCCTTGATAATTTAATAGGCTTTTCCGCTAAAAAAAGGCTTTGAGATTGACATAACTTCTCACTTTGGCCATTGAGATTGAAAATTGATACAAGTGGTTTCTAAGTTTGTCCACCGTAAATCATTTTTGATATTTTCGTGAAAAATCTATCAATATCATCTTTATATTGTCAAATAAACGACCACATGACCATTTTTTTAAGAACATTTTCATCAAAACCAGCCCCTTCACTTGTTTTTTTTTCTTCACATTTTTCTCTCATCTCTCTTGTCTTTTGACCTTAGTCCTCATCTCTCTCATCGGAAGAGGATCCTCTCCGGATCCTCTTTGTAGGAATCTGGAGGATCAACCAATTGTGTCCGTTCATCATACATTGTGCGATTAATTTTCTTTAAATACTATTTATATTTAATTTCAAATAAAAATTTTAAAATAATTTTTAACCATACGATATAAAATAAACGGACACGATTGATTGGTCATTTGGATCCCCACAAATAGAATCCAAATAAGATCCTATTCATGTCTCATCAATTTGTTCTTGTTAGCACATAGAGTAAAGAAAAAAGAGTACCACCAATGCAGCCTTGTAACTATTGAGAACAAATGATAATAACTTACAATTAGTCACCCTATAAATACAAACCAACCACTACAATACCATTTACCAAGTCAAAATGCAAACTAAGGCAACCTATATAACGAATTAACAAAAACCCTACACCTTAGGACAAATTGATGAGAGAGATGTCTAAGGCTAAAAACACGAGAGAGATGAGAGAAAAAAAAGGCGAAAAGGCAAGTGGATGGATCGATTTTGACAAAAATACCCTTTAAAAACTGGTCACGTGATTTTTTTTTAATGATGATGTTGACAAATTTTTTACGGAATGATTAAAATGATTTACGGTGGATAACGTCAGGGAGCACTTATATCAATTTTCAATCTCAAAGACCAAAATGAAGAGTTACCCCAATATCAAAGATAATTTTGGTTTTAAAACATAATTTAATATGCCTTTACAAGTAGAGCATAATGAATGGACAAAGAACACTAGTTAGCTGCTGCAAATTCAACAGCAGCTCTTGCATCAACTTGAACACAAAATAATTAAAATTGTAAATACAAATTAGACACGAATTCATCGAGCTGCTGCTGAATTTGTAGCAGCCAAGTAATATAGATAAACAACATACCCTTGAAAGCAAAAATGGCTAAACAAATAAACCTTACAGAAGTTGACCCTCGACTAATTAGTGCGGTCAAACTTTTGTGCCTTGTCGGCTGATTGTCTTTTTCTAAAGAAAGAAAATTTACATATACTCATTTGTATTCTTATTCAGACCGTTTAACATAATTTAATTTCAGTCAGTTCTATAATTCTGTTTCTTTTTTAATTATATAAAAATTCGACCAGGCGTTCGGATTTTGATGAAATGGGAAATAGATTCCTGATCCAAATTCCGTCCGAACAAACATGGCTCATCATTGACTGAGAGTATCTTCAATGGAGACCTTAAAAGAATCCTCATCACCGTATAAACCTCACATTTAAGGGCAAAGGGCTTCCAATGAGTCCGAAAAGAAGTCACTGAAGTATATGATAGTATAAAGACTACATGGAATTCCTATAAAAATCCTCAAACGTAAGGATGTGGACAGGGACTCTAAATGGTGGTACCCAGTTTGAAAATTTGGAAAAATTGGATGGGCTTCAACCCACGTGAATGCAAAAGCGCCAAAGCACAACATCAGTGTAGCGTACAGAGTCAGATTCTCTGCCCTCTCATTTTTCATATTTTCGTGCCCTTTTGTTTTGTGTGGTCACGGTTAAATCACGTTAATATTTTATATTTTTTTTTATAGAGATAATAAAATAAAAAGAAATAATAATATAAAATGTTGATGTGGCTTAATCGTGACCACACAAACGAAAGGGTACGAGAAGTGAGAGGGTAGAGAATCTGCCGCCACAATGCACTTGCTATCTACGGTTTTTTTTTTGCTATGTCAAATCAACAGCTTGGATTGTTTCATACGATCTTCTTTTCCTTATTGTTGGAGATCCAACAGCTACTTTTCAAACTCCCAATTTTTTTTTCCATTTGTTTAGGATTCTACTATAGGGACTCCTTCATTGAAGCAAATATTTTTTAGGGACCCGTACATTCTTGTTGAGTTCCTAAAATGTCTTCAACAATGGTGGTAAAGACTCTATTTTAGGGTCTCCCATTAAAGATGCTCGAGCTAAACCTAAAGGTTGGCACCTTAAAATAATTATAGAGAATCAGATATCAGAGACACAGTAATTTAAGCACTGAAAAATCATTCAAGCAACATTTTCAACATTTAATTAGGGTTTATAGCAAAACCCAATTAGCAAAAGACCCAGCAGCCCCGGACTTGGTGCTTATGGAGTCCTAGCAATTTTCACAACTTCACACTAGCAAATTTATTTTTAATGCACACTAAAACATCCAGCTCTCTCATGAAAGAGCCATAATTAATGTAATAAAACATGATTAACAACAGCATTATCATGCATACGTTTAACTAAACATGCCTCAGTCGAGACAGCAGCGGAACATGAAGAACTTCTCCATCTCGCGGCCGCACTCAGCGCACGCTATTCTGTCCGGTATGTCAGGACCGAACCCTGGGATGACCAAACGAGTGCAGTGCTGTGGCGTGTGACGGCGTTCGAGTTCATCTTGAAGTGTTGGGACGAAGCCTTTGTCCGCAGCTGGGGCTTTCCATGCATCAAAGTCATCCAAAGTGAGTAGAGTGAGGTGTCCATTGGCCCTAGCCCTCTCATTCGAGCCTCTCCACACCATTACCCAACCTTGGTCACTTCCGTCGTAGCTAAGCAATGTCATAACCTCCCTCAGTATGTTATCATTGTCTAGAGTCTTGTGGTGTTTCGCCTTTGAGCACCGCATGCTGTCCATTCGGTTCCAGAAGAACCAGGTTGACGTGTATTCAGGCCAGTATCGACTGAGGTTCTCTGTTTCGATGGTCTTGTTCACTTTCCTTATCCTCTCCTTGGTTGCGGTGCTTCTTCCTACGTAAACCAAGTCCAAGGAGATGCCAGCGAGTTTTGCCACATTTTTCGCCCTGTCTGTGAACTTTCGAATCCAATCCAAGTCGTCGCTTCCATACAAGCATACGAATCTCCCTTTTTCTATCTGACAAAGCAAAGCAAGTTCATGTTAGTTTTAAATCCCTTCAAAATGTTGGCTTAATGAGTAGATAGTTTTGAGTATGTGAGGATATTATATTATCAAACTGTCTAACATAAAGACGTTAACTTGTCAGATAATCTAACACGTTATGTTGTCAGATGATCAATATGAATAATGGAATATATGAATTCTTGCTGTAGTATTAACAAAGAAAATCTTGTGATAGGGAAGTACTTACCCCTTCTAGTATGTTTGGATCAATGCCGTCGGCAACGAGCTCGAGCCTCCAGCTCTCTGCATTCCACAGTTGTTGCTCTTTCTCATCAGTGAAAGGGAAGGCCACATTGCCCCAAATCCACAGCATGTGGATGGCATTCAGAGAGGACACCCTCCCTTGTGGATCCAATGCCACTACGATCATCTTCTTGTCAAATTGCCAATCATTTCTGATAAACTTTACAACCGGAGGTTCGATGATTAGAGGGTCGTAAACTGTGTACCACTGCATCTTTGACTTCAAGTCCTCGAATCTCAAGCGCTTCGCTTCATCCCAAACATTCCTGTCCACCATGGGGATCCAAACAAACTCGTACTCAACTTCCGGCCTATTCTGCTTATCTTTGTAGATGTGATCGAGGATTAAAATCTCTTCGTTGCTCAGACTAAGATCCGTAATTAGGAGCAACACATGCCTTCTCCTCAACACTTCAAGACCATGCTGTTTTTGCCAATGGAATGATTTATGAATAAATTTGACTGTTTGGTTAGTTGGTTGAAATGTAAGAGTGGGAATACAAGTTATAAGTAGACATTTACCCTCGACTTGGTTGTGCCGATTTGGAGAGGTTGAATATCATCCCTCTGTGAAATCAGTACACGTAAATTCTTCAGGTTATCAAGGTGGAGGCTTTGGAAGAGCCGTTTCAGAGTCTCATATTCTTCTTCATATCTCTTCGCCACTGGATCCAACAGTAAATTTTGTTCAGTATTTTGTTACATTAAGTTGCAAGAGATACATGTCAATAGTTATAGAGGTGAAAATCCAAGAACCTACCAATGTATTGGCGACAATTTTCAAGTTCGTTCGTGAGGTGATCGTGTATGTTGTTCAGCTTATGAGCCAAGCTTGACAGTTCCCATACCTCTGTGGTTGATGCAACGTACCTACAAATGAGTGGAAAAGGAGCTGCAATTAGCTTAGGCATAGCTTGAGATGGATGCGATGAAATATGTTACCGAATGGCTTACTCGTGCCTACTGCCAGTAAGGATGGCAATATGGGAGGCACTAGCCAGAATGCCTCGAATGACCCAATACGCAGCAGCAGGAATATGCGCCAAGGCAATTGACAGTGGAGGTTTGTCTTCTGAAACGTACTGAGACTGCATATAGACCATATCACCGTACTCAACAATGCGCTTGGTGACATTGAGAATCGCCTTGTTGAGGTTGTTGATTGCCTCAAGTTGAGGTTTTACCGAGTCAGCATGCTCTACAATGTCCGAGAGTTGCCTCAGGGTGGCCAGGGACTTGGCTAATGGATCGGTAGTGCAAAGCTGAACCACTAGCCAGAACTCTCCATAGTACACAGAATATGCAGCCAGGGTTATCACCACTTTTGCATCCCATGGGTAACTCGAAAGGGTCCTGAGTAACTCGATTGCACTCGCATGCGCATCAGCGCCGCCTGAGCATTGGCAAGTTATCTGCCATTACATGGATACACAGCGCTTACAGATTTGTGTATTGCATGGAAGAATGTAATAGAAACAAATAATTTAATATATCGACATCAAATCTAACTGTACTCGAAATAATATGATTTTCGTTGCGTAAAAAGTTCTTAGCTTTAGCAAAAAAGATTCTATGCTTAAAGATAACCTCGCAGTAGATCTTTTGTATGAGATAAGACAATCCATGGAACACGGCATCCGCACTTGACAACGGGGTCCTGTCCTCCACAGTATCCAAGTGTTCTGGAGTACCCTGCACCACAAGCAAAGCAATTTCGTCACCGAAACAAACAGAACTATTGCAGTATATGAGTGTTTTCAAGCAACTAGGGAAAAATTAGCACAAAATAAAGAGAATGGGGGAAGGGAATACAAGTAAACCGCCAGCATGGCCACGAGGAGTGCGATGAAATATTTCCTCGATGACTTGGAGAATTTGGTTGACATCGACGCTGTGACTGTCGGATCTTCCCGGAGTATGAGTGTCCCGGATTTGCCTCACCAATGCACTATCATCAGATTGTGGTGCGGACATTGTTCTTTTATCCCTCGGAATCTGCTTCGGAGCTGCCAGCTGATATTGTTGGCTTGCCATTTTTCGGAGCTTCGAATTAAAATGCTTAAGGGAGAGCGGAAAACTTTGGGTTTGAGTGGTTTTACAGTTTCAGAAACTAAGCCTTTATATAACAACAAGAAGATGCAATAAAAGGTAAAGCCTTAGGAACATGTACCTTGCTTGCAATGAGAGTCTAATTAAAGTAAAAGCCAGGCATGTACTTGATAAGGACATAAGTTTTTTGTTGGTGGTTATTCCGCTGCATTATCTTTGATTTGAGGTTTTCTGTCGAAAAGTAAATTTAGAAGTAGAGCTAATATGCATGGACGATTGTCACTCGTTGATATGTACGAGAGTCTCATGTGTTAGAAGCGTCGTGTAGACTCTAATACGCTAAATATGTACATGAAGACGATATTTTAAAATAGAGATACGAGGTGAATCATGTCAAGCACTATAAGAAGAAAAAATCTAAATTTACACCAAATACACATAAATATGGACAATTGTCGGTCTTTATTAATAAGTATGAGTAACATAGTAAGAACGTCCCGAAGACTCCAAACTCAAAACATTTCTTGTAAATAGAGGCCATGGCAACGTGTGCATACCTCGTCATTTGAGTTAACTTAATCTCCAGATCTTTTGGGCCATTGATTCCTAAGCGAGAACCATAAACAAGATTTAAAATTTGGATAATCAAACTTTTGCCAAGCATCCAAGTAAACAATAGCATTCTTTATTCGGGTGGTGCTATTCATACATTTAATTTTACCTTTCACATTTTTCTTCTCAATCTCCATCCATCAGATCGAATGAATTAAAGAAGATGAATGAAAAAAAATTAACAAAATATATGAAAAGTAAAAAATAATATGTAAATAGATCTACCCGCTTTATTATTGTTCACTTTCTTTTCTTTATACTTAATTAAGATAAAATCCAGGATAATCTGCTCCCTTTGGTACCTTTTGTGCTTAACTTTTTTTTTTCTTACCTGGTGTGGATCATGTGGAATTTTTACATGAAATCATGGGCAGTTAACTGCAAGCTTCAATCCGAAACCAATGAGTATGTATTGTCCTGAAGAAAGGAATTATTTGATGAGACATTTCTGAATGAAAGGGAAAAAAGCAAGGGACACAGACACAGTTGAGGGGTCGTGAATACGAACGACGATCTTCTTCAGATAATCTTTGTGAAGATCCTGAAGATCTTCCAATCACGTCCGTTCATCATGCGATCAGAAATTATTGTAATTTTTTTATTTAAAAAATTGAATATAAATAGTAATTGACAAAAACTGGCTGCATAATGCACTATAAACGAATGTGATTAGGGGGTATCTGGGATTCTCACAAAGAAGATCCAAAGAGAATCCTCATTCCGTGAATACTATGACTCTATTAGGCAGATAACTTTTATGATACGTATGCATTGTTACTATGACGTTTCGTGTTAATACTATATTAATGAGCAGTTATATATTATTTCTATAACAGTGTAAACCGACATGTGGGGAGATAGTAAGTAAGAGAGGTGAACTTTACCAGACAAATCACATGTGTGCATATTTGCTTGTTTGATCGCTAGGCATAAAAATTGGACACCTCCCACCTTCGACTACCATAAAGACATGGGCTTGGGTTATCATGGGTTGGCCCAAGAACCAAACTAGCTAGGCTTATAGAGAAAATGGGTTCGACGGTTCGACTGGACTGGCTGAACCTAACTAGCTAGCTGAACCAAACTAGTTAGGGCTTCACTGGGTCCCAACCCAAACTTGGGTTCGGATCAAGCTCTCCTTGGACTAGTATATCAAACAGTGGGCCCAACAAACCATTTCTAAATCTTGGGCCTTAGCAAGTCGAAGGCCAATTCAAATAAACAAAATGAGCCCAAAATGTGTGGGGCGTAAGTCGGTGCGGAGAAGTGGCAGGGCCATGACAAGTGTAAAGTTGACGGTGCCGTAGGAAGAGAGAAGCAAGAGCTAGAGAGAGAGAGAGAGAGAGAGAGAGAGAGAGAGAGAGAGAGAGAGAGAGAGAGAGCTAGAGAGAGCGCGTGGCAAATGAAATGCGCTGTGTTTTTATATCCCCTGTAGCAGCGAGAGCAACAAGTGCTTTAGGCCGCTTAGCGAATGGTTTCCGCTATCCAGCGCCCGGTGTGCAACAAGTCTTAACCTTCACCACTCTCGCTCAGCGCCATAGTCGTCGTCACGCACTCGCACTCGCACTCCTCCCAACCACTGTTCTCTTTTCCTCGTTCCCTCTCCTCCAAAACCCTAATTTCCTCACGGGTAACCGTAACTCTGTCTTCCGCGGAATGGAGGTATCTCTCTCTCCTTGTGACTAAACAGAGCGTTGGGTTTCTGGGTTTTCGTTCTTTCTGCTTATGTTCGTGTAAAAATTCAATCTTTGTGTTTGTTAATTAGTTTCTTATAACTTTATTGTCAACCCATTGGATTTGGATGTCATTTGTTATCGGTAAATAATAGAGTTTGAATAATGATTAATTGTGGTATGATCTGATTCTTGTAGCTGTGTTCCCAAATAATATGGATTTGTGATCATTTTAGTCCCCAATTCGAAGCGCTTTGTTGCTTTGTTTGTGTTTGTAATCTGATTAATGTTAATAGGATTTGGATTCCAATGTGGATTGTGCTTGTTTATGTTTATTTGAATTCCAATGTGGGTTCTGCTTGTTTGTGTTTATTTGAATCACTTTGTTGATTAGTTCTATTTCGGCGTTAATTCTCTGTCAGTTTTGATTGTGGGAACAACATCGCAACCGAGCTTTTCTTTTTGTAATTGTTTTGTTTAATTTGCAGCAATACTGGTCCGGGAGTAGCATTAATAAGAACAAGGGGATGGTGGATCATTTGAAGAGTTGTGGAGTGATTAGATCCAAAAGGGTTGCTGAAGTGATGGAGACTATTGATAGGGCTTTATTTGTGCCGGACGGGACCCCACCTTATGTTGATTCCCCCATGGCAATAGGTTATAATGCCACCATTTCTGCACCTCATATGCATGCAATGTGCCTTCAATTGTTGGAAGAGCATTTGCAGCCTGGAATGCGCGCTTTGGATGTTGGCTCGGGTAAGATTGTCTATCACATTTCTATATTACTTCGTGTTTGCAGTTAACACATTCTCGGAAGTGAAAATTCACATTTTGACTTTCGAATACTATGTAAACCAGAATAGTTTGCAATTGTTATGCTTCGTGTTGATGGCAGTCGTAGAAGTCCTGGAACTTCCTTTACTGTATATTGTTTTGCAGGGACGGGATACTTGACGGCGTGTTTTGCGTTGATGGTTGGGCCACAAGGGCGCGCAGTTGGCGTCGAGCACATTCCTGAGTTGGTTTCTTCCTCAATTCCGAATATTGAAAAAAGTGCAGCAGGAACATTATTGAGAGAAGGCTCCCTCTCAGTGCATGTCGGTGGTATGTCTTCTGAAACCTTGAAATGGAAACATACACAAAAGAAAACAAAATTCACTGTCTTGTTAATTTGTAATGAAAACTTGCTTAGCATTAATTTATGCACCGGAAACAAAACACCGGCTTTCTTCCAATTTGTTTCATTTCAATGGATAAATTGCCAATTGAGACTATAACACTTGTTGCCAAACTTTGGCTGCCATTCACTCGATGCATATGGTCAAGTATATCCACCTGCATACGCATCAGCTCAACACACGATTTTACTAGTGCAGAGTGCAATTACTCGTTTTATTGATTCGACATTTGTTGTGGCAGACGGAAGGCTAGGTTGGCCAGAGTTTGCTCCTTATGATGCTATTCACGTCGGTGCAGCTGCACCAGAAATCCCACAACCACTTATTGACCAGCTGAGGCCTGGAGGCAGAATGGTGATTCCAGTGGGAAACATATTCCAGGATCTTAAGGTTGTGGACAAGGACTTGGATGGTTCTATCAGTGTCCGGGATGAAACTTCGGTTCGTTATGTTCCTCTCACAAACCGAGATGATCAGCTGCGAGGCTCGTGAGGCGCTATGTATTTCACCAACCGTCATAGCGATGCTCTATTCCATTCTCGGGTGCTACCAGCTCAATATTTGTGCACAGATAGATAGATAACGCTCTGGATTTTTCTCTGTAAATTCATCTAGTCTCAAGGGCATTCAAACTTTTGCCTGTTGGGAGATACATGACTTAAATAAGTAGTTTCTACTATGTTTTCCGTCGCGGCGGTTTTGTTTAGACCTTTAGTTCTTGAAATGAAATGATTCCACACAGAAATACAATGCAGATGGAAATATAGTGACATTCAAATGCTCCATTAGCGCTTCTTAACAGAATAGTAGCTAGTGTTTAAAGTATTCATGTAATTGTCGATATTTTTTTACGTGTCAATATTTTCGTTGATAGAAAGGAGGTGAAATGCAAGCTTCACCTTATATCAATTAAATAGAAAAATCAAAGAATCATCAACGATATTTATAAATTTACTACAGAAATTTTGCCGACATTTATTGCACATGTCGAACTTTTGAATTTTTTATTTATTTTAATTTTGACTAAATTTGAATGAGTTATCTGATCTCACTGCAAAGTTTCATAAATTTCGTTGAAAGGCAACTAGATATCGATATCGATACATTCATCGATCTTTCCAACTATATCGATATTTTAAACACTGATAGTAACCACAAACAGTAGTTCCCCAAAATTTATGGAGTCAAACTTGGACTCTATATATCGTTTTGGACTTGAACAATAATTCTACAAGTAGAAATCACAAAAACCTTGCTGAAAGCCGGCTAGCATGAACCTTATCTAATGAAAAAGGAACCAAAACGGAGCTTAGGTTTCATCCCGGCTACGTCAATAAGGACTGCGCCTTTGTCTTTCTTCTGCAACATTTACTCTGATCGCCCTCCCGTCGATACTCTGCAGGCACAAGCCAACTCAAGTAAGACGGTATTTAACTCATATTAAAACATGAACGACGCATCTCATTTGCGTAAAAAAAACCGTACATGAAGGTGGAAAATGTAAACGCTTAATACCTGTCCATCGAGTGCACCAATGGCATCATTCATTTCGCTTTCACTGGCCATTGTTACAAAGCCAAAACCACGGGATCGTCCAGTTTCTCTGTCAAAGACTACACGAGCCTCCACAACGCTACCATGTTCACTGAAAATTTGCTCCAGTTGAGGAGTATCCACATTCCATGGGAGGTTACCAACATAGATTCTAAAAGCAGATCCAAATGAACGGGGTGGGCGTTCTTGGCGTGTTCCTCTTGGGGCAGCCCTATTGACAGTCAAGAGCCTTCCATTTAAATCCTGTTCAAAGTATAAGACCACAAAAAATTAGAAGCAAAGAAACCTTAAAGTTAAAACATGCTATAAAATCCTTTTATTAATATGTGATATAATAGTATGGAAACATTGAGGGCAATACACTTGAAAAATATTGTTATTCATATGCACCCAGAAGTCGAACAAGAGCCAGAGGTTGATTGGAACCTATGAGCACCATGCTTTACTTCACTACCCATTGGGGAACCTACTGAGCACTACTCATGACACATGCAAGAAAGCACATATGGGAAGAATTTCAAGAGTTTCACCACAAATGTTCCACGATGCATTTCATACCTAACCTTTGCCAAGGGAATGACGGAATTGATTTGGCTACATGCAATGCCAGACATTGGCAACATCATAGGGCTTGATTTATGCTTTTATCTCAACTTATTTGGGCAACGAGGTAGCTGTAGATACTTTACCTCGGTGAGCTCTTTTCTATGTCAAGACTACTTTCTACAAATTTGCTTCTCTCCGTCTTAGGACGAATGACCTTGCAGGTCAGATGTAATAATGACAGTTAATATTTACAATGGATTTTCCAATTTTCCACTTTCCATGAATGGAAAATTACAATACATTCTCCTATTACCAGAAGTTATCTAGTACCTCTGAGAATTACCTTCAAGGTTACCACAATCCATACAAGCTAAACAAATATATAACCAATTGCTCATGACTACCTAGCAACAAGCTAAGGGTAAAGGTTCTGATGCGAAGCTTTCTTGGTTGCCCTAAGTTGATAGATGTTCCTCCATTACATCATTCGATCGAATGGAGAATAGAAACCAAAGTATAAGTGAGAGGAACAAAGGATTTTAGGCACCTGAATATTTGGGTTAAACCACCAGAACCTCAAAACAATACATCATCAACTACTCGCCGCAAACGTTGGCCACTTTCAGCCATCATTTCATTCTAGTTTACTTTATCATATCATATCGAAAGGTTCTATCCTTCTCGTATCGAGTCTTATTTCATTTCACATTCACATTCAGGCATAAAAATATACAAATCAAAATCACTAAAGAACCAACTTTAAGTTTCAAGAAGCGAAATTTATAAGCGACTTACATAACGACTGTAGAGTTCCACAGCCTTATCAGCTTCCTCAACAGTGCTCATAGTCACAAATCCAAACCCGCGACTCTGATCAGTGTCCCTGTTGTAAATAACCTACGAACAACAAAACAGAAACATAGAAACCTCAAACATCCGAACACCATCAGAACCGAAAGACACAAACTTTTGACGAAACAAATCAAAAGAAATTCAAAGCCTCACCTCAGCAACCTCGACAATTCCAGCCCTCTCAAAAAGCTCAGCCAATTTCTGACTATCAACGTCAAAAGGTAAATTCCCAACAAACACCTTGGCCTCCTCCGGTGGCTCGACATTCGACTCCTCCTCTCTCTCCTCAAAGACCCCTCCTTCCTCGCTCTCGCTGCCCTCCGCGCCGTCAATGGTGAGCGTGTTGTCCTCTTGTCCCCAGTCCGAGGTCTGGGCCACTAAGGCGACGACGGAGGAGAAGTGGGGTTTGTTCCCGAGGGACAGCGGCGGCGAGAAGAACGAGGAAGAAGTGTAGGAGAGGTGGAGCTTGATGGGTTTGGAGGGAATTGAGAGAAATGGGTTGGTGGTTTTGGCGGCGGAGAGGTAAGGGAGGGAAACTAGGCATGAATCCGCCCTTGATAAGGTCTTGAATAGATTGGAAGTTGCAGAAGAAGCCATAGCCATTTTTTTTGTGGGAGAGGAGAGGAGAGGAGAGGAGATAGGGAGAGAGAGTGAAAGGGTTTTAGGAGGAGAGCTGTGAGAGGATAAGGGTGGAGGGAGAGGTGCTAGAGGAGTAGGAAAGGAAAGAGGGGTTATTGGGAAAAAAGAGGGGAGAGAGAGAAGGAGATTTTGTTTTATGGGCTTTGAGATGCTGAAGCATATGTTGTAAAACCCAATATCCAACTTGTGATGCACTTGTAGGTTGAATTAAAAACCCAATGGGCCTAGAAACAACATTAATCTATGTTAAATTTCTAGAAGGTTTCGATATAAAAAAAAAAAAGTTCTCGAAGGTTTCCAAGAACGAAGGAGCGAGCTTGGTTTATTATTATTTTTTTAAATATAGAAAATTTGAAATGGATAATAAGAATTTTAGAATATTAATAATTCGTTTTATTTATATATATATATATATATATATATATTTTTTTTTTTTGTGTTGCAATATCTTGTCATTTAGCCAATCATATGTTTCTGTATAACTTGGAAAATTTTGGCTCAATTTTTTAATGAACTAAGTTATCAGAGGAAATTGTCAAATTGAAGAGAAAGCCTATAAGGAAAATGGGTGTCCCCAAAAAACAAAAAATGAATGTCCAGAAAAAAAAATAAATTCATAAATACTAAATAAAAATGGTATTCTCGAAAATCTAGTAGTTCTGGGTGTCAAAAAATATGTGTGAAAGTAAATTGAGTTTTTAGAAAAAATAACAGTGTTCATAGACAAAACTTGAGCGTACATAGAATCTCTCTAAAAAAAAAAAAAAATAAATAAAAAAAAAAATAGAAACAACATGAATAGAGGCCGCCCAATCATTTGAGTGTGTTTCTGTAGAAGTAATATATTCCTTGTTAGTGATTTTGGTATCTTAGAAGTTTCCTAAAAAGGCCTCAAGTATTTCCTTGTTTTCAACACCCTAGAAAGAAACATCTTACAATTACATGTGTAAAAGTACTTACATGATATTAATCCTCATTTAAACCACTTCTAAGATGAAATAATTTTTGTCACTTAGTACTATGATCTAGTAGTATTATTCTTCACTCGTAAGTGAGAAGTTTAAGGTTCGATTCTCGCCAAAGGCGAATTTGAATCACATTATTACTAGCTCAGTATGAGGCTAAGCCCAACTCCCTTCCATTTAGAATAGATAATATCGTTTGTTAAAAAAAAAACGAAATGATTTCTGCCTTCATAGTCATCTTCATAAAATCATCAAAATGCTATATTTTCATTTATTTATTTTTAAAAGACGAGAGATTGGACTTGAGATGTACGAATTGCAATTATTCAACTGAATTACAAATCTCTTACACCAAAAATTCTTATTTGAGCTAAAACAAAATGCTAATTTTATTGCAAAGTTTTCAAGATGTCTTTGAATATTTTTTTTTTTATGTCTATCTACTAACAAATTTTCCACATTCAAGACCATGTGCAATCAAATACCTTCAAATTTCTTGTACAAGTGACAGTGACCATTACATCAGTTTTCATAGGTATTTTATAATATTGATATGAAAATTAATATTAAATTGTGATATGATAGAAAATTCATGAAAAATCGCACAAAGATTCCTTAGCATTTTTCTTATAAATTTTAGGATTAGATATAATAACGACATTAAGATTTTAATATGATATGAATCATACTGACTAAGATTTTAATATGATATGAATCATACTAGTGGGCTTCACTCATTAATTCATTATGATTACGACATTAAGAGATTCTTTATGGAATCTCGAACGCTTAGGACCGTTAGGTCATCTCCAATACTTTGATTATTATAGCCGCCATGCTTTTTTTACTCTAAAATGATGGGTTTTTAAATCTGGTCATGGACTGAATAAATCTAAATAAAATCATCAAATAAAATTAAATAAGTGTGTGTGAGAATAAAAAATACATGTTTATTATTTTCTTTTTAAAAGTAGTATAGAGACACCGATTTCTTTTGGGTCCTTCATTGAAAATGAGGGTATCTCATACCTTTTTTTTACTTTATACACATTCTTAATTTATGGTCGGATAAACTAAATTAAAGAATATAAAATGACAGAAATTAACAAGGGATATGAGAGAATTTTGAATCATAGTTCACACTATGTCAAGTTGAACATTTTGGCATTTTTTTGTTTTCAAATTTGTTATTATTATTAAGGAGATGTAAGAGAATTCGAAACTATTCAATAAATTAAATGAGGGAAAAATTTCGAACTTGGAACGCATGAGTAGAAACTCAACATTATACATTTCAAGGGTTAACAAACAAATAAACGCACATGAGACAACCATGTCGAGGGATAAACAAATGAAAAACGTAAGTTAGTCAACAATAGGGGCCAGTCTATGCAATAATGGTGTTAGGAACTTAGGACGATGGTAAGACGATATGCATGGTAACGTGACATCTGTCTGTTGAAGTCGTCCTGCACTGTCTCAGATAATTTAGTGGGAAATAGGAACGTGGGATATTTGTATAATTAGAGGAGCTGTTGTGCTTGCTTTTGCTTTTGAGATCTAAGCTTCTTAATTTGTAGCTGCAATGGAAGGAGAAGAAGGTAACACAAGAAACAACAAAGAAGCTTTGAGCACTGAAGGAGGCCATATAAAGGGTGACCAAGATCGTCGATATGCCCTCCCATCTGCTCATACAATTGGCCACGGTACGATTTTACTTATAAAATTTAAACTTAATAAAAAAAAACTTCGACAATACGAGAGAATTTTAGCATAATAAGGTCGCCTTTATGTTTACTTCGTAAGTTTCCATGCAGAAAATATATGTTCTACCTGCTAAAATTTGTATCAGGTCTTCTGAAAATCCTATGCTTTTTGTTGTTCTTCGTGTATATGGACGTGAACCCTCTCGGTAAAATCTTGGGTGAAACCGGTTGTTTGCCACTATGTTAGATAAACATACGACGATAAATCACCGGTTACACGGGAGAATTTGTTCCTCTTTATGAGTTTTTCTAAAGGAATTTATAACTTTAATTTGGTGTTTTTTCTTTTCTATATATTTCCAAGGCATTCATTAAACTGGATTCTTGAAAACTAAACAGATTCATGGCAACAAGTTGGGGTGATGCTGGTGACAGCCTTTAACTGTGGATATATATTGAGCTTTTCAAATCTTATGTTGGTGCCTTTGGGATGGACGTGGGGGATCATATGCCTTCTGGTTTTTGGGCTCTACAGTGCCTATGCGATCCGGCTTTTGGCTGCTTTTCACTTCATCGATGGCCAAAGGTTCATCAGATACAGAGATCTCATGGGTTTTTTATTTGGTGGGTACAATTTGCAACAAGTATACTAACCAAAGTTTGACTTTTAAAGTAGACAATTTTTTCGTGGCTCGGCCTGGACTGAAAAAAGGACAAAAGTCTGACATATATGTCTTACGAGTCCTATCTAGCGAGTTGTGACTCGCTATAGGACATGCTCGGACTGAGTTGCAGTCTTGTCTGGTCTCAGCGTCCAAACGAGCCCCGAGTATATATAAACTTGCAGTCAAAGCAAACAAGGTTACTGATTAGTTTGTGTTTTTTCCTTGTTTTTAAACAGGCAGAGAGATGTTTTACACCACCTGGGTTTTCCAATTTTTGACCCTTCTACTTGGAAACATGGGTTTCATTCTACTTGGGGGAAGAGCACTCAAGGTACTTAGCATTCCTAAATTCTAAAACACTATCTATCCAAGTACGTGTTTTGTTTATGGAAATGAGACTCATAATTATTGGCTTTGCAAACAGGAAATTAACTCCGAATTCAGCGACTCACCATTTCGGCTTCAGTATTTTATCGCCATCACCGGAGTGACCTACTTTGTATTTGCATTCTTCATTCCAACATTGTCTGCAATGAGAAGTTGGCTCGGACCATCTACCGTTATCACCTTCGCTTACATTGTCATACTCTTGGTGGTAGTGGTTAAAGATGGTAGAAAATCCTCGTCTTTCAGCTCCTTTTGTTCGAATGTCTATAATTTCGCTTTGCAATGAACGCTTACTCGCAATGTGATCATTCTCGTGAAGGGAAAGCTAACACCAAGAGAGATTATGCGATCCATGGAAACGAAGCAGACAGAGTACTCAATGCCTTTGGTGCAATTGCTGCTATTATCGTGTGCAACTCCTCCGGATTGCTACTCGAAATACAGGTTTGTTGCTTGTATCTCAACAGATAGACTTTCTGAATCACCAACAACATGGAAAGACTCAATGATTCTGGTTCGGAAATTTGGTTTTTTTCGTATATGCAGTCAACACTAAGAGCTCCTGCAGTAACAAATATGAGGAAAGCTTTATATCTGCAGTTTACTGTGGGACTGGTATTTTACTATGGAGTGAGCATAGTAGGATACTGGGCTTATGGCTCAACTGTATCCGAATACCTTCCTCAAGAGCTAAGCGGTCCTAAATCGGTTAAGGTTCTCATAAATGCCGCTGTTTTTCTACAATCCATAGTCTCCCAACATGTAAGTCATAGCAATTGTGCACTTGTTTCTCGTTCTTTAAGTCTTCACTTTATGATCTACTGAACTTCCAATTTCTCCGTCAAAAACAGATGTTCGTGGCACCAATCCACGAGTTCCTCGATACCAAGTTCCTCAAACTCGATAAGAGCATGAACTCAAAAGGAAATTTGAAGCGCAGATTGTATGTTCGAGCCCTCCTCTTTGCAGTAAATACATTTGTAACAGCAGCTTTTCCTTTCATGGGGGACTTTGTAAACTTGTTTGGATCCTTTACACTCGTTCCTCTAACTTTCGTGTTCCCGAGCATGATTTTCATCAAGGTAATTTCGCTCTACCTCACCATATTTCGGACCAAGTTAAAGATCGTAAAACTTAACTTGCTATATATTTGGCTTTCTTTTCTCACAGGTGAAGGGAAAGGCAGCTTCACTGGAGAAAATTTTATGGCATTGGTTCAACATCGTTATTTTTTCGCTCCTTGCCGTCGTCACCACAATTTCTGCCGTTCGATTGATAGTCAACAATGTTAAGGAATATAGTTTCTTTGCAAATACATGAAGTACATATAAATATATTGCTGCAATATTCTTATTTCAAAAAAACAGAGTTCAGGTAAATATATTGCTGTAATATTTATACAATGCCACGACATGGTACATCGAATATATCACAAACTTTTCAATGCCAACGTCATATATCAAATACAAACTCGAGATCTGTAAAAGTTATGACCCGAGCCATCACAACCATATAACCCATATCTAGTCGACTACGTGACATTTCTGTCTTCCATGCTTGCATTGTCTTTGCACGTGTGGATCTGGACGGGGTCTCCGGTATACATACTGCGGTAATACATAGACATCCCTTATAATCCAAGTGTCTTTATCTGCGTATTGTAGTTGAGAAGCTTGTGCTTACCTTGCTTTTGAGATCTAACATTTGAAGCGAAGGTTCTGCCCGCTAGCGCTCTTCTTCATAGGGAATACATTCGTGACAGCAGCTATTCCTTTCATGGGGGACTTTATGAACTTGTATGGATCGCTTTCATTCGTTCCTCTAACTTTCTTGTTCCCAAGCATGGCTTTCATCAAGGCTGCATCATAATCAGGACAAAGTAAAAGATAATATAACATAACTTGCTCAACTTTCGGTTCAACATTGTATTTTTCTGTCCTTGCAGTTGTAACACCAACTACTGCACTTCGCTTGATAGTCAACAATGTTCATCAATGTAATTTTTTTGCAAATACATGAAGGCAAGTAAATTAGTGCAGATGGTATATGCCTTTCAAACGATATAGTAGACAAACATAGGATGATTTTATTGCAGCATGTTCCTTTTTCCAAAATATGTTGTGCAAGTAATTACATTCCTGTCGACTACTTTTCTATTTCCCGCGGTGATGATATTACATTCACAATTTTCCAATGTAACATAAAGATGCTTAGAATTCACATATCCATACCAGAAGGCATCACTTTTGAGGCTTGGTAGCAGGCTCTTATGATTCCGAAAGTGCTAGAAGTAATTTACCTTGGTATCTGCCCTTGGTTACTATATTTAAGCAGGGTCGGCCGTGAGATAAGGTGACAAGGGACCACATAGGGCGCTCGCCAGTTAGAGTATTTGCTTCAAATCAACTGAGGATTTAATGGATTGAGAAATGGAAGCTTAAGCAGGGCCGAGGAGAACAAAATCTGGCAGCATGCGGTTCATTTATTGGTTGGTTGCTTTCAAATTCTTGCATTCAACTTGGACCTGGGGATTGACGATCATCTCAAGCCGCATACATCCGGTCTTACATTAGCAACAGTAAGTGTGCATTATAATGCAGTTGAATGAGAAGGGCATGTAAGAATTCTACCATTGAATTGCTGTCTCAGTTTGGTTTTTCATTTGAGCTGCATGACCTTTGCTAATTTCAACCCAACTGCACCCAGGAAGCTTAAGTGCATTTCTCCCGTTCATTGCTTCCCGCACCTTTCTGGCTTCATCCCACAGTTCTTTTGACGCATAGATACTTGAAAGTAGCGTATAATTTCCAGTATTCCCAGGTTCTAAAATGAAGAGTTGCTCAGCAACACTTTCTGCAATCTCGACATTTCCATATGTTCTACATGCTGCAAGAAGGGCTCCTAGTGCTCCTGGCTGTGGCCCCATAGGCATTCCCTTGACCAAATCGCTGGCCTCATTGAGTTTCCCAGCACGTCCCAGCATATCAACTATGCAAGTATAGTGATCAGCATCAGGCTCAATGTTGTAATCTTTAACCATGCTTTCCCAGTACTCCATTACATTTTCAACGAGTCCTGCATGGCAACAGGCAGTGAATACCCCAATAAATGTGATGCGATCAGGTTCAATATTTTCTGCCAGCATTCTCTGGAAGATCTTGAGCGCTTTGACCCCATGACCACTTGAAGCAAGACCTGTGATTATTGCACTGTAAGAGAAAACATCCTTTAGGGGGATCTTTTCAAATATGGCGCATGCCTCTTCCATATTCCCACATTTGGCATGCATGTCAACTAGTGCAGTAAGCACTTGTTCATTCTGTTCTATGCCTTCTCTATCCACATATGCTCCAATCCAGTTTGCCAGATCTGCACGACCCAACTGTGCCAATGCAGAGATCACAGCTGTCATGGTGAAAGCATCTGGCTTTACTCGTGCCTTTTCCATTCTCCGGAAAAGTGAAAGTGCTTTGCTTGGCCTCCCATTTTGGGAATACCCTGAAATCATAGCCGTCCAGCAAATCAATCCCCGCTCAGGCATTTCATCAAAGAGGGCCTTAGCCTGATCCATAAAACCGCTTTTCGTATACCCCACCAACATTGTACTCCAAGAAACAGCATTCCTGTCAGGCATCCTATCAAACACAGCCCTTGCCGAAACCAGATCCCCACTATTTTCATAACCCACGACCATGGCGTTCCAAGATATCACATTTTTCCCCAGCATCCCCTCAAACAAAACCAAAGCACTCCCCATATCAACCCCGCCTCTTGCATGAGCCCCCAAAACCGCATTGTAAGAAACAACATCTCTCTCACACATTTCATCAAACAGCTTCCGCGCCCTCCCCACCTCCCCACATTTCCCATATATATCAATCAAAGCGTTCGAAACCGGAAGACAAAACCCAAAACCCATTTTCACAATGCGTCCATGGACTTCAGTCCCACCACAAATATCACTCAACGCAGCGCAAGAATTCAGCACAAAAGGGTACGTATAGTTATCAGGTCTAATTCCAACAGAAACCATCTGCGAATACAAACTCACCGCCTCGAAACAGAGCACGGAGATCTTAGAGAAAGCCCTGACGGCGTGGTTGAAGAGAGATAGATTTGGGTTGGGGAAAGAGGTGAAGACGAGGTGGGTGTAGCGAGGCGAGGCGGAGAGAGGCGTAGAAAGAGATGAGAGTGGAGGCTAAGGAGGCGTTCCGGTGGAGGTTTGATCGGAAGATGTGGGCGTGGATTTGTTTGAGGTGGCAGAGCGAAGTGCAGGATTTGAGCAGAGAGGCAGCTCCGTCTGCTTTGTTGTTGGGATGGTTTTTGGCGACCTTTGATGCTTTCATCTCACTCTCTTTCAAAAAAAATTTCAGTTCGTTGGTTTAACGGCTATTTCTCTATCCTTTCCCGGTAAGGGTAAGGTCATTTCGGTCTTTGTCGTGGGGATGAATTAATTTCTTTTATTTTTGAATGAAGCTAGATGAACTAAATTTTGTAAATTAAATGACATGAAAGTTAATGATTGGATTATTACTTAAATATTGATTAACATGTTTATTTATGATTGGTTACACATAGTTTGCAAATTTAATCTACTTAACATTACCCTTTATTTTTTATTTGAACTCTGTTTATTTTGAGTGGATACGCTATATACTGCTTAGTTTGTTTTACACATGGCCTTATTTTGTCATCAGATATTTGATGTTTGCAAATTTAGTCTACCTAACATTACGATTTAAATCATAAACCTCTATTTTGTTTTACATCATTATTGTGTCAAGGTTTAAATTAATGAAAATAAATTTAAGTGTTTAAATTAATGAAAATTAAGGACATCTAAAACATGCATACAAATTATATCAAAAGAAAAGTAGATCTTGAAATAAAATTAGAGCTTTCATGACTTAAATGTCGGCAGACAACAATACAGAAAAAACTAGAGAATACGAAATTGTAATATAATTTGCCAGAATACATCAAGCATCTTTACACCATTCATGAACATATGAAATGAGCATAAACAATACTACAATTTATGTATTTACTTCAGTTGCTTGGAACATTGCATCCGTCCTGTTATGGCCGAGTTCAAATCCTTCGGTTTTTCATAATTTAGACAAATTTGTAATATCGTCTTATCAAGCAAGAAGAGTATAGAGAGGGTTTGCCTGCATGAACAAATAGTTCCCACCAAGCAAGTCATTCATGTGAGCCTGCCCATGCTTCAGTCTCTTCAAAACTTTGCTCCATGAAACTTTAATCCTAGTGAAAATCCTAGCTCTTTCCCTCAGGAACCTTCTCAAGCCCTGAATCCGAACCCTTGGCCGCCTTCGCCCGGTTAGCTTCCTGATCTTGGACCAACCCCCTATGTTCTTGAATTTAATTGCTGTGTTTTGCTGATCTGTTTTTTCATCGAACAGACCTTCGTTTCTCAGTCTTTGGTAAGCAAGTTGTGAGATCGATGCCATTTCGAAGTAGAAAAGGTTTAGAGCTAGATGGAGTCAGCCTTTTGTTTTCTTTCTTTCTGTGGATTTAGATATCAAATGATGAAAGTGACAAATTTAAAGTGAAGAAAGTAGTTTGCAATGAATGCAGCTGAAATACTTGGTAATGGTAGTTTAAACTCTGATGATTTAAGGTTCCTAAGCTTTATCAGGCTAGGATCTCTATCACAAGGGAGTCCCACAAAAGTAGTCACCTTAACATTACTACTAAATAATTCTTAATCTAGTGATATTTCTCGTAAATGTTGGAAGATGTTCCAAGTTCTAATTCCTCATGCCCATTTATATGATAATCAAGAAAAAAAATATCTTGTGAAGTCATGCAATCTATTGAACTATAATATTTCAACCGTAAGTTTGAGTAAGAAATTATTGGACTAATATTTAGATTGACAGTCGAACATAACATACCAAACTATATGGCAAAAACGTTCTCATGGGAAGCCGATCGAATCAAGATATATGCTTGAAACAAGAGGTAATTTTGTATGGCTACTCAACCTAAACCTTCCCCACTTGTATATGCCATTGACGTTCATGGTCTAGAAACCACACATGCAAATCTACCAACGTCAATATCATCTTCTATCAAGCATAAGTGCACAAGTTTAATGTAGGCCTCGTTTAAAAATGAGCTTTTTAGGCAAAATGGTTCTTGACATCAACATAACTTTTCACTTTGATCTCTAACAATGAAAATTAATAGAAGCGGTCATTGAGTTTGTCCACCAGTAAATTATTTTGTTCATTCCATGAAAAATATGTCCATATCCTCATTAAATTATCACGTGAACGACCTAGTGACCACCTTTTTACGAATATTTTTGTCAAATCAACTATTACACTTAACGAGAATATTAACAGAGTTTTCACATAAGGAACAAAATGATTAACGGTGGACAAACTCAGGGATCATTTTTATCAATTTTCAGTGTCATGGGCCAAAGTGAAAAATTACGCCAATCTCAGAAATCATTTTGGCTAAAAAGCTTTAAAAATACTTTTTAGAAAAACACTTCTGTTCATAAGGGTTTTGAAAAAAAAATTTAATTAAAATGCAAATGCTTCTTGGAAGTGAACCTTTAATTTTTTTGTTGTCAAACACATTCATAATGGTTTTAAAAGTGCTTTTAGTTATTTTAAAAACATTCTCAAACAAGCACGTAAGAAAATAAATAAAGAACAAAGATAGGAAATCTTTTGATTATAATCATGAGAATTACATTAAAATGGCAATTTCTTTTAAAAACATGAATTATCCTAAATGTCCTTGTTCCACCAACCACAGTAACCCTATCATGCTCCGACTGCCACCAATCACATTTTCGATCACCAAAAGTCCTATAGTACTGAATTCTTCGAGTGCCACTCCCATATCCACCCGTCTGTAGAAGTGTCCCGTTGCTCAAGAAAGACCCCGATGAGCACCAGGTATCAGTGTACAGCCTCAGTGGCCTGACTTTGTTGCTAGAAATATCATACTCCACGGAGTGAGCATAGCACGACGAGTCTGCTATATCATCGCGGCTATCCGTGCATCTGTTTCCATTGTGGCGCCTGCGTAGCCTGTAGCCCAAGGGCCTGCTTCTGTTGGTCAAACATGATGACAGTGTTGTGGTGTGTCAACGCCATATGCACAGTCACATGGTGTTGTTTAGTAGCAGTGGCCATTCCCCTTTTCGGCCTCCTGCAACCGCGTTGCTAAATCCGATACAATGCAATGTGAAGAACCAGCAGTGTGGAAAGATTTCATCCCAGAAGGGAAGCGGTTGTGGTGCGCCATGAGAGAGTAAGAGTGTTTGAGTGATGTGAAAAGAGTGGAAGCTTTTTAATACTTAGGCTAGTTGGCTAAAATTTAGGCTGCTCACATACAAAAAGTAGTAGAATTTTTTGAAAGACTCTTCCTGTGAAAGTGTGGGCGCTTATTACATTATCGGGGCGTTTGGTTTTGTGATGTGCAACTTATTCGGTCTTCATGCAATAAGCGGTGAGAATGGACAATGGAGTGATGTTTTGACTGTGACTGTTACACTGTCATATGATGTTACAATTTTACTTAAATTATAACTTATTTATTTGTTTATTATTGATATAAGTTAGGTTGGGAAAGTAATCGTATCGTCCACACATATCATAACACATGTATTAGTAATACTGTGTGCTAATATGACAATCATCCTCAAGTGTTCAGTATCATGTGATGCTACAATATCACCTGTGTTATAACACATCTACTTTCATTATTAATGTTACTTAGGCTGAGAAATGATCAACTATATCGTTCACCCTTATCATAATACCTGAATTAATAACACCAGGTATTTTCTTGTGAAGGTGGGATTTATCTTCCAAGAAACTCAATCAATTTATCCTATGAATTCTCCATGCTTATTGCTTATGAAGATCTTTTCGAATTTACATTAACTCCAGCCAGAAAAATTGAACATATTGTACAGTTGATGAACGACAATTCATCTTTCTGTTTGTGTTGGACATAGAAACGACATGACGCTTATGCATCTATTGAGCTGAAACGACATGCTATAGCTGAGATAGGTGCCTTGTAGATGAGCCAGAAAGTGAGCTTTACTGACTGATTATATAAAGTATGTCTTGTGTACATACATGAGGCGTACAACCACTTATATGTTGAATTTAACCGGACCAAATAGAAATAAGTAGATGCGAAAACAACGACAAGAACAAAAAATTCAAACAAACACAGAACTCGCAGTAGCAGCAATTCTTACCACGAGTTTCCAAGTACGACCATGACCGCCAAATGTAGACGTCCTTCATCCCGGAAAAGGGAAGATATCTACAAGGGACTCAGTTCCTTTTGATGAAAGACGATTGAAACGAATTAAAATGGTCCCGGTTGAAGTTGCAGCGGTCCAAATTTCAGAGAGACTAGCACCTAATAGAGCTTTATTCTGGTGTGGATGCTGGTTCTACAAATGGGACATAAGTCGAGATCTTGTCCACAGTCACAGCATGTCTGCAAACAATATTAAAATCCAACTCACTTATTTGTTGTTCAAACCTTCATCCAATTCTGAAAGGTGTAAAAGATGTGTATAAGCCATACCTGATGTCCACAACCAAATGCCATATTCTTCGGATCGGTTAGGCAAATGGGACACACCTGCAAGAATAAAAAAATATGTCTAAACTTGTCATTTTGACAGGAATTTGATGTCCATGCCATACGTAGTAAGCCTCCTCATAAAAAATAGTAGGAAGGGGGCAGTTACTTGATTGTCAGAAGCTGAACCGGTAGGACGTGCTGCGCTAACGAACTCATCACGTTGCCTGGAAGGTGCACTTGGACGAAAACTACTTGATCGTGAAGTTTTTGGGGAGCTAAAAGGAGATGAACCGTAATGAGGTGGGGGCAGAGGTATCCTATCTATAGCCTTCCCTCTTGTAGCACTATATAAGCAATGAAACGAAATGATGATTTGCAAATGAACTTATGTAACCCAAAGCTGCAATAGTAAATCCCTCAAAGCCCATTAGCCAGGAGGAGTTATAGATTATTACCCTAAAATATTAAGCTCTAGCGTTGCTTTATACTGAGAGGGTATTTCCATCAGTGCTGCAAGAGCAAACTCCGCTTCTTTTCTTGAACGATCCATATTCTTTGCCATAATTTCCGTAAAATTCACAAACTACAGAAGGCAAAATAAAGCAGCACCTTTTAATTAAAGTTTGAAGAAAGAAAACATAATAAAGCATATATACTCCAACAAGATGATATAGACCATCCATTGCAATTAAAGTTCGAAATATTTGCCTGAAAGTTATCAAAGGCCCGGGCGGGGATGTTGTCATCAAATTCCTTCATCATATCCCACGGCCCGTCTCCAACACCAACTAGTATAATTGATAAGGGGTACTCACTGCAATATAACAAGGACATTGTAAAATAAAATGGAAAAAGAAGAAGGAAGGAAGGAAGGAATAAGACCAAGGAAAACAAGCATTCCAAGAATGTACCTTGCTTTCACAATTGCTTCAACGGTTTTCCTTTCCTGTGGGCTTATCTGCCCACGTCCAGTATCAACACTTCTGGTCAACTGTGACAATTGACAGTCTCCTTTAACACCAAGTAATTGAAGATACGAGATCATATTGCTACTAAAATAATTTGCTGCTTGAGCAGAAAACTCTCGAACAGGTATAAGTTATAACTATAAGATAGAGACCGAAAGCAAATACCTGCCCATCGGCTATGATCACCAATACATGGTACTGACCGCCACTTTGCTCAACAATAGTGATGCCCATTTCAACAATAGGGGCAAAGGATGTCGGCCCTGTCACAAGGTAAAAAGGGTATGAATCTCCATAAGCAACCAACCAACCTAGAAAAAGAAGGGGAAAAGGGAGTAAAACGAATTCCAACCGGCCAGTCGTAGCTGAGGGACTAATTCTCTATATCGTCTCAATACTTCTTCAAATCCATTGCAATAAGATCCCTCATCCGGGTAGAAACTGAAAACTTCTTGGTCATGGGTTGATGCTGCAAATATATGAAAATCACAATATCTATATCGTCAAAACTCAAAAGGCTAAATTTCAAGAGTAAGACAACTGTTAGATAAGATACCATCTCCAAATCCGAAACAGGGAATCAAGTTATCTTCATCAAAGGAAGACAATGTTTTCCCTATAATTGCTATTGCCTGTTCGTAAGGATTTTGCTCTCCTCCAATGTGATGCAAGCTTTTCCGATGAAATGACCTTGCACCTGTCCACTCGTTGCTTTTTGTGAAATCAATGCCAACAATAAGATTGGATGACTCAAGACCAGCACGCGCCAATGCATCTGTGACCTTTCGAAAGATACGAGTAGGAATGTCATGATGATTACACAAGTAACATTAGCAATAACAGTGATTTCACATCGTATTTGCTTCAAAGACAGATGACAGTGATATAACTATTGAATATGCACATTGAGATATTGAGCCAAACATTGAGTACATTATCTTGTGTTTTACCTGGTCCAGGCTATTGTAATCATCATTTATTCTCCTAAACTTGGTACCCGACCCCACATTTGAGCCTGTTGACCAAGCACTGCCATGGCTTTGAGGTGGAGGAGCATAATGCTGCTGGTGCCGGTAGTCTTGGCTTGGCGGTGCATATGATGGTATCAATGGTGGTTGTGCATATGGTGCCTCTTGATAACTCTGATGACTCCAAGAACGTGATCTGGACCCAAAAGAAGACTGTCTTGAAGTTGAACGTTTTGAACTCTTCCCACCCATAAGTTCTATATTCTTCAAGAACACTGCACATTCAACAAAACTAAATTAAGTAAATTGTTACAGATCAATCTCCGATCGAGTTCACACTCCGAAAGGCTTGTTCTTTTCATCTAACAATCACTTTTAGGGGAAAAGTAACTATTAGTCAATTATTCCATTTGCTTCATAATCCAAATGTGGATATATCATATAACCCAAGAAACAGAATTACTAAAAAAAAATTACTTTGATCCAGGACCAAAATTTTTAGCTGTTGTTGGATTTAGTACAGTTTCCTTATTTTTCAACTTTAATTAAATTTTTTTATTAATACATCTTTACTCAAAATTTTAATTTGAATTTTAAATATGAAAATCTAACCACTTCCATGGAAAATAGTTAAAAGAAAATTTATATGACCTAATCATAGGTTGATAAAAAACATTTACCATGTGATAGAGGTATCAAAATAAATAAATAAAAATTAATCTACATATAATCCATGAAAATAGTAAAGAAGTTTCATCTTCCATACATTAATAAATTCATACTAGTATATGTACATCCATCATAGATTAGTTAACACAGTTGATGAGTGATCGAAGTAGAAGAAAAATTTGAGATACGAGTTAGGAGTTGGAAAAAAGAGAAACAATATTTAAGATTAATCATAAAATTGAGATAAGAATAAGGGATGACATTTGTCACAATTTAATAAAAAGATGATAAAAAAAAAGCTGCTACGGATAATTAGTGAACAAATCACATTGGACTTTTTATTTTTTATTTTTTTTAACACAAAATTGGAGTTATATCCAGTTTACCAAAACAAATAGTCTCAAGAAAATTGAAAAAAACATTTCAGAGACAATAAGGGTCATCTACTCCAATTTCCAAGCTTCATTCACAGACAAATCGGGGCCGAAAATTCGATAATGCCGGGAAAATTAAGCCGAATTCGTATCAGAATTAGTGAGATTGAACACAACCCAGAAGATATGAGCACATTTTCAGGCCAAAGATGCGCAATTCTTGTTCCATTTCATAGTAATTATCTAACAAGACCCAAACTTTTCCAAAACCCACATTCCAATTCAGAGAAAGACAAACTTTTTTACATCTTTACAAACAATTTATCAATAAATATTTAGCCCCAATCCCCAAATCCAATTCATCAAAAACCTAATACATACAAAAAATTAACAAAAATGGGGCAGAAAAATAGAAAAAACAAAAACAAAAGAAAAACAACAAGAAGAATTGGTACCTCTCAGACAGATATTTTCGAGTTGACGATGATGTTTTGGAACATATCCGAGTTGAAGATGATGTTGTCAGTCAAGAGGGCGGAGAAGTCCACGGGTGAAGTGGTAACTTCGCAAAGCTTTGTTGTTGTCGTTGTTGCAAGTTTGCAACTTGGCGACTCAAGAGTGTAAAAGTCTTTGAGTCTATTGAGAGACAACTTGACACTTGCGTTCGTAGTTTACCGGTGAAGGCTGTTTCTAGGCAGCTTCCCTTCTAGATAAAAGGTTCGTTCTCTTTGTTTTGGCTGATAGCGTTGCCCTCCGCCGATTGGCTTGGTTACTTTTTTTTTTTAACATGGATGGATATCCTGAATTCGATCAGGTACGGATTTGTAGTTCAAGTAGTTCAATGTAGTGGGTTTTATGTCCGATTTTCACTTTTACGATGTTGAACTTGTCAAGATCAAGATGTTGCGTAATGTTATGTGACCCTGAAATTTAGCTATTTGTTAATCTTGAACTAGTATTTGTTGTTAAGTTGGTGGTGAAGATTTAATCGTTAAGATTCAAATTCATCTCATTTACCATGTAAATCTCGTCTAAGAAAAATATATGCATCTTTTACTTTTTGTTGATGTGTTTTTATGTAATTGGTTGTGGAGCGCCGTTCTGATGTAAACTAAGGCTTACGAAGAAAATTCAAAGAGGCATTCATGTTTAGTCATAATACATTAATAAGTGAAATTAGAAATTCAATTTACCAGCCATCTATGTACCATTAAGAATTTGGGGCACATCGGATGAGATTTAAGAAAACAAGGGTAACTTTGGTTTTTTCCTTTTCTTGCATCGAGAATATGATGAATGAGAATTTTTTTAAAGATATATTTAAAATAAGAGTATGAAAAAATAAGATCTGACTTAAAGTTGCGACTTAAAACGTATGTCTTGTTTGTGTTGTACTGTAAATCTTAATCATGTTACTAAGTCATTTCTAAAAAGATAAAAAAATTCAACAAGGGAGTTTTCATGATAGCATCTGCTGATATGCCTGCACTTCCCAAGATTGTGGTAAAATATTTTGATTGAGTTAGTTTTAAAGGAAAATAACATTTGAAATAATTGATAAATTGCACCTCTCTTTTCCAGTTATTTCTTCCTTCATCATCCACTTGCTAGTGGGGAACTTGGGCATATATAGGATAATAGGAGGCGGCTTTGGGGGAGTGAAATATGCAATCTCATAGTGTCCCAAACTGGCAGAGGCCCCAAATTTTGCCTTATTATAGTAATGCTATATATTAAAAAATTATCTTTATTAGCACTTAAAATTTTTTTTATGCACTTTAAAATTTTATTGTGCACTCTTGGTAAGTGTGTGTGTGTTTTTTTTTTTTTTTTAAATATAAAAATTTAGAGTGCACAATGAGTATCTGGAGTGCCAAAACAACATCCTAAAAAACAATTTTTTTTCTTCCAGTTTTATTATATAATAATGCTATATATTCCAGTGAAACTTTAAAATTATAGTTTTTGAAGCTTTTTTTTGTTTGATTGTTTACGATTGAACTGCTTTTGATTATTTAGTGAAAGTTATGTTAGTAGCTCTTTTTAATTATTATTTAATGACATTTATAAAAGATTTAATTGTAAGATGGATTACGATTGAACGACTTTTAAATATTGAATGAAAGTTATGTTTGTAGCTCTTTTAATTATTATTCAATGGCAAGATGGATTATTACAACATGGTTCTAGGATCACAACTTGACATGCATCATGATAATTACAATAAGAAGATGAATGATACTAACCTAAACTGATGGGAGATAGAATGGCTTGAGTTCAGGCCATCTCCCATTGACCTGGCCAAAGGGCCATAGGCTAAAATATAGTCCGTTTTGACACGAAAATCATCTCTAACCAAGGGCTAAGCTAAAGGGCTTGTGGGTCCCACCATGCCAAAATCAGACACCAGGCCAGGGGCCTAGCCAAAATGAGCCAGCCAGCCAGCCCGATGCAGCAACCCAACCTACTTGCAATGGTTACCTAACGTCAGGTTACCGTTGAAATTTGAAATTTTAGGGTACCTAAGCCATTCCTACACAATTTCTCACATTCTTTTCACCATTCCATACTATCTTACCTCATTTTATTTCAACTCTTCAAATTCTATTCTCTTACCTCTTCCAATAATCTTTCCTTTAATTTGTTCAAAAATTTTCAAATGGCTAACCAATTACATCTGGACACGTGACACTCGAAATTCTATCCAAAAATTTATTAAGATTACATAAGGATAAGAAAACTAAAGAGTTACTCACTTTAACGACATGCGACACTCAAAATCCTATCCGAAAAATTATTAAGATTACATAAAGATAAGAAATCTGGAGACTTATTCATTTAGCGACAAGTGACGCTCAATATATGTCCGAAAACCTTATTTTAATATGGTAGTTTAATTCAATTAACCATATTAATTCAATTAAAATAATAAATTATTGAGGGGACTAAAAAATAGCTCCCTTCGGTTGGAGATATGTTTTTTTTTGTCAAAGAGCTATATTTTGGCCTATGGCCTTTTGGCCCCTTAGGTTGGAGATAGGTTTTTTTGTCAAAGAGCTATGTTTTGACCTATGGCCATATGGCCCCCTCAGTTGGATATGATATAAAATATGGCCTGACACTGTCCATTAAAAAATAATTTCTTGCAGGGCTACAGAACTAAAAATGGCCCTTTGACCCCTTTTCGGTTGGAGATGACCTCACAATGTTGTCTTCTATTCTCAACAAATAGAAGTGTTTCAACAATATTAGAATTTGTTCATAATGGAACGTGTGTTTTGTGAGAGCATGGACTACCTAATATATAGTGACAAAACTCCCATTAATCCGGCATATCTCTACTATTAGAAAGGCAGAAGTCAATTTTGGTGTCCCAAGGCTTCATAAAAAATAACTGGACAACAATGCCCCTGAAACAAAAAAAATGCATTAACTGAAAAGAAATATAGAATTTTTTTACTAAGGGTAGTTTTGTAAGAAAAAGTAATAATTAAAAGAGATTAAATAGAAGGAAAATAAGAAAAGAAATTAAACGTGCAAAAGGGAATCATGATCGTGGAGGACTCCAAATAAATTGCCGCAATGGAGAAGATAAAATAACTCGCAACAACTCGCAAATGTACATTGAGTATTCCACAAATTCAGAGGAGGAGGGAAGAAGCTTCGTCCTTGCTACTTCGAATGGTTTGGGTATATTTTAAAAATTATTAGCGGGATTTGTTTCTCTCCCTTATCGCTCATTCTATGTTTTTGGTTTTTCTTAACTTTGGTCGTTTTATTGCAGGAAAACTAAGTTAGAACTCATATTGATTTGTTCATGTGAAATTGGTTTTTTTTTTTTTTCCTTCTGTTTTTTTTTTCTTTTTGGCAAGTTTGTGTTTCTCATTCGTATTCATGGTTCCGTTAAGATATTTTTTTTATCTCTCTATTTTATATCTCCATCATAAGGTTGAAAGATCCAACTCCAGAAATTGCCACCTTGGTTATCAAAAAACCCAATTAATTCTAAAGCACCACTTTGGCATATTGATTTATTTGCCATAATTCAACAGCTCGGCATAAAAATCTAAAACTTTGACATGAATAAGTTCAAAGACTTACGAAGCTACTCCAATTAGAATTACTCCAATATTCATCCGTTTGATTACATTTTGCTCAGAAGAGATTCTCATGTCCTACATTAGAATTATGGATCCAAATATCAAAATTCTCACAAAATAACTAATAACTAATACTAAAAATAGAGTAAAAATATACAATAATATCGGCTCATTAATAGTCAGTCACATGTTATGCATTTGATAACATACGATACAGGGTTTGTTTTCTTTGTAGGAATTTTTTCCTGGCATGGAAGCTGACGGGATATATATGAATAGCAAATAGGTAGGATAGTGCTAAGTGATATTTTCTTTGCATTAATGTAAAATAAAAATTTCTAAATTTCACATACACAATTTCTTTGACGTTATATGACTGTTGAGTTGTTTGCTGTCATTAGATGGATTTTCAGGGATTGCTTGTCGCAGCTAAAATTTTAGAGTTAGTTAATATCTTCTTATTTGGAACAAGTTGTTGTTGGATATTTGATATTATAATATAGTATTATAATATTTAATATTAGTTTGAATGAAGAAATTAGTTTGTAAAGTGTTTCATGTAGAGAATGCAACACTCGCCGTGTAGTATTTAAAACATAATAGTTGTAACCTTTCCCTAATTTACTTACGGTTATGTCATAGCTAATTGGTTGTCATGGTTATAGAAGTGGTGCGAACCGCAAAGTATCTGTATAGAGTTAGTCATGCTATTTAGAAAAAGGCACTTGGGTTGTATATAAACTCAGTAACACTAAGCCATGAGATAAGTAGAAAATAACAGAATTAATTACTCTTGGGGAATAGGGCTTCCCCACTCTATTTCTCTCATTCTTCGTTTGTTTTCTGAGTCGTGTCTTGAGAGTACGGAATATATAAAGTTCGTCAAAGTCCGAAGATTGAAGTGCTTTGACTTCGGATTATAGATTGTTAAATCCTGGGAGACGGACGTCTACCAAACTACAAGCACAAGAGTAGGGGTAAAATTCTGTTTTTAGGACATTGCATTCATGCAAGCCTCAATCTCTAAGTTTGTTAGTATTTCTAACTTTCTCTCTAGTTGTTTATATTAATCTCATATATAATTGATGTTGTGAATTTCCTTATGATTATTATTATTGGAATTTTTGTGTTATTTCCATATTTTCTATTATTGCTCTAACAATTTTTTGCTCGACACCAATCGGATTTTTACCTCCCATACACCTTTGTTAATTTTTGTCCATTGTTCTTCATCAATTCATTTGATCCGAAAGCCGGAAGTTGACATGAATGTGTGAGAAGTAAAAATTAGTATGTAGATAACATTATCCTTTAACGAATATCCAAAATACTTGGGACAGTTTGATTTCTTAGTAAGTTGTTAATGTTTTACTCCTGTACGAATATGTAGTTTTTTCCGACGGACGGACGGCCACGATCTTTTTGTGCAGTTATGCACACGGTGAGAGATCTCTCAACTCTAAGAAATAAATTTGTTTGTTTATTACTGAGATAATATAAATTAGTTACTGTTACTCAGTACTACAGTCTGGTGATATTCTTCTTTACTTATAAATGAAAGGTCTAAGGATCTCGTAGATGACGAATTCAATACCAAATTAAGTTGCTCATTGTATAGTTTAGCCGAACTCTTCTTCTGTTTAGTGTAAAAATATCAATGCACTAAAAAAAAAAGAAAAAAGAATTAGCTATTTGAAAGGTGACCCTAAGTTCATTTTCCTTTAGACATGGAGAGTACGCATATATATATATATATATATATATATATATATATATATTTTTTTTTTTTTTTTCTTTTTTCCCTTTAGACATGGAGAGTACGCATATATATATATATATATTTTTTTTTTCCTTTAGACATGGAGAGTACGCATATATATATATGCCTCAGCTAAAGGGGATTTGTTTAGGAAATTAATAAGCATTCAATCCAATCGGTTATCTTTCTTGGAGCCAAAGTAGTCCACTCCTGTTCTTTTCACTAGATTAAGATCTAGTTTCAAATCCGCGGTTGGTAATTTCTCTTGATAGCCTATTTATAAAAAGGAAAATTAAGAGATTGAAAGGTGTTAATTATGAAATTTTTACTGGGAAGATACATTATTTATAAGTGGGATACTGAGCTCATCCCCAAAATAGGACCAAAATAGGAATGCAAATATTATCCTTAATTAATTATGTTTGAAGAAGGCCATCAATATCCTAATAATTATATTTGAGGAAGAAAGGCAATGGACAACAGGAAACAAATAGAATGGCTAAAATGGAAGAGAGAGAAAGAAGAAAAAAACTCTAATACCTTGAAGCTTAGTTTTTTTTTTTTTTTAGTACATTGATATATTTTATACTAAGAGGAGGGAAGTTCGGTTAACCCACACAATAGACAACCTAATTTGGTACGGAATTCGCCATCCACGAGATTCGAACCTAAGACCTCTCACTTATAAGTAAAGAGGAATACCACCAGACCATAGTACTGAGTGACTTTAGCTCTGTTTTTTTTAGTACACCGATATATTTTAGAATAGAGCGTGAGATCAGAGAAATTTTTGTATTAGGAAACAAATATCCGTGATACTAATCCCTAGAATTAAGGTTAAAAAAGTTAAGCAGCTCCTATATTATTAAATAGTGGTACCGTGGATATCAAGTAATTAATTAACATTTGCTGCTATATTAGAAAACACCATATTCATATTGTTATCACAAAAGCTTTGAAAATGGCTAAACTACTCTCGGCTGTGAGAGCACACCAAAGGCATGGCAACAAAGTTTCAAAACTCGTAAAAGGACTAATAGCTCCTAAGTATACAACTCTTGTCGATCCTCCACCTCCGGAGCTCAAACTACCCACACATACTTTCTCCAGAGCCAATTTCAATTTCGACAATGGGAAACCCAATACAACATTCATAAATCCAATCCCGTTGATTGGCTTGATTACCGGCTTGTTTAGTACCGGTAACCCCTGTGTTGATCTCTTTTTCAATGTGATCAAGCCGGAGAAAGCAAGTCCGGCTGAGGTGGAGGCTACCTGTATTTATTTGAAACAACTGCTGCCGCTGGCCTGGTCGCACAATCCGGTAACCACTCTCAAACTCATCTGTTATCTACGAGGTGAAAAATCCTATTTGGAAGCATTTGACACGGCCGCGTATTGGCTCCACCACAACCACCCCAAGACCCTATTGCGCAGCATCCCTTCTATTGCTGTGTCGTTTGGGTGTTTTATTGATCCTGTCGATATTTTGTACTTCCTTCTAGAAGGCCGGGAGAGGAGGAGGGAAAATGAAGAAGAGACAGATGCCAGTAGTGGTAGTGCTCAAGAGAAAACCCTGGCAGAAATGACGAAGATGTTTATTGAGAGGTATGAGCGTGACCCGAATTACAAGTTGTTACACGATAGGGTTACAGATGTTTATGTGGAACAGTTGAAATTTGGTATGGAAATATTGAAGCGAAAATTTAAGCGATCGGATATTGATGATGATGATCGGTACTCCTTGGCCTATGAGATAACTGACGCTGCTGGCTGTTGCACCATGGACACCAAAACCATCAATGCCACTTTGATATGTGAAAGCATTGCGAGGAAGTTTTTTCCCCGAGAATCATATCCGGAATATCAAGGCATTGATGACACCCAATACGCTAAAAAAATTGAAGGTCGACTCAGGAAGGAGGTTTTGGTGCCCTTGGAGAAGGCCGGCTATTGTGGACCAAATAAGCAAGGAAAGCCCTGCGAGATTGAGACGTATTTGGAGGAGGTGAAAGCGGACAAGTCCAAGATTGACCCCGGTGCTTTGCTTCCACATCATATCATGGCCTTTGCGGATCATCCCAATGTTGGGGAAGTGGCTGAGCTTCAATGGAAAACAATGGTGGAAGGCATGAAAAAGAAAGGCAAGATGAACAATTGCTTGGCTGTATGTGACGACGGCAGAATATGCGTACGGGGAAAGGCGAGGGAGGTCTCACTGGCTTTGGGACTTTTGGTGTCTGAATTGACCCAAGAGCCATGGAACGGAAATGCTGTCAGTTGGCACTCAACTCTACAACCGATACAAGGCCATGATCTTAAGTCCAAGTCCAAATTTATGACGAAGATGGACTTCGAGGGCTCAGATAAATACGATCTTTATATTGAGGAAGTGCTTGACTCGATTTTGGAACTGGGAGTGAATGAGAATTTGCAGCCGGAGCAGATGGTCAAGAAGGTGTTTGTGTTCAGCAAGCAACACTTTAGCCATGAGGCTTATTCCTTATGGGAATATGATTATAATGAAATAAAGAGGAAGTTTGAGGCAAAAGGGTACGGCGATGCGGTGCCACACATAGTGATTTGGTTTATGCCAGATCTTTACTTAGAATGGGAGAAGATAGAGATGCCGTGGACACAACCGGGGATGACAATATTGAGTGGCTTCTCCGAAAACTTGCTCAAGTTGTTCTTAGAGAATGATGGGGAAATTGGCCCAGAGCATGTCATGGAAGCCGCCATCTCCGAAGAGAAGTATCAAAAGCTGGCTGTAGTGGACTGATCTACATATATAGTTATGATGATCATCCGTCATCCATTTTAATTAGTTTTTTTTTTTTTTTTTTTTTTTTGAGAATGGTGTGAGGAGGCTTGATTTTATTTAGTTTTTAATTCATATTATCTATGGTTAACATGATGATTTAATGATGGCAATATTATTTGTAGAGATGCTAAAAGCTGTGCAAATGCTCTTAAGATCGCATGCTTATATAGTGATAAACATTGAAATTCTGCTGTTTCTTATATAGAACAAGCTGTACCCTCATTTACCTTTCATAAAATAGAAATTAAATATGTTATGCATCAGAGCAACTAACTTAAATCAGAAACCTATAAGCCACTTAGTACTACGGTCTAGTGATATTCCTCTTCACTTGTAAGTGAGAGGTCTTAGGTTCGATTCTCGCCAAAGGCATATTTGAACCACATAACTGGAAAAGGAAAGTGCGGGAAAAGAAAATGCAAGAAAAGTAGAATAAACTAAAGTAAATTCATATAATTTCATTCATAGTCATCTTTACATCAGAAAAAAGGTTTAAATACATCCAAAGATAGTAGCCTTTATTAAGGGTACAAGTCAGCAATACAGTTAGAAATATAGTTAGCAAGTTTGTTAGTATTTGGTTAGAGTTGTCAGGCTTACTAGTACAAAAACAAAGTGTGTAATCTTCATTCTTTTAGTTAATACAAATCCTATTTCTATCTAAACTCTCTGTTTTTCTCTCTCTAAATATCTTTGTGTTCATCTTTGTGTTCATCCTTTCTTCTTGATTTTCCCTTCAATTCACAAACATTGCAATGTAGTTAACATATTAAGGGTACAAGTAAGCAATACAATTAGAAATATAGTTAGCAAGTTTGTTAGTATTTGGTTAGAGTTGTTAGACTTATGTTTGTAATCTTCATTCTTTTAGTTAATACAAATCATATTTCTCTCTAAACTCTCTGTTTCTCTCTCTCTCTAAATATCTCCGTGTTCATTTTTTTGTTCATCCTTTCTTCTTGATTTTCCCTTCAATTCCCAAACATTGCAATGTAGTTAACAGCGTTCAAGGTATAGATGGGCCTAATAATATTACATATGTAACAGACCTAATGAATAGCAATAACAAGACGCAGTCCAATTGATCCTAACAGAGGTCCAATAGCTTAGAGTTGCATCATACAACTATAAATATAAACTTGACCTTAGTGAAATACCAAAACTTTTAGGTGGAATTTAGACCTCCCATTGTCTCCACCGTGCCCGGATATCACCACATGTCCTCAACCATAACTTCAACGTGAAATTGAAGAAACCCCGAGCAAAGTATTTCAAAACCTATCAGAAAGAGTGATTTCAGGTTATAACAACTATTTAATTTCCTGGGTAAGTCGCCTGGCAAACACAATGCAACGAAAAATCTACCAAAAATGTAAAAAGCAACGAAGTTTTACAAACTTAAAAGTTACAACAGTGTTCGACAACGGGTCAGCGGGCGAAAGTTTAAATCTTCACAGCGTTGCAAATTCTTCAATCAGAACAAAACTTGAACTCGACTATCTGAAATAGAACCAGAAAGAGGAAGGACAGAGGAGAAACTTTAATTCCTTGAACCCTAATTTCAGGAATTAGTATTATGGATTTTTGTAAAGTACTAATACAAAACTTTTATCTCTTTTTAAATGAAAAGAAATATTATCTTGACCGAGAGAAACCATCTAAGATGAAAATTCCACCACATCAAATAGAGGAACCTTGGAGTCCAAGTAATTAATTAAGATCAGCATGCATGCTATATAAGCATGTTCATTGTTATCAAGAAGAAAACATTGAAAAATGGCTACACTCCTGTCAATTTGGAGAGCACACAGGAGCCATGGAAACAAAATTTCACAACTCACAAACTTATGGCTTCTAATTATACAACTAGTGTTGCTCCTTCGCCTCCCCGGCCCGAATCAAAAACACATAGATTGGCGGCCGCCAAGTTCAATTTCAACAATGGGAGACCCAAGACAACATCCCCAAATCCGATCCCAACGATTGGCTTGATTACTGGCTTGTTTAGCACCGGTAAACCCTGTGCTGATCTCTTTTTCATCGTCATTAAGCCGGAGAAAGTCAGCCCGGCTGAAGTGGAGGCCACCCGTATGTATCTGAAGCAGCTGCAGCCTGCTGCCGCTCGCCTGGTCCCACAATCCCCTAACCACCCTCACGCTCATTTGTAACCTACGAGGTGAAAATTCTATTAGGAAGCATTTGAATGGCGGCGTACTGGCTCTACTACAACCACCCCAAGACTCTATTGTGCACCATCCCTTCTATTGTCGTGTCGTTTGGGTGTTTTACTGACCCTGCTGAGATTTTGTAGTTCTGTCTAGAAGGGCGAGAGAGGAGGAGAGGGATAAAGAAGTGATTGCTGCTGGTAGTGGTAATTCTCAAGAGAAAAGCCTAGCAGAAATAGCCACCAGGGCCGGCCTGAGGGTAGCTCGAGGAGGCGCCGCCTAGGACCCCACTTCGGGGGGGGGGTCTCCAAATTTTATATATATAGGGAAGTGTTATTGATACTTCAAAAATCTCATCCTACACTCTTCATAAATATATATTTTTTTTCAAAATATAGAAAGTTTAGAATGTAGAATGAGAATTTTAGAGTCCAACCATAATTTTCTATATATATTTATATATATAATTTTGTTGTTTGAGTAAAATATCTAAATATGAAATTATAAATATTTTTTTGGAACTTGCTGCCGTGCAGCGTTTTGGGTGGGGAGGGGGGCCCCAAAAAATATTTCTTTTTAAATATGTGTGTGTGTATATATATATATATATATATTTTTTTTTTTAGAGTTTAAATTTAATAAAATATTTAAATATAAAATCATATAATTTTCTTGAAACTTGGCGTATAAAATGTCTTCGATGGGGTGAAACTTCAGCAACAATTCAACTTTTTTTTGGGAATTTAAAGCATAGCATACTGGTAGCAAGTCTGCGCTTGCGAATTGGTTCTTTCCCACTCCACTTACAGAGGTCAGGTACCCGATCAATGCTTCTCTTCTCTTCTACTTTTTTTTTTATTCTATAATTTAATTTGTGGGTATTGTGTTTGTAAATATAATTAGGATTTTCGATTCTAGGTTTATGATTTGTTTATTTTAATGCGTATTATTTATGCGAAACTAGAATATTCACTTGTCAAGTGTCTATTTTGCAGTTATAAAATTCGAACTTGTGGATGCACTTAATAAAGTGATTAAATCCCTTCAAAAAGATAAATGGATTATGGGTGCACTTAACAAGGTTGGTTACTTTTGCTTCCTAACTAGTTTTGGTTATTTGGAGTATTCACTTGTCAAGTGTCTATATTTAAGTAATGTTTGCATATTTTTCTTCTTTGAATATGAATTCTAATGATTTTTTATGTAGAAATGAACTTCTTCATGTATTTAGCAAAACCTTTTCTTATACATATAAATGTACAATGAGTTGGGTATCAAAGAACTTTAGAACCCCCCACTCGAAAGCTCGCCTAGGCCCCAATTTCTCAAGGCCAGCCCTGATAGCCACTGTGGCTATTGAGAGGTATGAGCGCGACCCGAATTATAAGTTGTTACACGACAGGGATACGGATGTTTATGTGGAACACTTGAAGTCTGATATTAAAATATTGAAGCAAAAATTGATGCAATCCGATATTGATGATGATGATCGATGCTGCTTGGGTTTTGAGATAACTGACGCTGCATGGAATTGCTTTTCCGAAAACTCCATGGACGCCCACATCATCAGTGCCACTCTGCTCCTCGAAAGCATCGCGAAGAAGTTTTACCCACATCATCAGTGCCACTTTGGTAACATATACCAGATCATTGCCTTTGCGGATCATCCCAATGTCGGGGAATTGGCTGAGCTTCAGTGGAAGACAATGGTGGAGGACATGAAAAAGTAAGGTAAGCTGAAACACCGTCTGGCTATGTGTGACAACCGTAATGGATATTAGATACTTCGGGGAATATGACAACGCTGGCTTTAGGACTTTTGGTGTCCGAGTTGAATGAAGGGCCGTGGAAAGGAAAGGTGATCAATTACACTTAGTACTCGTCTCAGATACATTTGGTACAAGGCTGTGATCTTAAGTCCAAGTGTGAGTTTGTGAGGAAGATGGACCTTCGAGGCACAGACTGCTGCTTTCTTAATTATATAAAGGTGTTTGATTCAATTCTGGAAGTAGCCGTGAACGAGAATTTGGAGTTAGAGCAGATGATTAAGAAGGTTTTTGTTTTCAGTCACCAAGACTTTTGCCATGAGGATAATCTGGAGATTGGTTATGAGGAAACAAAGAGGAAGTTTGAGGAGAAAGGGTATCGCGATGTGGTGCCACACTTGGTGCTTTGGTGTATATGTCGGGGCTTGATTTCGAATGGAAGAAATTTAGGATGCCTTGTATACAACAGGGGTAAACTATATTGAGTGGCTTCTCCAATAATTGCTCAAATCGTTCTTGGACTATGGTGGAGAAATTAATGCAGAGCATGTCATGGAAGCCGTCATCTCTGAAGAAGAATACCAGAATCTGGCTGTGGTGGATTGATCTACAAATATGTGATGATCATATTCATTACTCCTGATTATTAAGGCTTAATTTATAGTTAGTTTTTACTGCTTCTATTCATTTTATCTAACGCTAGTATAATTTTTTTTTTCAGTTAGTAGATCCTCCTGGAAAGTAATACAGGCTGTTTGCTTTGATGTTTCGTTCCTACTTTAGCTTACAACGCCCTTTACGTGTGTAAACATTGAAATTCCGCTGCTTCATTTCTTACTAGTTTTAATTGCAGATCCAAGGTTTCACCTCAAACTGCCGTGTTTGATGACTAATTATGTTCGAGGACAATGATACAGGTTGACTTAGTTGATTTGCCTAGTGTATATACATTTTTCTTTTGTTGCATAGAGCATGATGAAGACGAAACAATGACAATTGACAAGCAAATATAAAATAGAGAAGGAACTTTCTGGAGAAGAAATGATTTCTTGTATTATACAATACATGTCTTATTCATGACAGGAGGCTAATTTCTTACACGCCTTAATCAAACAATACTAATTCCTAAACTTGAAGTTCAAGTTCGTGACATCATAGGTTATTTGACTTGAGGACATCAAAATTAACAACAGACGAGGCATGTTTATTGGGCAACATATCTTGTCAAGGATATGCAGGTCGAGCAACTAGAAATAGAGGAACTTTCTTGGCAACTGTAAGGCCAGCAGCCTCATCCATGTCCACGTCTTCTCTTCTCACCCTGTGAGGTAGTTCCCAGTCGAAACAATAAAGCAGATTGGCGAGCGCAAGCTCAATCAGCTTCGCAGCAAAGTTCATACCAGGACAACCCCTCCTTCCGGCACCAAATGGTAAAAGTTCAAAATGGTTCACCCATTATCAGCGATTGGTTGGAAAATTGATCTACCTCACAATCACTAGACCTGACATCACCTATTCTGTAAGTCTTGTGAGCCAATTCATGCACTCCCCGACTCTTGAACATTTGACTCTGGTTAAACGGATCTTACGCTACTTAAAAGGTTCAGTGGGTCGTGGTATCATCATGCGGAAGAATGACAACACTCAAGTCGTAGGGTATTGTGATGCTGATTGGGCAGGCAACGCAATCGATCGTAAGTCCACCTCCGGCTATTGTACATTTGTCGGTGGAAACTTGGTCACCTGGAAAAGTAAAAAGCAAACTGTTATCGCCAGATCCAGTGCCGAAGCTGAGTACCGTGCAATGGCTTCCACTGCGTGTGAGTTGATCTGGCTCAAGGGTCTTCTGTGTGATTTAGGATTTCCTGCAACTCTTCCTATGTCCTTATTCTGTGACAATCAGGCAGCCATGCATATAGCATCTAATCCTGTGTTTCACGAAAGAACGAAACACATTGAGGTTGACTGTCATTTCGTTCGGGCACAGGTGCAGTCGCAGGTAATTCAGACATGGTATACACGAAGCTTCGACCAGTTGGCCGACATTTTCACCAAGCCCTTGGCTTCTCATCGGTTTCAATGGCTTCTGTTCAAGCTTGGATCCATAAACCTTCTGGATCCAGCTTGAGGGGGAGTATTGGAAGTCGCTTTCTTCCTTAATTCAAGGGAATGTTATTTATTTTTCCTAAGCCAGACAACTTCCGTAATACAAGGGTGCTTTCCGTAATACAAGGGTGCTTTCTTCCTTAATTCAAGGGTGTCAACTCCCTTAATCAACTCCCTTAATTCAAGGGGCTGTTATTTTATTTTTTCCTAAGCCACCTGTTGTGGCGTAAAGCAAGAGGAGCAAGAGGTTAATCCTCTTATATATTGCTGTACAATTGTAAAAGAATATAGAAGTGAAATACAATTCAATCCTTGAAAATCAATATATTCATTTTATCTAACGCTAGTATAAATTTTTTTTTCAGTTAGTAGATCCTCCTGGAAAATAATACAGGCTGTTTGCTTTGATGTTTCGTTCCTACTTTAGCTTACAACGCCCATTACGTGTGTAAACATTGAAGTTCCGCTGCTTCATTTCTTACTAGTATTAATTGCAGATCCAAGGTTTCACCTCAAACTGCCGTGTTTGATGACTAATTATGTTCGAGGACAATGATACAGGTTGACTTAGTTGATTAGCCTAGTGTATATACATTTTTCTTTTGTTGCATAGAGCATGATGAAGACGAAACAATGACAATTGACAAGCAAATATAAAATAGAGAAGGAACTTTCTGGAGAAGAAATGAGTTCTTGTATTATACAATACATGTCTTATTCATGACAGGAGGCTAATTTCTTACACGCCTTAATCAAACAATACTAATTCCTAAACTTGAAGTTCAAGTTCGTGACATCATAGGTTATTTGACTTGAGGACATCAAAATTAACAACAGATGAGGCATGTTTATTGGGCAACATAACTTGTCAAGGATATGCAGGTCGAGAAGCTAGAAATAGAGGAACTTTCTTGGCAACTGTAAGGCCAGCAGCCTCTTCCATGTCCACGTCTTCTCTTCTCACCCTGTGAGGCAGTTCCCAGTCGAAACAATAAAGCAGATTGGCGAGCGCAAGCTCAATCAGCTTCGCAGCAAAGTTCATACCAGGACAACCCCTCCTTCCGGCGCCAAATGGTAGAAGTTCAAAATGGTTTCCTTTGTAGTCAACTGAGCTGTCCATGAATCTCTCAGGTAGGAATTCTTTCGGGTTTTCCCAACATTTAGGGTCACTTCCTACCATTTTTGCAAGCACAAACACCATTGTGTTGGCAGGAATTTCGTACCCTTCGATTGTACAACTCTCTAAGGTTTCTCTTGGAAGCAGTAATGGCGCAGGTGGATGTAGTCTAAAACTCTCCTTCAAGACCAACTTTAGATACACGAGTTCGGACAGATCAGTTTCTTCCACCTTCCGTTTTCCCTTCAAAACTTCTCTCACCTCGTCTTGTGCTTTCCTCAATATGCGGGGATTCCTAATCAATTCTGCCATTGTCCATACCAGTGTGGCTGATGTGGTATCAGTCCCTGCAATAAACATGTCCTGCAAGAAAAGATTTCACAATTAGCATCCGTCTCCCAAGCCGGCTGAATTAATTTGATAAAACCATACGAAGAAATCTTAAATTCAAATTGTTAAACAACTATTGGACTCCAAAAGCTTAATTTGTTTGGAAATGAGCTAACAATGTATATTAAGCCAACACGATATCGTTGAAGTAATTGAAAAAAGAAAGAAAAAAAATCACAATAACAATTCAGTAACATATGTTCAAATGCAAGAAGAAAGAAAATGCAACATACGGTTAGAACACCCTTAATTTGGTCATTAGTGAGGGCGATTGTTTGACTTGGATCGTTCTGAACTCGAAGGAGTACATCAACAAGATCTTCATGCTCCGGTTTAGGCCTTTTCGGATCAAGATGTTCCTCAATCACTCTGTCGTAGAGATTGTCCAAGCCTTTAAAACACTTCTCTAACTTTTGATCAAGGCCATTGAACTTGTTTAGCCAACTTATCCAAGGTAGGAAGTCCGACACGCAATATCCTCCCAACAGGGTCCTTGTCTCTTCAAGCAACTCATGAATCCTGCTCTTTCCAATCTCTCCTCCATCATCATACTTTCTACCAAACGCCGAACGACTCACAACATTATTTGCCAAGACAAGTGTGAGTTCACTGATATTGACCGGACCCTTAGAATACGCAATAGATTCGAGCATTAGTCCGACCTCTTCATCCCTCACAGACTGAAACATTTGGACCCTCTTTGCACTAAGCAGTTCGAAGATCACAATCTTTCTAACCTCCCTCCAATAATCCCCATAGGGAGCAAATGTCAGATTAACACAATCATAACTAAGCTTCTTTGGAATATACAAGGCCGGCCTACCTGAAAAAATGAGGTCATGAGTTTTGAAGATCTCTCTCGCCATATGAGATGAGGAGACCACTAGAGTGGATACTGAGCCTAGTTGTAAAAACATGAGATCTCCATATTTGGCGGCTAGGCGCTCGAGGACGTGATGTGGTAAGCCGCCATCGGAGAGCTTGTGAAGGTTGCCAATGAGAGGCAGCCTCATGGGACCAGGAGGCAGTCTCCTTGCTTGAGAAGCAGTACTTTTCTTTCTGTGTTTGATCAAGAGCAAGAAAATAACGGGTATGAGGAAAACAAAGAGTAGGAGGAGTTGAGAATCCATGGCTAATTTCTGCCGATGGAAAGAGGGATATGAGTGATAAGTAGTTATACTGTCTATATAAATTTAAAATATTAATGCATAGAAGTCGCTGAAATATTAAACTGGAATGTGGATAATAATTGATGGAAAATGGTCCAATGGCAACTAAGATGCATGTCACTCGTTACCTCATATTAACAGAATCCTATCAAAATATTTGAGCGATACATTCCAGAAAGTCAAGAATTCAACTTCACAGTTTATTTTATGAAAATGGGGTATCACATAGCACAACTATTTCTCTTTGAGAGCTATTACCGGTCTGGTTTGGTATTGTTGTGCTTTGAAAAAAAATTGTTTATGCTGTGCAGTGAGAATAAGCAGTTGTGAAATAAAGCAGTAGAATGTTTGGTAAACTTTTTTGTAAAAGTGCTTTTGAAAAAAAAATGAGTATGATAATGTTTGGTAAATTTTTATGTAAAACAGCTATGACTGTGTGAAATAATAAAAAAAAAAGGTATAATACTAAATATGCCATTAATTTAATTTTCTTAACAAATAAAATGAATTACTAAATATACTTTATTTTTTAAAATAAAAATATTTATAAACTTTTCTTAAATATTTATAATTAAGAAATTAAAAAAAAAAAAATTTAATGCCTAAAAATTAATAAATCTCTCTCTCTCTCTCTCTCTCTCTCTCTCTCTCATCTTCTTCATTCTTGTGTTTTCCCTCCTTTATCCCCTTCACGTTGCAACAGCAGCCAAGGCGCAGCCATCGCGAAGTGTTGGATTTTGATTTTAGATTGATGATGCTCATCGTTTATCTTGTAGTTTAGGAACATAGGTTGAAGTGTTGGATTTGTTATGGGGATTAGATTAGCAATTCTTAATTTAAGGACTTAGATGGATAATGCTTATCCTCTTTCAACCAACAAATTGAGAAATGGGGGAGATAGAAAGGTTTCACAATACATAAGTAACCCAGCAAAACCAGAGGAGCCCCACCATGGTTTCACAATTATTTATTTATTTATTTTTTATTTTTTATATTTGACCACAAAGTCCATCCCACTCCAACATTGCTATCATGGGAAAAGACTTTGAGGAGAATTTATTGATAAACAAGAAAAATACAATATGTCAAGGGGGACATGAGGCCAAACTCAGACCATTAAAGAATTCATAACAACAATTGAAAACTACTTTTAGCAAAACCTATAACAAGGAAGCTTAGAAAGGTTATGAGAATAAGCAGCTGCAGCACAAGGAGGGCATGAATCCCACCAATGGACACCGGGGTGATCAACACCATAATTGGTCAAACAATCAGCAACTTGATTACCCTTTCTAAAAATATGAGAAATTTGAACCCTCATGGAGGATAGTAAAACTCGACAGTTATGCCAACTGACCTAAAGCCACCATGGGATAGATGTCAAGGAAGGTGAGGATGAAGACAGAAGATGAACAACCAGTGAGGAGTAACATTCAATCCATAAGGAATGCCAACCTTTATCCTAAGCTAAAGATACAACATGAATAACATTATGTAGTTCAGCATCCAAAGAAGAGGCCAAGCCTATTGAACCCGCAAAACAACCAAGAGAATTACCCGTAAAATATCAAAAGATACCACCAAATGCAGCCACACCAGGGGAACCTCTTGCAGCACCATCATTATTCATTTTGATCCAAGACTGAGAAGGTGGGCGCCACAACACCTCAATAATTTTTGGAGCCTTGACGACCACGAACACCAATAGAATGAAGATGCAAAGCTCTTCCATAGAATTCTTCATACAACCGGAATTGAGAGAATCAATTTCAAGGAGTTGACATTTAATAGACCTTACAACATAATTGATGGAAACAACCTCCTCATGAAAACGAATAGTGTTGCGAGCATGCCAAATAGAATTAAAACCAACTCCAATCATACCCCACCGAAGCAGTTGCACTTGGGTACCAAAACCTTCTTGTAAAGGATAATGGAAAAAGCTAAAAATATCTTAAAATAAATATTGAACTCTAAATAATTCCAAAACAGAAGACCAAATTTTACGTGCAAAAGAGCACTCAAAGAAAATATGAGAAGCAATTTCCATACCTTCACAACAAAGAGAGCACATAGATGCTATAGCAAAACCTCTTTGCTGCAAGAGATCATTAGTTAACATCTTACCATGTAAATACTTCCACAATGTAACCGAATTACGAGGGTGAAAGCAAGATTGCCAAACCCATTGATCCCATTGAACCACTGGTTGTTTATTACGCTTAAAATCATAAGTCAAAGATAAAGAAAGGTCACCTTTTGAAGCAGACAACCAAACCATTTTGTCATCAATCCCATTCTTTGAAGGAAGTCCCATAGAAGAAATATCATCCCAAATGGGCACTAGCCATGAATGTAAAGTAGGTGGGGGAATCCAACAACCATCCACAATAAAATTAGAAACTTTAGCTCGAAAAGCCTTGCATAAAGCTGGTGGAATACCAAGCCTATCAACTATTGGAAAATCTAACCATCTTGCATGCCAAAAATTAATATTTTGACCATTACCTATCACCCATTTTGATCCATGAAAAATATCAAAAAAAAGAGGGCGTAAACCAGGCCAAATGGATGAACTCTTGTATGTAGAACATGGCTGCCCAAGACAATTAAAAAATCGACCTTGAAAAAACCGTGAAGCCATAGATGAGGTAACCAAAATATCCCAAACTTTTTCAATAAAAAGGCCTTGATTAAAGCTGAAAAATTACGAATGCCAAGACTTCCTTCATTTAAGGGAACACAACATTTTTTCCATGCCACAATAGAAAATCCACAAGAATCAGCACATCCCGTCCAAATGAAATTTCGAGTTCAACTACGAACCTGTTTTAATACCGTAGGTGGCCAAGAATCAACCGAGAAAGTATGAGGCAACATGCTTACCACAACTGACTTGACCAAAGTAACTCAACCAGCCATTGAGAGAGAGTGACCTTGCCATTCAGAAACACGAGAACATATTCTATCTGCTAATGCTTGAAAATATGCCCTCTTAGGTTTGCCTTTGAAAATAGGAACCCCTAAATAAGTAAATGGAAGCTCACATTCAGAGACATTGAGCCAGGATAAAATACGCAAACGATGTGCAGAAGCCGATTTCCCAATATAAATACGAGATTTACCTTTACTAATACATTGACCAGAATTCACACCATATTCTTCAATAAAATGCATAAGTTCATAAGGCTGCGCTTGTCACCTTTGCAAAAAACCATTATGTCATCTGCATAGAGAATATGAGAAGGAGCAGTCAAAATAATATATATCTCTTTCTTCATTTTAACAACAATCGACAAACAGACGATCCTTCTACTGAAATTTCTCAGTCCTAACCTACCTTCTTACCCTTCCCCTCTCTCTCGCGTTTCGTCCCTTGTATCGAAACACACATCTCATTTGACGGGGATATCACCTCACAGCTCAGAACATTTGCAATTGACTCACTCCCATTCGGCGTTTCGGTCCTGCAAAACAATTTGAATGTTGTTTTGTTATTTTTGGATCGAAGAAAATGTTTTCTTTGTCTCACTGCGTCTTCGATATTGTACCTTTGAATCAAAGGATCAGTGTTTGTTTGATGCGATGGTTAGGGTCAGATCATCGTCGTCATCAATCAGATTGAAGTTTGCAACCCCGACATATTACCAAGTTCATTTATTTTTTTACTGTTCATCCGTGTTTTACCAAGATAAGTTATTTTGTTGAAGTTGCTATTTCCAGCTTCTGGTTTTCAACTTTTTTTCACCCATAACTTTGAAAAAAGCTGATTTAAAGTGTTTACCAAACACTTAAAATGATCCAACTTTTTTTCATACCCACTTATTTTAAAAGTTAAGCTAAGCCAAACCAGGGCTTAGTCAGTCCTTGTTAAACCTGTACAAGAGTCAGTTTTATGGGTTTTTGACAAATAATAGGATAATTCACAATTAACTACGTGAAAGGGGATTCAAAAGTGGGTTCTTAGATGCAAATGTGATTTCTCTTAATCAACTGAACTACAAACTACTTACGTGCAATGTTTCTTGATATAGTGAAATTAGAAAGTAGAGATTTAGGCTAAGATATACAATAAGAACGGCCTACCATAATATACGAGTCAAACTTAAGAATCCATGCCTAATTTTATGAGGAAGGAAGGAAGGAGGGATACGAGTAATAATTTTATATTGTTTTATGTAGATGACAAGTTGACCATTGTGGATATATATATATATATATATATATATATGTTAAAATATTATACGCATACAAGTTATGAAATATATAAACTGGAATGTGTAGAGTAATTGATGGGAAATGGTCAACAATTTCCAGCAAGTTAAGAATTCAACTTCACCCTATAATTTATAAGAATGGTGCATCACTTGGCACAACTTATATATTTCTCTTTGAGAGCTGCTACCGACCTTTTTAGTCGTCTCTTGTTCTACCTAATCTCAGCCGGTCCTCATTCCACCTAACTAGGAGGGACACGATCATAGGTGGATGACTTTTGGTATGTATTTATTTTGTAAGCATTAGATCTTAAGTTTGATTCGTGTATAGTGAAAGGTCGTCCTTGTTGTATATCTTAGCCTAAATCTCTACTTTCTAGTTTCACTATATCAAGAAACACTGCCCGTAAGTAGTTCAATAGATTAAGAGAAATCACATTTGCACTTGAGAACCTACTTTTGAATCCCCTTTTACGTAGTTTATTGTGAATTATCCTATTATTTGTCAAAAACAAAACTCCTTAGTAGTTTAATATTATACATTAATGATAAATCCGATCCATATACGTTCTTACTCTTTCTTGTAATATAATAATCATTATTTTGGTCCCAATTCATTACCAAGCGGAAAAGGAGTGAAAAGAATGGCTAGAACCAGAAATTGGTGATCATGTGATAGGTAGGAGAAGAAAGACAAGTTTGGTCACACCCGATTCAAACTTATTTCATGTTGGCCTCAAGGCGAACAAGGATGTATCTTAGGCCTCATTGGAAACTACAACTTTTTTAAGGTTCTTATTTTGAGGACGTGTTAGGATCAAATGTATATTAGCCACAAAAAGGTTTGGAGCCGGAGCAGATGATCAAGAAGGTTTTAATTTGTTTTTAGTCACTAAGACTTTTGCCATGACGATAATCTCGACTGGTGGGAGACGGTTATGAGGAACAAAGAGGAAATTTGAGGAGAAAGGGTATGGCGGAGTGGTGCCACGCTTGGTGCTTTGGTATATGTCAGGTCTTGGTTTTGAATGGGATAAAGTTAGGATGCCTTGTATACAACCGGATCAGGATCCTCTCCTGATCTTTGTATGGGAATCCTCATGACCAAGAAGTGTGGGCCGTTGGATGAAAATCCAACGGCTATAATTATTATAATTTTAAAGGGACCCCCCTGTTTGTAGCCGTTGGATTTTCATCCAACGGCCCACACTTCTTGATCATGAGGATCCCCATACAAAGATCAGGAGAGGATCCTGATCCGTATACAACCGGGGTTAACTATAGTGGCTTCTCCAATAACTTGCTCAAGTCGTTCTTGGACAATGATTGGGAAATTGGCGCGGAGCATGTCATGGAAGGCCTTATCTCTGAAGAAGAGTACCAGAAGCTGGCTATGGTGGATTGATCTACAGATATGTGATGATCATATCCATCATACAGTCTGTTTGCTTTGATGTTTCATTCCTACTTTCGCTTACAACGCCCTTTACATGTGTAAGCATTCAAATTCTGCTGCTTCCTTTCTTATTAGTTCTAATTTGCAGATCCAAGGTTTCACCTTAAGTTGCTGTTAGGTATTTTACCACCTGCCAAAATAGGAATAAAATCACACAAAATACTTGCAAGAGAACAAGGTTGTTGTAGTATAAACGGCTCAAGCAATGTCGTTTTCCGCTAGGATTATTTAAAACAATTTATGAAAAAACCCTAATCCTAGTTAATTATCTGAAAGTAAGGATTGGGAAATGTTGATTTTGAATTTAAAAGTATTAAAAACGAATTTTAATAAAAGTAATTTAAAGAAAGCAACTAAAAACCAATTAAAAAGGAAACAAGTTAAAGAGAAAAGATTTTGAGAAACAAATTTGGAAAAGCACTAGGGTTCCGCCGTCATCCTAACAATCCTACGTAGCTCTTCTAATTTCTTATGAATTACACATGCATATTTCGAAGGTTAGGTTTTCTTAAAGTATGTCTTACTTGGAACCCCCAATATAGAACGTATATCTAACATGCAACCCGTCCGTGGCGTCCAGATCGAATGTGAACATGCAAGACTCATTAAGTTTTGTGAAAACCTTTTGAAAAACCATATAACTCCTAAGACGTGTCGTCTATCCTAAGTAGTTACACATGTTAACCATAAGAAGCCTTAGTCAATTTTAGGGACAACAAAGCACTAAGACAAATAGATAGTTTAAAGTATAGTGATTAACAATCCAAAACTTGCATGCATATATATTCATATGAAAATTAAAAAGAGACTACATATTCTTGCTAAGGATCATGGCCTCACCATAGCAAAAATGATTAGTTACGCATATTCATAAATAAAATCAACATAATTGTATTAAATTAGAAAAAAAAGGATGAAAACACCTGAAAGTATTAAGTCTTGAAATCTCATGCTTTAGCCAAACTATTCTCTCAAAAGTTGCATACGTTCAACCACCCTCTCATCTAATGGCTAAAAAGTTTTATTTATACTACTAGAAAATAAAATCCTACCTTGAAAAGGTTTTAGTATAAAACTAGAAAACATAATTAAATGATAAAACAGAAAATAAAAGGTTTCCTATTTGAACTAGAATTCAGAGTTCTCAGAAAATCACACTTTTGACTGACCAAATCAACTCCGATTTGGTCCCAAAAGGTCTCTTTTGAAATCTGATGACGTCTCCTACAAATTCTCAGAAGGAATCTTCCTCAAAGTACGCCATCTTGACCTCCAAAATACCTAAAACGTCCAAAAATATCAATCTGGAAAGCTGCGCGCTGGGCCTTTATTTCTTCGCCATGGTCAAACGGCTTGGTAGAAAAACCTGGAATTTTGATACAATCATCTTGAAAGGCACACGAATAGCCTCCAATTGGAATCATAGCAAAATTCATCTGTTTGATCATTTTTTAATCCAGAGGAAGTCGAATGTCCTATATTGAAAATATATAACAAAGTATCAAAATTCTACCAAAGTAACTAATAAATTAATACTAAGAATAAGGTAAAATATATAATATAATATTGACTCATCAAAATACCCCCAAACTTAGCTTTTTGCTTGTCCTCAAGCAAAACAAAACTCAAAAACAAAGATAAAAACTAGCAAACTTAAGAACTTTATTAAAACTCAACTAAGACAAAATTTTCATCTTCAAGTTGCAATCCATAGTGTTAAAAATTAGAACATCTTTCCAAAAGTTCCAACTAATCCCACCACAGAGTCTAAGCCATTTAGAATCAATTAGAACATAATTCATAAACTTCACTTGGTGTAAAGTGAACCAACATAGTTAAGGAGACTCGACTAAAACCCTTACTTCTTGTCCTTTTTATTCCACACGTACTAACTTTATATAAAATTTTTTTTCTCTTTTTGATTTTTTTTCTTCTTCTTCTTGTTTTTTTTTTCATTTTTTTCCTTCAGTAATAGTAGTGGTCGTGCAATGTTAGTTCACTTAAGCTTTCGATCCAACCCATGTAACGAGCTTTAGGTCAATGACTCCCAAACCACAAAGGCTTTAGGGCACTAGGTGTAGAACACTCCTAAGGACTTATTAACTCAACCTAAATAGGCTACGAAACCAACTAACCACCCTGCCCCATGTCAAGACTCTATCATTTGACACGAGAATCACTGCTGATTAGGCAGGATTGGCCCGGTCACTAGGCAAAACCTCGGGTGGAACAATTATTACTTTATAACACATACTAACTTTACTTTATTACGAACAAAAATTAAAATGCACTTAAACTAAAAGTAAGTGTTCACTCCCCACAAACCATGTTGATGTGAATGTGCAAATTGTCAAAGTATAACTCATGAATTAGTGTCTAAGCAACGATAAATAGAAAATACTCTACTGTGGGATTAACTTTCACCCTGTCCATTTGTTCTAACTTTTAAAATAAAATATGGATATTAACTTAAAATTTGAAAATTTTTATTTGACTCAAAAATTAAAAAAAAATAAAAATTCTTATTTCCCACCCCTAAACTTAAATCAAACATTGTCCTCAAGGTGTGGAAAATAAAGAAAGAAAACAAAAATATTAAAACCTTAAAAACTTAAAATAGCTAACAAAGACAAAGAAAACAAATGAAGAAAATATAAATAGAAAATAAAATATAAAAAAAACAATAAAATAAAGTATAAAATAAGAAAGAAAGCAGAAGACAAAGAAACTGACACATCTGGGATTCGAAGACAGGACGTGAAGCTGGGGAAAGGCGCTGGAAAGTGAACAGAAAAATGAGACAGAAAATTGCCAGGTGCTAGGATCGAACTCGTGACCAGGGAAAGACGCGCTGGACCAACACGTCCGAGTCCACAGTCGTGTGGATGTTGAGCAACAGCTAACATATAACCTGATTTAGCAGCTTCATGTTTCAATTCAAAAACCCTAGCATATGGGACACTCTCTCTTTTGCCTCGAGCCCAGCCCAGGGTCGTGTCTCATTTATCTCAGCCCTCACCAAAGACCCCGAACAATTCCTACCTAGCTCTCTAGTCATTCCAAATCTTCCAATGGTCTTGGATTTTGTCGAACCCAAACACAGATGCCCAGCCGTGCCTCCATAGCTGTATCTCTGTTCATTTCCATCTCTGTCAAAAGCCGAACCCAGCCATGGTGATCTTTGATTCCAGCCCAGATTGTCACCATCGTGCATTTTCTCTGCGATTGTGGTCTCCACCTGGCGATATCTGAAATTCGAACTCATGCATGTCCAAATCCGTGCCCGGGAAAACTCGAGTGACAAGGAGAACTCAAACACCGATTTGAGGAAGAAAAGTGTTGGCAGATTCCACGATTTGCAAATCCAAAGGGAAGGTAAATAGCTGACAACCCCCAAACTTATTCCGTTGTTTCTTGATCTGAATCCTGTGAAATTTAGCCCTTTGGAATTTGTCTCTGTGTTCATGTATGACTGAATTTATTTTGCTTGCCTCCTGATGATGAATGCCGGCGTATTGCCTCCTGTTCTATCATGCAACTCTCTAATGTTTCTCTTGGAATTAGTAATGGCACCGGCGGTGTATCTAAAACTCTCCTTCAAGACCAACTTTAGGTACATGAGTGTGGGCAGATCACTTTCTTCCACCTTCCGTTTTCCCTTCAAAACTTCTCTCACCTCGTCTCGTGCTTTGCTCAATGCGCGGGGATTCCGAATCAATTCATCCATTGTCCATACCAGTGCGGCTGTGGAAGTGTCAGTCCCCGCAATAAACATGTCCTGCAAGAAAATATTTCACAATTATTATCCGTCTCCCAAGCCAGCTAAATTAATTTATAAAACCATACCAACAATAGTTCAAATTGTTACACAACTATTGGACTCCTAAAGCTTAATTTGTTTGGAAATGGGCTAACAATGTATACGCTAACACAATATCGTTGAAGTAATTGAAAAAAGGAAAAAAAAAAATCATAATACTAATTAAGTAACATATCTTCAAATGCAAGAAGAAAGAAAATGCAACATACGTTAGAACACTCTTAATTTGGTCAGAAGTGAGGGCGATTGTTTGACTTGGATCGTTCTGAACTCGAAGGAGTACGTCAACAAAATCTTCATGCACCGGTTTAGGCCTTTTCGGATCAATGTGTTCCTCAATCACTCTGTCGTAGAGATTGTCCAAGCCTTTAAAACACTTCTCTATCTTTTGAACAAGGCCATTGAAATTGTTTAGCCAACTTATCCGGTAGGAAGTCCGATACACAATATCCTCCCAACAGGGTCCTTGTCTCTTCAAGCAACTCAGGAAGCCTGTTCTTTCCAATCTCTCCTCCATTATCATACTTTTTACCAAATGCCGAACGACTCAAAACATTGTTTGCCAAGAAAAGTGTGAGTTCACTGATATTGACCGGACCCTTAGAATGCGCGATAGATTCGATCATAATGTAGGAACATAAGCAAGATGACTAAACCAAAACAATCACAAAGATATGAACAACGGAAGCTCACTTTATTAATTAATAAAGGATTACAAAAGAACTCACAATAAATTTCACAATAGTTCTCTTGCCTCTCAAGTCTCTCAAATTCACACATCCTAACGTTAAGGTTTACACATATTTATACTAGACAACCTAGCCACAAACCTAATCCCAAACTAAGTTAGAATCCAAACACCACCTAGAAACTTGCGTCCAAGTTTCCTATACTCATTACAACTAGGATTCCTACTTTAGTTAGGAATACAATTCTAATTTCATACCAAATCCAATCTCCACCTTGGTAAGAAATTCCATTAGAGACTTCATCTGCTTCCGTTGCTCCACCATTGTCAAGTTTCAAACTTGTCTAACGTGCACCAAATCCAAGTAATGCTTGAACTTTGATACACCAACTACCTTTGTTAACATATCAGCAGGATTATCAGCCGTAGCAATCTTCTTAACAAGAATCTCACCTTCAGCTATAACCTCTAGAACAAAATGATATCGCACATCTATATGCTTGGTCCTCGCATGATGTACTTGATACTTTGCCAAGTAAATGGCACTTTGACTATCACAATACACATCCAACTTGTGTTGATTTACACCCAAATCTTCTATCAAACCAAGTGTCCAAATAGCCTCCTTAATAGCCTCAGCCATCGCCATATTCAGCTTCTGTGGTTGATAAAGCAACGGTTGGTTGTAGTATTGATCTCCAACATATAGGACCTTTTGCCATAGTGAATACATACCCTGTGGTAGACCTTCTTTTGTCTAAATCACTAGCAAAATTAGAGTCCACATAACCAATGGAGAACTTATCAATTTCTCCGTCATTATGTTCAAAACAAATTCCTGTATTCCTTGTTCCATGAAGATATCTCAGTATCCATTTAGCAGCATCCCAATGCATTTTTCCAGGATTATGCATAAACCTACTTACAATTCCCACTGCATGAGTAATATTGGGCCGAGTACATACCATAGCGTACATCAACCCTCCAACCAAACTGGAATAAGGAACATCTTTCATCCTAGCTTTTTCTTCATCATGCTCAGGACATAGTTGAGTGCTTAACTTAAAATGAGGAGCAAGAGGTGTACTCACAGATTTGGTTTCCTCACTAATGCCAAACTTGCGTAGCAGTTTTTCCAAGTACTGTTTTTGCGATAAATACGCCAGTCTCTCCTTCCTGTTTCAAGTGATCTCCATCCCCAAAATCTTCCTTGCTTCACCAAGATCTTTCATCTCAAACTCTTTCTGCATCTGAGCTTTGAGCTTTGTAATTTCGGTTATATCAGTAGAGGCAATAAGCATATCATCCACATAAATCAATAAGTAGACATATGTATCTCCACTTAATTTCTTGTGATACACGCAATGGTCGTAATGACTTCTAGTGTAGTCATGATCCTTCATAAACTTATCAAACCTCAAATACCATTGCCTCAGTGATTGCTTTAAACCATATAGTGACTTGTTGAGCTTGCAGACTAGACCCTCTTTTCCTTGTTCTTCATACCCTTCAGGTTGCCTTATGTAAATCTCTTCAGACAAATTTCCATGTAAAAAATCAGTTTTCACATCTAACTGGACTAACTCGAGATCAAATTGTGCCACTAATGCAAGTAGAATTCGGATGGATGAGTGTTTCACTACAGGAGAAAAAATTTCGTTATAATCTACTTCTTCCTTCTGAGCATAACCTTCAGCCACTAGTCTGGCTTTGAACCTCACTGGACTTGCATGATCTATTCCATCCTTCTTTGCATATACCCACTTGCACCCAATGACCTTTCTTCCTTTAGGCAACTCCACCAATTCCTAGGTTTTATTCTTTTTGAGTGACAACATCTCGTCATCCATAGCTTTATGCCAATGCTTTGCTTCTCCACTACTCGCTAATTCAGTAAAACTTATAGGGATATCAACTTCGATTACTGGTAACGCGTATGCCATACATGCAACACAATCTTTGAATCTGGCAGGAAGCACAACATCTCTTTTTCCTCTCCTCTTGGCAATGCACTCTTCTTGAGCTTGAATATCATCAACCACAGCTTCTTCGCCTTATCTTTCTTCTTGGTTGATACAATTTTGTTCGTCATTCTCGATGCTTGATTTTTGAGAATTATCTGTTGATAGCTCCACCTCATGGACAACATTCTTGTCCTATCTAAGTTTCATATGGGATTCATTAAACATCACATCTCTACTCACTACTACCTTCTTGAGTTCTGTGCTCCACAACTTGAATCCCTTGACACAACTATTGAACCCTAAAAAGATAGCTTTCCTTGCTCTCGGATCCAGTTTGTTTTCTTTCACGTGGTAGTAAGCATCACACCCAAAAACCCTTAGTTTTTCATAGTCTTGAGCTATTTTTCCTGACCATAATTCCATTGGAGTCTTACAATTTAAAGATGCAGAAGGTAGACGATTCAAAGTATGGCATGCATAATTTAATGCTTCTGCCCAAAATCTTTTATGCAATTTTGCTTGTGAAAGTATACATCTTACCTTTTCCAGCAATGTTCGATTCAGCCTTTCTGCAATACCATTTTGTTGGGGAGTTTCTCTAACACTAAAGTGACGAGTAATACCTTCCTTTTTGCATATCTTGAAGAAGGGATTAGAAGTATATTCCCCACCATTATCATTTCTTAAGACTTTCAACTTCTTGCCAGTCTTCTTTTCAACCGTGTTTTTCCATTCCAAAAAAAATATTCAACATCTCATGTTTGTGCTTCATCATATAAATCCATGATCTTCGTGAGTAATCATCAATAAAGGACACAAACCATCTCTTCCCTCCTAAAGATTTATTCTTTGCAGGTCCCCAGACATCTAAGTGTACATACTCCAATATACCTTCAGTTTGATGTATTGCAGTGCCAAATTTTACCTTTGTTTGTTTGCCAAGAACGCAGTGTTCACAAAAATCTATTTTTCCACTTTTGGCTCCCTTTAAAATCCCTTGTTTAATCAACCCTTGCAGTGCTTTATTTCCCACATGCCCTAACCTCATATGCCATAGAGAAGATGTATCCTTTTGATCACCTTCTGCCACCATAGCCACCTGTTTTTCCATGATTTTGCCCTCCAACAAGTAAAGCAAACCTCTTCTTGGAGCCTTCATTATCACTAATGCCCTTCTAGCTACCTTAAGTATATTATTCTCAGAATAAAATTTGCAACCTTGGGATTCAAGGGTGCCTAAGGAAATTAAATTCTTCTTAAGGTCTAAAACATATCTTACTCCTTGTAACTCTCGAACTACACCATCATGATGCTTAATCATAACACTGCCAATCCCTTGCGTTGAACATGGATTATTGTCACCCATATATACAGTTCCAGTGATACTTTTGAAAGATGAGAACCAATGACTTTGGGAAGTCATATGATGAGTGCATCCGGTGTTAAGCACCCATTGATTTACATAGTCTATACTTTCCGCTGCTGTTAGGGCACAAACAAAATCCTCATCATCATCTTCAACAATGTTTGCCTTTGAATCCTCATATTTCTTTTCCTTGTTTTTAGCCTTGATTTTAGGACAATCCTTCTTCCAATGTCCCTTCTCATGGCAAAAAGCGCACTCATCTTTATCCAAGAATTTTCTGTTGCTTGAGTTACCTCTTGTGCGAGACTTGCTTTTCTTCCTATTTGCAGACTTTCTTTCCTTTGATCTTCCTCTCACCATTAGTGCTTCAGAGTTGTTCCTCTCTTGTCTATCAAGATTTCGAACTTCATGATTCATCACAGCACTTGAGATCTCATCAAATTTAATAGTTTCTCTACCATAAATCCATGTCGTAACAAATGATTCATAGGATTCAGGCAAAGAATTCATCAGGATGAACGCTTTGCCTTCATTCTTGATTGTCTCTTCTAAATTCAACAATTCAGCAATCATTTTGTTAAACTCTTCGAGATGATCAATCATCTTTGTTCCTTCCTTATATTGGAAACGATACAGCTTACTCTTAAGATAAAGTCTATTTTCTGCACTCTTTTTCAAATATTTGGACTCCAGTGAATCCCATAGTTCTTTGGCCGATGAAATATTCATCATACCATACTTTTGTGCTTTGCCAAGACATAACCGAATTGTGAAACATGCATGCGCATTCAGCCGCTGCCATTCCTCCTTCATCGACATAGGCATATCTTCAAGTACTACAAGTAGTCCTTGTTGTATTAACACATCCTTAACTTCGCACTGCCACATAGCGAAGTTATTGGTCCTGACGAACTTCTCGATCTCGAACCTAGCACTTTGCACCGATGTTTTGGTTACCTCAGTGCCCTAATCATCTCCACTCTTGCTGGAGTCTTTAGGTTTTGTCATTGTTTTGGCTTAATCACTGAACCAAGCTCTTGATACCACTTGTTGGAACATAAGCAAGATGACTAAACCAAAACAATCACAAAGATATGAACAATGGAAGCTCACTTTATTAATCAATAAAGGATTACAAAAGAACTCACAATAAACTTCACAATAGTTCTCTTGCCTCTCAAGTTTCTCAAATTCACACACCCTATCGTTAAGGTTTACACATTTATACTAGACAACCTAGCCACAAACCTAATCCCAAACTAAGTTAGAATTCAAACACCACCTGGAAACTTGCGTCCAAGTTTCCTATACTCATTACAACTAGGATTCCTACTTTAGTTAGGAATACAATTCTAATTTCATACCAAATCCAACACATAAGTCTGACCTCTTCATCCCTCACAGACTGACACATATGAACCCTCTTTGCACTGAGCAGTTTGAAGATCACAATCTTCCTAACCTCCCTCCAAGACTCCCCATAGGGAGCAAATGACAGATTAACATAGTCATAGCTAAGCTTCTTTAAAATATACAAGGCCGGCCTACCTGAAAAAATGAGGTCATGAGTTTTGAAGATCTCTCTTGCCATATGAGATGAGGAGACCACTCGAGTGGATACCGAGCCTCGTTGTAAAAACATGAGATCTCCATATTTGGCGGCTAGGCGCTCAAGGACGTGATGGGGTAAGCCGCTAACGGAGAGCTTGTGAAGGTTGCCAATGAGAGGCAGCCTCCTTGCTTGAGAAGCAATACTTTTCTTTCTGTGTTTGATCGAGATCAAAAGATATAAATTAACAAGAGGTGTGTGAGAAGTAAAAGAATGTGTAGATAACACCATCTTATTAAATATTAATGAAAACTAATGAAAAGAGCTTCAAAATTTTAAAAGTTAACCAAAAATCATGTAATAACTTTATTTAATGATTAGAACAAAGCGCAACACTAAATAAATCCAAATAATAAGTTTCCTATTTGCCCCTAACAGCAAATGAACATATGCTGTCCCTCTCTCCTCTTACCTCTGCTGCATTTCCTCTATTCATAAAAAATAGGGACAGGAGTTGATTTTCATACCCTTATCACTCACACACGTCTCTCACATATCATTATAGTCATGATATGACCGAATATATTTGTCAAAAATGCTATTCAAATGTATATATTTTTTAAACTAAATAAAGAAATAATTGTGACTAATTTGAAATTGTTGGATATAATTTTTTTTTTTTTTTACGACAAATTACAAATGGAGCTCAGAAAGGTTGCATATGATATCACTGTTTTAATCTCATATGTCCAGACATATATTAGTGCAACACCATCACTGCACCAACAGAATAACACGTAATAAAAATAATTAAACTATTAACTACTAATTCAATTTAATTCAGTTTAAAAAGAAAAATATGAAAATATTTTGCAAAACTAACAACAAATAATCCCCAGAGACAATTCCACATAAGTGGAAATTGCAGACAATCTACATAACATCAAATTATGTCCGCCCGTCTGCTTTTCCTCTTCATCGATGCAATTTTTAGCACAAATCCATTAACAAAAACGCCATTGAAAATCCACAAAAAATATTAAATTGTTTTAAAATCAATAAAAAAGGGCAAAGCATATAGTTGGATATAATTGGGGAAGATAAGTTGTATAGCGTATTATTATTAGTATTAGATGCATAAATTTCATAAGTTGTTAAAAAAAAAAAAAAAAGAGTTGCACATGACGGTAGATATTGCAATTTGCAGGGAATCTAAAGACTTTATAATCCACACTATTTTTGGAACTACAACAAAATAACAAACATTATTTCTGAAACTGAACTAAAATAACTCGCACTATTTTTGGAAATGAACAAAATACACACTAGTTTTGGAACAACAACAAAATAACTCACACTATTTGTGAAATAGAACCAAAATAATCCACAATATTTCTGAAACATAAACAAAATAATTCACATTATTTCTGGAACGGCACGACATAAAAATTGTTTCTGAAACTACAATAAAATAACTTACACTATTTATGAAATAGAACCAAAATAATCAAAATTATTTATGAAAATATAGCAAAATAACCCAGCTATTTCAGAAACTAAACCAAAATAATCCAGACAATTTCTAAAACTATAGCAAAATAACTCACACTATTTCTGAAATTGAACGAAAATAATCTACATTATTTCTGGAACTACAACAAAATAACCCACACTTTTTTTGAAACTGAATCAAAATAACGCACACTATTTCTAGTAGAAAAAATAAATATTATTTCTGAGACAACAGCAAAATAACACACATTATTTCTGAACCTACAACAAACTAACCAGCACTATTTCTGAAATTGAACCAAAATAACACACACTATTTCTAAAAATGAACAAAATAAAGAGAGTTTTGACAAAATAACTCAGACTTGATTCTAATATCGTTTGCCCGTCTTTCTCTACAAAATGGTAATCTTATATGTTGCTATTTAATAGTAGAATCTATAGATGAATTACTTTCGATTTGGCTATATATAACAACATAAAATCCAACTTCATGAATAATATCAGGGAGAATTACATGAAGTTTTCAGTCATCTCTCCTCTCTCCTCTCTCCTCTCTCCTCTGTTCTCTCTCACATGCAAAATTGTGGTTTTTATTTTTGTTTCAGAAAACATAGAATATTTTGATAAATATGTTTTTGATATTTTTTTGTATTCATGGCCCTTTTGGGATTCTGCACAATCTTGTGTCTGCCATGAATGGACATAGACAGTATATGTTGACATTCATGTTCACATGTATACATAATAAATTAATTATGGAATCCCCATATATGAATATAAAATACATAAATAAATTTTGTCAAAACATTGGTTAGGGCCCACGCAAAGAAAATGGGAGTTTCCTTAAGAGCAACTCCAACCCATGGAGATAGGCTGGTCCAAAGCCTGAAAAATAGGCTGGAACCACCAAAATCCACTCCAGTCGAGCCAAATAGGCTAGCACCCAGCCCAAGTCAGCTTGTAGGCTGGCCCAAAATGTGCTGAGCAATGTCTCAGCCTATGTGATGTCACGCTGACGTCAGCATGACATCGCATAGGCGGACTGATTTTTATTTTTTTTCGTCAAACGCGTGGCTGGGCGCACGTTCTCGACAGAAAAAAGATGAATAGGCATGTCGTTTTAGCGCAATAAAGTGGAGTGGGGAGATGACACGTGGTGCCTCTTCAGCCGTTAGATTTCCAACAGCTAGTTTTCTGGATTGTTGGATTCCCAATGGTAAAAAAAAAATTTTGAAATCCAAAACCAACCGCTAGTGACGTGGCACGTTTTGAGCCGTCCTATTCCTAGATCAATGGTCCACTATTTTCGGCCAAAAAACAATAAAAAAAATTAGCAAACCGTTAGAATTATGACCATTGGCTATGTGTCCAAATCTGGACTGTTGAATTTCAATCTTTTTCAAATTCAATGGTCCAGATTAATTAAGTTAATAAAAATTAATAAAAAAATTACTAAAAATTGTTTAAAAATACAGACAAATAAAAAAAATTATTATTTTTTTTCTTATAAATACCTAACCATCATCTTCCACCTTCGGATAATGACACATGACGTGACAAGATTGGTTAAAAATCCTATCCGAAATTAAAACTAAATTTTTTTATTATTTTATAAAAAAAATTAATAATATTTTAATAGGTTGGGTGCAAGCGCAATTTTTAGGGGTGGAGATGCATTTGTGTCAGTGCATTTTTTAGGTGTGGAGATGCATTTGGCCAATTACTGTTCATTGGGCTCAATCACTATTCATTTATGTGAATTAAATGGGTTGTGTGCTAGCGCATTTTTAAAAGTGGACTTGCTCTTAAACAAAGGCAAAGTTTTGTTGAGATGGTGGAGCACCGGAAGCTTCATCACATTCGTGTTTAATGAGATAGAGGGTTAACTGACGGGATGGAGCTTTCGTCAAGAGCAAGGTTGGAAAAAAAAAGTTTTGGTTTTGCATGTGCGCCTGTATTCTAGTTATAAGGATTAAAATTTTTTTTTCCTCGTTATATTGTATTATGTCCTTTTTATTAAATCTCAAGCCCTTTATATTAAATAAAGTTATAGGATGATTTTTTTTATTAAAATAAATTTAGCCCAAACTTTTTTCATTAAAGTTTCCTAAATATTATGGGTGGAAGTCAATGAAATATATAAATTAGAGGGTAATGCTATAAACTAAATTTGTAGACAAAATTTGTAATTAATAACATGGAAGTTGATAATTAGATTTTTACTTAAGTGTTGAATAACATACTTATTTCTTATTGATAACTATTGACCCTAAAAACTACCAAGCTTGCGTGGCGCGCAGGTCGAGTAACTAATGAGCTAACTATGTCCTTCGATTATGTGCGCGTTACTGACTTCTTGATCCTGCGATTGCGGCCGATGAAGGAACACGTCTCAGCCTTTGGGTACTAGAGTCTGAAGTCAAGGCTGCTAGTTCTGCGAAGTTCACAAATTGTCGGCACCAGGTTCGATCACGTTGATTATATTCATGAGAGTATAAGCATGCCGAATTGGTACCAGACTATATGGACACAAATACTCGAAAGAGATGTATGTCTTGATGGTAAATGTGGTTCAGCCGTCGGAATGCCAAACTCTAAAAGATACTTGTGAATATCCAATCATAAAACAACTCGGTGTTCAACGTGCCGAGCTTAGTAATCTGTAACACCTCACTTCGCTGAGAAGGTTGATGAGATCACCTTTACCAACAAGTACTCAAAAATCGTTGTTGATCGAGACTTGGATAAATAACCAGTCGGTCCCGAAGCAGTGTTGTTTATTCAAACTGACGGTGTTCCTTTATCGGCTGATTTTACGACTCCAGTGTTGTTTATCCAAACTAAAGATTCATTGGCGGGAGAAAAGGGAATGAGGTAAAATCTCAAAGGTTGTTGAGAAATTTTGAGCATGGTAATTTGTGTGTTGAATTGGAGAGAGTTCTAATGATGCACAATGTCTATGTATTTATAATGCTGCTTTCACTGATTGCCGAGCTGTATATCTTTGAATCTCCTGATGTGTCATGGATACTAGAGATTAATCTCTGGTATCACGACTACCGAGAGTAATCCTTGAGTCTCCTTACGCCACAAATCTTTAATATTTAATCTGGCAAAAAATGATGGCTTTATCCCATCATCATGTTCATAGGCTGAAACCTACTACCTCTTTTGCCTAGATATAATCATCCTAATCACATCACATCACATCACTATCCCACAATTTCACCTTTATCCCATTGTTCCATGTGGTTTTGCATGCCATTCAAATATGGAACTCATGCAACCAACTAGATACCAAGTTGCACGGCAGGCCCTCCTATAACTCTCCTTACTGCCGCATTAATTGTAAAGGTTTAGCCAGCAACCAACTGTGCAATCTCCTTCAATTTCTCCACATGGCAGGCCCTCCCATAACTCTCCTTACTGCTGCATTAATTGTGAAGGGTTAGCGAGCAGCCATATGTGCAATCTCCTTTAATTTCTCCACAATCCGTAATACTAACCCTCACTATCTTCTCTTCCCCTCTCCTTTAGAGCAATTCCACCCTTAAAGACTTTGTGCCAACACCCAGCTCATTTATCCACTCAAATGAACAGTAATAGATTTCGGTGTACAATAATAGGCTAAAGCATTTCCACTCCTAAAAATCCGTTAGCACCCAGCCCATCTAATATTATATTATTTTATTCATATCAATTAATATTTTATCATTTAATTTATTTGTTCTTTTTTCTTCTTTTCTCTCGAACGATCTACCATTTTTGTTTCCTTCCCACTGCTTCCATTCCTTCTCCGGTCCTTTCTCCCTTTATTTCTCCGACGAACTGTCTCTCTCCCCACTCTTTTTTTCTCCCCTTTTTCTCCATGTTTTCTTCTTCAAATGAGGAAGCGGATTATGCACCTGATTTCATTTGGATCGAAAGACCAGCAGGTCTTTCTTCTTGTTCCTCAAATCAGAGAGAGCTATCTCTACGTAGTCCTTGCGCGGAGCAACTGGAGCCCCAGGATTGGCGGAGTGGAAATCGGAAAGAGGAATGAGGGATTTGAGATGGGGTGTAGATGAAGAAGGCATACGGGTGTATCAGATGGGGTTCCAGGGATCGGGAGGCGTCGGAGGTGCGACGGAGAGTGATGGAGGTGGAGATTGCGGTGAGGGTGCAGGTGGAGATTGCAGAAAAAAAAAATAAAAAAAAGGCCCACTACGTCACGCTAGTGTCAGCATGGCGTCATACGGGTTGGCTCACGCCTCTGTCGATTTTGGGTTGGCTTGGAGACCAGCTTGGACTGAGTGCCGATCAAAATGCTGGGCTGGAGTGGTTTCACTGGATGCCGGGTTGGTTTTTTGGCTGGGTGCTGGCCTTTCCCACCCCCGGTGGAACTGCTCTTAGTTTGCAGCCAGCGCGGGTCCTAGGCCAGTAGAGCCCTTTTCTCATCCCTTATAGAACCATTTTTTTCCCACTTCCTTTTCATTTTTTTTCTCTATTTTCTTCTGGGGGCTTCACGGGTCGAAAAAAGTGAAATGTGAATTTTAACATCACCAAGTGAAAGGACGAGCTGATGTCGAGTGCAAAGAATCAAAGATTGTGAATACCATGTACAAGTCTAATTCAACCCTTGGTTTCTTTTTTTATTTTATTTTAATAGTTGAGTTATTTGCATGAATAAACCGTTGTGAGTTAATTGCAGAATGATCCCAGAAAAAAATTGAAAAGGGCTGCTGCCGGACTACGATCAATATTTGCTGCCCAACTATCGTAACAATTCTAGCGATCCAAGCTTGTGACAAAGGAAAGGGGAAGGGAAGATTAGTATTACTAAAGGGCAATTAGGACTTTTTACATTGGTTTTTGGTTAGAATTATAGGAAATTAAAAAGTTCGGTTAAAATTCAATTCATGGTTTTAAAATTGGTTATTTTCCAAAATTTCCCTGTTCATGTTGTATAGCTTAGCTTAAATCTCTATTTTTAATATCACTATATCAAGAAACTATACATAAGTAGCTTGTAGCTCGGTTAGTTGAGAGTATTTACTTTTATACCCGATAACCTCTGTCTGAATCTCTCTCCGTAGTTTATGTAAACTATCTATCGTTTATTAAAAAAAAAAAAGCAAAATTCTCACCGTATTTTAATATAATATTACAGTACTGATAAACTTGATCTATATAATTCTTGCTCTTTCTTATAATATGATAATTGTTTATCTGGTCCCAATCAATTGTGGTGGAAAAGGCCTAAAACAGGCTAGAACCGGAAATTAGTGGATTGTGAGAGGTAGGTGAAGAAAAACAAGTTTGGTCACATCCGAATCGAACTTATTTCAAGCTGGCCTCAAGGCGAACAAGGACGTATCTTAGACCTCACTCGAAACTATGCCGAATATTTTTTCCATATCCTTATTCATAGTATTCTTAACAATCGTATACTCAACAAAAGAGATTGAAAGCCAAAATTTGCTCATATGGTTGCATTAAAAACAAATTAGCATGGAAACTCATTTAATAATTTATACTGATAATAAATAAAATTGAATTATCTTTATTACATCGAGAGTATTTTTAAACAATTATATAATATATCATACGCTTTACCGCAGTTGCGGAATACAATTATGTCAGAAAGTTACACAGCTTAATGTGTTTTTTTTTCCTTTTCTGTAGTATTCTCTGTTATTATTCTTGAATTAATCTCTTATTTCTCCCTGTTTTATAGGCATGGGTTAAAGGATCAATGGATCTGGATTCCGAAATTTGACCTTGGTAATGAATTCGACCCTGGAACTCTTTCCAGAAAGTTCATGAATTTCACAATTATATGACGAAGACGAAACAATGCAAAGCAAGTACAAAAAAAAGGAAATGAGTTCTTGTATTATACAATGCATGTCTTATTCATGACAGGAGGCTAATTTCTCACACGCCAGAACTTAGTAATTAAACAATACGAATTCCTAGACTTGAGGTTCAAGGAATAAAAATTGACTTTAAAACTTTTCGTGATATCATAAATTTATTAGACTTGATGATAACAATATTGACAACTAATTTTTCGAATAACTTGCGAGTTCTGGACCATTTCGAATGAATTTTTATACCGTGCAGACGAGACCTGTTTATTGTGCAACATAGCTTGTCAAGGATATGCAGGTCGAGCAGTTAGAAATAGAGGAAATTTCTTGCTAACAGTAATGCCAGAAGCCTCTTCCATGTCCAAGTCTTCTCTTCTCACCCCGTGAGGCAGTTCCCAGTCGAAACAATAAAGCAGATTCGCTAGCGCAAGTTCAATCAGCTTCACACCAAAGTTGATACCAGGACACCCCCTCCTCCCGGTGCCAAATGGTAAAAGTTCAAAATGATTTCCTTTGTAGTCAACTGAGCTGTCTATGAATCTCTCAGGCAAGAATTCTTTCGGATTCTCCCAACATTTCGGGTCATTTCCAATCATTTTTGCATGCACAAACACCATTGTGTTGGCAGGAATTTCGTACCCTTCAATTGTGCAACTCTCGAAGGTTTCTCTTGGAACTAGTAATGGCGCCGGTGGATGTAGTCTAAAACTCTCCTTCAAGACCAACTTTAGGTAGACGAGTTCGGACAGATCACTTTCTTCCACCTTCCGTTTTCCCTTCAAAACTTCTCTCACCTCGTCTTGTGCTTTCCTCAATATTCGGGGATTCCTAATCAATTCAGTCATTGTCCATACCAGTGTGGCTGTGGAAGTATCAGTCCCTGCAATAAACATGTCCTGCAAGAAAATGTTTCACAATTATTATCCGTCTCCCAAGCTGGCTAAATTAATTCTATAAAACCATACCAACAATAGTCTTAAGTTCAAATTGTTACACAACTATTGGACTCCAAAAGCCTAATTTGTTTGGCAATGAGCTCACAATGTATATTAAGCTACCAAAATATTGTTGAAGTATCGAAAAAAGAAAAAGAAAATCATAATAACAATAAAGTAACATATATTCAAACGCAAGAAGAAAGAAAATGCAACATACGGTTAGAACACCCTTAATTTGGTCATTACTGAGAGCGATTGTTTGATTTGGATCATTCTGAACTCGAAGGAGTACATCAACAAGATCTTCATGCTCCGTTTTAAGCCTTTTCGGATCAAGGTGTTCCTCAATCACTCTGTCGTAGAGATTGTCCAAGCCTTTAAAACACTTCTCCAACTTTTGATCAAGGCCATTGAAGTTGTTTAGCCAACTTATCCACGGTAGGAAGTCTGACGCGCAAAATCTTCCCAACAGGGCCCTTGTCTCTTCAAGCAACTCAGGAATCCTGCTCTTTGCAATCTCGTCCATCATCATACTTTTACCAAATGCCGAACGACACAAAACATTGTTTGCCAAGAAAAGTGTGAGTTCGCTGATATTGACCGGACCCTTAGAATGCGCGATAGATTCTAGCATAAGTCTGACCTCTTCATCCCTCACAGACTGAAACATTTGAACCCTCTTTGCACTAAGCAGTTCCAAGATCACAATCTTCCTTACCTCCCTCCAGTACTCCCCATAGGGAGAAATTATCAGATCAGCACAGTCATAACTAAGCTTCTTTGAAGTATACAAGGCCCGCCTACCCGAAAAAACGAGGTCATGAGTTTTGAAGATCTCTTTTGCCTTATGAGAAGAGGAGACCACTAGAGTGGATACTGAGCCTAGTTGTAAAAACATGAGATCTCCATATTTGGCAGCTAGGCGCTCAAGGGAGTGATGGAGTAAGCCGCCATTGGAGAGTTTGTGAAGGTTGCCAATGAGAGGCAGCCTCCTAGGACCAGGAGGCAGCCTTCTTGCTTGAGAAGCAATACTTTTCTTTCTGTGTTTGACCAAGAGCAAGAAAATAAAGGGTACGAGGAAAACAAAGAGTAGCAGTTGAGAAGCCATGGCTAACTTTCTGAGGATGGAAAGAGGGATACGAGTTATTTGTACTTTTCAACCAGCAATAGATGTCATTAGCTGCTTCAATTGCCCCAAGCGCAAAGATGAGTTTTAAGTAGCTAAATGTAGATAGATGGCACATCGCACAACTTATTTCCCTGTCGGCCCTTGTTCTACCTGATCTGTCTGTTCTTGTTCTACCTAACCCGATACAAAAGTGGAATGATTTTTGGCATGTTTTCATCGATGATGTAGAATCAAATACGGGTCAATTCCAACAAATAAAAATGAAGAAAATAAAATGTTTTAAATTTTGGAAAAGAAGAATTAAAGTTGAGAAATATCGCATTCAATTGATATGGCGACAAAAAAGGTAGCAAAAATTATTTTCGTGTTAGAGTTGGGCGTCTAATATGTTGATTTCGAAGAGAATTGTGAGCCAAACAAGACTCATGGTATACCTTGAGTCCAACTTGTGACAACCTGTCCCGGAATTTTACGAAACAAAAAGGGTATTTTTGTAATTTCACTTTGGTTAGGTTCTTTTTGTTTAAAATTTGGTTTTTGGTGTTAAATGGTGTGCCAAGAAGCCCACCCCTAAATTGTTTGTCCCCGGTCGCCTCTTCCTAGCTGCCGCATGGCAGTCTCCCTGAGCTCCCTCTCTTCTTCTCTCTTTATGTTCCCCCCGAGCTGTCTCCCTCACTATCTCTCTTTGTCTTTCTTTCCCTCCCTCCGAGCAGCACACCACCCAACCACCACCATGTGGGCCTCCTCTCCCCCACCCCTCTTGAACTTCATCATTGTCACTCACCCCTATCACCCCGACTACTCAACTCAGTACTCACCATCGCGGCAGAGCCGTCGTCCCCGACGAATCTCTCGACAAGCCTCGTATCCCCGACTTTGGGTAAGGACCGTATCATGTCGTTTCATTTTAGTTTTTTAATTTCTGGTACGATCTCGAGCTTACACACGTGTTTGGGTGAGTTTTATACAGAAACCAACTCAGTAAAACCATTTCCCAGCTTTTCCGGCGAGGTCCGACGACTTCACGCCTTTTTCCGGTGAGATCGGGCCACGGTTGAGGAAACTAAGGGTAAGATTCGAATCCTTATTTCCCTAGCTTTATTTTGGTTTTTAAATCACTAAATCTGGTGATGTTTTGGATGAGAATGGAAGCCGGGGAGATTTGCGCAAAAATTCGGCTTTCTCTACCGTTGATTTCGGCGACCCAAGAATTGTACCGGGCTGATCCAATCTACAGCCCAGGCCTTCAGGCCGTTTGAGCTTGGGCTTTCGGCCCTTGTGGCAAACCCAAACCCCCATTTACCCCAAAACCCTATAAACCCAACCCAATTAGACTTTAACCCAAATCCCTTTTAGTTTGGCCTTTGGGCCGTATAGGACTCGTGCCTTAGGCCCGTTAACCTTTTTATTTTGATTTTTTTTTCTGAAATCCAAAGATCTGTGGGCCGGGCTTTCAAGCCCAAACCCATTAGAAACCTTTAACCCAAAACCCTTTGAAATCAGGCCTTCGGGCCTAGCAGCCTTTCGGCCCAAACCCACCAGCCCAAATCCGGCTGGAACCTTCCAAGAATATTCCTGGAACATTCCAAGGAATATTCTTGTGTTGACTTTTACGAAATTTACCTAGGATCCTTACTAGGATAATTCGACGTCCTGAATCCGTTTTTCCAAATTCAATAGTTTTAATAGTGTTTTATTAATTGTACCCTTTATGTGCTTAGAGGCAATTTATTGTGGTATTTCCGTCTTCGCTAGTTTGCATGGCTCTTCGACAATGAAGTATATGTGAGTGGATCCCTTCTAAAATGCATGTTTTATTAGTAGAAATGCATACATGAAAAACATGATTTACTGAATATGTTTTGTGAACATTTTATGAGAAATTGATTATCATGCTATACTGAGCTTATTTTGGAATACCATATTTTCTATCGAACCCATGTTCTTGTAGGGTATCTGATGTATAACTTTATACTATGAAGATGGCTTTTGAGATATATGTGCTTATGTTTAGAAAGACTATATTCAATGTTTTGTGCGTATCTAGTGATTACTGTTTTGCCTTCGGGTAATGATATTATTATTGGCCTTCGGGTCGGGTGATGTAGAGGCCTTCGGGTCGATTGAAGATATTATTATTGGCCTTCGGGTCGGGTGTTGTAGGGGCCTTCTGGTCGATTGAAGATATTATATTGGTCTTCGGGTCAGGTGATGTAAGGGCCTTCGAGTCGATTGAAGATTTATATATTAGGCCTTCGGGTAGGGTGATGTAGGGGCATTTGGGTCGATTATGATACCACTAGTTAGCACACTATATACGAGATACGTTTTGGAAAGGTTTTATGGTGTGCTAGGATTTTCGGAAAAACCTATTACAGATTATACTATTGAGTTTTCATAAAATTTTGGGGGTTAATATATTGATAACTGTTTTATTATATATATATATATATATATATATATTAACTTGGTTCACTCATGTTTGTTTTGGACCCCCTCAGGATTTAGAACTGAGGCGTACAATCCTGGCGACAAGGCACTTCCGTATCAGCATCTTTGAGTCCTCTCGGTGTAGGACCCAATCCTTGTTCATTCTATTTTATATTGCCTAATTTAGTGTTCTAGTGAGTTGTATGCTCTGAACACGTTCCTCAAATGCATATTAATTATATTTAAATTTATAAGTCTTATTTATTCTTGTTCTCATGCGTTCTAAATGACTTGCGTCACCTTCAGGTGTTGGCCAGCACATACCTACCCTGGTATTCGGGGAATATCGGGATCGGGACGTGTCACAACTTGTTTAAGGCCAAACACAATCATTTAGGCTTCCAAAATAGCATTTTAACATTTTTTAATTAAAATCGGACTCTTGGTTTTCAGTCCGATTAATGTCATTTGTTTTTGTTTTAATCACCTAAGCCTTCTAAGATGCCTAGGGGGTTGTAATCTGTTTATTTAAGCCAGTTGGCTTTTCATTTGTAACGATTTTTCAATCAACGCATGTCTTATTCATGACAAAAACGAAAAAATGACAAGCAAGTACGAAAAGAAAAGGCATTTTCTGGAGAAGAAATGAGTTCTTGTTGGAAGTTGGAGGTTATCGGGACTCTTATTGCTGTAATCCTTGTCAGTTAGGGTTAGTGTTTTACCGAGCATATAACTCTCGGTAAGGGTTTTGGGTTTTATCATGGATACTTAGTCATGATGTTCTTTTCCTTCAATTAAGGAACTTTGCTTTCTTAGTTTTGTAAATAGATTAGGAGTGTTTCAAGGAGTGATTGAAGTCTGTTTCTTCACTCATCTCCTCTATATATGTTTGAGTCCTTCTAAAGTTTTCTTTATGCAAAATATACAACACCTCTAAATTTTCACGTGGTATCAGAGCATGAACCCTAAATTCATGGCTTTGTTGTTCCCGCTGTGTGTTCTTCGTTTTTCTTCACGCCAAGATGGCTGAAGACAATTCTTCTGAAGCTAAAAGCTCATTGGCTACCTGAGCACAATCTGACGTTGAAGTTAACCCTAACCAACATCTCAGCTCTGTTTTGTTGAATTAATTCAACTACATTCCCTGGGCTCGGGCTATCTCTCTTGCGCTGGGAGGAAGATGCAAGCTAGGTTATATCAATGGTGCTATTAAGGCTTGGTTTGGTACTGAGGTGATTCTGAAAAAAGCTGGTATCAGAAAAAGCTGAGAGCTATTTTTGTGTTTGGTAAACATTCAGCTTCAGCTTTTTTTCACAGTTTTTGGTGAAAAAAAGCCAAAAACAAGAAGCTGCAAAACCCAGCTTTGAAAAACTGGCTTTTTTTCATATCTGTTTTACATAAAAGTTTACCAAACACTATAATACTGCTTTTTTTCTTTCAAAAACACTTTTACAAAAAAGTTTACCAAACACTCTGCTGCTTTATTTCACAGCTACTTATTCTCACAGCACAGCAGAAGCAGCTTTTTTTCAAAGCACATCAATACCAAACCAGCCCTAAGGCACCTGAAACTACTTCTCCTACCTATGAGTCGTGGCTATGTAAGGACCAATATGGAGTGTAGAATTGCTTAAATATTCAGCTATTCAGAATCATTTATGCACCTATGGAAGCAAGTCTAAGAGATGTGTATGGAAACCAAAACAATGATGCACATGTCTTTCAACTCAAGAAAGACATCTCAAGTCTGCAACAAGTAGGAAAACCCTTTGTTTAACACCTTGGTAGCCTGACAAGCATGTGGAATGAGCTTGATGTTTATCGTCCTCATACTACTGATGCTACTGTTTTAATCAAGCATGCTTAGGAAGACAAGATCTTCTAACTCTTGGCAAGTTTGGGTCTAGAGTTCGAAGACCTTAGAAGCCATATTCTGATGAACTCTGAGCTTTTTTCATTCTTTAGAGTTTGTGCCATCATCCAAAGGGAAGAAGTGAGGAAGAAAGTTATGAGTCAAGAGACTAAGACTAGTATATCTGAAACTAGGGCTTACATCGTTAGCAACAATCGATTTGATGCGAAGACCTACAAAGGAAAAAGGCCTGACTTAAAGTGTAATTATTGTGATACCATATGGCATACTAGATACAGGTGTTGGATCCTTCATCCTGAGCTAAAACCTAAGACCTTAAGGGAGAATAAGGGCTTCCAAAGGAGTCCGAGTTATTCTTCTCACAGAGCCAACCATGCAGCAATCTCTACAATTGAGAGAATGTCAAACTTCACGGCAAACTTCACAGCCATTCCTGCAGAGCTAATTAATCAATTTGCTGCTTTTCTCCAAAAAAGGCAGGTGCACAATGAGTGTGAAGAAGCTCCCGTATCTGAAGAAAAGAACCACACTACCTTGCTGGGAAAGTTTCCTGGTTTTCTAGCTGAAAGTGATCGTGTTCCACATAAAGATGTTCTAGGTATAATGAATGCATTTTCAACTGCCCTTAATGTTAGTAGTGAGCATGATTATTGGATCATAGATTCAGGTGTCACGGATCACATGACCAACCAACTTACTAACATGCATGATTTTAAGAAAATGTCCATTAGTTCTCAAGTGTGACTAGCCAATGGAAAAGGTTCACCAGTTGTAGGAAAAGGAAAAACTGTTTTCAAACTTTCTTGAGTTAGTAGCTCTTTATGCTCCTTCTTTTCCATTCAAGTTATATGTTAGAACCATCACAAACTCTCTAAATTGCCTAGCCATTTTCTCTCCCCATAATGTTGTTTTTCAGGACATCACCACCAAGAGGACGATTGGTGAAGGTTTCTTTTTTAATGAACTATATTATCTAGCTAAAGACTTCAATCAACTCAAGGCCTTCCAAGTTAGTTCATGTGTAGCTCAGAACCAATACCTTTGGCACCAACGATTAGCACATCCTTATGAAAAAGTGATGTTTTTTTTGTTTCCCAAGCTGTGTAAAGACCAGTTGCAATGTGACGTATGTCACTTGTCTAAGTTTGCTAGGCTACCTTTTGATCCCTCCTTGTCTAGGGCTAGTAATCCTTTTGAAATCATACATTCAGATATTTGGGGTCCAATCCTTGAGTCATTTGATGGATTTAAGTATTTTGTAACCTTTGTTGATGATTTTACAAGGATTACTTGGTTATATCTTTTGAAATCTAAGAGTGAGCTTGCAAATGTCTTCCAAGACTTTCATAAACTTGTTAGTATTATTCTCATCTAAGATTTGCATATTAAGGTCCGACAATGGCACTAAATATATGTATCATAATATGTCTCAATACCTAAGCATATAATATGTCTCAATACCTAAGCATTCATGGCATTTTACATCAAACATTTTGTGTTGGTACACCCTAACAAAAAGGGATTGCCGAGAGGAAAAATCGAGACCTTCTTGAAAAGACAAAGGCTCTTATGCTTCATATGCATGTACCAAAGAGATTCTGGTCACAAAGATTGCTTACAGCTGCCTACCTTATCAATAGATTCCATAGTAAGGTGCTAGGTTTCAAATCTCCCCTTGAAGTACTGAAGAACAAAAAGATCGACATTTCTCACTTAAGGGTATTTGGTTCTACATGCTTTGTTCACATTCAATCACCTCACCGTGACAAGCTTGATCCTAGGGCAATTAATTGTGCTTTTAGGGTTATTCATCTACCCAAAAAGGATACAAATGCTACAATCCGGTCACTAAAAGGCTTGTTGTCTCAAGGGATGTTAAATTTGATTAAACAACTCCTTATTTCTCAAGAAAAGTGGATGATGAAGGTCAGGGGGAGTCCTTACATGACTTGTTCCTTTTGCCTAGTATTCATCTCTGCCAAGACAATTAGGCAGTGCACGACACCCTAGTTGTGATACATGCGCCTACATCTTATGTACCTAATCCACCATCTCAAGTTGAAACTCGAAGGAATCCTTCAAGGGCACGTTAACTACCAGTGAGGCTTCATGACTATGTTACTTACAATGCCAAGTATCCTCTTACAGACTTTGTCACTTATAAACAGTTTTCACCCACTCATGCAACTTTCCTCCGTGCCTTAGACAGTTCGTATAAGCCATAAACATTTCAAGCAGCCAATGAGCATGAAGTTTGGAGGCCCTTCATGATAATAATACATGGAGTGTTGTTAGACTACCTAAAAGAAAGAAGGCAGTAGGTAGTCGTTGTGTGTATAAAACCAAATACAACTCATATAGAACTGTTGAAAGACACAAGGCTCGTTTGGTAGCTCGTGGTTTCATTCAGACTTATGGCTTGGGTTACAAAGAAACCTTTGCCCCAGTTGCCAAAATGAACACGGTACAAGTACTGTTGTCAGTTGCAGTGAATCAGTCTTGGCCTCTCTATCAAATGGATGTCAAGAACGTCTTCCTAGATGGTGAGTTATAAAAGGAAGTCTACATGAAAAGTTTTCTCTCTGATTTAGGGTTCTCTAATAACCAACCAATGTCCTTGTTCTGTGATAATCAAGCCACCATGCATGTTGCCTCTAATCCTGTCTTTCACGAGAGAACAAAACGTATTGAAGTCGACTGTCACTATGTTTGAGCACAAGTGCAATCCAAAGTCATCGTCACTCACTATACACGCAGTCATGATCAGTTGGCTGATATTTTCACCAAGCCTTTTCCTACTACTTAGTTTTTACAGATTTTGTCCAAGCTTGGCTCAAGGAATCCCTTCGATCTAGCTTGAGGGGGAGTGTTGGAAGTTGGAGGTTATCGGGACTCTCATTGCTGCAATCATTGTTAGTTAGGGTTAGTGTTTTACCCAGCATATAACACTCTGCAAGGGTTTAGGGTTTTATCTTGGTGATAGGAGCATATTCATGCGACTTAAATGGCTTGTTCTCGTACATTTACGTTATGTTTCTTTAGTTATTTTAGTCCTTTATGCTTCTTTCGTGTGTTTTTAGGTTCATATGGCTAAGGAAGCAAAAAGATGCATTTTGGAGCATTTTGGAGCAAAATCGGACTTGGATTGGATAGCTTATGTTTGGAGCAAAAGGAATGCACGAAATTAAAGACCAAACTATCATAACCACCTATCACCACATATCATTCATTTATCACTTATCATAATCATTCATTTATCACTTAACATATCATTCATTTATCACTTATCATATCATTCACTTATCACTTATCATAACCATACACTTATCACTTATCATACTCATAATCATCTACACATTTTAACCATTTAAACACATGCATTTCAACTCACATGCACACCCACCTCTTTCCACCTAATCCACATGCTTTCACAACCTAAATCACATGCACATTCACCCTAAATCAATCACATACACAACCTGCCATCATTTCTCCATCCTTGCCATGGCCCTTGCAAATCCATCCCATTTTCAGCCATTACACTTCCATCATTGCAGCCACCATTCATCCTAGTTGTCAATCACATACTTTCCCATTGTTTAATTCATCCACATGCATCTTTAACCAACAAACAAATCAGCCACAACACACAAACACACCCATGCCGTGCATTCCCATTCATTTCCAGCATTCCCACATGCAATTCCAGCTTTCCAACCTAGCCACATTCACATGCATTCACTCATAATCATTCACCAAACTTGCAGCCACATTTCCACCTATTCCTAGCTGTCATGTTCCCTCTCATTTACCTATAAATAAGCATGCATTGCAGCCACAATTCATTCATTCCATTCACAACACAACACACAACACAAAAACTGCCCTTGTGCCGTGCATTCCCTACCAATCCAAACACCATCACTTCCTTCTTTCTTCCACAAAACCTATCATTCTACATCATCCATAATCCCCCAAACCTCACCTTAAACCTTGTGCTACAACAACGAGGAAGAGAAGAGTGCCTAAACGTTCATACAATTCAAGTTTGAGTTGTTAGAATGTTTAGGTGTTTCTTTGATTTCAATGTTTAAATTCAATTCTCTTTGTTTTGTACGTATGAGGAATGGAAGAGAAGAGTGCCTAAACGTTCATACAATTCAAGTTTGAGTTGTTGGAATGTTTAGGTGTTTCTTTGATTTCAAAGTTATGAGGAACTAAACCCCCTTTAGCTAGGGGGTGATTCGAAACTATGTTTATGTTTGCAATATGAATTGATTAACTTTCGTTGGAATTTCATAAGTTGTGGATTCAATTTGTTTAACCGTTTGATTGATAACTTATTTATGTATGTTTATTGAGAATGCGCGCTTAATTTTCATGCATGAATATGACGCTAGAATATAAGTGAGTTTCACCTAATCGTTATGAACTTATATTCACAAGTAGTGGAGGTGAAGGGAAATCTATGAGATTCATGTGGGATTTCTAGTGACTAGCATGCATATACAATTCAAAATTTATATACGAAAGCAACGGAAGCATGTCATACATTTTATCAAAGCTATAGTCATGCAAATCCCCTTCAAGATGCATAGGTTTATATAAGATGCATCAAAAACAAAATTTATAAGAAGAACAAACTAGAGGTTTAGTTTTATACCTCTTGATCTAGATCTTAGACCAAGGATGGACCACCTCCAAGATCTTTGCTCCTCAAACTCCTTGAGCCTAGCCTCCCTCCTTGCTTCCTCCACTTTGTATAGTAAGTGCTCCTAGGTTCTCTTCAAGTTTCCAAAGATATGAAAACCTCTAAAGATCCTCACCCACTTTGTAATGAGAAAGATGAAGGAATAACCAAAAGGGTGTATAGATGATTAGTTAAATCACCCCCTTGGTGGCCGGCCCTTTGTGTTCAAGAGAGAGAGCTTTTCTTTTTCTCTTTTGTTGTTTTAGAACACATCAAAACCCTAATGAATCTTTCACTATAATGTTCCTTTTATTACATAAAGAAACAAGTCAACAATTCACCTTCTCTCTCCCTCTCTTTGGCCGGCCATATGTGTTTGGTTTGGGCTTTGGGCTTTTAATTATTTCAAGTCATCCAATGCTTGAATAAAAGCCCAATGGGTTTTGGCCCAATGGGCCTAATTAAACCCGAACGTTTCTATAAGCCCAAAACGATCTTTATCGCTTTTATGATTTCTTTAGACTTTCTAAATTAATCAAAACACTTAATTAATCCAATTAATTATTTCCTTCATCCATTAGTTACTCACTACAAGAGTGTATTGGTGAACAATCTTTTAGGTTCTAATTAGCAAGGCAGTGAAGTGATTGGCACCAATCCAATTGATTATATTTAATCCATACACTTAGTGAATTAAAACTTACTTTTAATTCACCTTCTTCTTTGATGACTACATTTAATCATCTAGAAGAACTCACAAGCCATGAGTGACATCTAAACATATATCATGGCTACCCAAGCTAATGTAGAAGTTTATTCGGAGAACCTATTCAGTTGGAATTACAATGTAATTCGATCCTTCTCTAAAACAATACTCTCAATCACATCACTAGGGTATGGATTTATAATGTCAAACCCCTAATGTGATTATTCCTTCTTATACGATTCAATTGAGACGTATAGGAACGTTTTCCTTTATTACGCTCGATACTTCGGCCGAAGATTCCCGAATCATATCTTAGAGTATTCATCCTTTCTTATCGAGGATTAGAGATTCCTTGTTGCACATTCACTTGCCTTCATGGCTAAGTGGCTTAACCCCAACGATGCCTTGGACACTCGCGTATGGAATGACTTCAACATAATCAAAGATTAAGTACTTAACCACAAGACAACGACGATGCCTCAGGTCAAATGATTACTTACATTATTCCAACCATTAGAGTTACTTGCTTGACATGTGAGTAGACCTCCATGCAAGTACTCTCGTTTGATTGTGTTCAGTGAACTCATTCCCTTAATGAGCACCTACATGCTTGTCTTAGTGTCGCTACACGAATGGGATGAGACTTTCCATCCTTCGAATTGAAGCAGACATAGTATGTACCGGTCTATGGATTGTCAGTATCCCTCCGACAATCCTTATGACCAAGAACCTTTTTGGACATGATGGTTATGAGAAGAAGGTCTCTGTAATCTAACATCATTAGGTTACTTCTTCCATCGATCCATTGTCCATGGATTCACTATTTAGGACATATTTTGTTTATTGAGATAGTCCTAATTAGTATCTTTGCCTTCCGATGTATAAGAGTCATATATACATCAATTCATTGTCCTGAAAGGTTTCTTCCAAAGATTGACTTTCAGGGCATATTTCCAACAATCTCCCACTTGCACTAAAGTCAATCACTAGTGTATCTTATACATGCTAGTTGAGTGAGCTTATGCTCGTAGGTTAACTTGGTTATGTATTAATCACCTTTTAATTTAAAAGGGATTTACTTATCAAATGTTTCTAAAACATTTTGATGATGTCTCTTTCTTGTGTTCGAATACTTTGATGAGACCTTGATTCCATGGCTTGAGCTATCGCCCCATTATGTCGTAGTATCCTACTAACGACCTTATGGTTTGGATTCAATCATTGGTTCTAAAAGAACCCCTTCCTTTCAAAACACCTTTTGAAGCAGTTTCTAAAACAATATATCGACATATATTTTGTTTGTATACTTTATACAAACTTTGCTCCAACCTTGAGACCATTGTAGTACGATACTAACAATACATTCATATGATTAGTTCTTCATCCATTATGAAGTTCCATTTGTTAAAATGGGTTATTTTCACTTTGGTTCGTAACCTAAGTGAATGCACGCTTCCAAAGTCCCACTCTGATGTTCCTTTCTTAAAGGCAATAATACTCTATCAGTTGCTTTGGTTCTGATCCTGGGATATAGTAATATCTTAAAGTGATAACCCATGGTTTTTCACTTTTGGATATCTACTCACAAGTCCATACATGTGTCCCTTTTTGTGATTTTATGACACATTCATTATAAGGGTTATGAAAGTGATTTTCTATCATATAGTAAAATGCTTTCTTAAATCTTCAACATTTGAGATTTAATTTCCCCATATAACTTCCTTGAGATAGCCTTTGTTATATCAATAAGTCCAATTCAAGTCTATACTTAAAATTAACCGTGTCATGTCTTGTCATTTTTCGAGTAACATCTAGGTTTGATCAAGTCTATCAAATAGACTTCATTCATATCTTGTTGCTCAAATTATGACATCACTCCCATTGGGCTTGTTGTAACTTAGCATTCATTCAAAACTTAACACTTAAATTTTTCTTGATTTGAATGCATATTACTCCCACTAACTTGTTTTGGATCTATTGACAATCATTGAGATCCATTAGCTTATTAATGATGTCTCAACAATTTTGAGACTATCAACAATACTAGCTAACACAAGTTATTTAAATGAATCATTTAAATGGTGTCATACACCATTCTTCAAGTTTTAGTCATACTAAGACTTTAATGTAGTCATATAAGAATTATCCAAGTCTTTAGTGAAAGCAAGGCTTCTACTAAGGATATAGAAACTCAACCATTCCTTCTAGGTGGTTGATATAATTCTTTATCAAAAAAAAAACTACATGGAGCGTTATAGTTACATAAGGTGACGAATTCGGATTGTCTTGTCGTTAAACTATATGTTGTGACTCATTTTGAAACTATTCCCTTTTGTTTCATCAACTTGTCCATATGCTTTGTAATTTAGCTTGTTCTTATAAAAGAGAATGATGGACAACTCCCAACATATAACCATTTTATGCTAGGTTGACGAAACCTACATTCAAAGACTATTCTTTAGAATGTTACACAACATAGAATATTAATGTTTTGTAGAGCTTGAGTCTTTTAACAATTAAAATTATAAACTCTCAATAATAGTCAAGTACTATTATTATTTAGACAACTATAAACCAATCATATTCAAGTTTATATCCAATTTCTCACCTCCCACTATTTCTCATGACTTTAATGAGAAATCATTTCATACATTCAAAAATTGTATAAACGTGGAGTATACGGGTTGAGGACATTGTGTAGTAGCTTTAAAACCTTTCAAGCTCATTTGTTTCACTCTTCACTAAGTTGATGTCTTGTTATTAAGTGACTAAAACCTTTAAACATTTTATTGATTTAGACACTTAAATTTTTGGTTTAAACACACTTGACATTTTAAAACAATTTTAAGAATGTCCAATTAATTGTTCAAAACTACTAATTGAATCAAGAGTGATCTTGATTATTGTGGTTTAAGTGATAACCGTATAAGAAACGTTTTTCTTATTTCTAATATCATTATTATCATGTATCTCATCTAGGATACAACAAGACAATCTTCAATTCATAACTTTACTTTAAGGAAATATTTTAGAAGGCATTCGTCACATTACATTAATATGATAACACAAACATTCACAATGTTTAACTTAAAAGGAATTATCTCTAAACATTTAGAGACTTATTTAAGTACCTTCAAACATTTAGGCATTAATAGTGGTCTTCCATCATATGAAGCCACATAATAAGTTCTTAACACAATAAGAAAGTTTAAAGACAATCTTTAAATGCCTAAACAAACTTCCCAAGTAGTAAGCAAAAACATGGTGACCGAACCCTTCTCCACTCTTTTATTTGCTTGTTCCTCTTCTACTTAGCTCCTCCACCTATATACAATTATATAAGTGATTAGCACTTTATATCAAATATAAATATTTAGAAGATCTAACAATTAGAATTGAAGATAAGAACATAAACCATACCTTGTGGCTTGTCCTTAAGAGTTGCAAGGTATAACCTGCAATTCCTCTTCCAATGTCCCTCCTTTCCACAGTGGTGGCAAGCCCCCTTGGGCTCCATTGCCTTCTTTTTCTTCACTCCCCCTTTCGGCTTAAGAGTGGGTGACTTCTTCTCCTTCCCTTTGCCTTTGCCTTGCGGCTTAGACTTGGAAGAGGATGGCTTGTTGTAGGCTACTGCAGAAGTCCCTACAACGTTCTCTTTTATCATAGTTTTCTCAGCAGTTACTAACATGTTTAGTAACTCAGAGAGAGTATGATCCATCTTATTCATGTTGTAGTTCATTACGAACTGTGAAAATGAATCAGGAAGAGAAGCCAATATAAAGTCCTGGGCCAATTCCCCGTCAAGTGGAGTACCTAGGTTCTCCAGTTGTTCTATGAATCCTATCATCTTCAGTACATGTTGATGCACTGGAGCCCCTTTGACCATCTTGGTCTTCACAAGTTCACAAACAGTGTTAAAGCGACGGTTGCGCGTCCCTTCACCATATAACTCCGTAAGATGGAGTATTATGGAAAATGCACTGTCCATGCCCTCGTGCTGTCTCTGTAGCTCCTCATTCATGGAAGCCAACAGATAGCACTTGGCTTGTGTATCATCCTCAACGTGCTTGTCATACTTAGCACGTTCATCCTCTGTGGCCTCAGGGCCAAGAGGTATGTCAGGAAGAGGCTTGTCAAGTACGTAAATGATCTTCTCCAATGTTAGGAGAATCTTGACATTACGATACCAGGTTGGGAAATTATGCCCCTCTAGGCAATGTTTGTCGAGTATTTTCGCGAACGTGCTTCCAACCATATCTAAATACATAAACAATAAAATAAATTAGTTTGATTGTTGATTAAGTCACACGATTCGGGTCTTTAAACCGAATGACACCACCCACCATTTTTGGCAAATTCCATATCCCTCAATAGAATCTGAGAGTTACGTTGAACTCTTAGCGGGGTATGGGAGACTCACCATTACCAAGCCCACCTCAGAATTATATCATGTTGGTTAGCAAAAATAATGATGAGAGAATAACACTTTAGTCATTTACAACTCTTGTAATTACCCATCTAGTTTGGCCTCTAGAGAATGAATGCCTCAGAATTATATCATGTTGGCACCATTGCACTTAGTTAAGTTATTCCCACCATGCTTAGTTTATGTAAAGGTTCAAGCATAACCTCAGAATTATATCATGTTGGTCATACTCGTTGTCTACACTCACCTCATCATATGTTTATGGACTCCTCCTGAATGTAAGCACATACTTTGTACCTCCCCATTATAGGGTGAAGTTGGTGCATGAGTCACAAACGATTGGAGCCCACCACGGTGGAAGGCCTACGAAGAAATGTTCAAAGCATCTCTCGCTTATCAACTTAATATTCTTTGTTGGTTGAGGGATTTTAAGGTCTCATCAATTTTATTTATTTAAACATATTCAAATAAATTGTCCTATTACAACTACTAGTCCAAAGTTAATGAAATTAGTAGCATATGATATCCCCACTATTCGTTTTCATAAAACAAATCAATATCAAAACATTTTTCAAAATATTGGAGATATATATAACTACTAATTGAAATCATTATAGTTTAGTAGCGTATGATACTCCCACTATTTGTTTTGAGAAAAACAAATCAATATCAAAAACGAATTTTTTTTAAATATTGGAAGTAACTACTACTACTACGGTTTTTGCAATCCTTTGAAATTGAACTTTATAGTTATCTTAGGCTCTTGGATGACCATGGACTTATTGGGTTATTGCAACAACGAGCCAACATTGTTGAATAAGATCTCGGGGAGGTTGTGTCATTTTAATTACGTGATTTTCAATCCAATTAAAACATTTTCATTGAGCCATTAGAAATGAAAGACAATCATTCATTGCTTATTAGGGCGTTGGACCCATTTAATCTTTAATCTCATGTCAAAACCCTCTTTTAGTTATGTCTCCTTACCAATAGTTAAAGAAACTCTAGTCTAGCACTAGAGGGAATCAACTAACTAAAAGAGATTAAGAAGTAATAAGAATTACAAACCGATTTGTACAAATTCCTACAAATTACACATACTAAGAGGGAGAGATAGATTAATGTCGAAACGTGACAAGGTCCAATTGAAACAGTAATTAAAACACATTCCCAAGGTTCAAACAATTTGATTTTAGCGCCTTAACTCATAGCTCAATTATCGTTTAAGGCATAAGTCCATAGTCACCCATTTTCTAACTACTTAATCACATTAAATAATTAAATGGGATGCAATATAATCAATTAGATTTAGTGCATATGGGCATAATTAAATGATGAGTTTAAACTTTAAACAAAATTAAAATCAAACATTTCAATTTTTAAATAGTAGGGGTCTTAATGCAAATATGAAAAAGTAAGGGGTCAAACCATAAATACTAAAAGTAATACCAAACTTTTCATGATTACAAAAGGACCCTCAAGTGGGAAAACCACTTGAGTTGGCCGGCCAAATGAAGGGGGAAGTGGGTAGGTCTCACCCACCTTACATTATTTCAACATAAAGAAGAAGAAAAATATATCTTGTTTGCCACTTAATTTTGCTTTAAGGACTTTAGGGAAAAGGGTGATGGAAATATATATCTAGACAAGTCTAGGTATTAATTTAAATTTTGGTGTAGGCTATGGATGGTATGTACATCATCCATAACCACAAAACAATGCATGTAAAACCATTTTCCCCAAAAACCAAACCATGAACACCAAGAACAAAACCATGAACATATTTTTCAAGATTTGTATGTTCTTGGTGATTTTTCAAACCCAAAAAACAAAAGTGACAAGATCACTACTTTCTAGCTTCAAGGTGTGTGTGTGAGGTTCAAAACAAAACACAAACACTAACAAAAATTCCCCATTTAGCCGAACCCCCTTTAAGGAATAAAACCCCAAAATTTTTGTTTCTAAACCCTCTTTTCATTCATGCATCCAAAACATTTTTGCATACATATCTTTCTCAACTATTGATACACCTTTTTCAACATTTGAAAAGACAAAAGATAAACATATTTTGAATGAAAAACAATTTAAACTCAAACTTCATTCATGCATCAAAAACACTTTTCTTGCATATCCTTTTCAACTTTTGATTTACAATTTTTCAACACTTTGAAAAAACAAAAGATAAACATATTTTGAATGAGGCAATAATATGACATACATAAAATTAAAACCCATATGCATAAAATCTAAAAGGACACATCATACATAAACCTTTGGCTCTGATACCAATTGAAGGGAAATCTATGAGATTCATGTGGGATTTCTAGTGACTAGCATGCATATACAATTCAAAATTTATATACGAAAGCAACGGAAGCATGTCATACATTTTATCAAAGCTATAGTCATGCAAATCCCCTTCAAGATGCATAGGTTTATATAAGATGCATCAAAAACAAAATTTATAAGAAGAACAAACTAGAGGTTTAGTTTTATACCTCTTGATCTAGATCTTAGACCAAGGATGGACCACCTCCAAGATCTTTGCTCCTCAAACTCCTTGAGCCTAGCCTCCCTCCTTGCTTCCTCCACTTTGTATAGTAAGTGCTCCTAGGTTCTCTTCAAGTTTCCAAAGATATGAAAACCTCTAAAGATCCTCACCCACTTTGTAATGAGAAAGATGAAGGAATAACCAAAAGGGTGTATAGATGATTAGTTAAATCACCCCCTTGGTGGCCGGCCCTTTGTGTTCAAGAGAGAGAGCTTTTCTTTTTCTCTTTTGTTGTTTTAGAACACATCAAAACCCTAATGAATCTTTCACTATAATGTTCCTTTTATTACATAAAGAAACAAGTCAACAATTCACCTTCTCTCTCCCTCTCTTTGGCCGGCCATATGTGTTTGGTTTGGGCTTTGGGCTTTTAATTATTTCAAGTCATCCAATGCTTGAATAAAAGCCCAATGGGTTTTGGCCCAATGGGCCTAATTAAACCCGAACGTTTCTATAAGCCCAAAACGATCTTTATCGCTTTTATGATTTCTTTAGACTTTCTAAATTAATCAAAACACTTAATTAATCCAATTAATTATTTCCTTCATCCATTAGTTACTCACTACAAGAGTGTATTGGTGAACAATCTTTTAGGTTCTAATTAGCAAGGCAGTGAAGTGATTGGCACCAATCCAATTGATTATATTTAATCCATACACTTAGTGAATTAAAACTTACTTTTAATTCACCTTCTTCTTTGATGACTACATTTAATCATCTAGAAGAACTCACAAGCCATGAGTGACATCTAAACATATATCATGGCTACCCAAGCTAATGTAGAAGTTTATTCGGAGAACCTATTCAGTTGGAATTACAATGTAATTCGATCCTTCTCTAAAACAATACTCTCAATCACATCACTAGGGTATGGATTTATAATGTCAAACCCCTAATGTGATTATTCCTTCTTATACGATTCAATTGAGACGTATAGGAACGTTTTCCTTTATTACGCTCGATACTTCGGCCGAAGATTCCCGAATCATATCTTAGAGTATTCATCCTTTCTTATCGAGGATTAGAGATTCCTTGTTGCACATTCACTTGCCTTCATGGCTAAGTGGCTTAACCCCAACGATGCCTTGGACACTCGCGTATGGAATGACTTCAACATAATCAAAGATTAAGTACTTAACCACAAGACAACGACGATGCCTCAGGTCAAATGATTACTTACATTATTCCAACCATTAGAGTTACTTGCTTGACATGTGAGTAGACCTCCATGCAAGTACTCTCGTTTGATTGTGTTCAGTGAACTCATTCCCTTAATGAGCACCTACATGCTTGTCTTAGTGTCGCTACACGAATGGGATGAGACTTTCCATCCTTCGAATTGAAGCAGACATAGTATGTACCGGTCTATGGATTGTCAGTATCCCTCCGACAATCCTTATGACCAAGAACCTTTTTGGACATGATGGTTATGAGAAGAAGGTCTCTGTAATCTAACATCATTAGGTTACTTCTTCCATCGATCCATTGTCCATGGATTCACTATTTAGGACATATTTTGTTTATTGAGATAGTCCTAATTAGTATCTTTGCCTTCCGATGTATAAGAGTCATATATACATCAATTCATTGTCCTGAAAGGTTTCTTCCAAAGATTGACTTTCAGGGCATATTTCCAACAGGAGGTTGCTTATAAACAATCGCGTTAAATGAATTCTTGGCACGAGTTTCATGCTCATCATAGTAACGAATGCCTCGTCAACACTTATAGTTTTCATAATGCTTAATGATCTTTGATTGTATCTTTATTGTGCTGTTCACATAAAGGACTTTTGGAGAATGTTGTGAATTGCGTTGCGCAAACCCATCCAATTCATTAACTTAAGGAAAACTTGACGGTTAATTTAAGCGGACCTAATTAACCCGGAGTGTTGAGTTTCATAATTTATCGAAAGACCAACTGAGAATCAATCTTGTATGCAAGTGTAACATGTGTGGAGAAGAACCCCTTAGCTAGCCTTCATTCCATTCATTCTATCACAAATTCATATTTACATTCTGCTTAGTTTATTAACTTGTTTTGTTATTTCAATTTTCGTCAAATCAAAACTCTCCCCCCCTTTACTTTATTGTTCAATTTAATTAGAAATCAATTTAGTTTGTGTTTTTAAAGTGTTTGAGTCTTTTGGTTTGTCTTAGTGTTTTAACGTTTAGTTTCGCATTCTTTGAGTCTAGTTTAGTGTTTTATATTGTTTTTACGTTTTTAAGTCAGTTTCCAAGAGATTAACAATCCCTCCTAATCCCCGGTCCAGAACGATCCCTACTTATACTTATACTACAATTGACAAAAAGAGGGTTTAATTTGTGTGCGTATAAATTCCCGCATCACTTGGATACTTAGTCGTGATGTTCTTTTCCTTCAATTAAGGAACTTTGCTTTCTTGTTATTGTAAATAGATTAGGAGTGTTTCAAGGAGTGATTAAGGGAGTGATTGAAGTATGTTTCTTCATTCCTATCCTTTATATATGTTTGAGTCATTGTAAAGTTTTCTTTACATAAAATATACAACACCTCTAAATTTTCACAGTTCTTGTATTATACAGTGCATGTCTTATTCATGAGATCATTTTCAACCATTGGGCTAAAACTTAAAATTTTTAGCTCAAAAAATTTAGGTTTTAGCCCAGAAATAGTTTTTCTGCTCCAACCCTTCGGGCCTAAATTTTTTAGTCTGAGATTATTAAAAAATAAATTTAGGCTAATTTTTAAAGTAATTTAAAAAAAAATTATGTACACTATCATAATTTAATTTCATGAATATTTTAACCTAAAAATATTTAAATTCTGATAAATATTGAAAAATCACTAAATATGAGTGAATTTTGAGTTAAATATTTTTTTTAATTATTTTAGCTGTTGAATTTAATTTGGGCCGTTAAATCTTTTTTTTTTTTTTTTTACCATTATATTTGATTATATTCAATCTCAGCCGTTAGATTCAATAAATTTTAAGAGATATGCCCATGTGGGTGGGGTCCCATTGGTGGTGCCCACACCATTTTCTGGGCTAAATCCTAGGAGGAATTTGGCTTTTGTTTGGCTTTTAGCTTTTAGCTCGCACATTTAGTATGGGTTGAGTTGGGTTTTTTTGTTGGGGGGGGGGGGGGGGGTGGGGGTGGGATTAAAACCTTAAAAATAGGATTTAACCCAAGGTTAGGTTTGGTCTGACAGAGGCTAATTTCTCACACGCTAGAACTTAGTAATTAAACAATACTAATTCCTAGACTTGAGGTTCAAGGATTAAAAATTGACGAACGTTTCGTGATATCATAATTTATTAGACTTAATGATAACAATAGTAACCGTTGATTTCTCGAATAATTTACTTCTGGACCATTTCGAATGAATTTTTGTACCGTGCAGACGAGACCTATTTATTGTGCAACATAGCTTGTCAATATGCAGGTCGAGCAGCTAGAAATTGAGGAACTTTTTGGCCAACTGTAAGGCCAGCAGCCTCTTCCGTGTCCAAGTCTTCGCTTCTCACCCCGTGAGGCAGTTTCCCAGTCGAAACAATAAAGCAGATTCGCTAGCGCAAGCTCAATCAGCTTCACACCAAAGTTGATACCAGGACAACCCCTCCTTCCGGTGCCAAATGGTAAAAGTTCAAAATGGTTTCCTTTGTAGTCAACTGAATTGAGCTGTCTATGAATCTCTCGGGCAAGAATTCTTTTGGATTCTCCCAACATTTCGGGTCACTTCCTATCATTTTTGCATGCACAAACACCATTGTGATGGCAGGAATTTTGTACCCTTCGATTCTGCAACTCTCTAAGGTTTCTCTTGGAACTAGTAATTGCACCGGTGGATGAAGTCTAAAACTATCCTTCAAGACCAACTTTAGGTACATGAGTTCGGACAGATCACTTTCTTCCACCTTCCCTTTTCCCTCCAAAACTTCTCTCACCTCGTCTTGAGCTTTCCTCAATGCGCGGGGATTCTGAATCAATTCAGCCATTGTCCATACCAGTGTGGGTGAGGAAGTATCAGTCCCCGCAGAAAACATGTCCTACAAGAAAAGATTTCACAATTATTATCCATCTCCCAAGGCGGCTGAATTAATTCTGTAAAACCATAGGATGGGACTCCAAAAGCTTAATTTGTGTGGAAAGGAGCTAACAATGTATATTAAGCTAACACAATATCATTGTGGTGATTGGATAAAGAAAAACAAAATCACAATAACAATTAAGTAACATATGTTCAAATGCAAGAAGAAAAAAATATGCAACATACGCTTAGAACACCCTTAATTTGGTCATTAGTGAGGGCGATTGTTTGACTTGGATCGTTTTGAACTTGAAGGAGTACGTCAACAAGATCTTCATGCTCCGGTTTAGGCCTTTTCGGATCAAGATGTTCCTCAATCACTCTGTCGTAGAGATTGTCCAAGCGTTTAGAAGATTTCTCTATCTTTTGATCAAGGCCATTGAACTTGTTTAGCCAAGTTATCCACGGTAAGAAGTCTGACAAGCAAAATTAAAATTCTACCAACAGGGCCCTTGCCTCTTCAGGCAACTCATGAATCCCGCTCTTTCCAATCCCTCCTCCATAATCATACTTTATACCAAACGCCGAACGACACAAAACATTGTTTGCCAACAAAAGTGTGAGTTCACTGATATTGACCGGACCCTTAGAATGCGCGATAGATTCAAGCAAAATCCAACCTCTTCATCCCTCACAGACTGAAACATTTGAACCGCACTAAGCAGTTCCAAGATCACAATCTTTCTGACCTCCCTCCAATGCTCCCCATAGGGAGTAAATGTCAGATTAACATAGTTAGCTAAACTTCTTTGCAATATACAAGGCCGGCCTACCTGAAAAAATGAGGTCATGTGTTTTGAAGATGTCTCTTGCTATAAGATGAGTAGACCACTAGAGTGGATACTGAGCCTAGTTGTAAAAACATGAGATCTCCATATTTGGCGGCTAGGCGCTCGAGGACGTGATGGGGTAAGCCCCCACCGGAAAGCTTGTGAAGGTTGCCAATGAGAGGCAGCCTCCTAGGACTAGGAGGCAGTCTCTTTGCATGAGAAGCAATACTTTTCTTTCTGTGTTTGATCAACAGCAAGAAAATAACGGGTATGAGGAAAACAAAGAGGAGGAGGAGTTGAGACGCCATGGCTAAGTTTCTGATGATGGAAAGTGGGATACTAGTAGGTATAAGTAGTTATATTGTCTATATAAATGGCAAGTTGACCATTGTGGAAATATTAAAATATTACGCATGGAAGTCACTGAGATCAACCGGAATTTGTATAATTGTTGATGGGAAAAAGGTCAACGACTTCAAATGGGATGCATGTCACTCACTACCTCATATTAACATAATCCTTATAAACAGAATCCTATAAAAAGATTTGCACGTTAGTTTCCCGCAAGTGTCACACATTTCTCTTTGAGAGGTGCTATCCACCTTCTTAGTACATAGGTGGATGACTTTTGTATTCATCTTGTAAGTATAAGGTTTTAAGTTTGACTCATATAAGTGGAAGGTATTTCCTGTTGTATAGCTTAGCCTAAATCTCTATTTTCTAATATCACTTTTTAAAAAACACTGCACGTAAGTGGTTTATATATAATTCAGTTGGCTAAGAGTATTCATTATGTACCCGAGAAACTCTTTCATCACAATTTATTAGATTATCTTATCGTTTGTGAAAAACAAAACTCATTATTGCTCTTCTTATGATATTATGGATGCAAATTTCTTCCTCCTTGATTTTGGACAAAATTGCACCTACAAAACAAATCACACCCAAGGTCAAGGTCAAAAGCCTCACGCGCCCATGTTGAATTTTTTTGGGGGGTGGGGGGGGGGGGGGGGCGGCGGCGCGGGGCGCTCTTTGGCCGAAGAACTTTTGATGCCACAGTTAGAATTTTGAGGGAAAAGTGTTTGGAGAATTTTGTAGTATTTTTGCAAAAGAATTGGAAGTGAACTTTGGGGAGAATGATGGGGTTTAAATAGGAGAGTGGCCAGGCTCCTTGGATGAGAGAGGACCGACCATCTAGCTCCCTTTGTGGGCTAGGTTCTTGATTTGTGTTAAATTGGTAGTTATAGAATAATTACCTAATCAATTGGCTAATTAATAGAATAATTGCCTAATTGATTAGCTAATCAATATAATAAAAAAAAAAAAAAAGGGAAGATTTGGGAGTTTACCTTGTGGAGAAGATTGGATGAGGATGGATGAAATAGGTTTTGAATTGTTACCTATTTTGGGCACTTTTGACTTGGTTGAGTGATGATTGCCCGCTGCTCGCGCGTAAGAATCCTGGTATGCCTCAAGGGTATTTTTGTCCTCTTTTACCCAAAAATCCACGTGTCATCTTGTGATTATTTTTGGCTTCATAAATGCCCTCACACCTGTTGAGCTGCTCGCAGAAAAGGCCAACAGGTTTAGAGATTTTCTTGCTTGTGGAAACTTTGGATTGTTTCTTATTTTGATGTTGATTCCCTCTTTAATTAGAAATTGGATCCTTCTAGGAAAGGGAAATAAATTTCTCTCAAAACTTATTTAAGTTCATCTTAAGTGGATTACTAAATCAACTTTGGAAAGCAATTTATTCTACCCTACAAGAGAGAGAAAGCTTAGAAGATATTTGTTCCCCTTCTTTAGCAATCTTCTACATCTTACCCGTGCAGAGGATCGCCTTTCGTTGCTTGCTTTGTCTTCTCCTCGCCGCACCGAGGTAAGAAAAATTTAATTTTTTTGTCTTCTTCTTGGTTAATGCTGTCGCGGGGCAACTGTCGGGGTGGTGCGGCACGTCAGCTGGCAGAGGCCAGGAGTCGGCTCGACATGGGCTGAGGAATTGTTGTGGCAAGGACCACTGCTTGGGCTACATGGCTTGGCTAAAGCCAAGGGTCGCTTGTGCTGCTGGGGCTGCGGATTGAGGCGTTGGGGCGCAATGCTAGACGAGCCGCATGGTTCATGTCTTTTGGGCTTTTATACCTGACGCGGGCTAGGCCGACGATTGAGAGAAATGAAGAGGTCGCGAGCTTCATGGGCTACCAGAATGCTGGGCATGCAGGTTTCCCACCTGTTAGTCCGAGAGAAAAAACAAAGGAAAAGTTAGTATGGGTTGAGCTCCCCTACTGAGTACCATGAATGACGTTGGCTGCTTAGTTCTCTTCGTTGGGAGAAAAGTGGGCTATTCCTGAAAGATTAGGTAAAGACGATCAAGGCAGATGCATTGGCTCGTTTGATCACTGTCGTTGAGCCTACTATGAATGAAGGTGGAAAAAAGAGATCTTCCCCGCCTGCTCAAGAGATGTCGGTCGAGAAAAAACTGAAGCCTTCCTCCGATGTTCGTGAGGGTCCGCCTGCTGCAGAGAGGCCTGTGATTAACATGACTTCTTTTAATAAGAAGAAAAATGAGGCTGCTAGATCTAAGCCTGTGGCTCATACCATGTCGAGAATGGCTAATGCAATTACTGATATGATTGATCAACGTAGAGGTTCTGTCATGTCCCCAGTGTCGAAGTTTGTACCAAAATATCCGTTAGGAGCTAAGTCTGATTCACCTTTGGAGAGGCTTGCTATTATGAAAAGCAATAAGTTTGACTCTGTTGCTAAAGTGGCGTTAAGGCCCACTTCTTCTGCTGCTGAGATTGATTCGCCTGCTGAGATCTGTGCGCTTTTGAAACCAGATTTGCTTGAAGATTTGGACGTTTGATTTTTCCAAATGGCTTGATTGCCTTTACTTTTGAGGCTTCTATTGGTGAAGTAGTCGGAGAGATTGGTGCCTAGGCTATAGTAGCCAGAGGTGAAGCACCAGATGATGCCGCTGTTGAGAATGTCGCGGCTGTTGAAGGTGTGGCGACTGAGTAGTCATGGAGTGTCTAGGTTGTCAAAGAGTAGTCTTCTAGGTAGTTTTTAGGATTTTCTTTGAGTTCCTTATTGCTTTTGCTTTGTTTGAACTCGTTCGGTCTTTGCTAGTTGCTTATCAATTTTGCTAGAAAATTTAATAAACTTGTTTCCTTCGTTTTTCTCCATCTTCGCTTCTTTTGTTAATACCCTAACCTTTAGACTTTATAGACCAGTGGTAGACATGCTACTTTTCTATAAGCAGACATGCCCACGTAGCCTATACAACCATAGATGTTGGTGTAGAACTTTGCAAAGTTGTTAGTCATAGGGTTGGCAACTAGATGCCTTACTTATAGAAGCAGACAAGTCCGCGTAACTACTAGGCTATTAACCTTGGCTTTCTTTAATTCCGTAGGTTACGTAGCAAGTATCACAACATTTTAGAACTTGGTGTAGGTTGCTCTGCGCTTGGCAGAGGTGAAGCTTATCGACTACGTAGCATGTCGACAGTGGATAAAGCTTCATATATGTATGCTAGCTTGTTTAACCTTTCACAAGAATATGCAGTTGTATAAGTTTAGCGCAGCTTTACTGCTTGAAGGGCAAGCCGTAGGCAGTCTTCCGGAAACCGTAGGCTATCTTAGTGCACTCGGTAGCAGCTTTAGGGTTCCAGGGTAGCCGTCTGTAGGGCGTACTGCGCAATGTGCCCCCTCCGTCTCTAGGGCCCGGTTCCCCGTAGATTAAGCTAAGAGACCAAAAATCCTTTAGTTAGCTAAGCCTTGAAAAAGACCATTGTGGCTACTTCTAGAAATCCCAGAGCAAGCCATCGTGCATCTAGTTATACTAAGGTAGCCAGGCTCATCCACATCTGGATATTCGGAGTGTAGAGTTTATCCTCCCGTCTTGGAGAGCTGACCCATGTGGGTGTCGGGGAATTGGTTTACCCTCTCACACTGGAGAGCATGGTTGGTCATTCGGGAGGCGCAATTCCTACAATGAGTTTCTAAGAAGGGCACGATATTCTTTTGAAGTGTAGGAGTGATCAATTGTTCTAAGCATGCAGCCGAGCCAACTTGTGATTACTTCTAAATTCCTCATTGAAAAACAAGTGAAACGAACGAGAACTTAGCTGTAAGATAAGAACTGCATAACAACTGGATAATCCTCGACTTGTGAAGTTGTGCCCGTCGAGCTGCTTGAGTATTCGGGTTTTAATGTAGTGGCAGGTCACACATGGTACTTCCTTAGATTGTAGGCGCTCCACTGTTTTTTGATCTTTTTGTCGTTTCATGGTGGCAAATGTGTAATTACTATTGCCTCCTACTCTGGTGATCTTGTACGAACTTTCCCAGATCGGATCCATCTTTTTTTAGCCTTCTCTACGGGCAGTGATGAAGGCTTTTCTTAGGAATAGATCTTTGGGCAGAAACTGCCGAATCTTGGCCTTTTTGTTGTAGCTGGAGAAGAGCTGTTACTGGTAGGCTACGATGTGGGTGATGGTCTGCTCGTGCTTTTCCTCTGCCAGATCTAAGCTTGTGGCCATCTTCTTACTATTCTGCTCAATGCTTGGTACTAGAGCGATGATACTTGGCTTGATGACATTGGAATGAATGATTGCTTCTGAGCCAAATGCCAAAGAGAAAGGAGTCTCACCAGTTGCTCGTCTTTTGGTGGTGCGATATCCCTATAGATATATGGATAGTTCGTCTGGCCATTTTCCCTTCTTGTTGGTGAGGGATTTCTTGAGGCAGTCAAGGATCATCTTGTTGGATGCTTCAGCCCGCCTATTACCTTGATGATATCTCGGCCTGGACATGTGCTGCTTGATGCCATACTTTTGGAAGAACTTCGCCATATTTTTGCCCACGAATTGCGGGCCGTTGTCGGTGACGATGGATTGAGGGATGCCAAATTGGCAAATAATGTTCTTCCATATGAAGTGCTCTATGTCATTCTGAGTCGTGGTCGTCTTGGGCTCTGTTTCTACCCATTTAGTGAAGTAATCGGTTGCCACAATCATCATGCCTTTGCCCCCAGTAGCAGGCGGCATAGGTCATACTAGGTCGTTTGCCCACTGCTTGAATGGTCAAAGATTCGTTTACAAGTGTAGCTCTCTGGCAGGCAATGATGGTACCAACTTGTAGCGTTGGTAATGGTCGTACTCTTGTACTAACTCCTTAGCATCTCGGTTCATGGTAGGCCAGCAATAGCATGTGTTAAGAGCTTTCGATGCTAAGGATCGACCTTTGGAGTGATTTTTATAAATGCCTTCGTGGATTGAGCTTAGAACCTTTAAGTCATCTGGAGGTGCTAGGCAACGGAGATGTGATCCGATGTAGGATTTTCAGATGAGAATGCCGTTCCACATGTTCTAGCGTGCTGCCTTGGTTTGGAGTTTCCTAGACTCCAATCTTTTCATGAGGAATGTGTCATTGACCAGGTAGTTTACAATGGAATCTTGTCAGTTTGAAGTTATACTAACCTGTGACACCTCGGCTGCTGGCTTCACATTTATGCTTGGCTCATCTAGATGCTCCACCGGAATAGAGCTTTTAAGTTGGTGGTTGAGGGCGGAGCCTAGGCCGGCTAGTGCATCCACGTGAGCGTTATCTGCCTGTGGAACTTAAGTGAGGGTGTAAGTCTGAAACGCCTCAAGTAGTCTGGCTAGTGATTAGCTGGGAATCAGAATGAATTGTGAGCTTTTTCACTGCCAAGTCTTTTGCTATTCGGAGGCCTGCTAGTAGGGTCTAGTACTCTGCTTTGTTGTTGGATGCTTTAAAGCCTAGAGTGATCGCCTGTTTGGGTATCGAATCGTTTGGGGTGATAAGGACTACGCATGCTCTCGAACCTTTGTAGTTAGATGCGTCGTCGACCTGCAAATGCCAGAAATCTCCATTCGGTGGAGCATGCGCAGCTAGGGCGTGCTCGTCTACCTTCGGGGCGTCTTTGGGCTGCTTTGTTGCGTCGTGAATGTGTGGTAGGGAGTCGTGGAGCTGGGGCCATGTTACATATAGTAGGAAATGCTCAACTACCGGTATTGGACCACTCTAGACCACGTGCAGCAGAGGGTGGTGCTTAACTGCTAGTACATGTTGCTCCTATGTAGAATCTTTTGGGGCGACGAGGACAAAACTTGGTTCCGAGTGTGTCATTCCAGTGTTCGTTTGCCTTTGGCGTGTTTTTTTGGGCTGAGTTGTTGCGTTTGTCAAAAAACTTTGCATTCGCCAAAGTCTACGCCTTTATCATCACGCTTCTAGATTGGGCGGAATAGTGCATCATGAGGATGACTGTGTGCGTTTGAAGGTAAAACTTGCGCTTCTGGGTTGCAACAACTATCGCTAAAGTTAGCTTTTGAATTTCTGATAGCATCAAGGAGAGCTTTTGAACCGTGGAATATAGGTAGTTGATTGTTGTTTTCCTTCTTCATGCTAGAATATGTTTAGTATAATGGCACAAGTAAGGGTGTCGAATCCACAGGGACTAATTGGACCTATATAATCACTTGTTTTGCAAGAACTCTTTACTAGAGAAATAAAACTAATCAATGTAGGCAGATTTGTTGTTGTAACTTGAAAGCATAAGGAAATGAAGTAAACACAAAATGAATGAATCAACAGCTAATAAAATGAGATAGTACCAATGGAGATGAAGCTAGGGATTCGATTTTACCATTGCTAACCCAAGGCCATGCTTGTTGAATCAGATTATACTCATCCATCTACCTATTTCTTGAGTTTGTTTCACTTAGATATGATCAACCATATGATGTGTGGATTTGATCAAATGTCTCTAATCATGAGCCTAATTGTGATGTGCAACTTTGGTTCCTAATCAAGAATATATAGTGCACAAGAAACTTTCACAAAACCAAAGGGAACACTCGGCAGGATGTTTGCAAAACATTCCCTTCATTCATTCACATATCCACCAAGATTATGCATGATGTGTGCTTTAATCTTGGCTAAACAACCTGTGGTTAATTCAAATGATGATCAAGCATTAAAATCAACACACTAAGTCACAATTAAAACGGAGAATGAAACAAGAAATAGATAGATTAAATGAGAATTCTGAATTAACTACATGGCAATCTTGCAAGGCTACATCGAATCCCTAGAGAGAGATTAGTTACACTTCATGTTTACAAAAGGTTTGACATAAAAATATATAACATGAGTGAACATAGGATTAAGAAGAAAGAACCCTTGAAGCAAAACTGATGTCGAAATCCCTTAAGAGTTGCCTTCGGTGTTGGTGCTCCAAGTGTGTTGTAAATGAAGGTGGAGCGGCTAAGGTTGAATGGTTTCTGCGAATGGGAGAGTGTATGGAATGGAATGAAGCCAAGAAGAGATTGTGTAGAAATGGAAGGGGATTTGCGGCAAAGGGGAAGATTGGATGTGTTTGTGGTGTCTTGTGTATGAAAATGAGATGAGATTTTTGTGTATGAATGCATGGGTTTTTATAGGGGGAATGGGAGAATATGTGGGTGATTGTTTAAGAGTGAATGTGGTTGTTATGATTGAGAGTGCATGTGGATGAAATGATGAAGTAGGAAGGTGGAAATGCATGTGTTGAATTGGTGGTGCAATGATGAAAGAGTAAGTGCATGTGTGTGTGAATGGTGGTGCAATGATGAAAGAATAAGTGCATGTGTGTGTGAATGGTGGTAGCTAGGGTGAATTATGATGAATGCATGTGGAATAAAGATGGAGAAGGTGGTGTAATGATGAAGGATTAAGTGCATGTGTGTGTGAATGGTGTTTCTTGATGGTTTTGGGGTTGTGATGCATGTGAATGCATGTGGCTAAGGGTTGTTGATTGGGCTAGAGGTTTTGCATGGCTCAAAGGATTGTTTGATTGGGCTAGGCCCTTTGTTTTATGTCCAAAGTGCATACAAGGCTTTCAAATTCGTCCAACACTTTGGCTCCAAGCATATGCTATCCATTCCAAGCCCAATTTTGCTCCAAAATGCTCCAAAATGCATCTTTTTGCTTCCTTAGCCATATGAACCTAAAAACACACGAAAATGGCTTAAACTACTAAAACAATTATGAATTAACAACATAGATGCACAAAAACAAGCTAAGTAAGTCGCCTAAATATGCTCCTATCAAATTCCCCCACACTTAGCTTTTGCTAGTCCTCGAGCAAAACAAAATAATAACAAATAAACAAAACGACACTAAACAAGTAAAACACAACCTAAACCTTCCAACAACCGTCTTAGGGATTTCCAATGCACATGACAAGTTAAAAATCATTATTCTCACAGATTTTAGCCATCTTTACACTTAAGTACATTCTTAATCATAGTCACCACATACTAGTTCACAATTAAGCAATTAAAACACATTTCAAATGTAGTAACATGCTTTAGAGAATTTACTCAATTCCTTACTAGAATGCACTCTATTTTCACATAGATTTTCTGACGACACACCCTACACTAGTTATATGTGAGAGATTGATGTAAACATGAAAGACTAGTATCTCACACATGTTATAACAAAGAAAGCATTTTCTGGATTTACGATAATGACATGAATATGATCTCATGAATGGAATGCTACTACTTAGAATGAGAACCAGTGATTCCATAAGCTCATATCAAATCCAAACTCCACATTATTGAACACATAACGATCAAGATAGAAGTCAAAGGGGTGTAACGGGGCTAGGGTACTGGTTAACAATGAAAGGTGAAGGATAAACAAACATTCTTAAAGCAATAGTGAGCAAAGTATTGAATTAGGCACTTAGAATTCCCTTTAGAGCGCGGAAAACAACTTTTAGACTAATAGGGGAAATTCAAACAACTCTTATTTTTCTTTTCTTTTTCATTTTTTTTTTCAATTTTTTTTTCTTCTTTTTTTTTTTTTTTTTTTTTTTTTTAGCCGTGCCTATGGCACAACAACTCTCATCAATAATCCTTCCCCCACACTTATTTTCTGCAACATATTAATCAAAAAGGAATTCATTTTCCGCTATGCTTACTATGCTTTAAGAACAAAGGCATGGATGGTCCTATTCTAGGCTAGGTAAGGATAACATGGGTTAACAAAGAACATAGGCTAAACAAGGCTCAAAGGGGTTAAAACTTACAACAAATACGAAATATGGGAAGTAAGGCTATTTGGCTATGGTGGCAACTACACAACTTTATCTTGATATATGTTATGCAATTCAATGTCATGCTTTGAATGAAATGGATATAAGTTCTAGCATTTAGTTCTATCATGATACAATTGCATTCTAAGTAGCAACCAAGCAAGGAATAATGAGATCATGCAACAACTTTAGAAAACAAAGAATCACAGAAAATAACTCTCCAAAGAAGGTAATGGCTCGAGTCTCACAGGGTTGTAGCGTTTGTTTGAGTTCCTTCCTTCAAGCATGTCACAAATTTTTTATTTTATTTTTATGATTGCATGTGAAGTCATACATTATAACTATAACCAAGCATATACCAAGAGTAAATCAAACTTTCATCCATGTTTATAACTCTCTTTAACAGTCATGCAATTACAAACCAAATCCTTATCATTGTGTTGGAAGGTACCCTAAGACACAAACACACAAAAACGACTCAAAACACTCTTTTTAGGCTTTTCAAAACATGTTTTTTTTTTTTTTTTTTTTTTTTTTTTTTTTTAAATTTTTATGTGATTTTCGGAGTTATAAAAACAAAACATTCTAAAACACAACTTAAAAACATTTAAAACAGCAAGGAACAACACTTGAAGTTATGGGTGATAAAATTCAACGAATTTGCATCAACAAACTTAGTTACCCCCCACACTTAAATCAAACATTGTCCTCAATGTTTTAAGCATAGATTCACACAAAACATAAGTAAACACACAAACAGCACTAAACATACTAAACATGGCAGAATGTAACTAACAAAGAGAAGAGTTTAGGGACGCAAATCTGGTTATAGAGTGTAAATTCCATCTTCTCCTTGGTAATTGCATTGAGGCATTGATCTTTGTGATTCCACAGGCTTACTCTTGAACTGGGCTGGAGGATTCTTTTGGTCTCCTCCAACTCGTTGATTTTCCTTTGTGCTACTCTTAAACTGGGCAGCAGGAATCTTTTGGTCTCCCCCAAAGGTCTGAGCTTCCTCCTTTTATCTGTTTCTTTGTTCAATCTCTCCAATTCGTATTGAAGAGGGTTAGAGGATAGCTCAGCATTGCTTGTCTCTACATGCTTCAATGCCCTACTTTCACTTGCCTTACTTACTCCCCTTTGCAGAAGTGGTCCCTTCTCTGGAAGTGTATCAACCGTTGAAGATGACTACTCGAGAGCAACGCTAGGTAAGCAATCAGGAATAGATTCCAGGCAGTTGGCCCCAGAACAGAAGACTGACTCCAAGTGCCGGCTGATTGCTTCTTTTACTTTGCCATGCGAGTAAGAACAAGGACAAAGAAACAGACAGGGAAAGAGCATGATATGAGATACCTTTGCTTTTGACCTTGATGATATGAGATACCTTTGCTTTTGACGAAGCGGTGAATGACTCAGCACACTTCAATCCGCCGTTTCCTCCTGGGTCATCTGTACTCCAGGCATCTGGTATCATCTTTGGGGAAGAAGAAAGAATTGAGTATTTCGAAAGGCTTTGCTGGGAGTGCGCCCTCAGAGGCGAGGGAGAGTTGGGCATTTTCTTCAGGTTTTCCTTGCCATAAAAGACGAAGGTCGACATATATAGAGATAATATCAAGTGGTGGTACTGTTCTTTTACCATTGTCGACAAACGTTTTGATCCCGCAAATCCGGCTTTTTGAAATAGCAGGCGCCTCTTCGATTTCTGAGCGACGCCCCTTCGATTTCTGAGCAAACGTCCCTTTGCTTTCTGAACGACACGTAGTAGTGCGGATGCGGCTCCTTTTGACAAAGCTGCACGCGTCTTCTGAAAAGCAGAGAAAGCGTCGCCGGACTTTGCGCTTGTTGGCTAAAGATGTGTAGTTGCGATGATGGCTTCCACGTGTTTTCAGCTTTGTCAGAAATCTTTTGACAAAGTTGAACGCGTTTTCTGAAAAGCCGAGGGAGCGTCGCCTAACTTACGCCGGAAAATCCGGCTCTTTGAATCGGTGGACGCGTCGCCTTGGCTTTTATAGAGCTATCGATCACCGCCAACATACACACTCTGAAGATCTCCCATTCTTTGAAAATCGTCTCCGGCCCTTTGAAAATTTACTCCCTCCACCCCTTCTCTTTGAACACTTTTGAAAAAAATGGCAAACTCATCGAACCTTAGCTTAGATTTGAGTCTCAGCAGCGATCCGGTTGCGCCCCGTCAAGGTAATGTATGGCGCCCTTCTTTTTTATCTTCTAACGGTCTTCTTACAGGTGAAGACTCCGTGATGCAGGACGCCACAACAGCTACAATAGTAGCTAGGAACCTCCTTACTCCAAATGATAGTAGGCTGCTGTCAGGACGGTCCGATGAGTTGGCCGTTCAAGAGTCCCTCGCACTTAGTGTTCAGTGTGCGAGCTCTGTGTCCAACATGGGCCAACGCCTGCTTGCCCGCTCCCGTCAGGTGGAATCATTGATGGCAGAGGTGGAAAGTCTTAAGTAAGAGATACAGCAGCTTAAGTACGAGAATAGAAGTTTGCATGTGCTTGCAAATAACTATTCGTCGGGCATGAAGAGGAAGCTTGATGAGCTGCAAAAATCTGAGGGTCGAATTCACAGTGACCGTCAAAGGCTTGCGGCTTATCTCCAGAGGCACCTTTTTCCTGGGTCATCCAGCGTTTGGCCAAGTATTGAGGCCTGGAATGCTCTAGCTCCGATGCCTCCTGCTTCGATGCCTTCCGCTCCGACGCCTTCTGCTCCGACGCCTCGTAGTGGGGCTTCACGTAAACATCCTTTGTGAAGGCTCCATCTTTCTGCCATGTTTATTTTTATCCTTTTTTTTTTTTTTTTTTTTTTTTTTTTTTAATCAAATCAAACGGCATGGAATTGATCTTTGAATGGAGAGTGATACTTGAAATGATCCGGAAATGGTTTAAATTCTAGAGTGGATGCCTGAATCATTAACAACATATTAGTATAAAAGAAAATTGAAATTCGGGGAGGCGGCTTACCTTTGTGCTCCGACATGAACTTAAAAACACCCCTTCGAAAGTTATGACATGTCCCGTGTCATAAAACCCTTTTTCATAGCAACCCAATAGTTTGTCTACAAACATAGCCCTCATATACATTTGTATTAGTAAGCAAAAACACACTTAACCAAAACTAACACAACTAACACAAAAAAAAAAACACACAAACCTTCCATCCCACACCCAAACCTAACCAAAGCATTGTCCTCGATGCTTAAAATTGTATGTAATGCAAGTAGGCAAAGAATATGGAATGGTGACAATATAAACACAAAATGAGGAAAGAACACAAACCACACTAGGTTGCCTCCTAGTAAGCGCTTTATTTAATGTCTAGGCAAGACATGGTAGCTTGTTCACGGTGTTGTAAACTCAAGAAAATCTACAACTTGATAAACTTGCTCTTCCTCCACTTTCTCCAAATATGGTTTCAATCGCTGCCCATTGACTTTAAAAGAGGTGCCATTCTTCATGTTCTCTATCTCCACAGCTCCGTGGGGAAATGTTTGCAGCACCTTAAATGGTCCCACCCACCTAGACTTCAATTTACCTGGAAAAAGTCTCAAACGTGAGTCATACAACAGTACTTTCATACCTTGGTGAAACTCCTTCCGTAGGATGGCCTTGTCATGATAGAGCTTAGTCCGTTCCTTGTAGATTTTGGCATTCTCATATGCTTCATTTCTGAGTTCTTCCAACTCATTAAGTTGGAGCTTCCTTGCTATTCCAGCATCCTTGTAATCAAAGTTGAACTTCTTGATGGCCCAATATGCACGGTGTTCAAGCTCCATTGGCAAATGACAAGCTTTCCCAAACACAAGGCGATAAGAACTCATGCCAATGGGGGTCTTATATGCTGTTCTATATGCCCATAGTGCATCATTCAACCTCAGTGACCAATCCTTCCTTGTAGGGCTTACGGTCTTCATCAAAATGTTCTTGATCTCCCTATTGCTAATCTCCACTTGTCCTGAGGTTTGAGGATGGTACGGGGTTGCCACTTTGTGGTTGATGTTGTACTTCTTCATCAAGGATTCAAAGGGTTTGTTGCAGAAATGGCTGCCACCATCACTAATAATAGCTCTTGGGGTTCCAAACCTACAAAAAATCACATCTTTAAGAAAATTCAAAACAACCTTATGATCATTAGTTATTGTAGCAATGACTTCAACCCATTTGGATACATAATCTACTGCCACTAATATGTATAAGTAACCAAAAGAGGATGGAAATGGTCCCATGAAATCGATTCCCCAAACATCAAAGAGCTCCACCACCAAAATGTTGTTCAATGGCATCTCATTTCTTCGGCTAATGTTCCCCATTTTCTGGCACCTATCACACTTAGAACAAAAATCAAAAGCATCTTTGAATAAAGTAGGCCAAAAGAAACCAGATTGTAAAACCTTTAGAGATGTCTTTTTGGCACCAAAATGTCCTCCACATGTCAATGTATGGCTGAACGTTAGAATGCTTTGTTGCTCACTCTCTGGGACACACCTCCTAATGATTTGGTCAGGGCAATATTTAAACAAATATGGTTCGTCCCAAACGTAGTGTTTTACCATGGCAAGGAACTTCTTTCTTTCCTGAAAAGAAAGGTCATTTCTAATTATACCACAAACAAGATAATTAACAAAATCAGCATACCATGGTTCTTTTTCTTGAATAACAAGGAGTTGTTCATCAGGAAATGATTCATTTAGAGGCAAAGGTTGTCCAACTCCATGGTTTTCATTGAGCCGTGACAAATGGTCAGCCACAACATTATCACTTCCCTTCTTATCTCGAATTTCCAAGTCAAACTCTTGTAGTAAGAGTATCCATCTAATTAAGCGTGGCTTAGCATCCTTTTTTGTCATCAAGTACCTAAGGGCTGCATGATCAGAAAACACAATAACTTTAGATCCAACAAGATATGACCGAAACTTCTCTAAGGCAAAAACAATAGCAAGCAACTCCTTTTCAGTTGTGGAATAGTTAAGTTGAGCATCATTTAGAGTCCGGCTTGCATAGTAGATCACATGTGGGAGCTTGTTCACCCTTTGCCCTAAAACTGCACCAATAGCATAGTCAGAGGCATCACACATTAATTCAAAAGGTAAAGACCAATCTGGTGCCATAATAATAGGGGTTGAGGTTAATTCATGTTTCAAAGTATTAAATGCATCCATACAAGCTTTATCAAAATGAAATACAACATCTTTAGCTAACAGATTGCATAATGGACGAGTGATCATTGAAAAGTTCTTAATGAAACGACGATAAAAACCCGCATGTCCCAAAAAACTTCTTACTCCCTTCACGGTTGTGGGAGCTGCCATATTGGTGATGATGTCAATTTTGGCTTTGTCCACCTCCATTCCTTGGCTAGAGATTACATGCCCCAACACAATTCCTTGTTTCACCATAAATTGGCACTTTTCCCAATTGAGAACCAAATTTGTTTCCTGACATCTTTGAAGTACTAAAGAGAGATGGTTAAGACATTCATCAAAAGAGGAACCAAACACTAAAAAGTCATTCATAAATACCTCAATGAATCTTTCTACCATGTCAGAAAAGATTGCCAACATGCATTTTTGGAATGTTGCTGGAGCATTGCAAAGTCCAAAAGGCATTCTCCTATATGCAAATGTGCCAAACGGGCAAGTAAAGGTAGTTTTCTCTTGATCCTCCGGAGCAATTGCAATTTGATTGTAACCTGAGTAACCATCAAGAAAACAATAGTGTGAGTAACCTGCCAATCTCTCAAGCATTTGATCTATGAAAGGCATAGGAAAGTAATCTTTTCTAGTGCTAGAATTCAACTTCCTGTAATCGGTGCAAACACGCCAACTAGCCGTGGGCTTTGTGGGCACAAGCTCTTTGTTTTCATTCTTCATCACCGTGATTCCCACCTTCTTAGGTACCACCTGAATAGCACTCACCCATTTGCTATCAGAAATGGGATATATGATCCCCACATCTAACAACTTCAACACTTCATTCCTCACAACTTCCTTCATGTGTGGATTGAGCCTCCTTTGTGGTTCACGGGTTGACTTTGCTCCTTCTTCCAAAAGAATCCTATGCATGCACATGGTAGGGCTTATTCCCTTGATATCTGCAATAGACCAACCAATAACTGATTTGAACTCTTTTAACACCCTAATTAGTTTATCTTCTTCATTTGGGGTGAGGTCAGAAGTTATGATAACTGGAAGAGTTTCAAATTCAGCTAGATATGCATACTTTAGATGTGGTGGAAGTGGTTTAAGTTCAAGTTTTGGTGCCTTAACAGTGGAAGGGGTTAAATGTGACCTCGATGGTTCTAAAGGCTCTAAAAGAGGTAAAATATTCAAAGGATATGGTGCCAATGCTTCCAAGGCAGCTACCTCTTCCATGAGTGCATCTTCTTCATCAAACTCATCTTGAGATTGACTCAAAACAGTTTGTAATGGTTCATTAGATTGTGCCTGCAAGAACTTAGAGAAAACAAGCGAATCAAGCACATCAATGGCATAACAATCAAGAGATGAAGAAGGATGTGAAAGAGACTCAAACACTTTGAATTGAACGGTCTCTCCTAGCACTGTCATAGTGAGGAGTCCATTTTGCACATCAATGATGGTCTTGGCCGTGGCCATAAACGGTCTCCCAAGCAAAATAGGCAATTCTCGGTCATGTATAGGAGCTTCTTCCATGTCCAACACTACAAAATCCGCAGGCAAGATTAGTTTATCAATTTGAACTAGAATATCCTCTACTATACCTCTTGGATATTTCACGGATCTGTCCGCAAGTTGTAATGAGATGGTGGTGGCTTTCAATTCCCCCAAACCTAGTTGAAGGTATACGGAATAAGGCATTAAGTTGATGCTAGCACCTAAGTCAAGCATCGCCTTCTCTACCTTCTTGTCTCCTATGGTGATGTTGATAGAAAAACTTCCTGGATCCTTGAGCTTTGGTGGAAGTTTTCTTTGCAACACGGCACTTACATTCTCGGACACCACTACCTTCTCATGTGGTCTATACTTCCTTTTGTAGTTGTTTAACTCTTTGAAGAACTTCCCATAAGCTGGCATGTTCCTAATGACATCAAGCAAAGGTAAGTTAACATTTACCTTACTTAGAATATCAAAAATCTCCTTAAATGACTTATCCTGCTTGCTCTTGGCAAGTCTTCCAGGGAATGGTATTGGTGGAGTGTAAGGTTTCTCGGCCTTGTGAAGATTTGGTGCTTCAAACGAGGGAGTAGCATGGCTTGGTTCCTCATTTGGTTTCTCATTTTCTCCTTGAGTAACCCCTGCATTCACATGATTAGATTCATTAGTAACTTCATTGCCAACTCTATTATTGATAACCTTACCACTTTTAAGTGTAGTGATTGCTTTGGCTTGCTCTTGGTTCCTTTGGAGTATCACGGGTTGGCTTGGAAACTTTCCAACCTCTCTTTGGCTCAAGGCATCTGCAATCTGCCCCAATTGTGTCTCCATTTTGGTTAGAGCCGTCGAATGTTGTTGGAATTGCAAGGTATTTTGGGCTAACAATTTAACCGTATCTTCAAGTGTAGGTTTTGGTTGGAAGTTTTGGAATTGATTGTTGTTCTTCCACGAAAGATTGGGATGATCTCTCCAACTTGGGTTATATGTATTGGAATACACATCATTCCTTGGCCTTTGATTGTAAGAATTCATGAGGTTCACTTGCTCTTGGACATACTCGGGGTAAGCCTCCCTAGATGGACATTGATGAGTAAGGTGGCTTGGTATGTTGCAAATGGCACACACTTCACTTGCTTTTGGCACCATGTTGAGCACGGATTCAAGCTTCTTTTCTAGGTTAGCTACCTGCAAAGAAAGATCATGATTAGAGCTTGTTTCATATACTCCAACTCTCTTACCCCTTACATATTTGTGTTGAGCATTAGATCCCAACATCTCATAAATGTTATATGACTCTTGAGCATTCTTTTTCTTCAAAGCTCCACCTGCTGCATTATCAACAGTTGATTGACATGTTTGGGTTAGTCCATCATAGAAAATTTGCATTTGTAAGTGAAGAGGTAACCCATGGTGTGGACATTGCAACAAAAGGCCTTTAAAGCGCTCCCAACACTCATTGAAAGGTTCTCCATCATCTTGTTTGAAGTTGAAGATTTGTCCCCTTAATGTGGCTGTCTTTTGAGTGGAAAAGAACTTTTCCAAAAACTTCTTAGCCACGGCATCCCATGTGGTGAGTGAACCAGGTACTAGAGTCATTAACCAACCCTTGGCCCTATCTTTCAAGGTGTAAGGGAACACTTTCATCCTCAGATTTGCTTCACTTACTCCCTGTAAAGGTAAACCACTCACAACATTGTAAAATTCTTTAATATGAGCTAAAGGATCTTCATTAGGTAAGCCATAAAAAGAAGGAAACATATGGAAATGTGAAGATTTAAGATCATAGTTTCTAGCTTCTGTGGGCAGCAAGATGCATGAAGGTGAATTTGGTATGATTGGTTGAGCAAAATCCTCCAAAGCTCGAAGATCATCTTGGTTGCCCGCCATCTCTTCTTCTCTTTCCCAATTAAAGAGCTCAGATCCTTCACTTGTTGGACTAGACGGTTTCCCTTCCTCTTCTTCACGGACAATGGAGGAACTTGTTGGCACAAAGCTTTCCAAAGTGTTGCCCTTTAACCGTTCAATTCTTTGGCCTAATTCAACAAGTCTATTTGACATATACTACCTGAAACAAGATAAAACAAGTTTGAATAAAAATCAGAAATCTACTTAAAATGAAAAGAACAAGTTTTAATATCAAAACAAGCAATTATAAGGGACTGAAATTAGTCCCCGGCAACGGCGCCATTTTGATTGTTGTTTTCCTTCTTCATGCTAGAATATGTTTAGTATAATGGCACAAGTAAGGGTGTCGAATCCACAGGGACTAATTGGACCTATATAATCACTTGTTTTGCAAGAACTCTTTACTAGAGAAATAAAACTAATCAATGTAGGCAGATTTGTTGTTGTAACTTGAAAGCATAAGGAAATGAAGTAAACACAAAATGAATGAATCAACAGCTAATAAAATGAGATAGTACCAATGGAGATGAAGCTAGGGATTCGATTTTACCATTGCTAACCCAAGGCCATGCTTGTTGAATCAGATTATACTCATCCATCTACCTATTTCTTGAGTTTGTTTCACTTAGATATGATCAACCATATGATGTGTGGATTTGATCAAATGTCTCTAATCATGAGCCTAATTGTGATGTGCAACTTTGGTTCCTAATCAAGAATATATAGTGCACAAGAAACTTTCACAAAACCAAAGGGAACACTCGGCAGGATGTTTGCAAAACATTCCCTTCATTCATTCACATATCCACCAAGATTATGCATGATGCGTGCTTTAATCTTGGCTAAACAACCTGTGGTTAATTCAAATGATGATCAAGCATTAAAATCAACACACTAAGTCACAATTAAAACGGAGAATGAAACAAGAAATAGATAGATTAAATGAGAATTCTGAATTAACTACATGGCAATCTTGCAAGGCTACATCGAATCCCTAGAGAGAGATTAGTTACACTTCATGTTTACAAAAGGTTTGACATAAAAATATATAACATGAGTGAACATAGGATTAAGAAGAAAGAACCCTTGAAGCAAAACTGATGTCGAAATCCCTTAAGAGTTGCCTTCAGTGTTGGTGCTCCAAGTGTGTTGTAAATGAAGGTGGAGCGGCTAAGGTTGAATGGTTTCTGCGAATGGGAGAGTGTATGGAATGGAATGAAGCCAAGAAGAGATTGTGTAGAAATGGAAGGGGATTTGCGGCAAAGGGGAAGATTGGATGTGTTTGTGGTGTCTTGTGTATGAAAATGAGATGAGATTTTTGTGTATGAATGCATGGGTTTTTATAGGGGGAATGGGAGAATATGTGGGTGATTGTTTAAGAGTGAATGTGGTTGTTATGATTGAGAGTGCATGTGGATGAAATGATGAAGTAGGAAGGTGGAAATGCATGTGTTGAATTGGTGGTGCAATGATGAAAGAGTAAGTGCATGTGTGTGTGAATGGTGGTGCAATGATGAAAGAATAAGTGCATGTGTGTGTGAATGGTGGTAGCTAGGGTGAATTATGATGAATGCATGTGGAATAAAGATAGAGAAGGTGGTGTAATGATGAAGGATTAAGTGCATGTGTGTGTGAATGGTGTTTCTTGATGGTTTTGGGGTTGTGATGCATGTGAATGCATGTGGCTAAGGGTTGTTGATTGGGCTAGAGGTTTTGCATGGCTCAAAGGATTGTTTGATTGGGCTAGGCCCTTTGTTTTATGTCCAAAGTGCATACAAGGCTTTCAAATTCGTCCAACACTTTGGCTCCAAGCATATGCTATCCATTCCAAGCCCAATTTTGCTCCAAAATGCATCTTTTTGCTTCCTTAGCCATATGAACCTAAAAACACACGAAAATGGCTTAAACTACTAAAACAATTATGAATTAACAACATAGATGCACGAAAACAAGCTAAGTAAGTCGCCTAAATATGCTCCTATCAGTAGTCGGGCCCTCAGCTCTTCTCGTATGATGGTAGAGCTTATTGTTGCTTTAGATGCCGTCAAATATGCGAATAAGTCCTCCACTGCTTCCGGTTTGGATATTAGGGAGGTGATGTCGGGTACTTCTTCAGGTCCTTGCTAGCAGGTGGTCTACTGGAAGTCATTTTTTGAAGGCTCGAGTCGTTGCATCCGACTAACCTTACCTTTTTTGCTTTAAACCTCTTCACATAGTCGCAAAGCGACTCCTCTGGGTTTTTCTTGACGTTGAACAAATGGTCGAACTTCTTTTTGATCGAGCGATAGGATGAATATTCTTTGGTGAAAACCAAAGAAAGTTCATCGAAACTTTGGATGGATTATGGCAGCATGGTGTAGAACCAATTTTACGCCTCACCTTGTAGAGTGGTGGCAAATATCTTGCACATAAGATCGTCGTTGTTTCGATAAAGGATCATTGCGCTTCGGTAGTGGTTTAAGTGTCTCTTCGGGTCTCCATCCCCTTTGAAATATGTGAAATGTGGCATGCTAAACTCGCATAGAGGCTCTGCCTGCTCGATCTTGTCCGTGAAGGGTGACCTACTTATGTTGGCTATGTTCCGTCATAGTGCCTCGTCAGTGACCTCGTTGTGTTGGAAATTACGCAATCGTTTTGTTAAGAGTCTCTCTACTTCTTCCTGAATTTGCCTTTGTTGGGGGTAACAGAGTTCTCGGTTGCCCTAAGCCGTGACTTGTTGGTCTAGGCTGCTCTTCCATATGTTTGGCTCGTATATGCTGCGAATATGGTGCTTGTGGTGCATTCTTAGCAGATGAGCGAGTTCTTTGCAGGCTGCCGTTGAACTTGAGCCGGCTTCTCTTTGTACGTCATGCTGCCTACTCCGATGTGAGGTGGAAGATGCTCCAACACTTTGCCTGGAAGGTTGCTCATGTTGACTATCAGAGTGTGACCCCAATCGTGAGTGTACATTACCCGAACATTCGGTTCATGGCTGGTCGAGTAGCTGCTTACTGGGATGTTATTGGAGAGGTTCTTTGTCTGCCCTTGTTCTAGTTCAGGACACCTCGTCTGGGGCACATTGTATCTTGGTGTGCTGCAAGAGCTAGTTCACCAAGGTCATCTGCTGTGTGAAGGCGTTCGTTAACTCTATGACTTATCGAGACACGTGTTCTCCATTTGGGTTGGAATAATTTGGAAGGAATGAGTCTTATTGAGCAGTGGAAGTGTGGTAGACTTCGGGCGCGAGATTTGAGTTGGAAAATGTCAAATCCACAAAAAAATATGGTGAAAATGCTCTCGGATCGATCGTCGGTCTGGCTACTTGGAAGGCTATAAGCAGACTGGGCCACGGGAACAGGTTGGGCTATGGGAACAGGTTGGGCTACGGGAGCAAGCTAGGCTGCGAAAGCAAGCTAGGCCAAGGGAATGGGCTGTTTAGCAGGAGCAGGCTGGGCCACGAGAGTGGGTTGCTCGGCGGGAGCAGGTTGGGTGATGTGAAATATAATAACACTCAAATTAAACCCTCTTATTGACAATTGTAGTGAAGATGTAAGTAGGGATCGTTCTAGGCCGGGGATTAGGAGGGATTGCTAATCTTCTTAAAACTGACTTTAAAACACAAAACTAAGATTGAAAACACTTAACTAAACTTATATGACTCAAAATAGCACAAAACAGTCAAATAGACTCAAAATAGACTCTAGGACTTACTTTGGACGAAAATTGAATTGGTTTTGACTCAAAGCACTTAAAAACACAAATTAGGACAGATTCTAACTAGTTTGACACAACAAAGTAAAGGGGATTGGGTTTTGGACGAATTTAAAGTAAAGACAAATAACTTAAAGACTTAAACCAAATTTGGCACAAAATTGGGTGAATGGATGGGTGATAAGCTAGCTAAAGGGTCTTTTTCCACACATGACATACTTGCATATAAATTGATTTCCAGTTGCTTTTTCAATAAACCATGAACCTCAACACCCCAGATTAACCGTGACATCACTAATTAACCCTCAGATTTTCCTTAAGTCATTGAATTGGATGGACAACGCATCGGCAACCAAATTATTCTTCCCAAGTTCTCTACATGAACTGCATAATAAAAACACAAGCAAAAATCATTAAGCTTCGTGAAAATCATAAGCATTGACAAGGCATTCGTAACTATGACATCATGATACTCATGCTAGGAATATAACTTAACATGATTGTGATAAGCAACCTTTACTACTTGTGAATATAAGTTTGTAACGATTATGTGAAACTCCCTCATATTCTAGCATCAAAGTCATGTATGCAAACTAAGTAGGCCTCCTTAATCAACATACAAGAATAAGTTCTTAATCAAACGGTTAAGTAAATTGCATTCACAATTTATGAAATCACAACTGGAATTAATCAATTCATATCGCAAATATAATCATGGTTTCAAAATCTCCTCTAGCTAAAACAAGTTTAGCCTCTCATGTTCACAGCAAAACCAAGAGAATTTAAATTAAACATTGAAAACAAAAGATAGATTACACCTAAAAAACGTTCCAACAATCCAACTTGAATGGAAAAACGTCCAAGGTTGCTTCTCCTCTCCTTCTTCCTTGCTAGGCTACGACACAAGGGTGTAATGGTGTGAAATTGGGTTGTGGTGCGTTATGGTGAAGGATTCATGAATGGTAGGGAAGTATGATGGAGGATAGAGTGCGGAATTGTGTATGAAGGGTGATGAAGGCTGCGGATGGGGGTGTGTAAAGATGAATGATGGCTGAATTGTGTATATGAATGAATGGATGTGTGTATGAGTGCGGCAAAGTGTATATATTTTAGGGCAAGGATCATGACTTTAATTAATTGTTTTAGGAAAGAATTGGAACCCAAATCCACAAGGAAAAGGAGAATTAAAATCAGAATCCCAAGGGAAAAAGGATAGGAAACTTGCGATAAGGACTAGGAAATAGGAAAAGTGTTTCCCTTGCACGGCAAGGAAGGGAGAAAGGACAATGAGGTGTGGCATACCTCTTTGGCTGAGATTAAGGCTTCTAGAACTTATATTTAGGTGTCCTAAATTGATTAGGAACCCCTTTGATAGCTGGAACATAAGTAGGAAAAGATTAGGATTGACTAAGTCAAAACAAGGAAGTTTGACTCATGTTTCCTTCTTTGTGGTTGATTCCTTTTCTTCCAAGTCTTGAATTAATTTCTTCCATCTCTTTAGCAGATTCCTAGCCTCCTTTGGTCTTCAATTTCGTCCATCCACCTTGCTCCAAGCATGTGCTAACCATTCCAAGCCCAAAACTGCTCCAAATTGTATTTTCTTGCCACTTTAACCAATTGGATCTACAAACACACGAAAATAACTTAAAATACTAAAATAACTAAGAACTAACAACATAAATGTAAGAAAACAAGCTAACTAAGTCACCTAAATATGCTCCTATCACTGGGCCACGGGAGTGGGCTGCTCAGTGTATGGCGCATGTGGGTGCGAGGCTAGGGCTCAGCTTGGCAACGCGTTGGGCTCGCGTTGGGCTTGGAGTGACATGCTTGGGCCGTGGGCCTTAGATGGCACGACTTGGGCTTGCTTAGATGGCATGGCTCGGTCTGTGGTACTGACACCATGGACCTCGCTGCAGGTGGCCACCATGGTAGCCACCGCAGGGGTTCCCATGGTGAAAACTCGTGGTGGTGGTGCCACTCCACTTATTATCACATTTAGCCTCGTGGATCGCCGCGGTCCCATCTCTTGAATATTGGAATTTTCACTTGTTAAATTTTCTAAATTTCTAGCCATTATACTTCTCTTTTACGTTTTATCAAAGAATTTTTGCAAATAAAAAAAATTCTAATAATAAAAACGTACGAAAAATCTACAAATGGACAAGAAAATAGAAAAACCTTGGATGCGAGAGTCTTCTACGAGTGTGGGACTCAACTCTCAATGAAAGCACCAATTTGTGGATGCAAATTTCTTCCTCCTTGATCTTGGACAAAATTGCACCTACAAAACAAATCACACCTAAGGTCAAGGCCAAAAGCCTTACGCGCCCATGATGAATTTTGGGGGGGGGGGACGGGGGGGGGGGGGGGCGGAGGGGACGGCTTTGGACGAATAACCTCCGATGCCAAAGTTAGAATTTTGAGGGAAAAGTGTTTGGAGAATTTTGTAGTATTTTTGCAAGAGAATTGGAAGTGAACTTTGAGGAGAATGATGGGGTTTAAATAGGAGAGTGGCCAAGCTCCTTGGATGAGAAAGGACCGGCCATCTAGCTCCCTTTGTGGGCTAGGTTCTTGATTTGTGTTAAATTGGGAGTTATGGAATAATTACCTAATCAATTAGCTAATTAATATAATAATTACCTAATTGATTAGCTAATCAATATAATAAAAAAGGGAAGGTTCGGGAGTTTACCTTGTGGAGAAGATTGGATGAGCATGGATGAAATAAGTTTTGAATTGTTACCTAGTTTGGGCACTTTTGACTTGGCTGAGTGATGATTGCCCGCTGCTCGCGCGTAGGAATTCTGGTATGCCTCAAGGATATTTTTATCCTCTTTTATCTAAAAATCCACGTATCATGTTGTGATTATTTTTTACTCCACAGATATGATAATTGATTATTTGATCCCAATCCATTAAGATCAAGTGGAAAAGTCCTAATAGAATTGCTAGAACCGGAATTTAGTGGCTGATGTGATGGGTAGGAGAAGAAAAACAAGTTTGGTCACACCGAAATCAAACTTATTTCAAGCTGGCCTAAAGGCGAAGGAGGACGTATCTTAGGCCTCCCTTGAAACTATGCCTCTTTTTTTTATTCATATCCTTTTTCATCTTATTGTCAATAAAAGAGATTGAAAAACCAAAATTTAGGGGTGGGTTCAAAAAATCGAAAACCGAAAAAAACCGACAACCGAACCGGACCGAGGCCGAAAAAAACCGAACCGAAATTATCAAACCGAACCGAACCGAATCTGACCAGTTCGGTTTCGGTTTTTGAGGCTCGGAAACCGAACCGAACCGAACCGATATATATATATATATATAATTTTTTTGAATATTTATAAATAGTTTAGTCATACAATCATAACAAAACAGAACCTGTTGCCAAGTTGGTTTCAATGAAACTTTACAAGATGGAGGCATGGGTTCGAACCCTCGTGCCTCCAGGATTTGTGAGGTTATTTTTAATTTTTTAATCTTTTTAACAAAACCCTTAAGCCTTAACAAATAACAACCCTGTAACTAAAGCCGCCGGTGTAAGACTTCACAGGAAAGTGCTGAGGAAATTGAGACATATGCACGATATAAATACCCATCAATGACTAAAACTCAGGGAAACTTCAGGCTTCGTGCGGTTGAAGGTGAATTTACTGATTCTCAGATTATTGTAATGCTGGGAGAGAATGGAACAGGGAAGACAACATTCATCCGTATGCTGGTATTCTTTATTTTTCATCTTCTTTTTCTTCAGTCATAGTTACTTTGCAGCTTCAGATGTTGAGTTAGCATATTGCCCAATTTTCAGGCTGGTCTATTGAAACCTGATTCTGTAGAAGATTCTGATGTGGAGATACCTGAATTCAATGTTTCTTACAAGCCCCAGAAAATCAGTCCAAAGTTTCCATCCACTGTCAGAGCCTTGTTACATTCAAAAATTCGTGATTCATATACTCATCCCCAATTCATGTCAGATGTGATGAAGCCTCTTCTTATTGAACAATTAATGGATCAAGAAGTTCTGAATCTCTCTGGTGGAGAGTTGCAGAGGGTTGCATTTTGCCTATGCCTCGGGAAGGTAAATTATTGTTATTCTTGACATAAATCATTGAATTAGTAAAAGTAATGTTGTTCTGCTGGGTTGCTTCAATCACGTTGATGCGGTAAGCTTTTTTATATGTCTTGGTTATGAATTTGAGAAGCCTGAATAATCTCCGTAAGCATTGATTGTTTTCATAGATTCTTGTTTTTCAACAGATGGTTTGGGAGTTTAGTTGAAATACTTGGTGAAAGGTCACAAGGTTCAACTGGCTATATATTTCTTTTCATTTCCTGCTTCTGAAAATTAGAAGTTGTGTTTACTTTTTCCTTATTATCAGTCTTGCGAGTATAGAGTAAAAAAAAAAAAAAAAAAAAAACCGAATCGGGCCGAAACCGAACCGAATACAAACCGAACCGAACACAAACCGATAGAAAACCGAACCGAACAGTAATTTCGGTTCGGTTTTCGGTTTTCGCAAAAAACCGAACCGAACGGAACAGAACCCACCCCTACCAAAATTTGCTCATATTGTTGCATTCAAAACAAATTTGCATGGAAACTCATTTAATAATTGCCAATGATAATAATAAAAGATAAACATAAAAATTTGAATTATCTTTGTTACATTACAAGAGAGTATTTTTAAACAATTATATAATATAGTAGATGGCGCTTTACCGCAGTTGCAGAAAATAACTATCAATTCCACTTCTAACAACTAACTATTTAACTCAATAACGCTATCAGTTTGTAAAACTACATAATGTGAACTTCTTTTTTATAGTTGGTTATTTTAGAATTAACATTCCAAAATTCTAATTGTGCATTGCTCATAAGAGCATTTTTCTTTTTAAGTATAAAAAGTTTAAGCGTAGAATTAGGTTTTTGAAGTGTTGATAACACTTTCCAGAAATAAATTATTGTCAATATATATCTCAATGAGAAATGGTAAGTGACTCTCTTTAAGTTAAAAGTGAGACTCTCCATAGATTCTTTGTAATCTCATGTTTTTTTACCTAATATTTTATAATGTTAGCACGAGAATTGATTGTTTTAAAAGTGGAACTCTCCATAATGTTTGTAATCTCAATTGTTAGGTGACAAAGAGTCCATGAAGAGTCCCCTTAGCATTCCTCATATCTCAATATTGAATATAATACTTGCATGTATGGTTATTATTTAAATATATTTCTCTCCGCTTATAAGTGAGAGATCTTAGATTGTATTATCATTAAAGGTAAATTTAAATCATATTATTACTAATCCATTGTGAAGTTCAACTCATTATACATTCATTTAATAAAGATAGTATCATTTATTCAAAAAAATAAATAAATATAATAAAATAACTATCTAACTCTCGAGGATGATTGTATTAATACATGTTAATAAAGAAAAAAACCCCATATCCAAAACTTTCACTTATTTCTGTCCTTGAAACGCAGTGTTTCATACCAGTGGTGGACTGTGACTGGCAACAAACGAATCGCAGCAGAAGATACCACAAATCCGAAAACTTTATCCAATTTTCTCATCGGTTCCTAACTCAGTTTCGTAGAGCTCTTTGGCAATGGAAGCTCTGGGATTTCCTTCTCTCAATACTCACAGAATTTCGTGCTCCAGTTCTCAGAAACGAAGAGCCACCAAACCACCATGTCAAAGAACACATTTTTCAAGTATTTCACCTCCATCTTCCCTAAAACTCACACCCTCTCACAGAAGTTACAATTTTGTATGTAAATTCTCCACCTTTTTCATGTTCTAACTATTGGGTTTATGGTAATTTTCATGTTTTGAGTATATTTTCTAATGTGGGTTGTTCTTGTCCTTGATGTTAACTTACCATTTTGTATGTGAATTCTGCACCTTTTTCATGTTTTAATATTTGGGTTTGTTTTAATTTTCTTGTTTTTGATTGTTTTGTAATGTGGGTTATTCTTGTTCTCTTTTTTGATTCAGCGGAGGAGTGCCACTCGGATGCAAGCTGACAGTGAAGATTACGAGTTGAAGCAAATGAGGGATATGGCTGCAGCCAAAAAGAGATGGGAAGCTCTGGTATGTTTCTCGATTCCTTCGGAATTCGAAGACCAAAAAACAAAATGAGTTTTTGTGTAAATCTGTTTAAGTGTGCTACTTAATGGGCAATTAAGAAGAGAAGTAACATTCTTTTAGTTCAACCATTTTGTTTGTAGAGGTTTTATGATTTGTTCCGCATATGCTAAGTTTGAACTTACTGGGATTTGTTATTGTTTGTTCGAGCAATAGTCTACACGAAAGTAACCTAAACTACGATAGAGGGATTTGAACTTGGGATTTGTTAATTTTATTGATTCATTAGGATATGTTAAACTGTGGTTCATTTGGAGTTTTAACCGGTTAGGACAGGTTAGGGAAGGAAAGGTTAAAGCTTTAACACCAAGGGAAGCCGGCTATGCAATTCAGCTATCTAACAAAACCCTTCTTGATGTTCGTCCCTCTACAGAACACAAAAAGGTACACAGCTTAATGTTTTTTTTCCCCTTCTCTGTAGTATTCTTTGTTATGATTCTTGAATTAATCTCTTATTTCCCCTTGTTTTATAGGCATGGGTTAAAGGATCAACCTGGATTCCGATATTTGACGTTGGTAATGAATTCGACGCTGGAACTCTTTCCAGAAAGTTCATGAATTTCACAATGGGTATCATACAACTCTTGCTATCCTGTCTTTCTTAACTTATGCATTGCTAATGTGCTTTTTATTTTTGTTCTTGGATACAATTTAACAAATTAATAGGTTTTCAATCAATAGTCAAAGCATAGTAGGATATTTGTAATATGTTGTAGGGAAACTACTTAAATGACGTTTGAACTGTAACCTCTTATTGCTTTGAACCTGGTGGTGGTTAAACTCCTAAATGACATAATATTTTGTGTAGGGGGTTGGTGGAGTGGCGTTCCTATGTTGTCGTATAACACGTATGTCAGAAAAACCATATTATTCTTGTGATTTGCTTTGTTCATGTGATAAATTTCATATTGATTGCTTGTTTTTTCACCAGCCAGTTCGTGGACAAAGTTAGTGAGAAGTTTCCAGAAGATACAGATCTTATTGTTGCATGTCAGAAGGGATTGAGGTACTTTGTATGTTACAAAGATTGTAGTTTCAGTTATAACTGGTTTATAATGAGACATTTGGCAGTTATAACTTGTTTATAATGAGACATTTGGAAGTTCTTGTATGACGTAATTCTATTTTGGTTTTCATATAATTCATAGGATTGAGGTTGTAATTGCAATTATTATGTAGTTATATCATGCTATATTTAGCGTGCGTAGCAAATCCATACATGGGTCTCCTCGCTTTCATAATTGGCTAACAGTAGACTCGAAGACTGGAAGACTTTTAGAAAACTATAATGAAGATGTTTTCCCAAAATTATGAAGATTATACCAATCATTTGCTATCTTCTCCTCACAAAGTGATAACATAAATTAGGAGGAGACTGTCAAAGGGTTAAAAGGGAGAAATCGTAGTTCACCCGTTGATTTCTTTTGCGAAGTTCTAGACATCGGACCCATGTTTTTGGTCCAGGTTGAATTTTTTGCCTCCAGCTCGAATGGAGAAGAGTAGTTTGTAACTTTTAGTTCTACCGCATACTATGATCTAAATACATGAAGGAAAAGAAGGCAATGAGAATCACTTGCATTGGAATGAATCAATCACAAATTTCATCACCGTCACCTTTCATGGCAGATCTCTGGCCGCTTGTGAGCAGTTGTACAACGCAGGCTACAAAAACCTTTTCTGGGTTCAAGGAGGTTTAGAGGCTGCTGAAGAAGAGGTAGTTGTGGTTTTTAGTGTTTGGATATTCTTTTTTTACTTAGCATTTCTACATAAATTTTCTTTCTCGGTGCTTTTGGTGCGAATCTTATGTGGGAGCAGGATCTTGTCAGAGAAGGACCTCAGCCATTGAAGTTTGCTGGAATTGGTGGGGTTTCAGAATTCCTCGGGTAACTATCTGGTCTTGCTCACTTTTTGCTATAATTGGTATCTACGTTCTAGTGATGAACACTAACTTTTGTTTCTGATGCATATTAAAATACAATTTTAAGACAGTTCTTATACAAATTTATCAGTAAGTGCATTTATTTCTCAATCCCCAATCCACAGTTGGACGGATCAGCAAAGAGCTGCAGCTGCCAAAGAAGGTTGGAGTTACCGATTAGTGTTCTCTGCCCGGCTGGTACTTATTCTCTTCAACATGTTTGCTAAAGTGGCCTGGTTTTTAGTCACCTCACTTTCAAGCGTCTAATCTCAATTTGAACGATGTTTTGGCACAGGTCGGAGTCATTGTCCTTGCCGATGCCTTGTTTTTTGGTGCTCAGCAATTCGGACATTATCTTCAGGATATAAGGTCGCACTGAGGTTAAACACTTGTGCTTGAAGTACGTGATTGAATATCAAGGTACAACATTTTGCAGTACTGGTTCACCAGAGAATAGATTTGCCAAGGACAACAATTTTGGAAGCCAGAGTGCCTCAAAAAGAAGATTGCGTGTGTGCTCTCTATGAGAAGTAGATCAATGACTGAGCCAGCAAATTTTTTCAGACAGTTACGCCTTGTAAAACACGTTCTAGTATAACTGGGTAAGATTCAAATGAGTATAACTTCTTCAATACTCAATGAAATTGGGTGAAACAAAAAGGAAAGTTGTAGTACTCAGCGAGACGAAGAGATTGATACCTTGCACGCCGGCCAACTCGCCGTGGTTTTGCCGGAAATTTCCTCGAAAAGGGCGGTGCTCGCCGGAAAACTGGGAAATGTATCCGAGGTGGTTTCTTCGTGATTTGACGTCCAAAACACAACGACGGGGTTAGAAAAGAGCTATAGGTGTGGGCATGGGTGTGTGTGTGTGTGTTCTTGTCCGAGAAAAGAGCACCGAGAGGGGGGAAATGAGAGAGCATGGGTAGAGAAGAGAGAGTGAGGGAGAAGAGAGACTTTTCAGAAAAAAAAAAATAAAAGAAAAGGGAAAGGGAAAGGAACCGGGGAACAAAACAGGGGGTGGGCCCCTTGGGCTCACCAATTAAGGCTCAAAAACAATTTTAAAAAAAAGAAAGTATCTCCCAAACTTAGTAAAAATACAAAAATACTCATTTTCTTCCGTAAATCCCGGGACGAGTTGTTACACACTTCTTGAAAAGATTGAAAACAAGTCTGAACTTCATTGGAGCTGACTTCTGAGTTTCAATTGTCGATGTGTGGATCTTCACATGTGCACTACTAAATGGGATTACACGTGAGGGGGCGTGTTAGTAGTCCCACATCGGTGGGGAAGTCAACAAAGGTGGCTTAAAAATGATTACCCTACTCTAACTAATACCGAAGCCTTTTGTGGTAAAACCCTATATATGATAGATTGGGCAGGTGGTAAAGTTCGGAACAGTATCGATGCCGTTAGAGTGGAGCCCATTGAACCCGCTGATCCAAAAATCCAACAGCTAGTAGTCGTCAATCGGCAAGGAAGCCACCTCAATTACTTTGTACCATTGTCCACCTTGTTTTACTAACAGAAATATGCCAGACAAAGTAGTATTCAACATTCATCGAAAGAACTATTATTGAGCTCCACAGAAAGAAACTCGAGGATCATTATCCTTATGGAATAGTAATACGGAAACAAAGTAGTATTCAACATTCATCGATAGTGCTAGATTTGAACGATTCAACGTTCATCGATATATAGCCACATCAGAATAAATATAGTTGGTTCTGTCTGTAAAATTCAACATCATGACAAATTAATAGAGCAATATGGCAATGCTCTTATGGTCTATTAATTGTCCACAAGAGACGACGTCAGGGTTCGGAATAATGGATTTTCGTCCCACCCTACGTGCAGTCAATTTGTATCAACAAGGGAGGGAAGGGAGCTTTCCCTCTCCAACATTAACTGTAAGTGGTTTCTTAAATTCTTTCAGTTACATGCCACTTAGTACTACGGTCTAGTGGTATTCATCTCCACTTGTAAGTAAAATATCTTAAGTTCGATTCTTGCCACAGACGAATTTGAATTACATTATTATGGCTTGCTCAGTGTGAAGCTTAGTCTACTCTCCACCCCTTTAGTATAGATAATATCGTTTGTTAAAAAAAAAAAAACATATATTCACACACATAATACTTTTTATTTTTATTTTTTTTGGTGAAAGCACACACAATACTTTCATGGCAGATCTCTGGCCGCTTGTGAGCAGTTGTACAACGCAGGCTACAAAAACCTTTTCTGGGTTCAAGGAGGTTTAGAGGCTGCTGAAGAAGAGGTAGTTGTGGTTTTTAGTGTTTGGATATTCTTTTTTTACCTAGCATTTCTACATAGATTTTCTTTTTCGGTGCTTTTGGTGCGAATCTTATGTGGGAGCAGGATCTTGTCAGAGAAGGACCTCAGCCATTGAAGTTTGCTGGAATTGGTGGGGTTTCAGAATTCCTCGGGTAACTATCTGGTCTTGCTCACTTTTTGCTATAATTGGTATCTACGTTCTAGTGATGAGCACTAACTTTTGATTCTGATGCATATTAAAATACAATTTTAAGACAGTTCTTATACAAATTTATCAGTAAGTGCATTTATTTCTCAATCCCCAATCCACAGTTGGACAGATCAGCAAAGAGCTGCAGCTGCCAAAGAAGGTTGGAGTTACCAATTAGTGTTCTCTGCCCGGCTGGTACTTATTCTCTTCAACATGTTTGCTAAAGTGGTCTGGTTTTTAGTCACCTCACTTTCAAGCGTCTAATCTCAATTTGAACGATGTTTTGGCACAGGTCGGAGTCATTGTCCTTGCCGATGCCTTGTTTTTTGGTGCTCAGCAATTCGGACATTATCTTCAGGATATAAGGTCGCACTGAGGTTAAACACTTGTGCTTGAAGTACGTGATTGAATATCAAGGTACAACATTTTGCAGTACTGGTTCACCAGAGAATAGATTTGCCAAGGACAACAATTTTGGAAGCCAGAGTGCCTCAAAAAGAAGATTGCGTGTGTGCTTTCTATGAGAAGTAGATCAGTGACTGAGCCAGCAAATTTTTTCGGACAGTTACGCCTTGTAAAACACGTTCTAGTCTAGTACAGTAGTACTAGTTTTTTCTCTTCTTTTTCTCTCATTATTTATTTGTCCTGTGAATTCTGCTGTTAATAATTTTCTTTTATCCATCATTATATATTGCGCAGAACTTGAACAACTTCTTACGCATGCCGTGGCAAGCAGGGAATCATCTTGTTCTTCCTTGCGTTGCCTAAACCCGAAAATTCAGTGCCTCGGAGTTTCTGGTACGGCCCCCCAGTTGTCGTAATCAATTTCAATTGACTGAGACTTGCTTTTGGTGGCATCTAATGAAGAAAGTTGGATTCTACCGTAAAACCAATTAGCAATATGAGGAATAGCCTAACCTCTTATAAACTCATGCAAGTTCATCATTCCATCAAATGTGGGACTCACTCTCAACACACTCCCTCACATGTGGAAAATTTTTGAGCCTAACACGTAAACAACACAACGGATTTATGTGGAGAGCGTGTGGTCATTTGGCTTCACACATTGGTGTGAGAAGTCAACAAGGGTGGCTTTAAATATGGTTACCCTACTCTAACTAAAACTGAGGCCTTTTGTGGTAAAATCTCACACCTGACGAATTGGGCAGGTAGTAAAGTTGGGGACAATATTGGTGTTGTTAGAGTGGGCCCCCTGGGCTTATCGATCTAAAATAAATTTCGACATGGTATCAGAGTCCACGATTATGGGCTTGTGCAAACCAAAGGCTTGTCACCAGAAAGTGTGGGCTTGGAAATAAGTTTGGACTCTTAACATAGAGTCAGCATCTGAGTTCTTAAGAGTCACTTCTTGAAAAGGTTGAAAACAAGGCTGAACTTCATTAGAGCTGACTTCTGAGTTTCAATTGTCGATGTGTGGATCTTCACATGTAAACCACTAAATGGGATTACACGTGAGGGGGCGTCTTAGCAGTCCCACATCGGTGGGGGAAGTCAACAAAGGTGGCTTAAAAATGATTACCCTACTCTAACTAATACCGAGGCCTTTTGTGGTAAAATCCTATATATGATAGATTGGGCAGGTGGTAAAGTTAAGAACAATATCGACGCCGTTAAAGTGGAGCCCATCGAACCCGCTGATCCAAAAATCCAATAGCTAATAGTCGTCAATCGGCAAGGAAGCCACCTCAATTACTTTGTACCATTGTCCACCTTGTTTTACTAACAGAAATATGCCAGACAAAGTAGTATTCAACATTCATCGAAAGAACTATTATTGAGCTCCACAGAAAGAAACTCGAGGATCATTATCCTTATGGAATGGTAATATAGAAACAAAGTAGTATTCAACATTCATCGATAGTGCCAGATTTGAACGATTCAACGTTCATCGATATATAGCCACATCAGAATAAATATAGTTGGTTCTGTCTGTAAAATTCAACATCATGACAAATTAATAGAGCAATATGGCAATGCTCTTACGGTCCATTAATTGTCCACAAGAGACGACGATCAGGGTTCGGAATAATGGATTTTCGTCCCACCCTACGTGCAGTCAATTTGTATCAACAAGGGAGGGAAGGGAGCTTTCCCTCTCCAACATTAACTGTAAGTGGTTTCTTAAATTCTTTCAGTTACATGCCACTTAGTACTACGGTCTAGTGGTATTCATCTCCACTTGTAAGTAAAATATCTTAAGTTCGATTCTTGCCACAGACGAATTTGAATTACATTATTATGGCTTGCTCAGTGTGAAGCTTAGTCTACTCTCCACCCCTTTAATATAGATAATATCGTTTGTTAAAAAAAAAAAACATAAATTCACACACATAATACTTTTTATTTTATTTTTTTGGTGAAAGAACACACAATACTTTGGCACTGCATGTGCTACATTATTTTGGCAATAGCGACAGACAAAGCGAACATAATAGGTGACGGTAGAAGGCTTAGAGCCTTAGGTTAGACATAAAATACAAAGGCCAATACGACAATGTCGCCTCTATCTTTCAACCTAAATATGGAAGAGCAACAGCTTTGAGAGGATACTTTAGGATTACAGTTGTGCCATTTGATTCAGTCATGTCAAAACCCTCGCCACTTGCTCCACCGGGCAATGCCCAGTTGAACTTGTGCACGATATTCGCCAGAACAATCTCATCTATAGATATTGCAAACTGAATTCCCGGGCAGATCCTCCTGCCAGCTCCAAATGGAATGAACTGGAAGTCATTCCCTTTATAGTCTAGACCGTTATTCAAGAACCTTTCTGGCTCGTACTCCTCTGGGTTTTCATACGTTTCAGGATCTCTTCCGATTCCCCACGCGTTGATCATAACAAGTGTCTTGGCCTTAATGTCGTAGTCATTTATTTTCACATCCTGTGTCGACACCCTGGGAAGTAGTAATGGTCCTGGAGTATGTAAGCGAAGAGTCTCCTTGATCACTGCCTTCAAGTAGTGCATGCCTACCAAATCATCCTCTGTAATTATGTCTGTTATGTTTCCGACCATTCCCCGTACCTCATTCTGCAATTTGCTCATGATCCTCGGATGCCTCAAAAGCTCAGTCATTGCCCACTCTAGCACTGCATATGTGGTATGAGTGCCTGCAATAAACATATCCTGCATGAACAATGACCAAACTTAGGCTGATCAGGTAAAATCATCCAAAAGTCTTATGATTCAGTAGCTCATTTTTTGTTCCGTCACTTTGTCGACTTTTACAAGCAGTTATAGTAAACTTTGTAGTTCCAATTATATGTAAATGTCACATGCATATGCAAATCAGATGCAAATAGAGAAACTTACTAAGATGAGAGCCTTTATGCCAACTCTATCAAGAGAAAAACCAGCCAAGCTTCCTTCCTGAATCCCAAGCAAAATATCCACGAAATCCTTTTGTTCCTTGTTCTCGACATGAACACGTTCATCATTTCCACTCTTGGACATGTGATCGATATGCTCTTGAACCACACTCTCTAGAAAGTCGTCAAATTGCTTAGCAACCTTGTCTATCTTGGCATGCAAACCATTGACATGGCTCAACCAGGAAAGCCATGGGATATAGTCCCCGATATCCGTAGTTCCCAATAACTCTACGAACTCCTTTATAATCTCCTTAGACATCTTCCCACCTTCTTCACCACTGTACTTACTCCCTAGAGCCACTCTACACATCACATCGTTGGTAAGCGTCACAAACATTTCGCGTAAATTCAGAACTGATGATGATGAGGAGGAAGAGGATAATATAGAACAAGAGTCCTTTATTTTGTTGATCATGTGCTGGGTTTCCTCTTCTCTCACAGCACGAAAAGAGCGAACCATTTTGTTGCTCAAAAGATTTGAAACACATAAACTTTTCATCTGCCTCCAGTACTCACCATAAGGGGCTGTTGCGATGTCTTTGTAGTTGTAGGCAAGCTTCTCATAGATGGTGGACTTGGGTCGGTTGGAAAATGTGATGTCATGGGTTTTCATGATCTCACGGGCAGCCTCTGCCGAAGAGACAACAAGGACTGGGACACTTCCGAAGTGGAGAAGCATAAGAGGGCCATGGCGTTTAGATAAGGCTAGAAGTGAGCGATGTGGGTGCAAGCCTAATTGGTGAAAGTTTCCAATGATGGGGAGCTTTGGTGGAGATGGCGGTAAGGAGTTGTTGGCGGTGGTTGCACTAGCAGAGGACCATTTGTATAGGAGGATTAGGAAAATGGCCACAAGCGCGAAGGAAACAGGCTGCAACAAGTCGGAGGTTCCAAGCAGTTGTGGCATTTGTAAGAGATGTCTTAGCATCTTAATTCTTCTTTTTGAATCAGTAACAAGTGTTTTAATTAGGAAACTGAAGGAAATTGTGTCTGTTTGTTGTTTAAATACAGATCTTAGGTCTTGGTATCGTGTGGAATAGGATCATCCCAAAAGCAAACAACGTAAAGGCTGAATAGTCCGTATGCAGACCACACCAATTCTAGACAACTTGAAAGCTTTTCCAACTTGCTGACATTGACCTTGTAACTCCATTATTTGTGACAGAGATCTTGGATTCATCTCACAAGATTGTAGAAAAATCAGATGTCGACAAATTTTATGAAACTTGGACTTTTTATTTTTGCTTGGATTTGTAAATATACAAAGATCTTTTGGATATTCTTAAGTAGGTCACAGATTTCATGATCTTTACATATCTTCGTGTTTACGTAATGGATATGCTTACGTAATGAAACTATAGATAAAACAGACGTCGTCCTCCGCAGCAGATATCATCGACATCTTCACACGCCCAGCCTTCCAACTAAAAATGGAACGCATACGAATCCTGTAGTTTGATCAGAGAAAAGCTATTTGATGTAAACTCGTATCTGAAGGTGATATCATCAAGCTTAAATGTAGAAAAATACCACCTCTGATGATATTTTTAGGGGTGAAATATCCATAAACCCTTTTTACTTCTCACACCCCTTCCAATTTTCAACCATCGAATCGGATGAATTGAAGAAGATTGAAGGATAAAAATTAACTCGAGATGTGTGAGAAGTAAAAAATGGTGTGTGCATATCACACCTTGATTTTTATGGAGACATAATGTTTATGTTTATGTCACAAGAGCACGCTCGCGCGCGCACACAAGATTTGACTCTGTCTTTGCGCATCAGTTGGCGTCGAAAATTTACAAGAATGTGCCTCCAATTTTTAGCAGTGCACTTAACTTTTAAGCAGTTAATCCTCCCCGCTCGCTCCACCATGCAATTTCCAATGGAACTTGTGCACGTTACTTGTTAAGGCAATCTCATTAACAGCTATGGCAAACTGAATTTCTGGGCAGACCCTGTTAAAGAAATCAACCCCATCTCATTGACAGACCTGCACAAATCTAGAATAAAGAATTCTAGAACATTCACTAAACTTAGTTAGCTAGATTATCCAAGTTAAAGTAGTCCTTTGTAGAAATGACTAGAATGTTGTTCTTAAGTTGGTGGAAGAGTATAGAAGAATGATGAGGTTTCCACCAACATGCAAGATTAGTGTCGATAATTCTAGCTTAGGAAGTTAGTGGAATTATCTAGATATCTCTAGCATGATGTGTCCATACTTCTCCAAGGTTCCATCCATGCCTATAAAAGGAAGGCATCCACACCATTTGTATCAACAATAAATCAATCAATTAAGAAGACTAAGTGAGAGTGAGAAGTAGGAGTAGTCTTGTGAGGAGTGTGAGTGGTCTAGAGTTTGTCTCTAGAAAGAGTGAGTGTCATAGCTTCAAAGAGTGTTCTTGAGAGTTTGTGTGTTGTAATATTTTGTGTGTGTAATACAAGTAATTTGTTTACTTGTGTTGTCTCTCCAACACTTATACTAGAGTTGTGTACTCTAACTTCTTCCCCAACAGACCCCCCTACCAGCTCCGAACGGAATCAACTAAAAGTCATTCCCTTTATAATCTATCCCTCTATTCGGGAACCTTTCTGGCTCGAACTCCTCTGGTTTTTTGTGTAACTCGGGATCACTTGCTATTTCCCATGCATTGATCACCACTTATGTCTTTGATTTGATTTTGTAACCACCTATTTCCACATCTTGGGTCGACAGCCTAGGCACCAGTATTGGAACTGGTGTATGCAAGCAAAAAGTCTCCTTAACCACCGCCTTTAAGTAGTGTATTTCTACCAAATCATCCTCTGTTATGTGTGCTCCGTTACCGACTATTCCTCGTACCTCAGTCTGCAACTTTTTCATGATATGTGTTGATTAACATGTTAACCTTTAACATATAATGTGTTGATTAACTTGTTCATGATGCCTTGTTTCTTGGTGCTCAGCAATTCGGACATTATCTTCAGGATATAAGGTCGCACTGAGGTTAAACACTTGTGCTTGAAGCACGTGATTGAATATCAATGTACAACATTTTGCAGTATTGGTTCACCAGAGAATAGATTTGCCAAGGATAACAATTTTGGAAGCCAGAGTGCCTCGAAAAGAAGATTGCGTGCGTGCTCTGTATGAGAAGTAGATTTGTTGGTGGCGAAGATTTCCGTGGAGAAGGGTCCTCGGCATCTCAGCACAGCTCCCGAAGACACTTTGGATGTGTAGTTAGGCTCTTACTTGTTGATGTGCTACAAAAAGAGGACAAAGTTAGTTCTGAAAGGTACCTTTGTGGGGCTTTAAGTGTAGGCCTTGATACTCGCAATCAAAACTAACTGAGTGCTAGGTGTGTCACTGCTATCTCAATATAGCAGATGTAGAACAAGTGTGTTTTAAGTCAATTACTTGCGCCCCAAGTTACTCGGACTTTTTGTTATCAAAGGATTGTCGTGGATAAAAGTCCACATTATGTTCTTTTTCTTGCCTTGTAAACAAGGACTTTTAGTTCATAGTCTTGTATGTTCGAATGAAGGGAGTCCAGATCCCCTTTAAGCCATTTAGCCGTTTGCTTGGTTCTTGATTGATTTTAATGATATCATATCCATTAAACTAACCAGATTCAGATGCAAATGAGACTCTTAAAGTAGGAAAACAGGTGAATATGACTTGAATACATATTGGAGAATGCATTACGTAATAGATCTACAAATTTAGAGAACAAACAAAGAGCTTCGGGCAAGATTTCACTGTCTGTCAAGGTTGAACTTCTTACAGTCACTTCTCTTTGTGATTACAGGGGTTTGTAGGCTAGAAAGGGATGGATGGTAAACAAGTTTACATAAAGGAATCGATACTACACCACTGAAGGAGATAGTAGAGCTTTTAAACTAAAGAAAAAGATAGCTTGTCCTAAAAAGGACTGCATTTGGGTTGATTTCAGCTTTTGAATGCAAATCTGGCTTGAGAGCAGAGTTTGTATGTTTGTTTGTTTGATTGGTTGAGTGTCCTTATCTCTGGGGCCTCTTCCTCCTTTTATAGGCCAATTAGCCCGACTGTTACAACTTTGTTCTTGCCCGAAAGCATCTGAAAGGTATTGAGTCATCAACGTTTTAATTGTATTGCCACTGAAAAGTGATTTTTGGCTAATTGTGAGTTAGTCTCCATCACTTGTCATTTAAATCATAGGCATATGGTCTATGCATTAATGGGGAGACACCAATTTGTCTCTGGACCTGGTGCTAGGCTTCAAGCAAGTCTTCTTCTAATTGGCATCTCTGGGCTTTCTCACACTTATAGCCCAATGTTCAAATATTAACCCAAACAAGATAGCTAGCAAAATTTGTCGGATAGTTATGCCTTGTAAAACACGTTCTAGTCTAGTACTAGTTTTTTCTCTTCTTTTTCTCTCGTAGCGGTTTTTTGGCCTAGCAATGTATTTGTCCTGTGAATTCTGCTATTAATAATTTTCTTTTATCAATCATTATATATTGCGCAGAACTTGAATAACTTCTTACGCATGCCGTGGCAAGCAGGGAATCATCTTGTTCTTTCTTCCATTTACTTTAGGAGTCTGCTTCTGAGATATAGGCAAAAGGCAATGCGTGAGTCTTCTCGTCTCACGGAAACTGCGGTCTGGCAACGACAATCAGATTGGCTATCCTGTGCATTGTGATACCAAAAATTTCTTCCAGGTCTAAATCTTTGGCTGTATACCCGGAGGAAGCTCCCAATCCAAGCTATGCAGAAGTTGAGCTAGAGCAAGCTCAAAGGTTGCTGTTCTGAACGTAATACAGCAAGCATATCTTGGTCAGATTGGTGGTGCCAGGATAAGACTCTGCAACCCGACAAACCAGACGAGCAACTTCTTCTCTAACATGGCCATACTTCTCTGCTAATCCGCGAAGAGATTGGTGAGGGGTTGTTTCCCAGCTGGTGAAGGTTACCAATGACAGGTAGCTTCGGAGGGCTTGGTGGAAGTTTGAGTTTTCTTTTCCGTCACTTATCCTCAAAGATAAACTTGAGCAACAATATGCGAAAACTGAATGCAAGAAGCAAAGAGGGTTCCTTTAGCAATTGAAGTAGAGCCATTGGAAACCAAAATTCAGTGCCTCGGAGTTTCTGGTTTGGCGCCCCTAGTTGTCGTAATCAATTTCAATATACTGAGATTTGCTTTCGGTGGCACCTACTAGTCGTCAATCGGCAAGGAAGCCACCTCAATTACTTTGTACCATTCAGATTTTCCACCTTGTTTTACTAACAGAAATATGCCAGACAAATCCTCATCTTCTTTTCTGGTTGGCCGTGTAGTAACGGATGATGATACACGCTGTGGTCCCGAAAATAAGTGACAGATAGAGAAACATGCAGAACTATTATCGAGCTCCACAGAAAGAAACTCGAGGATCATTACCCTTATGGAATAGTAACACGGAAACAAAGTATTCAACATTCATCGGTAGTGCGAGATTTGAACGAGTCAACGTTCATCGATATATAGCCACATCAGAATAAATACATTTGGTTCTGTCTGTAAAATTCAACATCATGACAAATTAATAAAGCAATATGACAATGCTCTTATAGTCCATTAATTGTCCTTTCTGGTTTTCTACTTTTGACAATTGGTGCACAAGAGACGACAATCAGGGTTCGGAATAATGGATTTTCGTCCCACCCTACGTGCTGTCAATTTGTATCAACAAGGGAGCTTTCCCTCTCCAATATAAACTGTAAGTGGTTTCTTAAATTCTTTCAGTTACACGCCACTTAGAACGGTCTGGTGGTATTCCTCTTCACTTGTAAGTGAAAGGTCTTAGGTTCAATTATCGTCAAAGACAAATTTGAACCGCAATATTATGGTCAGCGTGAGGCTTAGTCTACTCCCCCACTCCTTTAGTGTAAATAATATCGTTTGTTTAAAAAAAAAAAAAAAGCATACATTCACACACATAATACTTTGGCACTGCATGTGCTAGTTATTTTGGCAATAGCGACAGACAAGGCGAACATAATAGGTGACAGTAGAAGGCTTAGAACCTTACGTTAGACATAAAATACAAAGGCCAATACGCGTACATAGACAATGTAGCCTCTATCTTTCAACCTAAATAAGGAAGAGCAACAGCTTTGAGAGGATACTTTAGGTTTACAGTTACACCATTTGATTCAGTCAGGTCAAAACCCTCGCCACTTGCTTCACCGGGCAATGCCCAGTTGAACTTGTGCACGATATTCGCCAGAACAATCTCATCTATAGATATTGCAAACTGAATTCCCGGGCAGATCCTCCTGCCAGCTCCAAATGGAATGAACTGGAAGTCATTCCCTTTATAGTCTAGACTGTTATTCAAGAACCTTTCTGGTTCGTACTCCTCTGGGTTTTCATACATTTCAGGATCTCTTCCGATTCCCCACGCGTTGATCATAACAAGTGTCTTGGCCTTAATGTCATAATCATTTATTTTCACATCTTGCGTCGACACCCTGGGAACTAGTAATGGAGCAGGAGTATGTAAGCGAAGAGTCTCCTTGATCACTGCCTTCAAGTAGTGCATGCCTACCAAATCATCCTCTGTAATTATGTCTGTTATGTTTCCGACTATTCCCCGTACCTCATTCTGCAATTTTCTCATGATCCTCGGATGCCTCAAAAGCTCAGTCATTGCCCACTCTAGCACTGCATATGTGGTATGAGAGCCTCCAAGAAACATATCCTACATGAACAATTACCAAACTTAGGCTGATCAGGTAAAATCATCCAAAAGTCTTGTGATTCAGTAGCTCATTTTTTGTTCCGTCATTTTGTCAACGTTTACAAGCAGTTATAGTAAACTTTCTAGTTCCAATTATATGTAAATGTCACATGCATATGCAAATCAGATGCAAATATAGAGACTTACTAAGATAAGAGCCTTTATGCCAACTCTATCAAGAGAAAAACCAGCAAAGCTTCCTTCCTGAATCCCAAGCAAAATATCCACGAAATCCTTTTGTTCCTTGTTCTCGACATGAACGCGGTCATCATTATCACTCTTGGACGTCTGATCGATATGCTCTTGAACCACACTCTCTAGAAAGTCGTCAAATTGCTTAGCAACCTTGTCTATCTTGGCATGCAAACCATTGACATGGCTCAACCAAAAAAGCCATGGGATATAGTCCCCGATATCCATAGTTCCCAATAACTCTACGAACCCCTTTATAATCTCCTTAGACATCTTCCCACCTTCGTCACCACTGTACTTCCTCCCTAGAGCCACTCTACATATCACATCGTTGGTAAGCGTCAAAAACATTTCGCTTAAATTCAGAACTGATGATGATGAGGAGGAAGAGGATAATATAGAACAAGAGTCCTTTATTTTGTTGATCATGCGCTGGGTTTCCTCTTCTCTCACAGCATGAAAAGAGCGAACCCTTTTGTTGCTCAAAAGATTTGAAACACATAAACTTTTCATCTGCCTCCAGTACTCACCATAAGGGGCTGTTGCGATGTCTTTGTAGTTGTAGGCAAGCTTCTCATAGATGGTGGACTTGGGTCGGTCGGAAAATGCGATGTCATGGGTTTTCATGATCTCACGGGCAGCCTCTGCCGAAGAGACAACAAGGACTGGGACACTTCCGAAGTGGAGAAGCATAAGAGGGCCATGGCGTTTGGATAAGGCTAGAAGTGAGCGATGTGGGTGCAAGCCTAATTGGTGAAAGTTTCCAATGATGGGGAGCTTTGGTGGAGATGGCGGTAAGGAGTTGTTGACGGTGGTTGCACTAGCAGATGACCATTTGTATAGGAGGATTAGGAAAATGGCCACAAGCGCGAAGGAAACAGGCTGCAACAAGTCGGAGGTTCCAAGCAGTTGTGGCATTTGTAAGAGATGTCTTAGCATCTTAATTCTTCTTTTTGAATCAGTAACAAGTGTTTTAATTAGGAAACTGAAGGAAATTGTGTCTGTTTGTTGTTTAAATACAGATCTTAGGTCTTGGTATCGTGCGGAATAGGATCATCCCAAAAGCAAACAACGTAAAGGCTGAATTGTCCGTATGTAGACCACACCAATTCTATACAACTAGAAAGCTTTTCCAACTTGCTGACATTGACCTTGTAACTACATTATTTGTGACAGAGATCTTGGATTCACCTCACAAGATTGTAGAAAAATCAGATGTCGACGAATTTTATGAAACTTGGACTTTTATTTTTGCTTGGATTTGTAAATATACAAAGATCTTTTGGATATTCTTAAGTAGGTCACAGATTTCATGATCTTTACATATCTTCGTGTTTTTGCTTACGTAATGAAACTATAGATAAAACAGATGTCGTCCTCGGCAGCAGATATCATCGACATCTTCACACGCCCAGCCTTCCAACTAAAACTGGAACGCATACGAATCCTGTAGTTTGATCAGAGAAAAGCTATTTGATGTAAACTCGTATCTGAAGGTGATATCATCAAGCTTAAATTTAAAAAATATCACCTCTGATGATATTTTTTAGGGATGTAATATCCATGCACTCCCTTCCAATTTTCAGCTGTCAAATCGGATAAATTGAAGAAGATCCAAGGACAAAAATTAACTCAAGATGTGTAAGAAGTGAAAAGGGGTGTACGGATATCACACCCTAATTTTTATGGAGACATAATGTTTATGTTTATGTCACAAGAGCAAGCTCGCGCGAACGCACACAGGATTTGACTTTGTCTTTGCTCAGCAGTTGGCGTCAAAAATTTACAAGAATGTGCCTCCAATTTTTAGCAGTGCACTTAACTTTTAAGCAGTTAATCCTCCCCGCTCGCTCCACCATGCAGTTTCCAATGGAACTTGTGCACGTTACTTGTTAAGGCAATCTCATTAACAGCTATGGCAAACTGAATTTCTGGGCAGACCCTCCTACCAGCTCCAAACGGAATCAACTGAAAGTCATTCCCTTTATAATCTATCCCTCTATTCAGGAACCTTTCTAGCTCGAACTCCTCTGGTTTTTTGTATAACTCGGGATCTCTTGCTATTTCCCATGCATTGATCACCACTTATGTCTTGGATTTGATTTTGTAACCACCTATTTCCACATCTTGGGTCGACAACCTAGGCACCAGTAATGGAACTGGTGTATGCAAGCGAAAAGTCTCCTTAACCACCGCCTTTAAGTAGTGCATTTCTACCAAATCATCCTCTGTTATGTGTGCTCCGTTACCGACTATTCCTCGTACCTCAGTCTGCAACTTGTTCATGATATGTGTTGATTAACATGTTAACCTTTAACATATAATGTGTTGATTAACTTGTTCATGATGCCTTGTTTCTTGGTGCTCAGCAATTCGGACATTATCTTCAGGATATATGGTCGCTCTGAGGTTAAACACTTGTGCTTGAAGTACGTGATTGAATATCAAGGTACAACATTTTGCAGTACTGGTTCACCAGAGAATAAATTTGCCAAGGATAATAATTTTGGAAGCCAGAGTACCTCAAAAAGAAGATTGCGTGCGTGCTCTGTATGAGAAGTAGATCTGTTGGTGATGAACATTTCCGTGGGGAAGGATCCTCAGCACCTCAGCACATCTCCCCTAGGGATTGGCACTTTAGATGTGTAGTCAGGCTCTTGCTTGCTGATGTGCTACAAGAAGATGACAGAGTTAGTTTTGAAAGGTGCCTTTGTGGGGCCTTAGGTGTAGGCCTTGAGGCTCGCAATCAAAACTAACTGAGTGCTAGGCGTGCCACTGCTATCTCAGTATAGCAGATGTAGAACAAGTGTGTTTTAAGTCGATTATTTGCGCCCCAAGTTACTCAGACTTCTTGTTATCAAAGGATTGTCGTGGATGGGTTAAGTTCACATTAAGTTCTTTTTCTTGCCTTGTAAACAAGGACTTTTAGTTCATAGTCTTGTATGTTCGAATGAAGTGAATCCAGATCCCCTTTAAGCCATTTAGCCGTTTGCTTGGTTCTTGATTGATTTTAATGATATCATATCCATTAAACTAACCATATCCAGATGCAAATGAGACTCTTAAAGTAGGAAAACAGGTGAATATGACTTGAATACATATTGGAGAATGCGTTACCCAAATTTAGAGAACAAAAAAAGAGCTTCAGGCAAGATTTCACTTTGTCTGTCAAGGTTGAACTTCTTGCAGTCACTTCTCTTTGTGATTATAGGGGTTTGTATGCTAGAAAGTGATGGATGGTAAACAAGTTTACACAAGGGAATCGATACTATGCCACTGAAGGAGATAGCAGAGCTTTTAAACTAGAGAGAGAGATAGCTTGTCCTAAAAACGACTGAATCTAGGTTGATTTCAGCTTTTGGATGCAAATCTGGCTTGAGAGCAGAGTTTATATGTTTGTTTGTTTGATTGGTTGAATGTCATTGTCTCTGAGGCCTCTTGCTCCTTTGATAGGCCAATTAGCCCGACTGCTGCAACTTTGTTCTTGCCTGAAAGCATCTAAAGGGTAGTCATCAGCTTTTTACTTTTATTGCCACTGAAAAGTGTTTTTTGGCTGATTGTGAGTTAGTCTCCATCACTTGTCATTAAATCATAGGTACATGGTCTATGCATTAATGGGGAGGCGCCAATTTGTCTCTGGACCTGGTGCTAGGCTTCAGGCAAGTTTTCTTTTAATTGGCATCTCTGGGCTTTCTCATATTTGCAGCCCAATGTTCAAATATTAACCCAAACAAGATGAGCGACTGAGCCAGCAAAATTTGTTGGACAGTTATGCCTAGTAAAACACGTTCTAGTCTAGTACTAGTTTTTTCTCTTCTTTTTCTCTCATAGCGGTTTTTTGGCCTAGCAATGTATTTGTCCTGTGAATTCTGCTATAAGTAATTTTCTTTTATCAATCATTATATATTGCGCAGAACTTGAATAACTTCTTACGCATGCCGTGGCAAGCGGGGAATCATCTTGTTCTTTCTTCCATTTACTTTAGGAGTCTGCTTCTGAGATATAGGCAAAAGGCAATGCGTGAGTCTTCTTGTCTCACCGAAACCGCGGTCTGGCAACGACATTCCGATTGGCTATCCTGTGCATTGTGATACCAAAAATTTCTTCCAGGTCCAAATCTTTAGCTGTATACCTGGAGGAAGCTCCCAATCCAAGCTATGCAGAAGTTGAGCTGGAGCAAGCTCAAAGGTTGCTGTTCTGAACGTAATACAGCAAGCATATCTTGGTCAGATTGGTGGTGCCAGGATAAGACTCTGCAACCCGACAAACCAGACGAGCAATGCGTGAGTCTGCTTCTGAGATATAGGCAAAAGGCAATGCGTGAGTCTTCTCGTCTCACGGAAACCGCAGTCTGGTAACGACATTCCGATTGGCTATCCTGTGCATTGTGATACCAAAAATTTCTTCCAGGTCCAAATCTTTAGCTGTATACCCGGAGGAAGCTCCCAATCCAAGCTATGCAGAAGTTGAGCTGGAGCAAGCTCAAAGGTTGCTGTTCTGAACGTAATACAGCAAGCATATCTTGGTCAGATTGGTGGTGCCAGGATAAGACTCTGCAACCCGACAAACCAGACGAGCAACTTCTTCTCTAACATGGCCATACTTCTCTGCCAATCCGCAAAGAGATAGGTGAGGGGTTTTTTCCCAGCTGGTGAAGGTTACCAACGACAGGTAGCTTTGGAGGGCTTGGTGGAAGTTTGAGTTTTCTTTTCCGTCACTTATCCTCAAAGATAAACTTGAGCAACAATATGAGGAAACTGAATGCAAGAAGCAAAGAGTGTTCCTTTAGCAATTGAAGTAGAGCCATTGGAAACCAAAATTCAGTGCATCGGAGTTTCTGGTATGGCACCCCTAGTTGTCGTAATCAATTTCAATATACTGAGATTTGGTTTCGGTGGCACCTACTAGTCGTCAATCGGCAAGGAAGCCACCTCAATTACTTTGTACCATTCAGATTTTCCACCTTGTTTTACTAACAGAAATATGCCAGGCAAATCCTCATCTTCTTTTCTGGTTGGCCGTGTAGTAACGGATGATGATACACGCTGTGGTCCCAAAAATAAGTGAGAGATAGAGAAACATGCAGAACTATTATCGAGCTCCACAGAAAGAAACTCGAGGATCATTACCCTTATGGAATACTAATACGGAAACAAAGTATTCAACATTTATCGGTAGTGCAAGATTTGAACGATTCAACGTTCATCGATATATAGCCACATCAGAATAAATACATTTGGTTCTGTCTGTAAAATTCAACATCATGACAAATTAATAAAGCAATATGATAATGCTCTTATAGTCCATTAATTGTCCTTTCTGGTTTTCTACTTTTGACAGTTGGTGCACAGGACAATCTCGAGGTCGATCAGGCCCAGGACAATCTCGATGTCTTGCTTCCATTTCTTGAAATTTCCTCCACTTAAAGGCTCAATCGAAGAGAAATTCATGGCTGCAGAAGACATCTAATTATTGTTAGTAACTAACCAATGCATGTTTGTACCACACTTATGAGCAAGAGGTACAGACTGCCATTAAAGGATAATCTTTTCATACTCATATCTCAGGCCTTTGGACAAGAGTTTATGCTGAACAAAGACACCATGCGTGATTTAAATATCTTGCCTGCTCATACATACTTTCTTTTGAGAAAAATGTGGACGTTGCATGAATCTCATCACCAGAGAATGACATATATAATTTAAACAACTTAAATAATGCAAAAAGTGCATGATGATATTAATTTAAAATTGCAGAACTCATCATACAGAAAAAATTAAACACAAACATATTGGTTCCAGGTCTTTTTAGTGTGCTCTGATACCAAATGTTGGAATAAATCAAATATTTTCGAACACATCATAGTTTTTAATTACATAGATGAAGATAACCTGCAGAAGACATGGTCGTGTTTCAAAGAGACTCTTCTACTCACTAGAGATCTGAATATTCTTATGGTGATAGTCCCAAATCGAAGAAGAAATTCTCTGTGAGCAGGGAATCCTTTTTATAGAGTTAGTGTTCCCCAACTTCCATCTATCGTGGAACATGGTTATTCCACCGTTGCCTCTAATTCCATCGTGCATGTAGTGGACCTGATACGTGCTTCAAACCGCAAGCACTATGGATGAAGCTCCTCAATTATGGGCTATGGTTTTTCCACGTATTTAAAAAACCCCAACTGACTTATAATTTCAAATATGTTGACTCATTATTATCAATACTAGTTGAGTCCAATAAGGATTCCTACAATCAAAACTTGCGTCTTGGCTCCAATGTTGTAACCACTTATTTCCACGTCTTGGGTCGACACCCTGGGCACTAGTAATGGAACTGGTGGATGTAAGCGAAGAGTCTCCTTAATCACCGCTTTCAGGTAGTGCATTTCTACCAAATCATCCTCTGTTATGTGTGCTCCATTACCGACTATTCCTCGTACCTCAGTCTGTAATTTGTCCAGGACCCTTGGGTGCCTTAAAAGCTCAGTCATGCCCACTCTAGGGCTGTATATGTTGTATCAGTGCCAACAGCAAACATATCCTACATGAATGATTTATGTTGATTAAGATATTAACCTCTGACATACATATATATATATATATATATAAACCTCTAACATAATATATATAATTATATATATAAGAGAGAGAGATACAGAGTTACCAGGATGAGAGCCCTTATAGTAACTGTATCAATCGGGAAACCAGTCAAGTTTCCTTTCTGAATCCCAAGCAAAACGTCCACAAAATCCTTTTGCTCATCATCTCCACTCTTTGAACTATAGTTCATGTGTTCTTGAATAACTCCGTCTATAAAGTCATCCCGCTGCTTAGCCACCTTGTCCAACTTTGCTTTGAACCGTTGACATGACTCAACCAAGAAAGCCATGGAACATAGTCCCCGAAATCGATAGTCCCCACTAACTCTCCAAACTCCCCCAAAAGCTGCTTAAACGTCCTCTCACCATCTCTGCCACTGTACTTCCTCCCCAGAGCCACTCTACATACCACGTCATTAGTAAGCCGCACAAACATTTCACTTAAATTCAAAACTGATGATGATGATTGCTCTATGTGGCTGATCATGGATTTGGTTTCCTCTTCCCTCACCGGGCAAAAAGAGCGAACCCTTTTGTTGCTCAAAAGATTTAGGACACATACACTTTTCACCTGCCTCCAGTATTCTCCATAAGGAGCAAATGCAACATCGTTGCAGTTGTAGAAGAGTTTCTCAGCGCTGGTGGACTTGGGTCGGTCAGAAAATGTGAGATCATGGGTTTTCATGATCTCGCGGGCAGCCTCAGATGAAGAGACTACAAGGACCGGGACACGTCCAAAGTGGAGAAGCATGAGAGGGCCATGGCGTTGAGATAAGGCGTGAAGTGAGCGATGAGGGTGGAACCCTAGTTGATGATGTTGGTATTTGACAGTTTACTAACTCAATACCAAAATATGTGGGTGATAAGTTTACAAACTCTATCACACCTCTTGCACTTTGCACTCTCAAATAAAATTGGACAAAGAAAGAAATAGAGAAAGGAGGGAAGCAACAAGCTTTGGCAAAACACTTGGACTTTGATATATGAAAAGGTTTACAAACTGTTGGAATAAGAAAGCTTACAAGCTTCTTCACAATTGGAAATGGGATTCGGATGGGATGATTTACAATGCTTGAGAGCTTGGGTATTTATAGCAAACCAAATGATTAAACTAAGATTATTTATTACCACACAAAACACATTAATTGCACCTAATAATTTTTATTCAACCATACCTAACATTGCCTAACTTTGACATTGATTTTCAACAATAGCAACCTGTTTTGATTTGAATTTCCAACACACCTCCTCAAATCAAAACGCCTTCATTCCTAGCATTTCACGCAGTAGCCGGAATGTTTCAATTGGCAATGGCTTTGTGAAGATGTCTGCCACTTGTTCCTTGGTGTGACAGTAGACAAGTTCAATTGTCTTTTGCTTCACATGGTCCCTTAGAAAATGGAACCTGGTATCAATGTGCTTGCTCCTTCCATGTTGAACAGGATTCTTTGCAAGTTTGATTGCAGACACGTTATCTACGTGAATCACAGTCGATTCCACTTGTGGATGACACACTGACTTCAACAGATTTCTTAACCAAATTGCCTCACACACGGTTGAGGCTACAACAACATACTCGGCTTCACATGATGACAAAGCAACAATTGATTGCTTCTTTGAAGTCCATGAGAAAGCTGTTGATCCTAGAAAAAACACATAGCCAGTTGTGCTTTTCCTTTCATCTTGGTCACCTCCCCAATCACTATCTGAATAACCAAATAATTTTGCATCTTCACCAAAATTATAAAATAGACCATAGTTTAGAGTACCTCTTATGTACCTCAAAATTCTCTTGGCGGCCAGCCAATGAGACTCCCTTGGTGTTTCCATGTATCGACTCACGAGTCCAACACCATAAACTATATCAGGTCTTGTGATTGTAAGGTACCTTAGGCTTCCAACGAGGCTTTTGTACACTGTTGAGTTTACAAACTCACCCTCTCCTCCTTTGGACAGCTTCAATCCAGTTGCGACTGGGGTATTGACAGTGTTGCACTTGTCCATATTGAACTTCTTCAATATGTCTCTCATGTACCTTTGTTGAGAGATGTAGATACCATCACTTTCTTGCTTCACTTCTATGCCAAGAAAGTATGACATTAATCCATTGTCAGTCATCTCGAATTCACTGAACATGGATTGCTTGAACTCATGGAACATTGCCTCATTGTTTCCTGTAAACAATAAATCATCTACATAGAGACAAATAATTAAGAACTCCCCTTTTTCACCATTCTTCATGTAAACTGAATGCTCGTATGGACATTTCTGAAATCCATTTTGGTGAAGGTAGTTGTCGATCCTTGAGTTCCAAGCTCGTGGTGCTTGCTTGAGGCCGTACAAAGCCTTCTTCAAACGATACACCTTATCTTCTTCTCCTTGTACTTGGAAGCCTTCCGGTTGTTCCACGTACACTTCTTCCTCAAGTACTCCATTAAGGAAGGCTGACTTGACATCTAGTTGATAAATTTTCCATTTATGATGTGCGGCAAGAGAGATTAGCAATCTTACCGTGTCAAGTCTCGCAACTGGAGCATAGACTTCATCATAGTCCACTCCATACTTCTGTTTGTAGCCCTTTGCTACAAGCCTTGATTTGTATCGATCCACACTCCCATCTGCAGTGCGTTTGATCTTGTAAACCCACTTGACACCAATAGCCTTCTGATTTGGTGGGAGCTTTGTCAGCTCCCAAGTGTCATTCTTCTCGATGGCATGGATCTCTTCTTCCATGGCTTTCTTCCAACAATCTTCTTCCACAGCTTCATTGAATGAGAAAGGCTCGTGGTCTGCATACAAGCAGAAAAGGTTGGTTTCTTCTTCTTCTTCTTGTCCATAAATCTCTGTGAGACTCCTTAACCTCACTGGAGTTGAGGAGCTGCTTTCCTCACTAGATGTAGGACCACTCCTTGCAATTCTGTGCACTGGAGTTGTTGTGATTGTTTGAGCAGGCTGTTGCTCAATCGGTGGTACAACTTCTGGTTCTTCAAAATCAGTGGAGACGATCTTCTCTTTACTGACTTCTTTGTTGTTCCACGTCCATGTCTCTTCCTCACTGAAGATGACATCTCTACTAACCACTAGTTTGCCAGTTAGTGGGTTGTAGAGCTTGTATGCCTTGGACTCCTCACTATAGCCCACAAACACACATTTCTCACCTCTATCATCAAGTTTCCTCCTCTTGGCTTCTGGAACTTGAGCATATGCAACACACCCAAAAATTCTTAGGTGTGTAACATTCGGCTTGTATCCACTCCAAGCCTCTTGTGGTGTCATCCTCTTGACACTCTTTGTTGGACATCGATTCAACAAATAAATCGAACAAGCTACAGCTTCTGCCCATAACTCTTTTGGCAAATTCTTCTCCTTAAGCATGGACCTTGTCATGTCAAGGATGGTTCGATTCTTTCTTTCGGCTATCCCATTTTGATGTGGGGTATAGGCAGCAGTAAGTTGATGCCTAATTCCTTGCTCCTTGCAGTATGCTTGGAAAGCATTGGAGGTGTACTCTCCACCTCTATCTGATCTCACAGCCACAAGCTTGTGGTTACTTTCTGCCTCTGTGAGTGCCTTGAACTCCTTGAAAATTTTTAGGGCAGCTGACTTCTCCTTGAGAAAATAGACCCAAGTCTTTCTATTGAAATCATCAATGAAGGTAATAAAATACCTATTACCTCCATAAGACATGGGATCCAATGGACCACATATATCTGTGTGCACCAACTGCAATGGTGCCTTTGCTCTCCATGTATCACCAACAGGGAACGATAGTCGTGCTTGCTTGCCAAGCACACAACCTTCACATACTTGGCGTGTGGCTTCAATCTGGGGTAGACCACGAACCATTCCTCCACTTGACAGCAACTTTAGGCCATTGAAATTAAGATGGCCAAATCGAAGATGCCATTTCCATGACTCATCTTCCATTACACCGATGTTGCAGCTTCCAATCTTTGTGTTCAAATTCAACGGAAACATCCGGTTCTTTGACATTCGAACACGTGCAATAAGCTTTCTCCTTGCATTCCTGAGAGTGAGAAGCATGTTCTCCATATGTATAATGTACCCTTTCAGGAGCAGTTGACCAATGCTCAGAATGTTGCTCTTCATACCTGGTATGTAGTAGGTATCGGAGATGTATTCTTCTCTTCCATCCTTCTGGATGATCTTGATCTTCCCTTTGCCTTCAACTGGCAACTTTGAGGAGTCACCAAGACTTACAGATCCATAGGCCCCTTCTTTGAGTTCGGCAAAAAACTCCTTCTTTCCACACATGTGATTGCTTGCACCAGAGTCCAAATACCAAACATCTTGTTGGCTACTGGAATCATGGTGTGCTAGTAAGACTGTAAGTTCTTCATCAGTATTTCCACTTGATTCTGCCATGTTGACATGCTCACCATTTTTATGTGAACATTCATTGGCATAATGTCCATATTGCTTACAGTTGTGACACTGGATATGCGCCTTTCCTCGAGTAGATCTCCACTCCTGAGACTGACCTTGATTTTGTGCATAGCCTCGACCTCTTCCTCGGGCTCGTCCTCGGCTACGGTTGGATGAGCTCCCACGACGTGAGTTCCACTGTCCACGACCTTTATTTGGTTTGTCAATATTCAACTTTGACTCCAAAGCTTGCTCTAGCGTTGTGGGGCTTGCATTCTTCTGAATGCGTTGCTCGTGAACTAGGAGGGATCCTAGTAGCTCTTCTGCGCTCATCACCTCCAAATCCTTGGATTCCTCAATGGCAGTCACCACATGCTCAAACTTAGATGTGAGTGACCGGAGTATCTTCTCCACAACTCATACTTCATCGAGTCTCTCGCCATTTCTCCTCATCTGATTTACTATCACAATGAGCCTTGAGTGATAGTCGGAGATGCTCTCCCCTTCATTCATATGAGCAGTTTCAAAATCTGCTCGAAGTGATTGTAACCTCACTTTCTTGACTCGATCTACTCCTTTGTAGATTGTACTGAGTGTATCCCATACTTGCTTGCTCGTTGTTGCTTCTGCAACCTTCTCGAACGTTGAATCTTCCAAACCCTGGTATAGAAGATACAGCGCCTTTTGGTCATTCTTTCGTAAGTCCTTGAGAGTGTTCCTTTGATCCGCAGTATATACGGCTTCTTGCTCGGCAGTGGGTACAACATACCCACTACTGACAACTTCTCATAGCTCCTGTGATCCAAACAATGCTTTGAATTGGATGCACCATCTTTCATAATTTTCTTTCTTCAATGTGGGAACTTGGAGTTGCACTAAGTTGGACGCCATAACTGCTGCACCTGCCAGAATGGTATTCTGGCTCTGATACCAATTGTTGGTATTTGACAGTTTACTAACTCAATACCAAAATATGTGGGTGATAAGTTTACAAACTCTATCACACCTCTTGCACTTTGCACTCTCAAATAAAATTGGACAAAGAAAGAAATAGAGAAAGGAGGGAAGCAACAAGCTTTGGCAAAACACTTGGACTTTGATATATGAAAAGGTTTACAAACTGTTGGAATAAGAAAGCTTACAAGCTTCTTCACAATTGGAAGTGGGATTCGGATGGGATGATTTACAATGCTTGAGAGCTTGGGTATTTATAGCAAACCAAATGATTAAACTAAGATTATTTATTACCACACAAAACACATTAATTGCACCTAATAATTTTTATTCAACCATACCTAACATTGCCTAACTTTCCATGCCTAACTTTGACATTGATTTTCAACAATAGCAACCTGTTTTGATTTGAATTTCCAACAGATGAAAGTTGCCGATGATAGGGAGCTTTGATGGCGAAGGGGGTGAGGGGGATTTGTTGGTGGTTGACGCGGAGTTGTGCCATCTGTGTAGGAGGATGAGGAATGGCCAACAGTGTGATGGTCGAAGGTAGCAAAAACAAGGAGGTTTTATCCATCACTCTAGCAATATTAGCAAAAGAAAATGTGTGCGCATCTCCTTCTGTGAAGCTTGTTTAAATAAACATCTTCATGCACCAATGTATCATAAAAAATGAAACCACCGCCCGGAAATCGGTGATTGCAACATATGACGTCCTAAAACTTTTATAAAAATTTTGTCTTAAATAGGACATGTGTCTGCATTTTCTGCTTCATATGTTGGAGGTGTCTACATTTTCTGCTTAACATGTTGCAGTTTCCATTACAAATTAGAAGCCACATAAAATTGAAGTTTCTACTTTGCGTTAGATATGTTAGCTGGGGTCCCGTTTGGTGTAATGGATTGGATTGAAACAAATAGGTCACTATTTTCATGGTTTGTTAAAGGAAAGAAAAACAAAAATTAAGCCAACTTGTGGGTAGGAGATGGATTAATAAAAAATACTTACCTATTCAATTCTTCGTAAAATGGAAGGGTGAGAAAGGTGAAGGTTTCTTTCATGTCTACTCCGTCTGCAATCCCTTCCAAATAAGAAAATAAAAATCATTTTTCTCTACCCTTAATGCACGTGGAATTTTAAAAGTTATCTATCTTAATCCAATCCTTGATACCTGACCAATTCTAGATATATACGAGGATGCACAAAATTTGCCATGGAGAACCATACCAGTTGATTCCCCTCACCATATTATAGTCAACCATTGCAAAGGTGATGACTTTCTCTTTCTTTCCTTGTTTTTAATTTTTTTTAATGTTCATGATATTTCTCTAGAGAGAGCGAGAGAGAGAGAGAGAGAGAGAGAGAGAGAGAGGAACATATAGGTGTAGCCCCACCCTGCACCCTAATAACTAACAAAGAAGTGGGAAACAAGGATCAAACTCAGAATCACTTATAAAGAAGGTCCGGTAAAAAACGATCAACAATGTATATTAGCATGTAGTGTTTAATAGTTTAACTTACAAGTATTTGTAGTTTTATTTTGATGAATAAACAAATCAGGATAAATATGATGATTGATGGCCAGTCCATTGACTCGCATCCAAGTGATGAAAATTGGATTTGGATCCCATCCGGATTTAAATTACGGAGGTTTTATGGATCTCATCCAAGAAATTCATTTGTAATACAAACGGCTTCTCCCTACTCTTCTCTGTCTGCCACGATCTATTTCTCTATATGGTATCTTTTTCGTGAAGTTTCACATAATCCAATGGAGATGGTTCACTTGGTAAGGAAGCAACTATTGGAATTTAAAGTCTACACCTCTGCGGCAAATAAAGAATCTGGGGGGAATGGGGCCGTGGGTGGGGCTGTGTTTGATGGGCAGCCTGTACGCTGGAAGCGGCCAGTTTTTTGGGTGATGAAGGTCAACTGTGATGGTGCATGGTGTGCTAAGACATGCAAAGGTGGTTATGGATGGATTATGCGGGATTTTGCTGGGTTGTTGCAAGTGGCTGGGGGAGAGGGTGGACTGTTTTTCAATACGGCGGCAATGGCGGAAGCTGCAGCTATTCGTGCGGCTTTATTGGTTTGTTTGGAGTTGGGTTATGTGGATGTGGAGATTGAGTCGGATTCTCAGGTGATAATTACAATGCTTAATGGGAAATATGGGGTGGATGCGACTTTGGAATGCTATATTCATGATATTGGTCAGTTAGTATCTCAATTACAAGGGGTGAGGTTTGGGTTTGTCAAGTGGAAAGGAAATGCCGCTGCGCATGTTGTAGCCTCATATGTTGCCTCACATGAAGGTGTCTTCCATTGGAATACTATTGGTCCGGAGTTTGTATTTAATGTTCTTGCTAAAGATGTAAACATTCCAATCCAAATTTAATAAAGTTTGCTATTTGACAAAAATAAATAAATAAATAAATAATCGGAGATAAATTTTTGTATTACTATCCTAATTGATTGTAGATACTGAAGGTGAACGCCTCTAATGTCATTCCATCTTTCTTTCTTCCTCCTATTTCTACCATACACCATTAATTCAGACTATTTCAGTCGATCCTTATGTGTTCAATCTTCAAATGAGGTTTAATTTGCTCAGTTTTTTTTGTTCTTTCAATATATATAGTGTACATGATGCTAACATCTATTTTATTCGCACTTTTGTTGGTTATGATCGTTGTAGCTATTGAATTGCTCCTCTATTTTTTTAAGCAAAAAAAAGCCATTAATAGTACAAGTATCTTTCTTTTTGTACAAACTATGAGTACGTGTAATTGTATGTTGGTTATATGAGTGTGTTTGATAAATGACCTTCGATTTGTATATTTATAAGAATAAATCGTAGTAATTGTTCCTTAACTTTAATTAAATTGGAGTAATGGTTCCTCAACTAAAAATTCATTACCATTGGTCTCTCAACTTATCAAAATGTGTAACTATAGTCTTTTTCATTAATTTCGTCAAAATTTTGTCAAAATAAGTTATGTTAGAATAACCATTTATATAATAAGGATCCATCAACACATCAAAGTGTGTAATTATGGTCATTTTCGTCAGCTACGTCAAAAATGTTGTCAAAACGAGTTATGTTGAAAGGATCATTACTACAATTGGGTTAAAGTTAAGGGATCATTTCTCTAGTTGAATTAAACTTGAGGGATCAATGGTAATGAATTTTTAGTTAAGGGACCATAACTACACATTTTGATGAGTTGAGAGACCAATTGTAATGGATTTTTAGTTAAGGGATCATTGCTCCAATTGAGTTAAAGTTAAGAGATCATAGCTACAATTTACTCTATTTATAACTGACTAGATGGGTACTTTTTTTATGGATTAGGATTCTCTCATTTCCTCTTTCTATTTCCTTTCATCCCCTCCTCTCACATTCTTTATTTTGTTTTTCTCTTTCTATAAAAATTAATATAAGATGTTGACACGATTTAACCGTAACCATTCAAATAAGAGGAGAGAAAAAGAAAAAGAAAAAAAGAGATGAGAGAATCGTATTCCCTTTTTTATATATGAAGACATGCATTTGGTTTCAAATATACCAATGAGCTTCAGCTACGTTTAATTTAACCAAAAAAAAAAAAACCTATAATATTAGTATGTTTGTGTATATGTATTATCTTTGATTTTAAACGTACAAACACCGTTTAAGGTTTGTTTTTTTTTTTTGAGCAAATGATATATCTACACTAAGGAAGTAGGGGAATGGCTAAACATCATACTGATCCAGCAATAATGTAATTTAAATTCGTATTTGAGAATCAAAACTTAAAAAATGATAAATGTTTAATAAAAATTTACAGGGGTCAGGTTGCCCAACCACCCCACCACTAGCAGCACACGCGTCAACTTGTAGGTTATAGAAAATCCATGATATTTTGTGTTTTGCCTAAATCATAATTCCACATCCATGGCTGGCTAGATATCTAAGAACACAGAGTTGAATCCTAAAGCTGTTGATGGGAACGAAATGTTTCAAAGTCTAATTGCTGTTTCTCAGAAGGCTGCTGGTTTTTTTTTTTTTTTTTTTGGCAAACCAGAAGACTGCTTGTTTAGGCCTCATACAGAATTGCTATCTTCCTCTGCCAATGAGAGTGCTTATGTTTTCCTACCTGTTCAGCAATCATCTGCCGAATATGATCTTCCTCTGCCAATGAGAGTGCTTATGTTTTCCTACCTGTTCAGCAATCATCTGCCGAATATGATTTAAAATTCGGTTGGATAGTACCGAACTATTTGCATATCTCCTTTTTACACTAGTCGCGAGGCGAATAAAATCTGAAATTAGATAACATTATCATCTACGTGTGTGCACATAACCTTCACCAACTAGAAACGAAAAATTAACGACAATTTTTGCTACTTTGCATAGTCAGAGCAAAGTTGGATCCACATACAAGTTAGAGGACTCAATTCTTTTTAGCAACACGTCAGTTCAAAGAAATTTGGTAAACATCGGCAAAATCTTCCTGGTTCACCATAGTCAAGCTCCGGCCTGCAGATTCTGTCAGCTAAAGAAACAAACACTAATTTTAAATTTGTCTTCTTCAAGAGATTAGTTAGCTAGTCCACTAGAGAGATTAGTTAGCTAGTCCACTAGCTAGTGTGCATGGTTCACCATAGTCGAGCTCCGGCCTGCAGATTCTTGTCAGCTAAAGAAACAAACACTAATTTTAAAATTTTCTTTCATTTTCTGCAAGAGATTAGTTAGCTACTCCACCTGTTTTAATCTTCTTGGGGAGAAAACAAAACAAAATTTGGAGCTGGAGTATGTTTGCAAACAGTCACGATCTTGTGTCTCCCTAACTGCGCTTATGTTATGGAACTTTAGAGCACATAAACGCCCTCCATGGCAGTTTCAAACGCCCAACCTTCCAAACTATAAGTGGAAAGTATATAAAAGGGTTTATCTGAAGATCCAAGTAGTGCTAATCCCGTAGTTTGATGAACTGAAAACTATTCGAAGGTGTACGTGGTTACACCGATCCATGTGAACTCGTACCTTTCACGGCAGTTCAGGTAGTACATACCTTTGGTTCTAATTCGAGAACAAACACATAACACAAGATAAACTCGGGTTAAGGGATGTTCAGAAACTCCTCTTGATTAGGGTTTGACTCTTTCCTCCATCAGTTGGCATCTAAAGCTTACGAGAAGAAAGCTAAAGAATGTCGCTAATATGAAGTTAAGGTACTATTCTCTCCATATCACCAATTACTTTTACGAAGAGGATCTTAAGGATCTTTCAATCACATTCGTTCATCGTATATTGTGCGGTACTGACCGTACAATATATGATGAACGAATATAATTGAAGGATCTCCGGAATCCTCAGGATCCAGCAAAGATCCTCTCTCTTACTTTTATGGTGAACCATCAATTTCTTTCATTTCCTATCTACAAGTTTAAGCACAATTAACTGAGTAAAATATATGGCACTGATTTCTTCTTCTTTATTTTTTGTTTTTTAACTTATCTTTCTTTGACTTAATTTTGGAGTAAGAGAAATGCTAACAAGAATTTTTCAAAAGTTGAATTTTCTGTCGTCTCATATTTTTGGAACAACGGGGGATCCTCTATCCCCTCTCCTTTTTTGTCTTGCTGAAGATGTTTTTAGTCGAAGTCTAGTAGATCTTGTAAATTCTAGAAAGGTTAAACCCATTTCTTCTCCTCGGGGAGTGACTACTCCTTCTCATATTCTCTATGCGGATGACATAATGGTTTTTTGCAAAGGCGACAAGCACAGCCTTATGAACCTTATGCATTTAATTGAAGAATATGGTGTGAATTCTAGTCAATGTATTAGTAAAGGTAAATCTCGTATTTATATTGGGAAATCGGCTTCTGCGCGTCGATTGCATATTTTATCCTGGCTCAATGTCTCTGAAGGTGAGCTTCCATTTACTTATTTAGGGGTTCCTATTTTTAAAGGCAAACCTAAGAGGGCATATTTTCAAGCATTAGCAGATAAAATATGTTCTCGTCTTTCTCAATGGCAAGGTCGCTCTCTCTCAATGGCTGGTCGAGTTACTTTGGTCAAGTCAATTGTGGTAAGCATGTTGTCTCATACTTTCTCGGTTTATTCTTGGCCACCTACGATATTAAAACATGTTCGTAGTTGGAATTGAAATTTCATTTGGACTGGATGTGCTGATTCTTGGGGATTTGCTATTGTGGCATGGAAAAAATGTTGTGTTCCCTTAAATGAAGGAGGTCTTGGCATTCGTAATTTTTCAGCTTTAAATAAGGCATTTTTATTGAAAAAGTTTTGGGATATTTTTGTAACATCCCACATCGCCCAGGGGAGTTTATATGTATATTCCCATCCCTACCTAGCACGAGGCCTTTTGGGAGCTCACTGGCTTCGGGTTCCGTTGGAACTCCGAAGTTAAGCGAGAAGGGGGCTAGAGCAATCCCATGATGGGTGACCCACTAGGAAGTTGCTCGTGAGTTCCCAAAAACAAAACCGTGAGGGAATGGTAAGCCCAAAGCGGACAATATCGTGGTACGGTGGTGGAGCGGGCCCGAGAAGTGATCTACCTCGGGCCGGGATGTGACAATTTGGTATCAGAGCCTAACCCTGGTCGCGTGTGTGCCGACGAGGACGTCGGGCCCCTAAGGGGGTGGATTGTAACATCCCACATCGCCCAGGGGAGTTTATATGTATATTCTCATCCCTACCTAGCTCGAGGCCTTTTAGGAGCTCACTAGCTTCGGGTTCCGTTGGAACTCCGAAGTTAAGCGATAAGGGGGTTAGAGCAATCCCATGACGGGTGACCCACTGGGAAGTTGCTCGTGAGTTCCCAAAAACAAAACCGTGAGGGAATGGTAAGCCCAAAGCGGACAATATCGTGCTACGGTGGTGGAGCGGGCCCGGGAAGTGATCTACCCCGGGCCGGGATGTGACATTTTGGTTACCTCATCTATGGCTTCACGGTTTTTTCAAGGTTGGTTTTTTAATTGTCTTGGACAACTGTCTTCTACATACAAGAGTTCCTCCATTTGGCCTGGTTTACGTCCTCTTTTTTCAGATATTTTTCATGGATCAAAATGGGTGATAGGTAATGGTCAAAATATTAATTTTTGGCATGCGAGATGGTTAGATTTTCCAATAGTTGATAGGCTTGGTATGCCACCAAATTTATGTAAGGCTTTTCAAGCTAAAGTTTCTGATTTTATTGTGGATGGTTGTTGGATTCCCCCACCTACTCTACATTCATCGCTAGTGCCCATTTGGAATGATATTTCTTCTATTGGGCTTCCTTCAAAGAATGGGATTGATGACAAAATAGTTTGGTTGTCTGCTTCAAATGGTGACCTTTTTTTTATCTTTGGCTTATGATTTTAAACATAATAAACAACCAGTGGTTCAATGGGATCAATGGGTTTGGCAATCTTGCTTTCGCCCTCGTAATTCGGTTACATTGTGGAAGTATTTACATGGTAAGATGTTAACTGATGATCTCTTGCAGCAAAGAGGTTTTGCTATAACATTTATGTGCTCTCTTTATTGTGAAGGTATGGAAACTACTTCACATATTTTCTTTGAGTGCTCTTTTGCATGTAAAATTTGGTCTTCTGCTTTGGAATTATTCAGAGTTCAATATTTATTTCAAGATATTTTTAGCTTTTTCCATTATCCTTTACAACAAGGTTTTGGTACCCAAGTGCAACTGCTTTGGTGGGGTATGATTGGAGTTGGTTTTTATTCTATTTGGCATGCTCGCAACGCTGTTCGTTTTCATAAGGAGGTTGTTTCCATCAATTATGTTGTAAGGTCTATTAAATGTCAACTCCTTGAAATTGATTTTCTCAATTCCGGCTGTATGAAGAATTATGTGGAAAAGCTTTGCATTCTTCATTCTATTAGTGTTCGTGGACGTCCTGCTAAGGCTCCAAAAATTATTGAGGTGTTGTGGCGTCCGCCTTCTCAGTCTTGGATCAAAGTGAATACTGATGGTGTTGCAAAAGGTTCCCCTGGTGTGGCTGCATTTGGTGGTATCTTTCGAGATTTTACGGGTAATTCTCTTGGTTGTTTTGCGAGTTCAATAGGCTTGACCACTTCTTTGGATGCCGAACTACATGCTGTTATTCATGCTGTATCTTTAGCTTGGGATAAAGGTTGGCATTCCTTATGGATTGAATGTGACTCCTCACTGGTTGTTCATCTTCTCTCTTCATCCTCACCTTCCTTGACATCTATCCCATGCAGGCTTTTGGTCAGTTGGCATAACTGTCGAGTTTTAATATCCTCCATGCAGGTTCAAATTTCTCATATTTTTAGAGAGGGTAATCAAGTTACTAATTGTTTAGCCAATTATGGTGTTGAGCACCCCGGTGTCCATTGGTGGGATTCATGCCCTCCTTGTGATGCAGATACTTATTCTCAGAACCTTTCTAAGCCTCTTTGTTATAAGTTTTGCTAAAAGAGGTTTTCAATTGTTGTTATGAATTATTTAATAGTCTGGGTTTAGCCTCATGTCCCCCCCTGACATATTGTATTTTTCTTGTTTATCAATAAATTCTCCTTAAGATCTCTTCCCATGATAGCAATGCTGGAGTGGGACGGAATTTGTGGTCAAATTAAAAAATAAAAAATAAAGAAATATTTTTGGAACAACGATTTATAATGTTAGCATAAAAATTAATATTAAATTATGAAGTACTAGAAAATTCTATTTTAAAATAGTCTTTTTAGCATTTCTCCTGCATTAAATGAAATCAAAGCCTATCCCTTGTCTAAATTAAGTACCTTCCTTACTCTAGATTTTTCCCTTAGGTACCGTTTGGTATGTGGGACGGGACGGAACAAAGTGGGATAAGGCGTTCCGTCCCACGTTTGGTGCACTTAAAACGGGTGGAACGAGCTATTCCACGGGACGAGTTTTGGGTGAATTTTCGTTCCACCTCACCTCCCTGGAACGACTCGTTCCACATCCGTGGAACACAAAATTATAACCTATCCGTCTCCTTCTTCTTCCTCCTTGTTTCCATCAGAGGGCATCTTTGCTCCCGCTCCATTCCTTTCCGTCCTGTCCCGTCCCATCCCGTCCCATTCCGTTCCGTCCCGTCCCGTCTGCATACCAAACGATACCTTAGATACCGCAGCTGTCTTTTTTGAATGGTACAGCTATGGAATAGACAAATGATTTGATCAATTGTTTGATACAGGCTATAGCCTATATAGAAACAAAAGGATGAGGATCCTTTCCAGATTTTTTTTATGAAAATTCTAAGAATTCTTAAATTTTGGCCATTTATAATACCTTGTACGATCTGTTTTATTTATATTTAATTTTAAATAAATAAATTTAAAATAATTTATGATCATAAAATGTACGATAAACAGTTGAAAATCCTCACAACTTGGATCTGGGATCCAAATCTGAAACAAAATACACAGGTACATTTATGATATAAGCTATAGCCTAAATCTAAGAGGTATGAGACTGAGAGATTCCAGTTTGAAACTTTCTTTCAACATTGTTGAAAAGAGAAAGATGTTTTTTGATATGGGTACAAAGTAACTAAAAATTGAACTTATTTCAAAAGTTAAAAATCACTGAAAATTAAACTTATTTCAAAAATAGCCTATAAAATTTGACCTATTTAAAATTTTCAAAAGAAATACCAATCAACCAACAGCTTTCGGTGGTTTAGATTTTTAGTTTGACTGTCTAAAAATTTAGGAAAGGTGATACCATTATTGTTACTGCAGGTACCCCACAATCTTCTGAACTTAGACTTCCATTGAAAGCGCTCAAAACCTAACCCTACGGTCCCTACCCAGATTATCTTCCACAATCTTCTGAATTTCTCTCTCTTAGACTTTTCAACAAAACGCGCCGCCATGGACGATGAATAACGAATCAGGATTGTCTTGGTGAGGGTTATAAAGATCTGTAAATTATATATACGATCAGAAATTATGTTAAATATTTTTATTTAAAATTAAATACAAATAGTGATTGATAAAAATTAATCCCATAATGTACAGTAAATAAATACAATCTACGAATTCTCAGAATCCTTATCAAAAAATCCAGAGAGGATCCTGTTGGAGGGATAACAGACCCTTGAAGGAAATACCATGAATTAAAAAATTCCCAACACAACACATAAAATTCACACTCATGATAATGGCACGCATGTTGTGCTATGCTAGTTTGGCAGCGACGGGCAGAGCGAACATAATAGGTGACGATAGAAGGCTTAGAGCCTTAGACATAAAATACAAAGGCCAATACACGTACATTAGAGGATAAGGCCTCTATCTTTCAACATAAATATGGAATAGCAACAGCTCTGAGAGGATATTTTCTGTGTACTGTTATACCCGTAGATTCAGTCGTATCTAAATCCTCCCCACTTGCTCCACCAGGCAACTCCCAGTCGAACTTGTGCACGATATTTGCCAAGGCAATCTCATTAACAGTCATGCCAAACTGAATTCCAGGACAGACCCTCCTACCAGCACCAAATGGAATTAACCGAAAGTCATTCCCTTTATAATCTACCTCACTATTCAAGAACCTTTCTGGCTCGAACTCCTCTGGATTTTCATATAGTTTGGGATCTCTTCCAATTTGCCATGCATTGACCATAACGTGTGTCTTGGCTTTAATTTTGTATCCACCTATTTCCGCATCTTGGGTCGCAATCCTGGGCAACAGTAGTGGAACTGGTGGATGTAAGCGAAGAGTCTCCGTTATCACCGCCTTCAAGTAGTGCATTTCAATCGAATCATCTTCTGTTATGAGTTCTTCCTTTCGGACTATTTCACGTACCTCATTCTGCAACTTTTTCATGACCCTAGGATGCCTTAAAAGCTCGGTCATTGCCCACTCTAGGACTGTAGATGCTGTATGAGTGCCAGCAGTAAACATATCCTGCAACAGGTTATATTATTAATTAAAGTATTACAAATACATATTATTACATGGAGGGAGAATTGTAGTCAGTTTTAACGGAAAAATAGCAGTGGGAAGCACGACAACGTATCCGATTTGATTTACTTCTTAACTTATAACAGTATACAATGCTAATGTGGTTTATATATCACTGAAATTTTTGTTTTTCAGCTATTTAATATCTTATATATGTTCTAATCAGTCTGTTAAATAACTTTCTAACAGAAACACAGGGAGAGAGAGAGAGGTGATTACCAAGATGAGAGCTTTTATAGTTACTGTATCAATAGAAAAACCAGGCAAGTTTTCTTTCTGAATTGCAAGCAAAACATCGACAAAATCCGCTTGGTCATCGTCTCCAGTCTTTGGACTCCGATCCATATGCTCTTGGACCACTTTATCTAAAAAGTCATCAAACTTCTTAGCCACCTTGTCGAACTTGGCTTCCAAACCGTTGACACTGCTCAACCAAGAAAGCCATGGAATATAGTCCCCAATTTTAGTAGTTCCCAATAACTCAAAGAACTCCCGCAAAAGTCCCTCAAACTTCATCCCACCTTCACCACTGTACTTCCTCCCCAGAGCCACTCTAGATACAACATCATTGGAAAGCCTCAGAAACATTTCGCTTAAATTCAAAACTGATGGTGATGATTTCATTATGTCGCTGATCATGGATTTGGTTTCCTCTTCTCTCACAAAGCGAAAAGAGCGAACCCTTTTGTTGCTCAAAAGATGTATGACACATATACTTTTCACCTTCCTCCAATACTCACCATAAGGAGCAGATGCAACGTCTTTACAGTTGTAGAGAAGCTTCTCAAAGTTGGTGGACCTGGGTCGATCAGAAAATGTGTGGTCATGGGTTTTCATGATCTCCTGAGCTGCCTGAGCGGAAGAGACAACAAGGACCGGGACACGTCCGAAGTGAAGAAGCATGAGAGGGCCATGGCGTTGAGATAATTTTTGCAGTGAGCGATGAGGGTCCAAGCCTATTTGGTGAAAGTTTCCGATGATAGGGAGCTTCGGTGGAGAAGGTGGTGATGAGGTTTTGTTGGTGGTTGTGTTGGAGGAGTACCATCTGTATATGAGGATGATGAAAATGGCCAGCATTGTGAAGGCCAAAGGTTGCAAAAAGGAGGAGGTTTCATTCTCCAGCATCATAGTCCTATTTGGGAGAAGAAAATTTATGGCCAATAGTGAGGGTGTGTTTGCTGCGCTTGTGTGTTTATATAAGGTATAGGTCATCCATGATTTCACAAGCTTACATATATATCAAAGAGTGCTGAAGTGCTAACCCGCTAGTAACTTAAATATGGCACTAATCACTCATCTAGATCTATTTTAGAATATTTTTCATGATTTATGAGTGATGACAAATAGACGAACATAATGTAGTCAATAAACAATGAAATATTCACAACAATAACTAAAGGGCTAAACGATTTCCGATTTGAGTGAACTTGTACAAGAATGATTTACGAATGATCACCTAAAAACTCAATGGTTTGGATCATTGGATATATTTTGGAGCTGGACCAACCAAGTACATTATTAGAGCAATTTGGAGCCACATAAGAGTTGGTGGACTCAATGAGTTTGTTTCTTTTCTTTATCTTCCAGCATGTGGACTTAAAGAAATTCTCAGTCAGTATAAAGGTCTTACCAGTCCCACCATACTCGGAGGTGCCTTGTCTTTCTTGTCCGCTCAGTGAAACGGACACACGATTTTTAACTTGTTCTCTTTTTTCTTCAGAGGATGTGTTTGGTCGACTAGTTAAATTTTCTTGTGGAGAAAGACAAGAAACTTTTGAAGTGCTTTAGGAAAGTAGAGCGTTTAACTTTTGACTTTGAAGTTTAGTAGCTCGATGGAGTTGCAAGAAAAAATAAAATCCAATCTAACACCAAGTTCTATTGACAAACGTTTTATATGAGGATGACAATCTAATTTCGTACAAGATTATTCCCACAAATAAATATAAACATTTTAGATACTTTAACCATGTAAATCTTCACAGGAACACAAAATGGAAAAACAAAAGTTCCACTAGAACCTTGGTATTGCCATAGCTACAAGGGGAGCTTTTCGATGGATGACAAGACCGGTGCATTCTACCATGCTTAAATCTTTTGCTCTTGCTCCGTCGGGCAATGTCCAGTCAAATTTGTGCACAAGATTTGCTAACACAATCTCATTGGCGACCATGGCAAACAAGGATCCAGGGCAACCCCTTCTTCCAGCTCCAAATGGGATTAATTCGAAGTCATTCCCTTTGAAATCCACCGAAGAATTCAGAAACCTATCTGGTTTAAACTCCCCTGGTTCATCCCACAATGAGGGGTCTCTTCCAATTGTCCAAGCATTGATTATGACCATTGTTCTTGCTGCTACGTCATAGCCCCTTATTTTAGTTGCTTGAGTTGATTCACGAGGAACTAGTAACGGTATTGGAGGATACAACCGAAGTGTCTCTTTGATCACGGCTTTTAAGTAGGGAGTTTTATCTAAATCACTTTCTGTTATGTCTGGTTTTCCAGTAGCAATTCCCATCAACTCATTTTGCAGTTTTTCCAACACTCTTGGATGCCTTATTAGTTCGGTCATTGCCCACTCTAGAACCGTGTAGCTAGTATCAGTTCCGCCACCAAAAATATCCTGCAAGAAACAAGAAAAAGACCTTAGTTCACCCAAAATCAATTTGCAATGGATGGAGAGGTAGATTTTTCACAGGAAGAGATTTTTGCACTCCCCTTTTGTTTCCGTGCACTCTCCCCTTTTTTCTAGCCTTTTTATTACAACAACGGAGAATCAAGGGACAAAAACAAGGTGATAAGTGCAGAAGGAGAAAAAATAGAGGATAAAGTTATGATACAAGTTCTTAAACAATTGAAGTTATGGAGGTTTCTTGCTAGCTAGGAGTTGTGGAGACAGAAAAGAGACTTACCAAGATGATACCTTTGATGCTATCTCTATCAAAGGAAAAGCCAGCCGTGTTTTGCTTTTGAATTTGGAGCAGGACATCCACAAGATCCTTCTTATCTTCACCTTCAACACTCGAATTATTACCGCAGTTTCCGCCTTTTGTGTCAAGACTACACATATGCTCTTCAACTACAGAATCCAGAAACTCATCAAACTCTCTAGCAACCTTCTCCACTCTTGTGTCTAACCCGTTAACGTGACTAACCCAACCGAGTAGTGGAATAAAATCCCCCACATAAAAACCACCCAACAAGATCATAAACTCCTCAAGCAATTTCTTGAACTTCCTTGCAGCTTCACCTCCACTATACTTTTTCCCGAAAGCCACCCGACAGATCACATCATTAGTAAGTGAAATAAACAATTCACTTAAATTCACAGGCAACGACGACATAGAAGACTGTTTCACATTCTTAGTCAGCAAGGCTAGTTCTTCTTCTCGTACTGCTCGAAAAGACTGAACCCTTTTGCTCGTTAAAAGCTGCAGCACGCAGATGCTTCTCATTTGCCTCCAATACTCACCGTAAGGAGCTGAGGACACACTCTTAGATCCGTAGAGAAGTCTATCGGCAATTGTTGATCTTGGTCTGTTGGCAAAAATGCTATCATTCGTTTTCATGATCTCACGAGCAGCGTCGGCAGATGAAATGATGAGAACTGGTCTCGCGCCAAAATGAAGCACCATGAGCTCGCCATAGCGCTGAGCTAATCGTTGTAGGGATCGGTGAGGGTAGGTGCCTAGTTGGTGGAGGTTTCCGAGTATTGGTAGCCTTGGCGGTGAAGGAGGCAAGTGTTTCAGTGAAATTGTAGTGCTCCAAAGCCGTTTGATGATGAAGATTGTGAAAATCAGGCAGGGAAGGACAATTAGAAGCAGGTGCAACATAGCTAGTGGTTGCTCACTAACTATGATCTCAATGTCAAATGTTTGATTTTCCTTGTACGATATTTGGTCGTGCTAATCATATTCATATATAGGTCACGAGGACAACACATTGATAGAGTGGAAGTAGGTGTGGTCGTCTCTAAATTATTATATACTAGTCTCTTGCCACACGTATTTATAATCTTTTTTTTTTTTTTTCTGTTGAAATTTTAATGGGAGAGGGGAAATTTGAGTACTATGAAAGCTTCACCTATTGTGTCTTCTCCCTCTATATATAGATGAAATTATATATATACTAAACGCCTAACTTTCTGTTTAATTCCCTCTGTGTCCTTTTTACTGTTCCTTCGCCAGTGTTCTTCCGTTTTTGCCCCTCAGCTGCTCTTCAAGTCTTGCTTTTTTCGTGTTTTCCACAGTAAAATGACGGTTTTGGCCATGGTTTCCGCATGGTTTCCAGTAGAAATCTCTCGACTTCTGCCGAAAACACTCGAAACACAGAATTCTCAGCTGCTCTGCAACGGGTTGGCGGTTTCGATCATGCGTCCTACACTCCGCCTTGCGATCTCTTCCATCTCTGCTTCCTGTTCCTTTCCATCTCTCCTTCGTGATCCCTTCGATCTCTGCTTCCTCATCTTTTTGGTCTCTGCTTTGCGATCTCCTTGCCGCCTAATCGTGCAACCAATTTCTCTAGCCTTCAACAGGTAATTAAATCTCACTTCTTCTCAACTACCCAGGAGCCAAATATTTGATTTTTCGCTGTGGTTTGTTATTTTACCGAATTTGGTTGTTGATATTTCGTATTTTTTATCGTTCATTTGTGTTCTATTGGGATTGTATTTTGCTAGAATTTCATTTGGCTGCGTAATTGATTGGCTTAAAATTTTGTGAGATTAAATATTTCTTGAATTTGATCATTAGATTTCCCTTTTTTTTTTCTTTTTTTTTTTTTTTTGGAAGTTGACGTGCTTTCCCATTCATCGCCAAAACAAACCCGTGCTTCCTCCCTCTTCGTCTTCTCCTCCAGCAATTTGCGCCCTTAGTTCTCAATATGATTCACAGTAAAAACCCAGAAACTTAGAGGTACGAAAAGTTCAATTTTTTTTTGTGTTTTTGATTTATTTTCAGTGTTAATTTCTGATTAAATTATTATTTGTGATAAACCCACTTAGAATCTGATATGGGTTTTTCTTGGATTCCAGAGTAAAAACGTTGAAACTTAAAGGTATGAAATTTTTTATAATTTTCTGGTGCACCTGTGATTAAATAGAACCTAATTTGATTTTACCCACAAGTGCAGATCTTACCCCGCAGTGCTCAATCTAGAGAATTGGTACTCATAATCAATAAGATTCATACGGCTTATTGGTATCAATTTTGGTTGCAGCAATGCTATTCTTGCTGAAGACCTGCCATGTAAGTGATTTAGTTTTTGCTTTTCGAATTTCTACTTTTCATGCATAATTATGAATATGTGGATGATTTGTGGGTAATATTTTCTACTTAATCTCCAATTCAAAGAAAAGGATATTGAATTGTATTATCTTTTTAGTTAAAATGTGTTACCATTTTAGTTAAATATATCCCTAATTGATCTGACTAACCACGAAAAAAGGATTATCATACAAAATGTCTGCAAATAGATCGAATACTATTAATGAAAATTAATCCTTAATGCTTCCATCTGACTACATGATAGTATTTTGTGGCTAAACATAGTTTTTACTCGATCAAATATTTGCCAACTTACATTGACAAATTCATTCTCCGTCATTTGAACATCAAAAGCCAAATCACACATGAATCCCCAAACTTTAGCTTTACCATTACTAATCCTCTTGCTTGGGAATTTAAAAAAAAAATCATAAGCAAACATGAATCTTATTATATAAGGACCTTCCAAATTTTATCAAGTGTTACATAAAGTAATATATTTTGTGTGCAGAAATTCAAAGCGCGCAGAGATCTCGAGTCAAAAACAGAGGTACCCATCCCTTTTTGTTCGATTTTTGCTTTGTTTTATCTCTGTTTTCATTTTTGGGTAGGATTTTGTGCTTTATAATTGGGTTTAATGTGAAATTTTTGAAGGAGCTAAATCTCATTCAGTTCTGTTTGATTGATTGTTTATCTATGATTTGTTCTGTTATGCTTGGTAGGTTTAAATTGAATTGGATTTATATTTGATTTCGAGTTGATTAATTTTATTTTTTAGTTGTAAATCATATTAGTTGCAGATCATGAAACAATTTCATCTTTGGTTTAAGAGAATAGGCTTGATTCAATGAGATTTGGATTCATGAGTTATAGCCATCTGAGATAGGCAAGAGTGTTTGCATTATTTAGAAAAAATTTAGGAGCTACAAAACTATGCTTTAAATTTGAGTTTTGTGATTACTATTTTTGTTCTTTATCTTACTAAGATTTTGGTAAATTTTCAGCAACTCTTGCACAGCGAAATGACTCCCACCACCCAACAAACGCAACTGCTGCAATTTCAATTGCAGTTCTTGAAGAAAGGTAAGCCTATGTTCTGTACAAAGTCTTGGATTTTTTTATATGGGGTTTTATTTTTTTGTGCTTTTTTTTTTTTCTCTTGAGAATATTAATATTGTTGAGTTATTAAATTCAACTATTGCATAGGTTAAATTTTGCTTCAAATTGTAGTAATTGTCATACAACTTTATATTTTTGCATAGAATTGCAGACGGTTTGAATTTTGGATGAGAGTTTAGAATATTTGTAAGTTGGTTCTGTTGTGGGATCTCCATGTAGCAAATTTATCCTACTTTGTATTTCTAAAATCGTAGGTTAGTTTGTCTACTGTAGCTATATAATTCTTCCATGTTTTTCAGATCATGGAGTGAGTTTCTCATGCTGAGATTGTAACCCAATCAATAAGTAAGTGAAACACAGAAGTTCTATATCTCATGTTAGTTTTGATCCATTTCTAAAAATCCTATGCATGGTACATGAAAAACATTTCTTTGCTGCAAAGAAGAGTGAAGTACTGAACAACAATGTTAAAAGGTGGGACCTAGAAAACAAGATATTTGCAAAAAACAAAAAAAAAGAAAAAAAAAAGGGAAATCTAATGATCAAATTCAAGAAATATTTAATCTCACAAAATTTTAAGCCAATCAGTTACGCAGCCAAATCAAATTCTATGAAATTCTAGCAAAATACAACCCCAATAGAACACAAATGAACGATAAAAAATACGAATTATCAACAACCAAATTCGCTAAAATAACAAACCGCAGCGAAAAATCAAATATTTGGCAACGAATCAGATAATTTTTTACTGTGTATTATACTACATGGATATAAATAAGATAATTTTTTCATATCAATTGTTCTTTATAGAACATAGGGATGTAAATAGATTTTGATATGGAACTGGAAAGAAGAATACCAAATGAAGCACTGGTTTGTTGAGATATTTATTTTTGCTTGGAAAAAAATTGAGATATTGTGGATTATTACTGACATATATAAAACTATAAGCTTTTGATATTGGGAGACAAAACCCACAAATTCAAATCAGACAAAAAATAAATAAAAAATTTAACAGACTTAAAGATCAAACTCCAAAAGGGTATTAAAAACAAGGCTTATTTGATCCATTGAGTGTGAAAGTTTTGAGCTTTGAAGAAGCAGAGGAGAGTTGCCAGTCCATCTTCAAGTAAGCTTGGCAGCCACAGATCAGGATGTGGAGAGGATGGAGAAAATTATCCTGCTGATTAAGAAGAGTCACAACAGTAGTAGAATCCACCTCCACCTCAACAGATCTAAAACCTCTCATCCAAGCCAAGCGAAATCCAAAAAAAAAAAAGGCAATGCATGGATTTCGCGGAGCTAGAGAAAGATACTGCCTCTAGAGATGAGTGGTTACTGATGTGTAGAAAACAAAATGTTTTCTCTCAGATGATATTAATCAAAGATGACATACATTATGGTCAAATAAACTCGGGTTGGTTGAATAAATCACTCATGGAGTTTGTTTTGCAAAAACTGTATTAATTTTGATTTCACTGCATATTTAATAGTTCTCTTCAAATACAATTTTATCAAATTCGGTTTTTCTCATTTTCAGATTTTCTGCAGACCACATTTTTTCCCTTTGCAACATTTTTTGTCTTTGAAAAAGGTATGTTATGTTTTTAACGTTTTGGGTTTTACATGTTATATCGACTTTTATTGTCTGCCTCCTTCAGCATTACTTACATTCATTTTCCAGTATTGGCTGATAAAAATTTATAAAATAGTTAAGACTTTAACTAGAAAGTTAAAAGTTTTAGTCATATGTTCTGTGTCATTCCAATTCAAAGATTGGAAAATGACTGAAATAATATTTTCTTCCTTCTGTTTTTTCAAATTTCCTTTTGGTCCAATTTTATATTTCATTTCTTTGTGACTTCTTGCAGAACTTGGAATCAGCTTTTCACATAACATGGATGATGAATGTAAGAAACTCATACACAGAATAACTCCACCAAGGTATATGCAAATTAAAATCATAACTTGCGTCAATATAGAAATATAAATTATTTTTTATCGCACAACTTTGACATAATAATTTGTCTCATAATTTAAAATATTGTACAGATTTTAGCTACTTGGAAATCGACGACTAATATCACTTCCAAGAAGGCAAGATCAACATATGGCATGTCATAGCAGTATATTTTTCACAAACAGATGGTAAAATTGTACACATCACATTAGGCAAGTTTCAATCTTTTTTACTTCCATTTTAACACATTTCTAATTAACATTTTGTTCTAAATTTTGATTAAACTTCATTTAAATGTTTGATTTGAGAATTTCACAAGTCAAATTACCACCTCTCTCTCTCTTTCTCTCTCCACGCTCCCAAACTCAATTTTGATTTTTTTTTAATCATTGCCTAATTGTCTTTGTTACGTTTTGCAGTTGTATTCACAACTATCCAAGACACTCTGGAATTTATTACAACAAAAGGTCAAATTTTCCTTCCTTGGAAACTCCTCAAGCTAGGAACAAGTCTGGTATCCAAGCTTTACATTCAACTTTATTTAGCATGTAGCAAGCTTTGTTTGACTGGTATACTCTCAATACTGCATTTGTAAGTTATGCAGTTATCATTAGTCCAACTTTTTGAATGAACAATTATCTTCTTCTTTGCACTTTGAAGGAATAGATTTTTCTCTTGGTATCCGTTCATGATAATACATATAAATTGCATTGCCATTCGTAGTTCTCTGTTCTCTCTCAACATTATTTATGAAAATTGAAGCTATAAAATATCTCATATAATTTTAAATCCCGCAGCACCGCGCGGGTACAAATTTCTAGTTCTAATGAAAAGAGGCTTTTTTTTTTTTTTTTTTGTCAAACGATATATTTATTAGATTAGATGTTAGATTAGCCGTCAACGGGATTCGACCCACACCGTCATGCAAGGGATCAACACATTTCCATCACTATGATAAAGGGCTCTTAAGAATGACAATTTAAGTATTACGAAAGCTTCATCTTTTTTGCCGTCTCCTTATATATATATGTTGATCCCTTGCATGACGGTGTGGGTCGAATATATAGATTAAGTAAAAAAAAAGGGAATAATATAGTGCCGGCCTTCAATACACAAATATTATTTGGTCACATCCATACGAAACGTATCCGGCCTACTATCTCACACCACCTAATAAGAGTTAATTTGTTAATTAGTGCGTGGTAAAGCCACTTGAAAATGTTGTATAAAAAATACAATATGGCTAAAAAGTTGGAAATGGAGCCATGTGTGATGGTGATCTTTCGTTGGCACTCGTGGAAATTTTGGCAGCTTGTTCAACTTAGTATAGAAAATTGCAGGCACTGTAAGAGTTCCTTATGTGAGTTCATCAAACGCTATTAAGGTGCAAGAGCTAAGTAAATTGAGTTGTAGGAAGAGTTGGACTTTATTGGGGTTTTAATGTCCGGAAAAAATAAAACATATTAGAGGGAAAAGTCATTAAAGCTATATCTAAACTACTTATTAATAAAACTATTTTTATCAATTAAAAGAGGACGAAAAGATTATTTAGTCTTTTATAACCCAAAAAAAATAATGGGCAGTAATGCAATTTCATAGATCTCAATTTTACTGTTTTTTTATTGAAACTTCACTTACAGGTGATGTTAAAATATATTAATATTAAAAAAATACCAAAAAAAAAAAAACAAAAGCAAAAACAAAAACCTCCCACTCTCACTCCCACCCACATTGTCTTTCCCTCCGTTCTTTTCATTTTAAAAATAAAAACAAAAAAGTGTGCAAGCATATGCTAATTTGTAATTAAGGGAGCAGCTAACTTGGTGACAAATTGAAGGACACTACCTTCTAATGAGAGGAGGCAGTTAGCAAAACATAGAAAGAAGTTGGTCCCTCTTCCCGGTACATATATACTGGTTTTAGAGTGCTTGCCCCATTATTGTCTGGAAAACCTTGCTGTTAGTACAAGAGGAGAGAAGACGAACTTGCTGCTGCATATGAATGCCTTCGAGTGCAGGTTAGTCTCCATGATATAGTATTAGTATACTAGGGACGTTTACTGTGACAGAATTTGTAGCATCATGGATTAGGGTTTACTGCGAGTTTGCTGTAGAAAGTAGAAGCAGAGCTCTACCCCTGTTTCTGAAAACAACGCATTATTTTCATAGCAGAGCATCTCCAAACCATCCTAGAGAGCATGTCTCAAGACATCTTGGCCTTCCCTTAGGTGCTACTCCTTTGACTTATCTTGGGGTCCCCATGGCTGGACAACTTAAATTGGTACAGTCTGTTTATCAAAGCTTGTTTTATCCATAGTTTCTCATTTTGTCAATTGTCAGCTTGACTTTTAGAGCATCTTTCTACTTGCGCAAGGAATTTTATGCTAATTAGAGCTTATTTTGGGGTTTAATTTTCTGATATCATTCTTCTCACCAAGGAGGAAAATATATAATGTACAAGAGTGATTTACAAGGAAAGAAACATCAAAAACTGAATTACAATTTGATTACAAGGACTCAAATAGGTAACTAAACTAATTACAAAATGTCAACTCTCCAACATTTTATTTGGTAAGGGGACTTGGCTTCCCGAGAGTTGGTAACTGTTGATTGGAGTATGGGTTGTGGACCTAAACATGATGGTAGGCTTGGTCTTCATGATTTAGTTTCTTTAAACTTGACGGCTATGCTCTTCTTTATGGGGTTCTTTTGCTCGTCAGCATTCTCCTCTTTAGCCTTACAAAAAATAAAATATCTATTTACAGTTCTATGCATGGCATGGTTTGAAGCGTGTTTTGCCTATTCTGAATAATAATAGTTGTTGAATTATTGGTGATGGAATGTCAATTTCCTTCTGTTCGACAACGGTTGGATAACCCAATTATCTTTTGTCATTTCACCTCAGGTTCTTCCTCGGAATTTAGATGCTATTGAAGCTCAGAGTTGGTCTTTGCCAGATTATTTATAATTTTGTTCCCTTCTGTGGTGCAATAAATATTACGTCTACCTTTGGCTTTAAATGTAGAGGATGAAAATTTGATTTGGGAGCCCTCGCCTACTAGGAACTTTTCCTTGTCTTCTGATTATCATCTTATTCAAAGGAAATATAGTGATTGTGCTTGGATTAAGGTTATTTGGCGACATTTTATTCTGCCACACCTATCAATTTTGGCATGTAGCTTTGTCATGATAGACTTCCCATCGAGGTACACTCCAACGATGTGATATTTCTTTGGCATCCATTTGTTCTATTATAATTTTGAGGAATCTACTGCTAATCTTTTCTTTTGTTGTCAGATATCTAAGAAGATTTGGAGGTGGTTAGCATGTCAGTTTGGTACCTGCTTGCCTCTTTTAGATACTTTGGCTATTTTTATTTTTTGGATATCTAAGTATGTAAGCCTTTTTCTCAACAGTTGAACAATCTCTAAATTTCGCTCGTCTTTCAACTATTTCAGCTTGGAAAGCTCGTAATAAGTTTCTTTTTTAGGGTTGGCCAATCCATTTTCATCATCTTGCATGTCTATCAATTCTGGAATCATTTATGGTAGGAAGTTTATTCCTGGTCACTCTAAAAGTTTCAACACTCAAATCATCTCTTATTTGGGGATCCTACCTATCTTTCACAAGGCGTCTACTATTTTTCCTGGTTCATGTTCCCACTCTCCCCCCCCCCCCCCTATGAACTACTTGTAACTTCATTTTTCTTTATCAACGAAATTCCGCTCGTACTGCCAAAATTTTCTAGAAAAAAAAATTCGTACAAGTTTATTCCTACAATAAATATATAGAAACATTTCAGATACTTAACCATGTAAATCTTCACAGGACCACAAAATGGGAAAACGAAAGTTCTACGAAAACCTTGGTGTTGCCATAACTACAAGGGGAACTTTTCGACGGATGACAAGACCGGTAAATTCGGTCATGCTTAAATCTTCTGCTCTTGCTCCGTCGGGCAATGTCCAGTCAAATTTGTGCACAGGATTTGCTAACACAATCTCATTGGTAGCCATGGCAAACAAGGATCCAGGGCAACCCCTTCTTCCAGCTCCAAATGGGATTAATTCGAAGTCATGCCCTTTGAAATCCACCGAAGAATTCAGAAACCTCTCCGGTTTAAACTCCTCTGGCTCATCCCACAGTGACGGGTCTCTTCCAATTGTCCAAGCATTGATTATGACCATTGTTCTTGCTGCTATGTCGTAGCCCCTTATTTTAGCTGCTTGAGTTGATTCGTGAGGAACTAGTAACGGTATTGGAGGATGCAACCGAAGTGTCTCTTTGATCACGTCTTTTAAGTAGGGAGTTTTATCTAAATCACCTTCTGTTATGTCTGGTTTTCCATTAGCAATTCCCATCAGCTCATTTTGCAGTTTCTCCAACACTATTGGATGCCTTAAGAGTTCGGTCATTGCCCACTCTAGAACCGTGTAGCTAGTATCAGTTCCGCCATCAAAAATATCCTGCAAGAAACAAGAAAAAGACCTTAGTTCACCCAAAATCGATTAGCGATGGATGGAGAGATACAATTTATACAGTTCACTGATTTTCACACTCTCCTTTTGTCCCCGTGCACTCACCCTTTTTTCTTGCCTTTGGATTGAATATATCAAACGAAAATCAAGGGACAAAAACAAGGTGATAAGTGCAGAAGGAGAAAAGGAGAGAATAAGTTCATGATGCGAGTACCTAAAACAATTGAAGTTACGGAGGTTTCTTGCTAGCAAGGAGTTGTGGAGACAGGGAAGAAGCTTACCAAGATGATGCCTTTGATGCTATCTCTATCAATGGAAAAGCCAGCCGTGTTTTGCTTTTGAATTTGGATCAGGACATCCAAAAGATCCTTCTTATCTTCACCTTCAACGCTCGAATTATTATCGCAGTTTTTGCCTTTCGCGTCAACACTACACATATGCTCTTCAACTACAGAATCCAGAAACTCATCAAATTCTCTAGCGACCTTCTTCACTCGTGTCTAACCCATTAACACGACTAATCCAACCGAGCCGTGGAATAAAATCCCCCACATAAAAACCACCCAACAAGATCACAAACTCCCCAAGCAACTTCTTGAACTTCCCTGCGGCTTCGCCTCCACTATACTTTTTCCCGAAAGCCACCCGACATGTCACATCATTAGTAAGTGAAATAAACAATTCACTTAAATTCACAGGCAACGACGACATAGACGACTGTTTCACATTCTTAGTCAGCAAGGCTAGTTCTTCTTCTCGTACTGCTCGAAAAGACTGAATCCTTGTGCTATTTAAAAGCTGCACCACGCAGATGCTTCTAATTTGCCTCCAATACTCACCGTAAGGAGCTGAGGACACACTCGTAGCGTCATAGAGAAGTCTATCGGCAATTGTTGATCTTGGTCTGTTGGCGAAAATGCTATCATTTGTTTTCATGATCTCACGAGCGGCGTCTGCAGATGAAACGATGAGAACTGGTCTCGCTCCAAAATGAAGTACCTTGAGCTCGCCATAGCGCTGAGCTAGTCGTTGTAGGGATCGGTGAGGGTACGTGCCTAGTTGGTGGAGGTTTCCGAGTATTGGGAGCCTTGGTGGTGAAGGAAGCAAGTGTTTCAGTGAAATTGTAGTGCTCTAAAGCCGTAGATTGTGAAAATCAGGAAGGGAAGGACAGTTAGAAATAGGTGCAACATATCCAGTGGTTGCTCACTAACTAAGATCTCAGTGCAAATGTTTGATTTGCATTTTATAATATTTGGTCATGCTAATCATATTCATCTATATAGGTGTTTTTTACTTCTGTTAATCTGAAGTGAGCCAATCGGCAATAGGAGAATAGTCTAATTCTTATAATGTAAGATTTTTTTAAGAATAATGTTATTCATACTATGTTTTTATACCATATTTCTATATCATCTTAGGTGACATCTGATGTGGACAACTACGTTATTTGAAAAATTTGCAAAACTCAAGAAAATGAATGAAAAAGACTTCTCGTATACCACAATCATCATTTAATTAATTAGTTTTTCTTAATTATTAGTTTATTAAATAATGAACTAAATTTAAAAATCTGATTAATTCAAATGATGTGGTTATCCACGTCAAATGCCAACTAAAATGGTATGAAAATATGATACAAAAATATGATATAAATAACATTACTTTTTTTTTTTTTAATTCTCTCATGTGAGTTTCAAACTTTCAACTCATTTCCTCACAGAACACGAGGACACATTGATGTCATGGAAGTATTATAAGTTGAAAACGGATAATACAGTGCCAGTCTTCAAACACAACTATTATTTGGGAACATCCATGGGATGCGTATCCTACCATGTAAGTACTGCGGGGTACAGCCACCTGAAAATGTAGCATAGAAAATAAAGTTAGGAACGGAGCCATGTGAGATTTTGGTCCTTCGTTTGCGCTATGAAAAATATTCGCAGCCATCGAAGTTTCGTCTTCCTAATATTATATTTGAAACTATTATTTAAATTGAATCCGACCGTTCTTATTAATTCATTCAGCTAGCCTACCTCACATAAATCAAGAGTTCCAATCTCTCTTTCATACAAACCAAAAATTCGAATTTTCTAATCATCAGAATTCAAACACTAAGATCCAAAGATGATTCAAAATTTATATTTCGTACCAGCCGATTAAGCAACAGCATGTTTATGTCATATCATATAACTTACTCAAAAAAAAAACTTTAAAGAAAAAGAACAAAACCTTTTCTTTTAACAAAAGATATTATATACATTAAAAGAGTAGAAGAGTGAATTTAGTTTTACATTAGACTAGCCATAATATTGTGGTTAAAATTTAACTTTGACGAGAATCGAATCTAAAATATTTTACTTACAAAAAGAAGTATATCACGAAACTATAGTACTAAGTGACAAAAAAAAAAACCGAGCCATTAAAAATATTATAAAAACCAAAACATGATTTATTCAGCATGTTTATGTCATAGCATATGGCATGTGATCTTGGAGAACTGAGATTTTTTTTTTGATAAAAGATTAGTTCATTACCAAAACAACATAATTACAAGAGAAATGTCCAATTACAATATCCATAAACCAAGTTTTGGGCCCAACACCAAAAAATTGAAACAAACCCTAACAAGTTGTAATTTCCATCGTTGCCAGACCGCCTCCTACCCACCATCTTAGACCGTCGCCCCCAACAATCGCATGAGATTAGGCCAAGCATGGTCCCCAAATTGGATGAAGAAGAAACACTTACATCCTCCAAAGAGCAGCACTAAAATCTCCACACAAATCGAAAGAAACATGCGGGAAGAACGAATCCGCAAATGCCAGTGCCAACGAAAGCAAAGAGAAAGAAGGAGGTGGTGGTGTAAACACTCGAGCCGAAGCTTTACGCACCTTCTAGGGAGACCGCGAGAAATCGAGTTGAAGATTTGTTTAATCTAGTATAGAAAATTACATGCATTTATTTCATGTAATTTTCTTGCTCCAAAAGAGCATAAATTATGGATAGACACTCAATCTATGTGAGTTGATTTCAACTAGCTCTTCATTTAGTAATACCTCTTTTTTAATATTAAATAAGTCTCGAGTTTGAACTTTGAATGCTCCTCACTTATTCAATAAGGAACATAACATTACTGAACAAATCATGTAAGACAACCTCAACCAACATACAACTGTTGTGGAGACTTCACGAGTAGCAGAACAAGCATGAGCATTATCCACTAAGTGACCTTTAACAGCTACAACATCATCAAAAAAATTGACTTCACGATAAACATGATGGAGATAAATATAATCAAAGGGAAGATGCCAAGGACTTGGTGCCTTATATAATATTCTTTTTATGAGATTTATAAACATTGCAATTTTGGCTTGTTGACTTTCCTAGATATTATATTCACACACCTTAAATTACTTCTCTCACATCTTTTTAAATTTTTAATATTTTATACACACCACTAACACTTGATAGAAACAATATTAAAAAAATTAAAAAGGTGTGAGAGAAGTAATTTGAGATGTGTAAATATAATCTCCCTTCCTATTATATCACCTATACCGATCATAATAGATGCAGGGTCAAGTGGCGGAATTTTATTATTTTCAACTCATTGTGTATCGAGTTCAAATTCCTTATAGCAGTATTACTGCGTTTAATAAAAAATAAAGTAAAAAATTCCCCTTATCTCATCATCTGTATCATAAAAATAAGGATAGTGCAATTCACACACTTATTTCCGACAATCTCTGTTAATTTTTTTGTCATTGATCTTCTTCAATTCATTTGATCGTACAACTGAAAATTAATCAAGAGCGTGACAAGTGAAAATGAGTGTTTGAATAACGCTATCTTAAAATAAAAGAGGCAAATGGGCCACCTACTTGATTGTTTGAGGCCCAATATTAAAGTCTTTTACCCATTATATTATGATTCGTTTTCTCGGGTATATCCAACTCCCCCCAAATAATATTCCGCGGAAGAATAAAGCTAACTTAACCACAGTTAAATCTCAACCCAAAAATCTAACCACGGTCAAAACAAAACCCTCGATGAGCTGGGATAACAAAAGGATCGGTCAGACATATGGACAAGAAAGCAACACGTGGATGGTCAGATCTCAACCGAACCGTGTTACGCATTATTTGTTAGGTTAAAATTAGGGTTAGCTGGTGGCCTCTCTCTAACGCATCCCAAACCTTTTCTTCCCCAATCCCTCGAATTCATCCGATTTCTCGTCAATTTTGTTGGAAGATCTTTTATTTCCCGATCTGTGATCATGGAGACTGAGCGCGTGACGGAGTTTCCTTTCGCTCACTTGGATCGCCGCCCTCGAAAGAGGGCGCGTTTGGGCTGGGATGTTCCTCAGGCCCCAAAGGTAGTATCTTTGTTCTTCAACTTTTCGGTCCGATTCAAAACATTTGTGGGTTTTATCTGATGAATTGATTTTCTGGTTTATGCTATTATATTTGATGATTTAAAGATTTTATGTATTTTATTGTTCTAGATCTGATATTAAAGTTTCAAAATATATCAAAATTGGTAAATTTGTTGGAAGGTTATATGTAAATTTCCAGATTTTGGATCGGAGCGTGGATATACTGATTGAATATATGTGATTTATGAGTTTTCAGTTTTTTTAGGTCGATTTAGAGAAAATCTATCTATTTAGGAACTTATTTGTAAATTTAGGAAAATTTTCATTCAATATTTTCAAAAGGCTACTAATATGATCTTAGGAAGCATGGATTTTAAAATATTAGGGATTAATCTGTACTTTTTATCTGGTATTGTCAGTAAAACAAGCGAATCCGTAGAAACCCTTTTGGTTAGATAAGTTATGGTAAGTTGATATAGAGGTAATTAGCTTGATTTATTGAAGATTTTTATTGTTGTGTTATGTAATTTTATATTTGAGAATTTCTTGAAGGAAGATATTGATATATGTGCATATTGTTGTTGGGAACGGTTGGTTATATTCTTTAATGTTTTAAATTTATATTTGCCTGTAATGTTTGTTCTCTAGTCTTCCTCGTAATTTATTAGCTTTGGTTATGATTTATATGAGATTCTGATTGGACTTGAGGGGTATGGACTGGGATGCAGTATTGGGGTGGGCAGAATTTTGAATTAACATGTTAAATTGTCATGAATGGATGGATGTGTGTAGGCTCAGGTAGGAATATTTTGTGGGCAAGAGCTTGGGAATGTGACAAGCTTTGCATCATTCGTGGCACCCTCAGAGCCCACTACTATTTCTCTATTTGATAAGGAAGTGGCTCGAAATGGTTCCCCCCCATGGAGAGAGGATGACAAAGATGGACATTACATGTTTTCGCTTGGAGAAAATTTAACATCTCGCTGTAATTACACAATCAACACATTAACTTATGTTCATTTTAGATTGCAATTTTTTTTCTGGTTATTTAATCCTCTAGTTTCTGATGTTTCAAGGAATTTTAGTGCTGGCCAGTTTTCTAACTCAATTCTTTATACGTTTTTTATATTGGAATTTGTGAACTTTACAATTTAAGTTGTGGAGTTTAATTGTTGTTTTCACTTCTTCCAGACAAAATTCAGAGCAAAATGGGTGAAGGTACCTTTGGCCAGGTGTTGGAATGCTGGGACAGAGAAAGAAAGGAAATGGTTGCAATAAAAATTGTTCGCGGCATTAAGAAATATCGTGAAGCAGCAATGATTGAAATTGAAGTGCTGCAACAGCTTGGTAAACATGATAAAGGTGGCAACCGGTAAGTAGTAGTTGCTAATTTTCAACTTTTTACTGACCAGGAGTGTTTGAATAAGCTTTTTCTTGAACTTTTTTGCATTACTTGTTTGCATTGTTAAATGGGTTCATTCCTTGCAGTTGTGTGCAATTACGGAACTGGTTTGACTATCGTAACCATATCTGTATTGTAAGTATTAGATTAGTTTGTGATGGATTGATTTCCCCAATTCACAAATAATTTGGGGGTTAAAACTTGTTCGTGAAATTCAAATGGTTTTAACAGGTATTTGAGAAGCTTGGACCAAGCTTATACGATTTTCTCAAGAAAAACAATTACCGCTCATTTCCCATTGACCTTGTCCGTGAGATTGGCAGACAACTCTTGGAATGTGTAGCATGTGTGTAGTAATACCTAAGCTAGTCCCTTTCTATCAAATATATATTGCTTCTCTTCATATTTTTCTTACCTTGTCAAGAGGGATATATCAATATCTATGATTTTTTCACTGTTATTAAAACTTTATTAAAACACATTGTATGGGCAGAGATATGCTCTTTTCATACCAATCAAGTTAGGATTTGTTGACTTAATTCAATTTTTTTATTTATTGTGGTCCTGCTTTCTGTTGATATTCTCATTTCTATGCAGTTATGCATGATCTTCGTCTTATTCATACCGACTTGAAGCCAGAGAATATACTCCTTGTTTCTCAGGATTATGTTAAAGTTCCTGATTACAATAAGGTGGTTGCCGATTTCTTTTCTCAGTTTCTTTATTTTGTCTTTTGATTATTTGATCTTCGAGCATTCTCTCCTCCTTTCTCTTGTACTTGTGGAAATTTCTGTAACGTTCTATCAATTGCTGCTGCAGAGCTCATCTCGATCACCCAAAGATAGCTCCTATTTTAAGAGAATACCAAAGTCGAGTGCTATTAAGGTTATTGATTTTGGTAGCACAACTTATGAGCGTCAAGATCAAACCTATATTGTATCAACACGGCATTATCGTGCACCAGAGGTTATTCTCGGTGAGTGAACTCACTGTGTACTGATGTCTTTGTGCTGTAAGCCTGTAGGTAGACATAATATTTAATTATTTATGATGGTTTTGTAGGGCTGGGATGGACCTACCCTTGCGATGTATGGAGCATTGGTTGTATCCTGGTGGAGTTGTGCACGGTTTGTCTGCTAACATTATGCTTTTGATTATCAATATCTTGTTTTAATAATGTAAGCCATATTTATGATGCTTGTGCTGCTTGGTGTAGGGTGAAGCCTTGTTTCAGACTCATGAGAATTTGGAGCACCTTGCCATGATGGAACGGGTACTTGGTCCCCTTCCCCAGCACATGTTGAAGAGAGCAGAGTATGTGATGATAATAACATTTGTTCATAATTTTTTTGAAGCATGAAGTTGCTAAGTTTTTCTTACGTAACCTTTGCACCTCGAAATTTACAGCCGACATGCTGAGAAGTATGTTAGGAGGGGTAGATTAGATTGGCCAGAGGGTGCAGCTTCTAGAGAGAGTATCAGAGCTGTTCAGAAGCTTCCTCGGCTTCAGGTTTGTGGTTTACTGCCCTTCCGAATTTCTGTTGCCTACTTGGTAAACTGTTGGAGCCAACTCCACGTCATGTTTATACCTAAATGTCCTAACTTGTTTCTCATTTTTTGTTTTGCAGAATCTCATAATGCAGCACGTAGACCATTCCGCCGGGGACCTTATTCACCTCCTGCAGGGTCTGCTTAGGTACGACCCCTCAGATAGGCTTTCAGCTCGTGAAGCCCTCCGACATTCTTTTTTCACCAAGGACAGTCTAAGGAGATGAGTTTATTCTCGTTTTTGCGTTCTGCCGAGTGAAGTGTACATTGTATATACTATTACTGAGCGAGGGGTGGACACCGGCTATTCCAGTTGAACTGCACGCGGCCGATTTATGTAGTGTAAAAGTCTGCTAACCAAAGTCTGCATTGTACAGAAATGACATTTCTACATTTTGTAAGAAATAAATTCATCATCATCCTGCGTCTTCATGTTTTGGCCCAATTACAGTTCTTGATTGCTTGCTTACATGTACTCTCCTTGGTACCCAAGTAATGACCTTCTTACCACTTGCTCCCCAATGAATCACTTGTTCAAGTTAAATTGTCATTTCCTTGTTCTTCAAGTTAAATTAGCTACAGTACTGTAATTGCACTCTGAAGCTAGACCAGCCGTTCCGGCACGGTCGGTTTCTTCGATTTGATCGGCCCGTGTGCGAAAAAAATGTTTTTAAGAATCTTGGACCACCACCAAGCTTACTTCTTGGGCCACCGATGTGCGAGAATGTGAACCAGGGACAATAATGTGTGCAGTGTTTTATGTTCTGGCCCACACATGTCAAGTTTTACTGGGCACATGCTCATCAAGAGTTGACAACACTGTTCACTACCTTGTTTTTGTTGATGTGAGCTTTTCACTTCCGCATTAAATCGTGACACCATCACGTATAGTACTAGACACATGCCATGCTAGCACATTCTCAAGAGTTGACAACACAAGTTTACTATGTTTTTGTTGATGTGGGAGCTTGTCAAATCCGCATTAAATCATGACACCGTCACATGTACTACTAGACACGTGCCCATGCTAGCACATTCCCAAGAGTTCACAACACTAGTTCATTACCTTGTTTTTGTCGATGTGAGCGCTTTTTAGATCCACTTTAAATCGTGATACCGCCATATATAGTACCAAATACATGCTCATGCTAGCACATTCCCCAGAGCTGACAACACTAGTTCACTACCTTGTTTTTTTGTTGATGTGAGCTTTTTTCATATCCATATTATATCATGACACCGCCACATGTAGTACTAGACACTTGCTCGCGCTAGGACATTCCCAAGAGCTGACAAACACTAGTTCACTACCTTGTTTTTGTTGCTGTGAGCGACTTTCAGATCCGCATTAAATCATGAAATGTGTCATCAAAGAAAACCTAAGACTCCATCCTCCGGCTCCACTTTTAATTCCTCATGAATCAACCGCGGACGTAAAACTGGGAGGCTACGATATCCCCACGAAAACAAGAGTGATGGTCGGTGCATTTTCCATACAGAAGGACCCCAAAGTATGGGACAGGCCGGAGGAGTTTCTCCTGGAGAGGTTCGAGGACAGCTACATTGATTTCAAAGGCCAGGACTTCCAACTCATCCCGTTCGGTTCTGGGAGAAGGGGTGCCTGGGAATCGCCTTTGGGGTTGTTTCGGCCAAACAACATTCTGTACTGGTTTGATTGGAAATTGCCTAGTACTAGTGGTAGTGAATTGCCCACGGCCGGCCTTGGACATGACTGAAGTTTATGGGCTCACAGTCCGTAAGAAAGCACATCTGGTTCTTGAGCCGGTAGCCTACTCTCCTTGATCCCGGCATCCAGAGATTTCGTGCTTAATTTTCACTTAATCTAGTTGTTCTGTTGTTTTTGTTCAAGACGAATTTGTATCTGCCTTTCCGTTTAATAGAAACACTAATCCGAAGTAGAAGAAGGGTGAACTCGACAATCTAAGTACTACAAGTCCGTTTCTGCTATACAAACATTGGATGGAATCGAATTCTTATCCTGAATTCGAATCCGAATTTGCTCTTAGTGGTGAGCATTACACCACATGAAGAGATTGACATGTGCCATGCAGGTTAACCATAGTTTGTTACTTTAATTTGCTAGTTTAAATTATCATTATGTAATTAATATAGATTTGATTAGCAACATCCTACGGTTGATAATGATGCAATATTTTGGAATAGTGCAATGAACGATATGAAGTATTGAAAGTTTACATATATGGAAGGAAATCGTTGAATTAAAAAAATAAGTAAATATGGCCTAATTGATTAGGGTTTGCCAAATTCCTTGGTACCCAAGTAAACAGCTTTTACCTTCTGCCCAAATATTCTCTTCTCCCGTAAAAAAAATGACTGAAAACCTCCCGTCAGTTATATGAAAGCAGCAAACACAAACCTAGCCCACAAAATTTCACAATTTGCAATGAGGTTGACGGCTTATCCGAACTCTTCGGCTCTTGTCGTTCCTCCGAACCTTAAAATTCCCGGCAGATCACTCTCTCTGATGGTTCCGAAATTCGAGAATGGGACAGCTCCAGCCAAGAGAACAGCAATGAGCACTAGTAGGAGTAGGAGCAGAACCCCTCTAATGGCAATGAGATTCAGTACTACTGAATCTACCTTCCAACTCTCCTCGGCCGACCCCTGCCTTGATATATTTTTCAACATCGTCGAACCAGCCGACTATGTAAACTACGGGCACTACGTGTTTGCAACTGGATCGATCAAAAGGCATCCACCAGCCGTAAAGGCGGAGGTGGAGGCCTCCTGTGAATATCTCAGGCAACTGCTGCCGCTGGCATGGTCCGACAATCCCCTGACCACCCTCAAACTCATATGTCACCTAAATGACTTTAATGGAAAATCCTATGAACAAGCGTTCTACACGGCCGCGGTTTGGCTCCACCAAAACCACCCCAAGACCCTGTTGTGCAACGTTGCGTCTTTTGGGAATATGTGCTTGCATAGCCTTGCAGAGATTCTGCACCGCCTCCTACAAGGCCAAGACGGTAGATGGGGGAGAGTACAGCCCCTCGGGAAACTGACCAAGAAGGCTGTAGAGATGTACGAGGGTGACCCCGATTATAAGTTGTTACATGACCATGTTACCGATGTTTTTGTGAAGCGCTTGGAGTCAGATATTCAAAAATTGAAGGGACAATTCAAGCATGATTACCTTAAATATTATGTGCGTGAAGACATCGATGATGATAGTGATGGTGATGATGATCAGAAGTATGCCGAAATAACCCATGCTGCAGACTGCTTCCTTACCGGAAACCATGATGAATCCCGTGCTCCACGGGCCACTTTGCTGTGGGAAAGCGTTGCGCGGAAGGTTTTCCCACCAGCATCATATGCGGAGGAATACAAGGAAGACTACGAGAGCAGAGTTGTAGACCGGCTGAGGAAAGAGGTTTTGGCTCCCTTATACAAGTACTCCTGTAGTGGCTACAACGGCTGGAAGAGCTGGGAGGTTAAGGAGGAGAAAGGACAAGTTTCGTTCAAGGATATTTGGGACAGGGAAAAAGGTTGGAAAGTTGACCGGCAGAACCATGTCATGGAAGCAGCCATCTCCGGCAAAGAGTATCAAAGTCTCGTTGTTGTGGACTGATTGATCCATCACAGTCATATTCAACATCTATTTCCAAGTCATTTTTTAGAGTATCTTTTTCTTTTCACCCTTTGTGGTTTACGTGATGTAATAAGGGTCCCAGATATATTTTGAATTAATGGATTTCTGTTTTCTTTGCAATGTTTTTCTCTCGTAGGTTTCAATCCTTTGGTGTCAAGGAATGGATAGTCACTGAGTTCTTTGCAGTGTTTTCTGCTATAATGATTGAATGATACTCCATCTTCTTCCTTAATGATATGGTCTCAAAGTATAAATTGTAGCAGTTGCTTGTTTGCCTAGACTCTTTGATGCATTTCAACTAACACTTTGCCAATGCCACCATATATCCTAGGCTAACTTGTTGACCAAACAATATATCTTGACTATCTGTGGCCGAACCTTGGATGAGTTCAAGTTATGGGAGAAAACAGGTTTTCCTTCAAATCACTGCTGCACTATACAAGTGCACATTACCATATAATGGATACACTATTTGTAACCTAATAGAAAAAGGGGGAACCCCCAATCTGAGTACTACAAACGCGTTCCCGTAAAATGTGATTATTCTATCGAGAAACAGGATTAGTGTTTTATGGAGAGATTCTTGTATGCGGACTGTCGTATGTAGTAGCTGATAGGAGCATATTCATGCGACTTAAATGGCTTGTTCTCGTGCATTTACGTTATGTTTCTTTAGTTATTTTAGTACTTTAAGCTATTTTCGTGTGTTTGTAGGTCGAAAGGGCTAAAGGAGCAAAAAGATACATTTTGGAGACTTTTGGAGCACTTTTGGGCTAAGGATGGATAGCTTATGCTTGGAGCCAAAGTGTTGGACGAAATTGAAAACCTAATTGAAGACCAAAGTGTTGGAACCTTGTTCCCTTTAGTTTTAGGACATTTAAACCTTTCCTATATCCTTAGTCGTGCATAACATTCCAACATTCCACTCCTTCATTCACCACTTATCATATCATACACTTATCTTATCATCACCACTTATCATATCATACACTTATCTTATCATCACCACATATCATTCATTTATTACTTATCATATCATTCATTCATCTACATATTAATAACCACATATCATTCATTTATTACTTATCATATCATTCATTCATCTACATATCAATAACCACTTATCTTATCATTCACTTATCACTCAACATATCATTCACTTATCACTTATCTTATCATACACTTATCACTTATCATACTCATAATCATCTACACATTTCAACCATTTAAACATATGCACATTCACTCACATGCACACCCACCTCTTTCCACCTAATCCACATGCTTTCACACTAAAACACATGCACATTCACCCTAAACTACAAACTTGCACATGCTTTCCCATTTCATTATTCATTCACTTTGCACCACCAATTCACCCACATACACTCATCATCATCCAACCTAATTCACATGCAAAACCTCTAGCCCAATCAACAACCCTTAGCCACATGCATTCACATGCATCACCACCTTCTCCATCTTTATTCCACATGCATTCATCATAATTCACCCTAGCTACCACCATTCACACACACATGCACTTACTCTTTCATCATTGCACCACCATTCACACACACATGCACTTACTCTTTCATCATTGCACCACCAATTCAACACATGCATTTCCACCTTCCTACTTCATCATTTCATCCACATGCACTCTCAATCATAACAACCACATTCACTCTTAAACAATCACCCACATATTCTCCCATTCCCCCTATAAAAACCCATGCATTCATACACAAAAATCACATCTCATTTTCATTCACATCTCACACACAACACTTCCATTCCATTGTACATACCACAACACATCCAATCTTCCCTTTGCCGTGAGTCTCCCCTATAATCCAAACACCATCCTTCCATTTCCACCACTCCTCATCCATTTCCATAAATCCCCAAACCATTCACACCATCAAACTATCCTTAGACCTTATGCCACAACAAAGAGGAAGAAAAGAGTGCCTAAACGTTCATACAATTCAATTTTGAGTTGTTGGAATGTTTAGGTGTTTCTTTGATTTCAAAGTTTAAATTCAATGCTCTTTGTTTTGTACGAATGAGGAATGGAAGAGAAGAGTGCCTAAACGTTCATACAATTCAAGTTTGAGTTGTTGGAATGTTTAGGTGTTTCTTTGATTCTCTTTATTTTGTACGTATAAGGAACTAAACCCCCTTAGCTAGGGGGTGATTCGAAATAAATGTTTATGCTTGCATTTTGATTTGATTACTTCTAATTGCGTTTCATAAGTTGTGAATTCAATTTGTTTAACCGTTTGATTGATAACTTATTTATGTATGTTTATTAAGAATGCGCGCTTAATTTTCATGCATGAATATGACGCTAGAATATAAGTGAGTTTCACCTAATCGTTACGAACTTATATTCATAAGTAGTGGAGGTTGCTTATAAACAATCGCGTTAAACGAATTCTTGGCATAAGTTTCATGCGTATTCCATAGTAACGAATGCCTCGTCAACACTTATAATCTTCATAGAGCGTAATGATTCCTGCTTGTATCTCTATTATGCAATCATGTAGGGGACTTGTGGGGAATGTTTTGGGTTGTCGTATGCAATCATCCAATTCAATAACGTTAGGAAGATTTGAAGGTTAATTAGTGCATCACGGTTAACTTGGGGTGTTGAGAATTCATAATTTATCGAAAGGCAATTGGAAATCGTTTTATTATGCAAGTGTAACATATGTGGAGATGAACCCCGTAGATAACTTTCCATCCATTCAATTCCATCAATTTGTTCTTTCTTTTTGTGTTTTTGTTTTCATGTTTAATTTAACTTGTTGTTCAATTATGTTAAACATGTGAAACTAATTTCTTTTTAGTTAGAGGCGAATTTGAAGCCATGGACATATGTTGGTTATGATTTGATTTACTCCAGTTATGAATTCATGAACTTTAGATGTGGGTTACTTTTCTGTTTTGATGAAGAACTTGTTTATGTATGTGGGTTGAGGGTCGACACTTAATTTGCATGCATAAACTTGAGGCTAGGATATAAGGGAATTTCACCTAATCGTTATGAACTTATATTCATGAGTAGTAAAGATCGCTAGTCACGATTGTGTTTAGTAAACCCTAGGCTGGATTAACATGCGTATTCCATAGTTATGAATGCCTAGTCGATGTTTATGATTTCCGTTGAACTTAATGATCTTTGTTGAATGTCTCTATCATGCGTATTCCATGTTAGGGACTTTGATTAAGAATAATTTGGTTGTAATGCGTATCCCATTCAATCCAATGAATCTAGGGAAATCTGAAAGTTAGTTTAAGCGAACATAATTAACTTGGAGCATTGTCATTCATCGTTTGTTGAAGTCATAACTGGGAGTCAAATTATATGCTTATGTTCATGTGTGGATAAGGAACCCTCTAACTAGTTTATCATCATTCTTCGTTTTACATTCTGTTTTGTTTCCAAGTTTTTGTTTTGTTTTCAATTCTCGTCAAAACTCAATCCCCCTTTACTTTATTGTTCTTTAGTTAGAATCTGTTTAGTTTATGTTTTAAAGTATTTTTGAATTCTTTGAGTCTAGTATAGTGTTCTATTTTGTGTTTTTACGTTTTTGAGTCAAATCCAAGTGATTAACAATCCCTCCTAATCCCCGGTCCAGAACGATCCCTACTTATACATATACTACAATTAACAAAAAGAGGGTTAATTTGTGTGCGTATAAATCCCGCATCAGTAGCTAGGTTGAAACGGTTCAAGTTTGTTAATAACCTTGTAGATGAAGGTGTGATAAAGTTTATGACGAGAAAAAGATTTATAGTTTAAGTATCATGATGCAAAAAACAGATAATAATTGACACACAAAAAAAAAAAGCCATAAATCAAGTATTATGACGCGTTTTTGCGTCATTTAAGGGCATGGTATCGTGCTGGAAGTTATACCTAAAGCTAGAAATGACGAACATGAAATGGTGACGGAACTAGGTTTAAGAACCGAAAAAAAAAAAAAAAAAAATGGATCAATGGCCAGGACTTTGAATTTAACGTCCCATTTGTTGCCCTGCTGCATTCAACTTTGGGTTTCCAGCAGTTGAATATATATGCGATTGCCTTTCCAAGCCAACCTTTTGTATACTGGTTTGATTGGAAGCCGGCTAGTCATGACAATGCATCCCCCTCCTCCATACTAATTTAATATGCTCTTTTTTGCATTCCTTTTCATCAACGATAATCTACATTAAATGCATCCCCCTTCTCCATGAAAATTCAAACTTGAGAGCAAATTGGAACCAAAACAAACTTTAATGTATACACTGGTGTATGCTTAAAGTCGAAGATCTCGTTGGTCTTGTAAGTGGTTGAAAAACTACGATTGCAATTTTCTTTAGGAAGTCGCATAGCAGTGAAGCTTAACAGACAAAGAAAACGGTGAAAAAGAAGAGAGACTTACTTGTCTTTGCTCTCCTTCAGGAAGACGGAAATTGCCGGTTTGGCTAGTCCAACCAAGAAAAAACATTGAACTTTTTGGGCGGACTCTTTAATCCACACTACAACAAATAAAAATGTTCTCCATATTGATATATGATGCTAAATCGAGACCAACATAAAGAGGGCTGCTCGTTGGCTTTTCAAGACAAATCATAGGAATACCTTTACTTTATTACAGCCTGATTAATGCGCTAAGCGCACTTCTATGGCCCTTTGTCGAGCTAGAGTTTCTTTCTGAGAATGTGCCCTTATCTTCACTAGTAGATTGGCAAACCTATTGTGAACTCAATTCCCTAAACTACCTAAGCAATCTTACAATTGTGTAAGTCTACGTTATATCACTTCACTCACTTCAGTTTCACCAAAATGATAACTAACTTGTCCCACCAGAGTGCTGTCTAAAGCCATAGGCCATAAGCTGATGATCTCCTAGCGCAAAAGCCACTGATCAATAGTATACAAGCACCTCCGACACTTAATACTACATCTATATAAATAATGCTATTCTTTTTTCTTATAAGTGAGAAATTTTAAATTCGAATATTATAAATAACAAGTTCCATACCTATTTATTTCATCTCTCCTTACTATAAATATATTTAAAATAAATAATAAATAACAAAAATAACAACAGTAAACACCTCGAGCCTCCTTCCTCTCCTCCTCTACACCATATTTTGCTACCCGTAGACTGTAGTCCTTCTATGTCAATAAAACAAAACCTTATAAAATGATACATTATCATTTGTCAAGGTCTCCCTCATCTCTTTCATGCAGTTTTAACAAATATTATTATTTTCTTCTTCCTGTTTTCTCTTCTTTTACTATATATGAATAAGTATACAGAGGAGCAACAATGTCATTGTTTTGTTTTTTGAATAAACTATATTATCTAGTCATTGTTTTTTTTTTTTTAAACAAATGATATTATCTACACTAAAAGAGAAAAAATGGGCAAAACATCACAATAAGCTAGTATTAATGTTAATCAAATTCGCCATTATTATAAAGTGAATATTATTAACGTCTCTCTCCCTCCCTCTAATTGTCTCAACACACCTTTCACACTTTCAATTCTCCGGCACTTAAATATCTCAACGGAATCGAGTTCAATCTCTTCGGATACTGATAGATCCTAACAAATTTCAAGGAAAAATGACCACACCAAATCCAATCGAATTTTGCAGATGACATTTTATCGCAGTGACAGAAGACAATAATGCACATATACTTTAGTACTGGTTCGATCCTCACTGATTTCCAACTCACTGATGCTAACATTTGTCACAAAAATAAAAAATAAAAAAATAAATAAAATCATGTTCCTATCTAATAGATAATCGTTGATAAAATAGTGATGCGGTCAATGTCAATTATCGTTAAAAGTCAAAGTTTTTCAAACATTTTTCATTAATTTTCTTAAAAAAATAATATCATTTTCAAATATTATTTTTTAAGTTGGATGTGATACACATGTGAAAAGTTTAGTAGGAAACCCGGAGGAAAAGGGCAAAATATAGAGATGCTAGCTAAGGCATATCCCTGCTACAAATTCAGATATTACAAAGAGAAATGCTAAGGAGACTTTTTCAAAAACGGAATTCTTCATGGACTTTTTGTTACTTTATATTTTTTGCACAATGTTTTATAATGTTGATATAAAAATTGACGTTAAACTATGAGATGGCAAAAAGTTCATAAAGAATCTCATTTTGAGATAATAGCTACCTTCCGAGTAACTGAGATATGAAAAATTTAATACACATACAAGGTGGTCCCCTTGTGTGGATGCAAAATCATCAATGCAATCCTAATAGTTGATAGAATAGGAAAATAAAAGGAAACAATCCCTCCTTTCTAGGGAGGAGGATCTCTTTTATTTGATTACTCAGTTTCCTCCCTAAGAAGACAAAAACAATGTATTTTAGGGTGGTTCTTTAGGCACCTTCACATCTACATCTACATCTACCTATATCAAGCACGTACACACAAGCAAGCTTGAATCTCATCATTTTATCATATAAATGTCATAATTAGAATGGTTGATTCTCGTTATTGTTGAATGAAAATCATTCATAAAAAAAAATTCATTTGATTTGGAGACCCGTTTGTCATCCGAATTTGATGAACCATCGACAGTTTTTGTATTAAGTAACATCATCACGATGAACTGTTAATTTATTTGATTCATATGGATGACTAAACGGGCTCCAAGCCAAATAAATATCTCTTCAGACGATCTCTAAATAATGATAAAGAGAATAAATACAGTAAAATAATATTTGGGAAGTATATTCCACTCGATTAATATTTGTACATATTATTTATTGTTTTATATTAATATTTAACCTTATCCTTATATTGTTATAAAGATATCGTATAATAATTCATATGTTAAATATTATATTATACTATGTATACTTAAGTGAGTATATACAGTGAAATACAGAGAAATAAATTTCTTAGCAAATTTTGTAAATCATATGACGTACTTGTTGATGATTGAATTATTACCTAAGTATTAATTAATGTACTTATTTATTACTAGTATTACACCATATAATTTACAAATTTTATCTTAAAAATTAGTCTATTTAACGTTACTCGTTATATGACACACCCCGACCGAGATCAGAACGTGCTCACCGTCACACGGAGGTGACGTAACCATGTGCACGTGCGGAAGCTAATAAAAGAGTAATATAAAAAGTACGAACAATTAAAACTAGCATACAAGGTACTAAAAACATGTGCTAGTGCAAGTGAGACGCTAAGTTCAGAGCATTAAGTCTACAGCAGTCCAAAGAAAAATGTTTCGACAATAGTACACCCGAGGGTGACCCTACGCTGGTGAGCGTTTGTCAGAAATGCCGGAAAAGTCCTCTGGGAAACCACCGAAACAGCTAAGCAACTAGAACCTGGAGGGGCGCAAAACAAAAGCGTGAGTGGGCAAAAACAAAGCTTTTCTAAAACCATTTAGTAAAATACGTTCTAACCCCTCGCCGTAAAACTTGTATACTTCCCAGAAAATAAACATATATACGTATGTATATAGATATGCCAATCATGCCCAAGAATATGCCATGTCAAAACCTCAGAATGAAATGCAAGTGCTCAGGTATAAATCATATCAACAACATATAGTCTGGCAGCCGGAGTCACCTAACGTGACCTGTACGGCTGCATATAGAGCTCAAATCTCAAACTCGATAACTGAACCTGCCCACGAGTCGGAACCACCTAAGGTGGTCTGTACGACAGGCCTGGGTGTAATACGTATATACGCTCTAGTGCTACGATCACGTGAAGGCTGTGCGAATAATCGTTGGTCACCTACGAGTCGGAACCACCTAATGTGGTCTGTACGACAGGATTGTGCACCTAACTTGGATCCAAGCTGAGCGTGTGGTGCGGGAGGTGAACATCACGTGAAGGACTGTGCCCTACTCTGGGCGGGAGCACTAACACCGGGGGTGCAGGTTATGAGCTCTCTAAGTATCTCAAACCACTACTGAAATATAAACATGAATAACACTTACCTGGCACTTACCTGCGCATCCACAGCACCCAATATGCATATGTATATATATATATATATATGCAACTACTAATGCAACCAACGATGCATGACTAACGATAATGTAATGCATGGCATATAACTGATAACCATTTAATCAATTTCTGGGAAAAATATAGTATATAGGTATATACGGAAAACCAAAAGCCCACTCACTGGTATGTGGAAGGGTTGTAGCCCCCCTGCCTCGAGTGACCACGCTCGTCATCGGGATACGTATCACCTATATGCGAAACAACTATAAAAACGTCAATTTTAAAGCACAAAACCAACTTCTCGTAATAACTTCTCATACATTTCTCAAATTGGACAAATGAATATACCAACGTGCTCTACACAACCTCAGGATCACACCCAAATTTTTAGAAAAATTTTCCACCGCCGCACGCGCCGGCTACGCGCAGGCACGTGCCTGGCACGCTGACGGCGTCAACTGACGCCGTAAGGAATATTCCGTCAGTTTTGATAGATTCCGTTAACGGCGTCAGGAATATTCCGTCAGACTTGACAGAATATTCCGTCTCCTTCCCCGGCGAACCTCCGGCGACGTCGCCGGCACCGGAAAACTGGAAAATCTTTAAAACATCCTAACTCCTTCATTTTTCAACCAATTTTCACGATTTTTGTACCAAAATGACGCCTAGAACTAGGAGAACATAAATATACCACTTTTAAGATTTAAAAATCGCGAGATCTCACCTGTCACCAAACTCCAAATCCGGCCAACTTCGAACACGGCGATCCCGATGTCCACTTCCGTCAAATGAGCTACTCCGAGACTCCTTGGGACCCCACTAAGCTAGCTACGAGCTTCAAATTTCATAAAACGTAAGAAATTAAGTTCGCATGAATAGTACCCCAAATGGGACCTTGTGAAATCAACGTGAAAACGGTGATAATCTTACCTGAAAATGGTACAGCTGCACTCCCCTCAACCTCACGAGCTCGACAGTGGTCTTGGTTCCCTCGATCTGCTAAGGTTTGATGGGTTTGGGGGTGTGTCCGTACGTTTGAAGGAAGAGGAAGGAATGGGAGCACGGGAGAGAGACAGGGAAAGGGACAGGGGATCTGGGAGAGTGACAGTGTGTGTGTGTGGCCCAACACATGCCACACCACACAAAACAACCAATAACGTAAAAAGAACGAACTAAGGGTAAAAATGTCTTTTCACACGTACGTTTTGATATTTTCGGGACGGGCTGTCACATTATATATATACTTAAAAAGGGGTGGAAGTGACCTTTTTACAAAGTCAGACAAACACTAATGCATATGCAATCTTAGTAGACAATAATCCAAATATAAAATTTTCATAAAATCTAGATTCTGTAGACCCTACAGTAATGCTTCATGGTGATGATACGTTATTACAGTAATGTATGAAGCATGACTAACATATGGAGGAAGGATTCTTTTAATGCAACTCTGCATGCTTTGCTTGCTTTTTTGAGTGCTTTTCCCAGCAGTTTTTTCAGGTCCCTTGCTTTTTGTTTCCTGTTTCCACTTTCCAGAGAACTTATGCACATGTGAATTCCAATGTAATTTTTTTACCGGATTTGGGATCCATATGATCCATGGAAAAGAAATGGAAGAAGATCAAATGGGGGTGTATGCATGGGAAATCCAACTACTTCTAAGCAATGATTAGTAATTTTGTCTTGGAAGTTCTAGACATTTGTGGCCTATATAAACCCAGTAAAACCCAGAAGTTTAAGCATTCAGACAAACCCAGCAAAACCCATTAACGAGAGCTAGAACAGCAATGGCTATTCTAGCACTTGTGTTTGAGCAGCTGCAGAAGAATGTCTTTCTTCTTCCTCTTATCGTACTTTCTGCATTCATTCTGTTTTCTCTTACTAAATCATCGTCCAATGGCGATGAGAAACGCAAACTCAAGTTACCACCTTCCCCACCAAGGTTGCCATTGATTGGAAACCTTCACCAGTTAGGTACATTCCCACACCAATCTCTCCATGCTCTCTCGAAAAAGTATGGCGATTTAATGCTAGTGCACTTTGGGAAAGTTCCGACTTTGATCGTTTCATCTGCAGAGATGGCCAAGGAGGTGATGAAGACGCAGGACATTGCTTTCTGTAGCCGGCCAAAAGCCACTGCTCCGGGAATATTGTTCTATGACGCTCATGATGTTGCGTTTGCTCCTTACGGAGAGTACTGGAGGCAAGTTCGGAAAATATGTGTTCTTGAGCTTCTGAGTCTTAAGAGGGTGTCACAGTTTCAGTACGCAAGGGTGGAAGAGGTTTCGGAGTTGGTCGAGAAGATTCGCAAAGCGTTGAGCCTCAATGGCGGGGGTCCTATTGTTCTGAGTGATCTGCTGGTGGCAACCTCCAACAACATTATCTGCAGGTGTATTCTCGGACAGAAGTTTGAGGGCGAGGAGAACAAGTGGTTTGGAGAGGTGACAAAAGATTTGATGTGCCAACTCATGAGTTTCAGTTTTACGGATTACTTTGGTCCGAGGATGAATTGGCTCGACCGTGCTAGAGGCCACATTAAACATTTGACATCGATTTGGTCCGAGTTTGACAAGTTTTTCGACAAGTTGATTGCCGAACATCAGGCGGCAGAGGAAGAAGGCAAGCCTCGCAAGAAGGATTTCGTGGATATTCTCCTCCAAGTTCAAAAGGAGGGCAATGACTTTGAGCTCAAAAGTGACCACCTCAAAGCACTTCTGCAGGTCCGTATATGTACTGGTTTGGTATTAAGGTGCTTTCATAAGAAGTGGGTATAAAAAAAATACTAAACTCAAAAAGATATTTGGTAAACACTTAAAAACAGCTTATTTTCACAGTTTTGGGTGAAAAAAAAGCTGAAAACGTGAAGCAACAAAAATGAGTCTATTCTCATAACACAGCAGAAGAAGTTTTTTTTTCAAAACACATCAATACTAAACCAGCCCGCCCTCCATAGCTCTCACTCATTCACTGTCTCTAACATTGATTATATACATATATGTTTGTGTGTGTGTCTCTCTCTCTCACTCATTCACTGTCTCTAACATTGATTATATACGTGTGTGTGTGTGTGTGTGTGTGTGTGTGGCTGAAGATTGACTTGGATTCTTAATTTTAAGATTTCAGGACATGTTTGTTGGAGGAAGTGATACTAGTTGGACTGCCATGATATGGTTGATGACAGAGCTTGCGAAAAATCCACGCGTGATGAAGAAAGTCCAGGAAGAGGTAAGAAGGGTGGTGGGGAACAAGGGATTTGTAGATGAGAATGTTGACATCCCCCAAATGGCCTACATGATATGTTGCATCAAAGAAAATATGAGAGTTCATCCTCCGGCGCCTCTTTTAGTTCCTCGCGAAACAAGTACAGAAGTGAAATTGGGAGGCTACAACATCCCTGCGAAAACACGAGTGTTTGTGAGCGCATACTCAGTACAAAGGGACCCCAAAGTCTGGGACAACCCCGATGAGTTTTACCCTGAGAGGTTCGAGGAGAAGTCTGTTGGTTTTGTAGGTCAGGAGTTTGAACTCATCCCATTCGGTGCTGGGAGAAGGGTGTGCCCTGGACTCGGCTTTGGGGTTGCTTCTGCCGAATATGTGCTTTCCAACCTTCTGTATTGGTTTGATTGGAAACTGCCTAGTGGTGGTAAGGAATTGGCCGAGACCATGGACACCGATGAAGTTTACGGACTCACAGTCCACAAGAAAGCTCCTCTTAACCTTATCCCGGTCCCATACAACCCTTGATCCCTCCATCGAGATCTGTCGTTCTTATATATGTTTTTTATTAATTTTGTTGGTTGTTTCTGTTGCACCTAAATTTGCATTAGCAATTCTGCAATTGACAATGGTGTAATCCTTGTAATGTCACCGTGTAGAAATTGTAGCAGAAACATTGTTTTTTTTTATAATAATACGTATTTCAGATGTCGTAATTCACTTTTAATATTTGACAATTATGTAATTCGTTTTAGCTATCTCTTGAAACATCTTAAGAAAAAAAGAAAAGAAAAAGGATAGGTATGGAAAAATGGAGGGAGCAATGAAGCGATGGCAGATGGCAGCTAGGTGTCAGATGTGAGTTCTTCCCACTTAAGATTGTAGCCATTACTCTCGCGCGCTGGTGGTGAGAGTAGCCAATTTTCCCCTAGACTTTTGAAAAACAAGGAGCAATGAAGCGGTACGACTGGTAGTTGAAGAAAAGTAGCAACGAAACCTAAACTAAAAAAGCAGTAGATTGGTAGGAGATATAGCTAAGCAAAGTTGTACTAGCAGAATAAACACAGGAACTAGTACATGCTTGCTTCAGCAGGGATAAACAAGGTAACCGAGACGGCAAGGTTGATCCATAAACTAACTCGTGTTCTTGACTTGACGGATAGTTCTATCGTCATTTCGTACTCTCTCTGTCAAATTTGCATCATCTTTGCTTACTTCTGCAAAATTTGCTAGGAAGTTTTACACTCTGATTAACTAATGCTTGGCTGAGCATGCACCGATTACAGCGAACACGATTTTTACATCCTAAAAAATGTCGATTTCAGCGGCAATGGACCGAATTGTTGTTAATCAGAAGCAGAGGAAACAGGCGTATTGGTACCACATTTGTTTTGTTGACATTCACTAAATCAGGTGGCAAACTTCACTTACCCTCATCCCCGCCAAAGCTTCCGGTAAATGGGAACCTTTACCAGCAAGGCGCACAACCCTACCGCTCTCTTCGAGCTGTCTCTGGATAATATGGCCCTCTGCTGCTCATGCACTCAGGCCATGCTCCGACTCGTGGTTTCGTCTTCAGAATTTGCCAGAGAGGTTATGAGGACTCGTGAACTGTTTTCTCCAACCGGCCTAAAACCTCAAAGTACTTCGTGTCTTTTTTTAACGTCTTTTTTCGAGTCTTTTTTTAGGCCTTTCTTAAAATCTCTTTTCTTATAATTTCTTTGCGAATATAAAAATGAAGAGGAATATTGTTATCTTCCAAATAGTAAATGATGAGCGTGACAAATGAATTAAAGGCAAGAGAGAAATGGAATCCACCATCATTTCGGTAAACATGACAATCTTCACTTTTGACAATACCATCATATTCATTACGATTCGCAAATTGACCAAAATTCAATTGTCTAGATACATGCAATTAAAATAAAACCAACAATTCTAACTAAATTATAGATTGATAATATACTTTATAGATTTTCTAGTACGCACCACAATATTGTAGGTATCGAGATCTTTGGTTATTTGATTTGTTATCATTAAATTCTGATGCATGTCATACACCGAAACATAATAACAATTTTAACACTTCTAATAAAATAAAACTCATGCATCTCTACTTTCATTCAACCATAGAAGAAAAAATACACAAGTTGGAGGCATAAGCCGGCTTAGGTTGAGTTATAGTCCTTAAAGAGTAAATCTAGAATAAAATTTGGTGAAAAATCCAACCAAGCACAAGGAAGTTCGACAAAGAAACCATAACGAGATAGACGATGAGCGATGTCATTAGCTTGGCGGCGGACACAAGTGCAACTAACCTCAACGGTAATTGAAAGCAAAGCTTTTGTATCCTCCACAATTAGTCCACTCGGAGACAAATTTGTCAAAGAATCCTTTAGTGCTTCAATAATTTGAACGGATCATAGTTAATCACTTGGACTTGGCCTTCTCCATAATTCCCCAATAATCTAAAGGATCCTTTAGCATTCCACAATTCCTAACCAAATTACACCATGCACAATGCCACAATCATAGTTAATTACCACTTACCCTTCGCGTCGGACCTGCCGCAGCACAGCCGCAAGTGTATATAAGAATTTTTCCTATTTGGTCCTTTATACTTAAAAGAGGAAGAGCCCAAATCAGTTTTAATGAAACACTTTTGGTACTATTTATTTTTAACGAAAATGATATTTTTACTCTAAAAAGTCATTCTTGGTATCATTCACTTACAACACATTTTTGTCATTTTGATTGAAACTCAAAGTTTTCAAGTCATTTTCATTAGTTTTCCTAAAATAAAAGGAATTGCATCCCAGTCGGATCCACTTAGATCCCTACATATTAGTCATTCATCTTGTATCGGGCTGTCAGAAATTGTCACATCCCGCCCCGGGTGGCACCACTTTCCGGGCCCGCTCCACCACCGTAGCACGATATTGTCCGCTTTGGGCCCCGACCACGCCCTCACGGTTTTGTTTTTGGGAACTCACACGAGAACTTCCCGATGGGCCACCCATCCTGGGAGTGCTCTCGCGCGCTACTCGCTTAACTTCGGAGTTCCCATGGAACCCGAAGCCAGTGAGCTCCCAAAAGGCCTCGTGCTAGATAGGGATGAGAATATACATTTAAGGATCACTCCCCTGGGCGATGTGGGATGTCACAATCCACCCCCCTTAGGGGCCCGACGTCCTCGTCGGCACACCACGGCCAGGGTTAGGCTCTGATACCAAATTGTCACATCCCGGCCTGGGTGGCACCACTTCCCGGGCCCGCTCCACCACCGTAGCACGATATTGTCCGCTTTGGGCCCCGACCACGCCCTCACGGTTTTGTTTTTGGGAACTCACACGAGAACTTCCCGATGGGTCACCCATCCTGGGAGTGCTCTCGCGCGCTACTCGCTTAACTTCGAAGTTCCCATGGAACCCGAAGCCAGTGAGCTGCCAAAAGGCCTCGTGCTAGGTAGGGATGGGAATATACATTTAAGGATCACTCCCCTGGGCGATGTGGGATGTCACAATCCAAGTCACATCCCGACCCAGGGCAGACCACTTCCCGGGCCCGACTCTACCGTAGCACGATATTGTCCGCTTTGGGCCCCGACCACGCCCTCATGGTTTTGTTTTTGGGAACTCACACAAGAACTTCCCGATGGGTCACCCATCTTGGGAATGCTCTCGTGCGCTACTCGCTTAACTTTGGAGTTCCCATGGAACCCGAAACCCAATGAGCTCCTAAAAGGCCTCGTGCTAGGTAGGGATGGGAATATACATTTAAGGATCACTCCCCTGGGCGATGTGGGATGTCACAATCCACCCCCCTTAGGGGCCCGACGTCCTCGTCGGCACACCACGACCAGGGTTAGGCTCTGATACCAAATTGTCACATCCCAGCCCGGGGCGGACCACTTCCGGGCCCGACTCTACCTTAGCACGATATTGTCCGCTTGGGGCCCCGACCATGCCCTCACGGTTTTGTTTTTGGGAACTCACACAAGAACTTCCCGATGGGTCACCCATCCTGGGAATGCTCTCGTGCGCTACTCGCTTAACTTTGGAGTTCCCATGGAACCCGAAGCCAGTGAGCTCCCAAAAGGCCTCGTGCTAGGTAGGGATGGAAATATACATTTAAGGATCACTCCCCTGGACGATGTGGGATGTCACAGAAATTATTTGATTTTTTTTATTTAAAATTAAACACAAATAGTATCTAACAAAAATTGATCGCACAATATATAATAAACAGTTAGAATATAAAATTTTTTAAGATCTTTACAAAATAGATTCGAAGATGATTCATTTTCAAAATAAAAAGGGTAAGAAAAGTGCATTTGATGTCGGGCACGATGTGACTTTCGTTACTTGTACATCACGAACTTTTCCACTTCTTCCACCCTTCGCTACATGGCTACGTGTACACTATACTTTCCTACTTTTCTTGTGTGCAAAGAGCCAAGAAATTGCATACAAGCCACATAATTCTTCGATTTTGTAGTGGAAGGAAGAATAATTGTCACAAAAAATTTCTACCCTCTCCTGAACAGGGGTCTGAATCCTGCTAATTAAGGAATACGGACCGTTGAATCAAAATCCAACGACTACAAACAGAAAGACTTTTTAAAAATTATAATAATTATAACCGTTGAATTTTGATCCAACGGTCCGTGTTTCTTGGTCAGGATGATTCGGATCCTCTGCTTAGGAGAGGATCCAAATCCGGTCGAAATTATTCATGATTTGGTGGTCAATGATAGGAAATGTTGCATCATTTACACCACGACAATTGGGAAAAAAAGTGCATCAACCTGTATTATTTTTATTTTTTCTAAGAAATGATAAAAAGATGTCTTAAAGTGAGATTTTATGATTAAAAGCATCTTAAAAGAAGATGTCAAATTTAAAACATCAAAATGATATTTGATGACTTATGTTGTAATCTGACATTTTATATAATTTTTTGCTCCAAATACTTGAATACAGAATAACATTTATTATATATTGTATCACATTCATTAAAAAATTCAATAAATAAATTTGACACTGTTGTCACATTGGAGTCCATCTTGTCGAATTGATGATCAATATAAGTTTACTGGCTCTTCAATCAACGATCTATTGCTCCCTCTTTTTTGAGGGTAGAAGGCTTTGCATTTAATTGATTTAACGTTACTTAAAAAATTGAAGATTCGGTTGAACAGAGTTTGGTACGATTTTTTATAGTTATATGTTTATATATCAGTTTTGACATATTCCTTGGAGATGTTCTTATATTTTTTATATAATATTAATACGAAAATTAATATTAAACTGTAAAGTATATAAAATTTGTGGAGACTCTCACTTAGATTTTTTTTTTTTAATTTTCTTTTTTTCGTGGTCATAATTTATCCTTTAAAAAAAAAAAAGAGACATTGATCGGTGTGGAGATCGTACCAATCAGGTAATTGTCGAGCATGACTTGACGCTACCCATATTCTTTTGGATTGATGTTTATCTAACTAGTTTTAGGATTGATGTTTATCTAACTAGTTTTAAGGGTCGATACGTCTATCTGTATATCGGATAAACTCGTATTCAAGTCATCAAACACATGTGGACAATATCGGTTGCACAATCTTAATTTGATCGTGAGATAAAAGATTATATTAGATACAGGTTAGTATTGATTAATTCGTCAGAATTGATCGAAATTTATATCACAAAAAACATAAAAATAAGAAAACATCTAAAAAAAGTAGCACAAAAAAGAACATAAAAAGAAGAAAAATCTAAAAAAGAAGTGTAAAAGCCAATCTTATGTTTGAACTTGAACACGAAATGATACAACTCGTCAAACAAATAAATTATTTTCACTCTTGTTGTCTTTTTAAGCACTCATATTATTTGCTTCGCCTTTCAATTCTCAGTGATATTATTAAATCCAAACACCATAAGAAGGGGAAAAAAAACACAATGAAAAGAAGAGGCCGTTTTCCGAACACCACCTGCAGATCCACTTTGTGAGATCTACCTTACTGGCGAGAAACTTTTATAGCACAAGTACATTTTGTCATCGTAATGTTCCGTGCTAATAATACATATTTCATATAAAAGCTACATATACCACATGACATGAAATATAATCATACCTAACATGTATTATTAGTTTATAACGTTACAATAACAGTATACTCGCTTTATGAAAATAGCCTTCTGGGCGGATGCCCTTTAATTGGTCATTCTGAAACTGATGAGTCCACTTACCAACTCCTGAATTGTCGTCCACGGAGATGTTGTGCGCCCAATATTGTGAAAGGATGGGCAGATTTGGATTCTCTCAAGAACTTAGAAATCTGAATCTTGTGATCAAATTACATAAAAAATTAGATTCTGATCAAACGGTTACAAACAGAAAATTCTTTTAAAATTATAATAATTTCAGTTATTGGATAAAAATTTAACGGCCCGTGTGATTTTGTCGGGAGACTCAGATTTGGGCTGCTATATGGTATTATTAATCCTTATTTTAATAAATTGGCGCGTAGTTTCATATGTATTGGTAGGAACTTGCTGGGTTCTTGCCTTCTTGGACCTTGGTTGCCTAAATTCCCCTTTTCACTTAAATTTTCAATTTTATGGCAAAGTTCATTGGAGCAGCAAAATCCATTTAAAGCCTCTGCTTTCTGCCCCTCTGCCTCCACCACTCAATCAAGGCCTCCACTTTTAACCCCTCCTCTCGCTCTCTCTCTCTCTCTCTCTTCCCTCCCCAATGGATGCTTCCTCTACAACAACCATGGCGCTCAGAGTCTCCTCCTCCTCTTCCTCCGCCTCCTCCTATTCTTCTTTCAAGCCCAACAAGTCACTCCCTTTCAAGTTCAGCACTTTCCGGCCACCTCCCCAGCCCACACCCTTCAAATCCCTCAAATGCATCCAAACGCCGCCGTCTTCCAATCCCAACCCATTAAAGCATCCGCCGCCGCCTCCCCAAAACCCTGGCTCAGCCTCCCCCTTCTCCTGCTCCGCCCTCACCCTCTCCTCCCAAACCTCCGAGCTCGTCCCCTTAAAGCTCCAAACTTTGATCTCCGAGTTCCAATCTCTCCCTGAGCCGATCGACAGAGTTAAACGCCTGTTGCACTACGCGGCTCTCCTCCCTCCGTTTGATGATTCGGGTCGGGTTGATTCGAACCGGGTCATGGGCTGCACGGCCCGGGTGTGGCTGCAGGCCGAGATGGACGAGGAGGGCAAGATGAGATTCGCGGCTGACAGCGATTCCGAGATCACCAGGGGCTTCTGCTCCTGCCTGGTTTCGGTGCTCGACGGCACGTCGCCGGAGGAGGTGTTGCGGGTCAAGACCGACGACTTGTCGTCACTCAATGTGGGATTGCCGGGCGCGCAGAGGTCTAGGATTAACACGTGGCATAATGTGCTGGTCAGTATGCAGAAAAAGACTAAGGCTTTGGTAGCCCAGCGGCACGGTACGCCGCCGTTCGAGCCTTTCCCGTCGCTCGTCGTCACCGCCGAGGGAATTCAGGCAAAAGGCAGCTTCGCTGAGGCCCAGGTTAGCATAATGGATTGTGTTTCTGGTTGATTTATATGATTATATTGCCTGTTAGAAGTGCTTTATTAGAAAAGTTTCGAAATTGGTGTTAAAATATTAAATGCTTCCTGTAAAAGCACTTCAAAGTGCTTCCTCAAAACCACTTGAAAGTGCTTGTGCAGAAAATGGTTCTATGACCCAATAGCTAAATGTAGTCAGAAGCGTTTTTGGTGGTCATAAATCACTTTTAGCAATTCGGAAAGCAGTTCAAAAGAGGCCCTCAATCATTTGTATTAGATTCCAAGTTTGATTTGTATATTAAATTGCAGGCGAGGTACTTGTCTCCTGATGAATCGAAGGTTGGGGAACTTGTTAATGTGTTGAAGGGAAAGAAAATTGGGGTTGTTGCACATTTTTACATGGACCCAGAGGTTCAAGGTATTTTAACTGCTGCAAAGAAACATTGGCCTCACATCCATATATCTGATTCTTTAGTCATGGCGGATTCTGCTGTGAACATGGCGAAAGCTGGTTGCCAATACATTACAGTCTTGGGTGTTGATTTTATGTCGGAAAATGTCCGAGCTATACTTGATCAGGCTGGATTTGAAAAGGTAGCTACTTTGCTTCCATTCATGTTTTAGTAAGAAATGCAAAATATATGTTGCACTTGTTAAGTTGGTTTTGACTAGGGTGTTTACGATTGAATGGCTTGATATCTCAAAGGTTCGTTGGAAAATTATTATAGTAGAGTTAATGAGATGTTGGTTCGGTGCCGCAAACTGGTGAAGCAGTTGATAATATATTCATTTTTTCATATACTTTGATTGCAGGTTGGTGTGTACAGGATGTCAAATGAACGAATTGGATGTTCTTTGGCAGATGCTGCATCTAGCCCTTCGTATATGGGCTATCTTGAGGCAGCTTCTAGGTCTCCTCATTCGTTGCATGTTGTGTACATTAATACTTCTCTAGAGACAAAAGCATACGCCCATGAGATTGTGCCAACAATTACGTGTACATCTTCAAACGTTGTCCAAACCATTTTGCAGGTTACCGGAATTAAAACCTTTATCTTAATCGTATTGAAATTCCGCAATGTCCACAAAATCAATTGGTACTCATTTTCTTTCTTCTGGCTATTGTAATAATGTCTAGTTCCTCGTCTTATACAGGCTTTTGTTCAAGTTCCAGATGCAAACATATGGTACGGGCCTGATTCTTACATGGGTGCAAATATTCGAGAATTACTTCAGCAGATGACTAAGATGACTGATGAAGAAATTGCTGAGATACATCCAAAACATAATAGAGACTCAATCATATCTTTGCTACCTCGCCTTCATTATTTTCAGGTAACTCAAGGATAGCGTCGGAATTTTTCTTTCTGCAGTTTTCCTTGCATTTTCTGATTGTGGTCCTCTCGCTGCTTATTTATTGCTGATGATGCAAATTTCTTGTATCAGGATGGGACATGCATAGTACACCATTTATTTGGAAATGAAGTTGTTGACAGGATAAAAGAAATGTACTGCGACGCTTATCTAACTGCTCATTTCGAGGTCCCCGGAGAAATGTTTTCTTTGGCAATGGAAGCAAAGAGAAGAGGAATGGGGGTTGTGGGTTCTACCCAGAACATACTAGATTTCATAAAACAGAGAATTCAGGAGGCTTTGGATAGAAATGTCAACGAGCACCTTCAGTTTGTGTTAGGAACGGAATCTGGAATGGTGACTTCAATTGTAGCAGCAGTTCGTAGTTTGTTAGGTTCTGTGAGGTCTGGAGGAGCAGAAATTAATGTAGAAATTGTATTTCCAGTTTCATCAGACTCAGTGACAACGTCAAGTTCTTCCCCTGGCCTTGACTCTGTAAAAGTAGGTGATGTCATACTACCTGTCATACCTGGAGTTTCCAGTGGGGAGGGATGTTCCATCAACGGTGGCTGTGCATCCTGTCCATACATGAAGGTCAGCGTTTCCTTTTTTGGGTTTGATTTTGATAATTTACATAGGTTTAACACATCCCAAATGTTTTCGAGCATGATATCTGATAATAATTTTGGAAAGTATAAGTACGAATCAAGGATATTCTTAGAAAAGTACCTAAATCGTTAGTTTCACCCTTAATGGTTGCAAGAATAGTTTATACCAGGTTTTCTTCTGTAATAGTTTGTCTTGGCGATTCTTATTACAAATTAAATCAGTAGAGATAATTAAATATATTCAAGTTGGTGATTAGGACATGCTTGAGCTAAGGTTTCTCACGCAGTCTTTAATGTAAAATGCCAGATGAATTCTCTCACCTCCCTCCTGAAAGTTTGCCACCACCTGCCCGATGAGACAAATAATACCCTTTCCGCATATGAAGCAGGCCGTTTCAAACTGCAAACTCCCAATGGAAAGTCAGTTGCGGATGTTGGGTGCGAACCAATACTGCACATGAGGCACTTCCAGGTTAGTTTCTCAGGACAGTAAACATCTTAAACTATACATAAGTAGCTTCTTGAGATTTTGGATTCATGTTTTTGTGGATATCCTTTGCAGGCCTCTAAAAAGCTGCCGGAGAAGCTTATTTCCCAGATCATTCATCCGTCTGGTGACGGCAACTCGGTGCTGTTAAATTAAGTGAAAGCTTTAGCCCAAATGATAGCAACCTTGGACTGCAAGCAAGATTCTGAATCCTGAGGGAGGCTTTTTCTTCAAGCAAAGTATTCGTTTCCAAACCTTTGTTGCATCATTTCCTCAATTTCTTTTTCATACGTGACGGTCTTGCAGTTTAACTGGTTTAATTACACACAGCATAGTTCAGAGTTTAGAGATCTATAGGAATGGAAGTTATAATAACCATCGATTTTTATATTCAATCCCGCGATCAAGGAATTTGAGATTCTTCCCGAGTCTTGCCTTCTAAATCTCCATCCCCGGGACAAATGCTTATGGGTACGTAGATGCTTATGATAAGCCTTCACTTACTGGTACTGACCGAATGGCGAGCACAGACATGCGATTCATTCCTCAAACAGACGTACAAGATAAACGGCATCAAGAAGTTAGTAACTATTTCTTCTGAATTTTGTGTGTGTTATTTGGAGATGTGTGATTATCGACAATGGTTACGCATAAAGCTCGAAAGGGCTCGTTGTTAAATAGTTCTCTTCCCACTGCATTGTTTTGGGAGAGTAGGCAAGCTTCTCATGTTCTGTAATCTGTACTCCTATGGGGAACGTTATATACAAGTTCACTATTTGACTGTCAGTACCTGTGTTGTTGCTTTGCATTCGTGCTCTGCAAAAACTTGGTCTGTTCCCTGAAAACCAGCTGAACTTTTGTTGTAATTTTGATACAAGCTATGTTGTGGGAGAGGTGAATCGAACATAGGACCTCGGTCTCGTCTCTCGGGTGTAAAGACAAATACTCTTAACACAAATTTCTTCTAGCTGACCTTTGACTAAATAGTTTCATACTAGTTTTCACTATGTTCATCCATTCCAAGTAGACTTAGAAAGTGCAGGTTGATAGGCACGTCCGATCTTGCACACTTCGCAAACGAGTATCGAACAACTAATCTGACTGCAATTTCGATGGTTCATAATTTCTTTAACCGTTAATGTACGAGAATCTCATAGTGAGACTAACACACGTCAAAGATCAAAGCATTCACGATTTTAGTCAGTTTTGATTAAAAAAAAAAAAAGACTTGTAACTCAATTGTTTAAGAATATTAACTTTAGCATCAGTTTTACGCATTTACTCTAACGTTCGGAATCTTATAACGTTTGCATCAAAACGTACAATCACATTTTTTTCAAGTAAACTTTACTATTTCACTCTAACATACTTTTTTTTCTTTAAATAAAAAAAATAAAGAGAAAATAAACTCAAAAACATGCAAATTATAATCCAGCATTTGACCAACTTGACCACTGCATATTATTTTTATGACGACTTTGCCCTTCTCTTCTCAGCAATAAAGAAACCAGCCAGCGACAAAACCGAGAAAGCACTGAAGACAACCGACGCAATGTCAAGCGACAGGTGGCGCCCGGTGATTCCCTCGACCACAAACAAGTTGGCGGTCTTTTTAGCGTCGGTAGTCTGACCGTACGCCACCTCCTGACCCGCGGCGTTGAAAGCGTAGGCGCGTACGAAGTAGGTGGCGCCCGGCACGTCGCGCTCGATGATCCAGTCGAAGCTGTCGTTGGACTTGTTGCTGGTGTACGGCCTTTCGACGATCTTGAACAGGCATGTCTTGTCCATGGCGAGCTTGTCGACGGTCTTCCGCCAACCGCGGTCGACTTGGCTCACCGGCGCGAAGCCTAGCTTGACCTTGATGGTCTTGAAGGTTGAGTCGGTGCCGGCTTCGTAGCTCTGGTTTAGACCCCATGAAACGGTGAGCTTGTCTATCCCTGCTTTCAGAACTGCAAAAAAAATTAACATGGATTAAGAATCTAATTTTAGATTACCTCGTTAATTAAAATAAAAAATTAAAAACTTTATAAGAGCAAGTCACCGTTTCAAAGCCACCGTAAATCGCTAGTTTACATCGTTTTGCTTGCCTAAAAAATGCAAACAAAAAAAGAAAAAAAAATAGAAAGTATAAGATTCAAACATGTTTACAATTACAAACACTTTACAATGCATGTAAAAATTAAGCGTTCTCAAGCACCCATGTCTCCGATTCAAGGCCGAAACTCAATTCCACAAAAGACATCAACAATTTTGATCAAAACATAAAAGCCAACAGATCCAAAAGCCCACAATACAATTATACGCATCCTTAACTTCCATGGAAATCAACAATTCCATATAAGTACACAAAAGATTTTCTTACACCTAATTTCGCAGCTTAGAGAGCAATAGTTATACTAAAACAACAATGAATTGAAACCATTGAAGGGGAAAAATGCAAAAGTGGATAAAAACTTAGAATTCAACAAAGATTGTGTTCCCAATCTAAATACATTATAAACTCCATTTTGGGAAAAAAAAAACCGCCCAAAACTTAACAATCCAGATTAGAGGAAACAATTAAACTGTAAAATTAACCACAACTAAACAAATTAACAAATTGAAAACCCACAAAAAAAAAAAAAAGCAACTGACCTTAAAACAAAGAACAAACAGAGAGTGAATCCCCAAAATAATAGAAAATGGAACAAATAAGGGAATAAAGAGAGATATGAATCCCCCAAAACCAGACCTAACGTACTAAAAATTTTGAAAATCCAATCTAATATTAAAGAATCCACCTATGTACTGTATTAAACCTCAAAGACACCTCCACCTTCTAACTGAAAAGCTTAGTCAACATACCACCTCCTAATATAAACACTTGCTTATAAATATGACTCACAAATAGTTTTGATCTTAAACAAAAGAATGGATGTATCCCTTCCCTTTTTTTTTTTTTTTTTGTTGGTCTGAACGTATCCTTTCTCTTTAAAGGTTGCATTATCCTAGAAGTGAACTCATTATGATGAAAGTAAATGATTTCACATAAAACAATTGTAGCCTCTAACAGTCCAGCACAAACATAAAATTATCATGATTCATACTTCTACGCTGATATGAAATTTTATAAACTGGACAAAAGGAACCCGATTTCATTGACTTCACAGTGCAAGTGCTGTAAAAAAATAAGCAAACACTGGCAATATGATCACACACATTTCAAGTATTAATACATCCAACTGCAAAACAGATGGCAATATGATCAACCACATTCCAAGTATTAACACATCTAACAATGAAGGTAGAGATTAATTGCAGAAGAGATGATTGCAATTGAGTGAATCCGCAGAACTCAATAGACTCAAACTGCAAAACAAATGGGGGAAAATCAAACTCATTAACAGAGTGGAGAGAAATTTTAAATCTTTAAACGAATTCTAGACAAAATCATGTAAAGGGATTAAATGTTGCAGATTATAAATTAAGAAATTAAAAAAAATAACCATTTAAATTTGTTTACTTGTCGGCTTCCTATCTGGTTGTAGAGGCTGCAGATAATGTTGTCTTCCTCTTCAGTGAAGCTTCCATGTTTGATGTTTGGCCTCTTCCCGCACTACCTCAAACCCACAAAGTGTAGAAAAATTAATAAAGTTGAGAATTCTTGCAGAGATTGGCAAAGAAAATAAAACCCTTTTCTCATTTCTCCTTGGCAAAGAAAATAAAACCCTTTTCTCATTTCTCCTAGAACAGCATGGAGTGTGTCCCATGATTGCTTACTGTGTGCCCTCACTCACTCCCTAAGGAGCAACCAGACACAGATAGCAACTAAATTGCAATTTCAAAACAAAGGTAACTTTTGTTCTTCAAACCAAGAACCACATAAGCATACCAAAATGATGACGCTATGTGGGAGTCCAAAATAAACAGCCAAAAAATAGAGAGAATAAGAGTAAGAATTCGAATAGAGTTCATGCATTTATATTGTATAAATGACTCTTAGCTTGTTTTGCTTCTTGCAGGCTTATGGGATTCAGGAAAAATGTGTTAATTAGTTCCTTTCGTAGAACTAAAGAGGTGTTTTCTAGAGACCTAGAATATATTGAATCTCTACCCAGCAATAAAAACAGAGAACATCACATAGGCAACATAAGCCGAACAGAAATCCCACATTTCACAACCAAATCATCACATCAGTTCGAAACATTAAACTATAAGAACTAAAAATAATAATAACAGTACCTTGAACTGAACCCTTAGGTCAAAACCTCCTGCTTTGCAACCTGAAACGAACGAAAGAAATTAAAACCCACGAACCCACAATCAGATAAAAACAATTTTCCAGGAAAAACAAAACCAAGATTGGTATACAAAAAACCATCAGATTTATAACCTGGAAAAATAAATAAAAAGCCACACGAAAAAACCCAATAACCGACCTTAAAACAGAGAACAAACAGACAGAAAAAGAGATGAATGTCTAAAATGAGAGAAAACAAAACAAATAAGGGAAATTAATATCTCTGATGAATCCCCCAAAACCTAACCTAACACACTAAAAAAATCGAAAATAATCCACAATAAAAAGGCAGAAATGATGACAATCTAAGCTAACAGTAAAAAAATGAACTTATCTTTGGAAATCCAGGCATGCAGCGGCAGATCCGAACGGCCCGTATGGTTTTCTCTGACCATCCCCACTCTCCCACTTTTGAAATCTATCACCCATACCCCTCCCCCTCGCTCTCTCTCCGTCGCCATCTATCTCTCTCTCTCTCTCTCTCTCTCTCTCTCTCTCTCTCTCTCTCTCTCTCTCTCTCTCTCTCTCTCTCTCTCTCTCTCTCTCTCTCTCTCTCTCTCAGAGCCTCCATCCCCCCGAAACCCTCATTGAAGGACAACAAATGAAAACCTACACAGCAACCCCCAAATTGGCTCAAAACCGAGAGGACAAAATTTCCCTTCCAACCCAACCCAAATCTTATGGGTTTCTTGCAAATAAGGTGAAATCAAGGGGTAATCCGTCCTAAACCCTCCGGACAAAATTACCCTTCTGAGTTCAAATAAATAACCTTCAAACCCAGCCCAAATCTCATGGTTTTATTGTGAATGAGATGAAATCATGGGGCAAACAATTGACTGTAGCTGAATGAACAGTCAATTCCTCCTCAATTTTAGAATAGATAATGATAGCAACCTTGGACTGCAAGCAAGATGCTGAATCCTGAGGGAGGCTTTTTCTTCAAGCAAAGTATTCGTTTCCAAACCTTTGTTGCATCATTTCCTCAATTTCTTTTTCATACGTGACAGTCTTGCAGTTTAACTGGTTTAATTACACACAACATAGTTCAGAGTTTAGAGATCTATAGGAATGGAAGTTATAATAACCATCGATTTTTATATTCAATCCCGCGATCAAGGAATTTGAGATTCTTCCCGAGTCTTGCCTTCTAAATCTCCATCCCCGGGACAAATGCTTGTGGATACGTAGATGTTTATGATGGTAAGCTTTCACTTACTGGTACTGACCGAATGGCGAGCACAGACATGCAATTCATTCCTCAAACAGACGTACAAGATAAACGGCACCAAGAAGTTAGTAACTATTTCTTCTGAATTTTGTGTATGTTATTTGGAGATGTGTGATTATCGACAATAGTTATGCATAAAGCTCGAAAGGGCTCGTTGTTAAATAGTTCTCTTCCCGCTGCATTGTTTTGGGAGAGTAGGCAAGCATATCATGTTCTGTAATCTGTACTCCTATGGGAACGTTATATACAAATTCACTATTTGACTGTCATTACCTGTGTTGTTGCTTTGCATTCGTGCTCTGCAAAAACTTGGTCTGTTCCCTGAAAACCAGCTGAACTTTTGTTGTAATTTTGATACAAGCTATGTTGTGGGAGAGGTGAATCGAACATAGGACCTCGGTCTCGTCTTTCGGGTGTAAAGACAAATACTCTTAACACAATTTCTTCTAGCTGACCTTTGACTAAATAGTTTCATACTAGTTTTCACTATGTTCATCCATTCCAAGTAGACTTAGAAAGTGCAGGTTGATAGGCACGTCCGATCTTGCACACTTCGCAAACGAGTATCGAACAACTAATCTGCTTGCAATTTTGATGGTTCATAATTTTTTTAACCGTTAATGTACGAAAATCTCATAGTGAGACTAACACACGTCAAAGATCAAAGCATTCACGATTTTAGTCAGTTTTGATTAAAAAAAAAGACTTATAACTCAATTGTTTAAGAATATTAACTTTAGCATCAGTCTTACGCATTTACTCTAACGTTCGGAATCTTATAACGTTTGCATCAAAACGTACAATCACATTTTTTTCAAGTAAACTTTACTATTTCACTCTAACATACTTTTTTTTCTTTAAATAAAAAAAATAAAGAGAAAATAAACTCAAAAACATGCAAATTATAATCCAGCATTTGACCAACTTGACCACTGCATATTATTTTTATGACGACTTTGCCCTTCTCTTCTCAGCAATAAAGAAACCAGCCAGCGACAAAACCGAGAAAGCACTGAAGACAACCGACGCAATGTCAAGCGACAGGTGGCGCCCGGTGATTCCCTCGACCACAAACAAGTTGGCGGTCTTTTTAGCGTCGGTAGTCTGACCGTACGCCACCTCCTGACCCGCGGCGTTGAAAGCGTAGGCGCGTACGAAGTAGGTGGCGCCCGGCACGTCGCGCTCGATGATCCAGTCGAAGCTGTCGTTGGACTTGTTGCTGGTGTACGGCCTTTCGACGATCTTGAACAGGCATGTCTTGTCCATGGCGAGCTTGTCGACGGTCTTCCGCCACCCGCGGTCGACTTGGCTCACCGGCGCGAAGCATAGCTTGACCTTGATGGTCTTGAAGGTTGAGTCGGTGCCGGCTTCGTAGCTCTGGTTTAGACCCCATGAAACGGTGAGCTTGTCTATCCCTGCTTTCAGAACTGCAAAAAAAATTAACATGGATTAAGAATCTAATTTTAGATTACCTCGTTAATTAAAATAAAAAATTAAAGAAAACCCAGTCGGGAAGTTGGGGTTTTGGAGTCGAAAGTTAGAGACTTTTTGTGTATGTGTTTATATCAGCTTTGGGAAGTGTGAAATTCATTAAGTAAATTGGAAAAATGAAGATTTTGGACCAGAAAATGGAAAGGTTCGCAAAATTTGAAGGAGAGTGATGCTAAAAAGATAAATGTGCAAATTAACTAATATGTTATCAATAAGAATAAACGCGTTTATTAATATTTAAATAATAAATCAATTATCAACTTCGTTTCCAAAATTTTGTCAACAAATTTAATTTTCTTAGCATTACTTATACTATGGATTTGAAAGTTGGAGATTTTCGGTAATAATTTTGATGCTTCCATTTTCTTTATACCGGTGGATAGAAAAAAGTGCAAGACATGAGTGTGAAAAGAAAAAAAAGTGCAGAAATCATTTTTCTTTCATATTTCTGTTATATTTTAAAAAATATATAGAAACTTAAAAAAAAATTCATAATTTGCAATGAAAAGATTAAAAAAAACCCAATTGAAAAAGAGAAAAAACAGCAAAATTAATATAGGAAACCTTGTTGCAAAATAAGGAGTTTGGACTAGAAAGTTGGAGAAGTAATTTTGATTCTAGCATTTTCATCTTTTGCACTCCTTCTATTTCGTATTTTGATCGAACAAATCGAAGACAAGAGAAGGACGAAGTGCAGAAGAGAGAAAGGAGTGCAGAAATCATATCCCTATCAAATTTTGTTTATCTTCCCTAATTCGAAAACTGTAAAATTCGTGACTTACCATGAAATTATAAAGAAACCCAAATGATGAATCAAGATATTGAACTAGAAAGTTGGAAAGTTGGAAAGTTTTAAGTTAAATGTCTGTATTTACCCTGGTTTTCTGTGTGTGAAGCGGTGACAAAGAGACTATCCTTGAGAGAAGAAAAGAGGACAATCCCATAGGAGGTTTGGGATAAGCAAGAGAGCACAAGAAGTAAAGCCAACAGAATCCCATGCGATGCCATCTCGCAACTTTTACTTGCAAATCCCCAAAAGATTGAAACTTTAGAGAGAGAAACAGTGTAGAGAGATAAAAACACTTTAGAATCTGATTCTGGAGGTGATGGTATGAACTGGCACTTGCTACCCTTTATACACAAGTCCCAAAATAAAAAATTGGGTTTTTGCGTAAGAGGTCAAAAGGGCCAAATTAGGGATTCAAAACATGCAGATAATTTAGTTAAAAAATAGTTTAATATTTGATTGGAGTGTTTAAGTGGCCCTAAAGTGCACCGAAAGGGTGGGGTTATGAGTTTTCATGTATAATTTTTTTTTCTTCTGAAAAAAGACAATATTATCTATTCTAAGAGCATGAAAGAGTGTTCATAATTAGGTATTAATAATGTAGTTTAAATTCACTTTTGGCAATGATCGAATCTAAGAACTCTTAGGTACAAGCGAAGAATAATATCACTAGACAGTAGTAATAAGAACTAATATTTTGGGGTTAGAAGTATTAAAAATTCCAAGTTTCTGTTGTAGATGTGTATGGTTTTTTTTTTTATGAGTAATGTTAGGGAGACCAAATTTTTTAAATAAAGTTGCAAACTAAATGATGTATCACCAATAAGAAACAAACACGTTAATCGATACTTAATTAATAATACAATCATCTATAACCACATTTTTTTAGTTTGTAAATTTAGTTTAAAAAATTTGATGTCTTTAGCTTTACTCTTTGTTTATTGGTTGACTTTATGCGGGTTGAATTTTTAAATATGTTCCTAGTTATGTGGGTGTTGGGCGGGGTGGGGGAAGAGGTGAGAAGAAAAGATATGCAAAACATGGTGGCCTAATGTATTCATTCTTTGTTTGTCCTTTATGTCTTGTAAAGGGCAAACAGTACGAGTCACCAACTAAGTGGGAGACAAGAGTTGAGATTCATAAATAAAAAATGCATAATCTTACAATATATTTGTATCATCTTTTATACTATGTTTTTAATAAAGATAAGTCACATATATATTGATGAATCTTATCTTTATTAGAGAGATGATATGAATGACTGTATAAATATATGGTAAATGTAGCATTACTATTAAAAAAATGATAAATCCACATTTTTCTACTTAATTTTGTTACTTTTGGTTGATATATGCAATTAAATTTAAGAAATAAATAGAATTATGTTGAGAATAAATATTACATTAATAAGAGTTGAGACTTTGCACATGCTTATAAGTAGGTGAGCTATTCTTCATATAAGCAATTGATTTTATGATGGGGCATCAACTTCTTCATAGTATAAGAGCAAGTTAGTCCACGTGTGAAGTCCAATGGCCTCACGTGCTCCATGTCACCCAAGTTGTGTTGTGCAAGTGTTAGGTTTGAAAATTTGTCACACATGATGAGACGTGTTAAGAATGAATCTCACATTGATGAAAGAAAAGACTTTTCATGTGCTTATAAGTCGTTAAACTACTCAACATACTCCCCTTCTTACCAATTGATTTTATATACATGTGAAGCCCAATGGCCCCACGTGCTACACGTCACCCGAGTTGTGTTGTGCAAGTGTTAGCTTTGAAAATTCGTCACACATGATGAGACGTGTTAAGAATGAATACAACATTGATGAGAGGAAAGACTTTTCATGTGCTTATAAGTCGTTAAGCTACTTAGCCTACTTCCCTTATTACTAATTGATTTTATAGTGAAACCTCAATTTTCTTACTGTTTTCCCAATAAAAAATTGTTATGGTTTGCATAGTGATCTCATAAACTCCATTCATATAAATACTAATTTTAAAATTTTATGATTCATTATTGCTAAATTGAAATTTTATAGTGCGCATAGATGTTTAAGTGGCAGAAAGCCTCCAATTTCATATTCAAACCAACTCTTTTGCTCTCAAAATTATGCAACCAAGTAAGAGACTCAAAATATGTTATGCACAAATTATTGAAAAAATTAGACAACTGTGTACCTTTCTCAATCCAAAGTCAACGAAAATGCTTCATGATTTCCCAAAGTAATTTAAGAGATTAAACTTCAATACAGCTTATGCAAGCATAAGAGAAGATTAACATATTTTTTTTCTTTAACTAGATTCTAAAATCAATGAGAAGGATTAGAATAATGAAGATTAGTTTTAATAATTGTAATTAATTTGGGTCATTTTTAGGTGAATTTAAGAATGACCCTTCTGCATGCTCAAAGAAAGAAAAAAAAGAAAAGAAAAAAGAACGACCATTTTGAGTTGACGGGCTAGGCACTCGTGATTAATTGTTTTCTTCATTTATGAAAAGAGTGAAATAAACACCGTAAAATAATATTTATAGACAGACAGACTACTTTATTTATAACAGAGACGTGAAAGTTGATAACACGTCATCTTAACTAAACACAATAACAAAAACAAAGATATGTTGTTATTTCAGAAAACAAAAATAATATATGATTCATATAAGAATTGCCACAAAAATGGAGCAGGTGTTTCTTGAAGCCAGCCCCAACCAAGCAGGTGTTTGCGATAAGCAGTGCAAGTTTGGACGTGTTCTGATGGTTTTGTCACAAAATCAGTGGCTTGAAGTATTCCAGATTTAGCATTTGGAATATGTACGGTCAAATCGTAGCTGCAGGTGCGGTTTCTATAGGATAATATTCGGTTCTGTAAGCCGAACTTGCAGGCCTTAAACATGGTTTTCTTTGGGCATCAAGGTTGGGTCTTGATCATGTTCTGGCGGAAGGAGGTGGAAGGATATAATAGTTTCTTTCCTCTAGAAACTATTATAATAGTTTCTTTTTATAGCCACAATTTTTCAATGCAGAAACAAATGTTTTTAATAAAATGAAGTACAAAATTCCTCTTAAGATTGTTCTCTCCTCTTATAACCCCAATTCTGTTTAGGTACTGCCTATTTTCATCGCGATTGTTGCGAATGTATGAGAGTTTGTGTAGAGCTTGGGCTCAGGTGTTCGCACCACCACCTTTGTCGGCCCTTCCCTATGTTCGTCCTTGTTGGCGATGTTGTACATGAAATCTTTCTTCCCCCGTACTTCTTTGATTTCAGGAGGCCAAGATTCTTAGAGTTTTTATGTGTTGTTTTTTTGTGGGTTGGGCTCCAAGGCTGGCTTTGGGCTTTGTCTTCTGTGTTTTTGAGCCCATCTGATTTTTTGTGCTTAACTTGTATTTGAGCCTCTATTGTACTTATTCCTTGTTGGTAATGAATTTTATATTTGTCCAAAAAAAAAATTCCTCATAATAATTTGAGGTATGTACTAATCCCAATTTGGGGTTTGACTATAATACTTATATGTATTAAATACAATCATTCTCTAACGGTCAAATATGTTCATGTAAATATATGTATTTAATACAATCACTATCTGATTGAGATGGTGATTGTATTAAATACAGATGATGATTGTATTAAATACATGTAAGTAGAGGTGGAAAAATACCAAAAAATCCTAAACGGAACCAAAAACGCCCGAAATCGAACCAAAAAGGAATAGTCTCAATTTTATGACCCCATACAAGAAAAAAAAAAAAAAAAAAAAGGAAAAGTGTTTCCAAGGTATCTGCTAGTTTCATCAAACGGGCACGACTTTAGTTTAGCGAAATTTTATTTTTTGTCTTTTATTCTTTTTTAATTTATTCAATTCAAATGCTGAAGATGAAAAAAATATTAGTGCGGAAATCACTAACAATTTATTCAATTCATAATAAAAATATAAAATTTTGACGTGATTTAATCAGACAAAAGAAATGAGAAGCAGCGCAGACATTCTGCCTCATTCTTTTTCTCCATCATCTCTCGAAACATCGACCTCTCCTCCCTCTTTTTCTTTGTCCCCTCTGTCTTCCTCTCTCTCAAAACTCTCCTCCCCGTCTATCTTCCCCTCAGAAAATCACAACCCACAAGACTAATCAACACTCCACGCAACCTCACGACGCCAAATCTCATCACACCGCTACCGGCTATTTCTGACCATTCTCATTAGAGCCCCATCAAATCCTAAATCGAACTCCGCCGCTGGTTGCACCCAACACCCAGAGCTTCGTCCCTCTTCGACAATGACGACGACCTTAGCTCCATCCCCCGCCGCACGGTCGACGAAATCCTCAATGACACCGATTCGTCCGCCTCATCGTCCACGCCCTCCTTCATTATCCACCGTCTCAATTTGGATTCCATGGTTGAACGTGGCTGACGACAACGTGACGTCATACCACTTGAGTAAAGCTAAAATACAAAAGAATCTCTAAGAAAGTTGTCTTGCGAACGACTTGATCGGTTATTTCTATCGAAATTTTCTCCATACTGTGAAAAAACAATATAAAAAGTAGTGAAAGAGAAAAAATAACAGATCTTTAACGAAAAACTCTCGGTACTATTTATTTTAACGAAAAATCATATTTTTATATTAAAAAGTCAATCTTGATATTATTCACTTTACCCTTTATTTTGTTATTATCGTTAAAATTTAAAATTTTCGAATCATTTTTACTAGTTTTCCTAAATAAAAAAAAAGCAAATAAATAAATTTATATATATTCATATGTGGTGCATATATGGAAAATGTTGCAATTAGAGGTTCAATCATCATCAACAACTCCTCTCATCTCTATCACATATCCGACATTTTATGCTAGATACAGCCATTCATTAGCCTTTCAACATATTATCTAATATTTCTTTATATTAAGTTTGAAGACATCACATTCACACATCCACATGTTGGTAGAAGAAATTTGCTCAATTATCAAGATTAGATCAAGAAAGAGGAAACAGAAATTTTGTATTAAAAAAATATATAATATGTGGAAAGATGCCTCTCTAGGTTGGAAACTTATTGGGCATTCATTTGTGTATTTTGTCTGTCTTTCTCCAATCCTGCCCATTTGTTCAATCCCAGCTGTAACTGACCTCCAACCCCTCTCCCTCATGGGCCCCACCTCCTCTTTTAGCAATCCAATCCTCCAACACACAAAATAATCTGCATCCTCACCGTCCCATGCTGTCCCCATTCCTTGATGTCCCATGTCGTTTTCCACCCTAGCTCATTCCTCTAGTGATGAAACCAATGATATTCCAAATCAATTACGTAATATCATGTAAAAATGTTAATATACATGAATAACTTGAGGAATTATCATCATGCGAACTTGAAATACCGTCACAGTAATGTCTATGATGAGTATAGTCTACCAAGAGATGGATACATTTTCTCATTCAACCTTCCAGGCATAAAGAAACAAGCAAAACTCGGATGAACAAGCAGAACTTGCATTAATCCCTTCTACTGATGCAGAACTAGTCTGAGATGACAATGGAGTTGATGCCGATGAAGAAAATGGCAGCGAGGACGACGAGGTTCTCGATAACGGTGGCAGAGAGGTACTTGAAGCAGGCAAACTTGGCTTGAAAATAAACAATGCATGCCTTAATCCAGGACTAAAAAGCCAGTCATGGACATCCCAATAGACCTCAATTCTCAACTTGTTGATACGAATGGACTCATTACCTCTAAACTTCCATTGAAGATGCTTCACATGAACCACCAAATGCCCATCAACCCTAATCTCCAACTCCGGCTCCACCCCATTTAGGGTACTTCCACTCCCAATGCTCCCACCGCCACCGCCGCCTCTGTGTTTGCATTCAATTGCAATTTCGTGCAGCCTGCCTTTCTCATAAAACTTAGCTTTTGTGGAAAACTTTTTCTTACCAAAAATGTGCTCTTTTTTAGAAACCAAAGTGGGATCGGTGAGGGCAGGTCTAAAACCTGTTTTTCTGTATGCATCTTTTTTGAGATCACCAAGAAACAAAACAACTTCCTTGTCACAAAGAACCGCAACGTAGTACTCTGATTTGGGCTCCGTCCCGCCGTTGAATTTTGCGGCCTTGAGGTCCCAGAAGATCTCCACTGCTTTCCCATCAACCACCAAGCGCTTGGAGCCTTGTTTCCTCCAGAAGTACCATGGCTTGAGCTCAACTTTGAAGCTGTGTTGGGTGTGCTGCTGGGTTTGATCTCCATCCTGGCCCTCCATGGTCACCGATAGGCCATGGAGGAGCAGGTTTTTGCACCATGTGATCGTGATCAATCGACTCTGATCAGCTATCTTGGCTCTGTACACTGACATGTAGACACTGTGGCCTGACCTAGCCACAGCTGATGCATCATCACTTAACTTCTCACCTGAGGAGAAGCAAGCAGGAATGCCAATGTGGTCTTGCATTTTTCGTCACCACAACGGATTTAGGATTTGAAAAATGAGGTGCGTTGAACGACGAATCCAAGACTCAAAAACGAGGTGCGACGAATCTTTTTAACAGTGACGGATCCAGGATTTAAAACTGAGGGGTACTTAACGGAGTTTTCAAAGCAGGAAGTTTCTCAAGAGGATGAAAACCAAAGGAGTGGAAGATGAGGAACAAATTGGATGAAGGAGAGTTGGGGGGAGAGAGGAGTTTTAAGATGGTGGGAGAGAGTGAGTGAGAGAACCTAGTCACAAGATGTGTTGAGTCACAGATGCTGCCAGAGTTGTGTTTGGCAGCATTGTTTAAAGAACAATTTCTAAACTGGCAGATAGACTGGCAGTGTATTTCTAACCTCTCTCTTACCTGGATTTCAATTTATTTATTTTGTTAATTGTATTTTAAATATATTACAATTTTCTTTGCAATTTTACAAAGACAACTTTATTGAATCCGAGGTGGTTTTGCTTCTGCTGCAAGCACTTAAATTGCATAATTCCATGCATGGTTAAAAGCAGCAATAAGACCATTTGTCAACACATTATTTAGGGTTCAACCTTGTTATTTGACTTTTGTAATAAACAGAATCCTAAATAATGAGTCGAACTATCAATCAACCATCGATCAGCACATCATGCATTTTACGAAATATATAATTTATAATCTCTCTAATATCAATAAAAAAATCCAGTCAAAATTATATAACGTAAAAGAGTTGGGTATTAGGTTTGCTTCCCGATGTGGGTCTTGTGGATTTTTTATTGTTTGAATAAGTGTTCAAAAAGTTTGTTTATGGGAGGCGCAACTTTTTTCAACTTTGTATTCAAACATGTGTAGTAATTTAGGAGAGGAATCTAATACTCCGGGGGTGGTGGCGACAATTGCTGAGGAAAAAGTCTGAGGAATCTAATGTTTGTAGCTGCTGCAGATCTGGTCCAGCTAGCTTCCTCTTTACATTGCATTGCAGCCCTATGGCTGCCCACTAATGGTTGCATAATAATGCTTGGATAATCCTTTCTTTTTTACCTATAAATGATATCATTGTGACGGTTTCATTTCAAGTCAATCAAAGCATTATTATGTATCTTAATTTTAATATTTGTTTTACATGATAATGCTTAATTCACTTGACGTATTGCTATAGTGATATCCAAGTTGATAGACCAAAGTTGAAATCCGAAATATCATTAGACAAGGAATGAATCCAAACTTTCTCACATAACTTAGAATGACCTATATTAGCAAACGCATCAACCAACATAGTTAGTTGTCATTCTTGACATATCAAAATGTGTAAACTAATACACAGGGATTGAAAAATGGGCAAGTTCCACATTGAAACTTGGTATGTCATACCTGAATATCTAGGTATGTTTTTTGTTGTTCAACTCAAACCTTCATCTAAACCGCATATAAAGAGGGATTAAAAAACAAGAGGATCCTCAAACATAAACAACTAGATATCATTCCCCATGTCATTCTCTTTCTTCACATTTCTTACACGAACAATGATTGGCTACTGAAAGAAAAGTATAAGCTCCTGTTGAAACCCCATTAAAAATTGACTCTCTAAATAAGTAGGGTGATGTTGGTTCAAGTTTTAATTCTTTAGATTTTTGGACACGTGTCCAATTTTAATTACACTGATTGAATTCAGTCGGAGCTCCAGCTTTTCTTTCGGCAGCCAATCCTTATTCTTTTTACACATGCCTCATGAAATATTACATTTAAACTTTTATTTGGTATGTGAAGAAAAGGGCTAGTCATCTTCAGGCCCAAAGTCAATTACTGGGCCAGATTATACCGTTGATGTAGGCCCGTTTGTACAATCCTTGGGCCCAAATCCGAGCCCTAATGCCTTGAAGCCAATGAGGGCATTTTCGTCCATCTACCCTGAACATAAACCCCATTTCCCAAGCGACCGTGGGTTTTGGGTAAGCCACCGGTCATCCCTCCCCGTTTGGTTCCCTAGAAAACCCAATAGAAAATTGCCTCCATTTTCTCGTTTCCGCACTCCATTTTCTCAGCAACCAAACAGAAAATTTGATTGCATACCCACTTCGTAAAAATGCAGTCTTTAAGCGCGAGCATCCGATTGGTCCGAAGACAGAGAATAGACAGCTCAAAAATTGCTCATTTTAGATCAATCGGAGCTTACCAATGGAGCAGCGGTTCTGGGTTTAGCTCGTCGGCGTCGGATCGTTTGGCGTCTGCCAAGAAATTGGGGGATTCTTCGGGGTTGGGGTCTCTGAAAAGTTCCTTGTTTCAGTCAATTTCCAAGTTTTCGTATCGGTCTTCGGCCTCGTTCGTATGTTTTCAACTCGTTATACTCTATTTAACAGCATTTTAGCATGTTTTAGTTGATATTTAATTTGAAGATTACACTTTTAACATGTTTATGGTATTGGATTTTACTTTGAATATGCCTGTAATTTGTGAATTTTAGGTGTTTTTATTCGAAAACACAGTGTTCTTCGTGTAAACGAGTTACTGGGTGTTGGTACATTTGAAAAAAGAAGATTTCTTTGTTAACTTAAAGGTATTTGATGCACTTCGAGCTTGCGAATGAGTCTACAGGCCGATTTGCTTCGCATTTTGCTTTTCGTTTTTTGGAAGGTCACTTGCCAGTGTGCACAATGGAAAGGGATCTTCTCCGGATCCCTTTCCTCCTAATCCACCATGTCCGTGATCCAGACCATTGAAATTTAATCTGACGGCAACGGCTAGAAACAAGGGTCCCTTTAAAATTTATAATAACTGTATCCGTTGGATCAAATTTCAATGGTCCGGATCCTAGACTTGGTGGATTAGGTGGAAAGGGATCCGGAGAGGATCTGTACAATGGTCATAAGTCATAAATTTTGGTAGAGAAGGTGAATTGGACGACTATTTTTATGTGTATGAGATGTATATATAGTTACAAGGGTTAACCCGAACACCTGTAAACCAGAAATGTGATAGAGAAGTAACTAAAAGATATTCTGGAGATGTGGATTATGACATAATTACTGTACAACTAGGAAACACGAACATTAGATGACACGTCATAAACACATATTTATGTTATACAGTGTGGAATTCATCTGAAGTGCAATATTTTGTCTTTCCTTCCTATCATCGATTTTTTGTGATGCTGTGTACTATATTGTACCAGACTACGACTAGCTCTCCAAGTGAGACATCAACTTGTTCGTGTAGTTCCAAGTTATTCAAGAGTGCTCGACCAGGATTTTGTCGATGTGCGGCAGTTTTACCTCCTTTCCCAAGCAGGTGCATTACAACAGGGGCAAATCCTGTTCAATCAGCTACTCAAGATTCAGGAATGTATGAGTCTGATGTAGCTCCTCGCATCAAATTCAAGAGGCTTGATAAAACTGCTCACCACATAATGCAGGCATGCCTCTATCTGTTGGTATTCATGACAAGACATAACGCATGTTCTATTCCTTTTATATTTATATTGGCTCATTATATTTCTACAGATTCTAGATAAGGAAGCTGTAGAGGAAGTGAGGACACAGAGAGAAATACCGGATGTAAGGCCCGGGTACATGGTGCAACTCAGAGTGGTATGTTGTGTTCATTTTGAAAAATTAAAGTTTTGTAAGCTGCTTTATGTTGTGGACGGAGTTCCTTGCGAGATTGAGTAGATTCTTTTTTTCCCAATGCTTTTCTGTATGTGAACAGGAAGTACCCGATAACAAGCGACGTGTTTCAGTCGTGAAAGGCGTTGTGATAGCTAGACGTAATGCTGGTCTAAACTCTACAATTAGAATCAGGAGGCAAGTGGCCGGGGTCGGGGTTGAATCTCTCTTTCCACTGTAAGCAATTCTGGTTTTTATTTTCTTTGACATTGATGGTCCTAGCCTGTATTGTCTTTGCTACCCTGCTTTAAGATGTAAAGAAAACATGTGATTTTCATAGTGGGATGTCCTGGAAGTGGGTGTATTGAAATTTTCCCGTGACAACTTATTAATTCTCAACTCTGATTATACGGGTATTACATGCTTGTACAACTTTATGCATACGACAATTCAAAGATTAGTTTGTTGTTGATTGTCTTATAAAATGTACATTAAAATGGAGCCCGTAGAAAGTTACTGAATTATATAGTCAAAATTCTGTACTCTAAAAATAAGAAACTAACCATGCTCAGTAAATTATTTTGTATGCAAACTGGGTGTAGTGTCTTCAAACAAATATTTATATTGATTGCTGATTAGTTCATGTGCAACTCATGTGTGGGATTTGCCTATTCCTATCATTTGTTTCACATAAGAAGAACTGTGCTCAGTCTCGACAAAATTACTGAAAGTGGACAACGTATGGCAGGTATTCGCCTAATATAAAGGAGATTAAGGTGCTGGACAAGAAGAAAGTGCGGAGGGCGAAGCTGTACTATGTCAGGGACAAAATCAATGCATTTAAGAAGCAATCGTAGCCGGTGGGATCAAAAGGATGTTGCCTGACGAAGATGGTACCCATGTATGACTTGGGTCAGAAATCCAGCAAAATTTTTGGTGATCTCTTTTCCTCTTATTCTTTTGAATGCGTTATTAGTCTCTGAATCTTCGTCAAGTCTTTTGAGAATCTGAGATGCCTGGTAGAGAGATGTGCGAGTTCAATTGAATACCGGGCAAGTTACCTGAATATTTTACTTTAGAATGTACTCAGGTTGATGAATGTTATCAAGTTGGCATAAATGTGATTGTTACTCACGTAGACTGTTTTATTATTTATTTTACTTTGGTTAGCTTCTTCTGTAGTTTCAAGTCCGTTGGCCATCTCTTGCGTTGCTTGCTACGGAGAAATGAGAAATTTTTCAGTGTAATTGTCATATTTCTTTGTGATGTTACTAATCCACATGTTACAATATGATATCGGTGGACAACATGATTTAAACATAAGCGACCTAGGGTACGAGTGGAATTGTAACGCATCATGGCAGTGTGACCAGTCACACTGAATCCTTTGCTGACATCGCTTAAAACAATATTTGACAGTCAACTTTTGAATGCGTGAATTGTAATTGGTAGGTAGGACAGAGATCCCCTTTTTTTTATTTTTTTTTATTTTTATTATTATTATTATTATTTTTTTTTTATTTAAATTTAAGTACATCGATATTTTTACATTAGGAAAATGAGAAATTCGGCAAAGCCACACAATTGGCAGTCTTATTTGGTATCGAATTCGTCATCCATAAGATTCGAACCTAAGATCTCTAATTTTTTAGATAAGAGGAATATCATCATATCGTAGTAGTAGGTCTTTTTTAGCTTATAGTTTTTGGACGTGAATTGAAGCTATGAGGTCACCATCAGCATTTGTGTGCTAGTTCGTCACGTCTTTATGAATTAGAAAGAAAATGGTAACTGGTGATAAGATTTCTTTTGGAAAAATTAATTTTTGTACATTAGCGTGACGAACATGATTAATTAAATTACGATTAATTAATGTCACATTAGGTGCTAAATATCCTGTATTAAAAATTCGACGAACAACCCACTAACCTTATAGTACAATATCTAGTTGTGTCGCTCTCATGAATACTAGGTCCATTTTTTGGTGTTGGCGGAGATTAGTTTTGGTGAGTGTCTTTTGATGTTTCGAACTACAATTTACACACGTATTAAACTATGATTTAAATATTTTCACTTTAAAATACAAATGGGATCTCTCTTTTCTCTAACGTGTAACTTTGTTCAAGCTACCATCTCATTTGGAAATATTTCTAAAATGACTGAAAGCGTTTTTGGTGAATGTGTTTTTAGATTCAAAAAACACTTGAAGCGTTTTAACTAAAGATTGGTTCTAAAAACACTCTTATGAAAAACATTTTCAATCATTTCAAGGCGCTTTCAAACGAGTCATTTTCAATTGATTGGTAGTTTTATAAAACTTAAACAGTTCTGATCATGGATTAACCTGCTAACTGGTTAGCTTGCAAGTTTATAAAACACTACCACTTTTTTGGATGAATATTTATTTTAGCAGTCGTCTATGTATTAAGAAAGTCAAACTAATATTAATCAGTAGAGCCCACTTGCAAAAATTGTCAACCGTTGGATGGTCGCACATAAAGAATCAACGTAGCAGTTTAAGGTGCGAAAGCAAGCTGAAGAAACGCGCGTAGCACATTACTCCCACTTGACCGAAATAAATACAACAAAAATAAAATAAATCAAATCAAAATCTCAGTTAGTTCTATCATCTGACTTGCTCTCTCTCCGTCTCTCTGCCAATCCGACGGCTTCGCTTTCACGTCCCAATCTCTCTCTCTCTCTCTCCTCCTTTCACTTTCTCACACCTCCGCAAACGCACGCTCCTACGTCTGTGCTCTCCGCCTTCGTACTTCAGCACCTCCGACTGCCGGTTTCCTAATACGGTGCGTATTGGAGTTTGATCCGAATCGGGTCGTTTTCGGGTCGATTCGCTTGGAAAAGACGAACGAGTCATCGACAATGCCACATGATTTGTCGTCGGAGCAGGACACCGACGATGCCGATAGCGAGTTCGTTGAGGTTGATCCCACTGGTCGATACGGTCGGGTCAGTGGCCGTTACTTTTTTCACTCTCTCTTTTGTTTTAATTTCCATTTTTTTCTGTTCTTTTTTTAATTATTTGTCGATTTGATTTAGCTGGTTTACTTTTGAAATGTTTGGAAATTAATTACTCAATGCCTTAAAGTCCTAATATTTTATGAACAAAGTTGTGATTTTTAGATTGATATGTGTTGAATTCTCTTTTGTTTTGGTGATTTTGCAGTATAAAGAGGTTCTAGGAAAAGGGGCTTTCAAGAAAGTGTAACCTTTTTGCTCTCATTTGTTTATTTACTTATTTATTTTGTGAATTAATTTTTGGGTTTTTAGTTGGATACAAATGCGTTTGAATTTGAACCATTTTACTTGATATTATATCGAGGCCGAATTGTGTTGTGGATCTGTTTTTGTGTGGCCTTGATCGGTAAGGAACTTAGATATCGAGCATTTGATGAATTGGAAGGAATAGAGGTAGCTTGGAATCAGGTTAAGGTGGCGGATCTACTACGCAACTCCGAAGATTTAGAGAGACTTTATTCGGAAGTTCATTTGCTTAAGACTCTAAAGCACAAGAACATAATTAAGTTTTACAATTGGTGGGTCGATGCCAAGCATGAGAACATCAACCTTATTACAGAGATTTTCACTTCGGGAACTTTACGACAGTGAGTTTTTAGTGATCTGTTGTTGTATAACATTCAATGTATGTGATTCCTTTATGCTTTTATTCAGTGTCCCAGTGTCTCAGTGTCCATTATCGTGTAGGTACCGGAGAAAGCATAAGCACGTTGATTTGAGGGCGTTGAAGAAATGGTCTAGGCAGATCTTAGAAGGCCTTTGGTATCTTCATAATCATGACCCCCCAGTAATCCATCGAGATTTGAAGTGTGACAACATTTTTGTCAATGGGAACCAAGGTGAAGTCAAAATTGGTGACCTAGGACTGGCTGCTATTCTTCGACAGGCTCGTTCAGCTCACAGTGTCATTGGTGAGGACTACAATTATAATCATTATTCATATTTTTCTTCTGGGATAGTATTTAGTTCAGAATCTTTAGTAACAGAGCCGGCAATGTAATTGTTTCATTTCTTTAGGTACTCCTGAGTTTATGGCGCCAGAACTTTACGAAGAGGAATACAATGAGCTTGTAGACATTTATGCCTTTGGCATGTGCATGTTAGAGTTGGTGACCTTTGAGTATCCATATGTTGAATGTTCAAATGCTGCTCAAATATTCAAGAAAGTGACATCAGTAAGGGCTTCATGACCTTTTTATGCATATTTTCTATGTCATAGTTGAGAAGAATTTCCTGTCCTTGAAAGTTACACCAATTAAAAGTGTGGACATGAACAGTCACTGGATCTATCAGACTCAAGTTTTTTAGTATTTTAATTTTTCTAGATACATTGCATTATTATTTCTTTTGATTGTGGTTAATGATTCATCTCATTGGATTGTGATGCATGATTCAGTTGTTTAGCTTATTTCACTACAGGAACTTTGGATCCTTTCCCACCAATAGAAAGGTTTATACTTGTAATTCTAGGCATATTTGCACAAACGCCCCTTGATCTCCTGTTCCAGGACGAGCATAAATTTTGTTAGTTTGCCACTTTTCTGAAAAATAAAGTTGTTAGGAGGATTGTGGCGAATGATTGTGATACATTCTAACATGGTCCTTGAATCAGTTATAACATGTTACTTATATCGGTTCTTTTTTTCATTATGGGAGGGAGTAAAGCCAGCATCGTTGTCAAAAGTGACAGATCCTGGAGTTAAAGCATTCATAGAAAAATGCATTGTGAAAGTTTCAGAACGCTTGCCTGCAAAAGAACTTCTTATGGATCCTTTTCTCCAATCAGATGACGATCGGGAAAGTATAACTCGCTCTCTACGACCCAATCATTACTCAGGTAAAGTGAGTTTTTTATCTAGTGCTCAAAAGCTTTTTGTGTCATTCTCCTCACATTGTGACATGCTAGATGCAGAAGGCAGTTCTGATCAGATTGATATTGAGACAAAGGATATGGACCCTTCTCATGAGACAAATCGAGACTTCAGTGTGCAAGGTCAGAGGAAAGATGACACGATATTTCTGAAATTACGAATAGCAGATTCTACAGGTAGCCTTTTCTTTCTTTTTCTTTTTTTTCCCGCTTTTCCAGTTTATTTCCTTTTCAGTCAAAGAAGTATGTTTTTATGCCAGTTCCTGGTCTTAAAATTGAGAAAGTTTCCACTTGGGCCCAGGTCATTTCCGAAATATTCACTTTCCATTTGACATTGGGGAAGACACTGCAATTGCTGTTGCCAGTGAAATGGTTCAAGAGTTAGACCTGACAGATCAAGATGTTTCAACAATTGCTGAACTAATCGACTCCGAAATCCATTCCCACATTCCAGATTGGCCGATCGGAGAAAATTCTGGAGATCATATTGATGGTGAGGCCTCAACTCCTTATAGCCATGCTTCTGAGTATAAGGAGGATGCTTCCCCCGTGATACATGAGGCCCTTCTTTCTAGTAGTCTTGCGTTAGAAAGATTGCCTTCAGGCCGCAAGTACTGGTGTGAATCACCCAAGGAAGGCGGTGGAAATTCTCCAGGGAAGTATGTCATTACCAATTTGAATTCTCCAGCGGATTCGGTCACTGCAGGAGGTGCTGAAGAAAACGAGAACTCTCCTGGTAGCTGCCCTAGGGAGGAAGATGATGAAATTGGTGCTGGCGCCTCAAATTCACCAAATGGTGGTGTTGAGGAAGATGAGAAATCTCCTGGTGGCCATAGAGAGGAAAATAATCCAAATGGTGATGGAGCCTCTGAATCACCGAGTGGTGATAGTCATGCAGCTACTGATCCACATCTTATTAATGGAGTTCATCCATTTGAATCAGAAGAAGTAAAGATCATTGCCGAGAAACTTGAGAATCTATTGGTAGAACAGAAAAAGGAGTTAGACGAGCTCAAGAGGAAGCATGAATTAGCAATATCAGACCTATTGAAAGAACTCCCACCAGTTTTCTGTCAAAAAGTTTTAGATAAGTGTAAGACGAGATTTCCAGACTACAAAGTGCGGTATGAGGGAGACAGCTAAACCAATCAATTTGCAGATTCAGCTTCCCGTTTCCATTTCATATCTCCACTGCCAATGCTGGGATATATAGATTATTCAATTGATTTTCCAGTGACAGAAATAGAAGTTGCAGATATATCCTGTACTTCGGTAAAGGTTGGGGAGCATGAGCTAGTGGCTGTGTTTTTTGCTGCTGGATGTGGATATTGAGGGAGATTTGTAATCTAGATCAGCTTGTAGAGTGACCCGGGAAGCCCTACAGATTCCGGCAGTTGGAACTCCCGCGAGGCAACACATGAGTCTGATAAGCCGATTTGATGCCCGAAGATCAACAAGCTCGCCTACATATAATGAATACGCGGTAGCCATCACATGGAGTACATACCTGTACAGATAATTCTTTACCCTTCTTCTTTCGGTTATACCTCAAGTAAGTGCGTTGAGCAAATGAGAAAATTAATTTAAATTTCTTAACTTTGGGGGGTTTACTTGTCTGTCAAGCTATTGTTGTGGCATGCTTTGCCCTTGGTTTATTGTTAAATTGCATAATAATCATAACATGAAAGTTGAAATTTATAATTTGCCCTTGTTTTTTCTGGATTCCAAAATATGAGGTTGGTGTTCGTGGCACGTTTGCCATGGTAGATTGTGACTCCACAATCCATGGTTTCATATGATTTGTTTCCAAAAATTAAGGTATTTGCATCAACTACGTGGCACAAAGGGAGTCTGGCTTTTGTGGGTTGCCATCACATAATGGACACAAATCACCATCGATCAGTCGACTGCACATACTTTGGAGCCACAACTTGATGAGGTGCATTATGTCGGTTTGGAATTTCTTTTAAAATGACTGAAAGTGATTTTGATGAGAGTGTTTTTAGAATTAATGCTCAGTAAAAATGCAAGTGAATCATGAAAAAACACTTAAAGTGTTTTTGATAAAAGCACATAATTGTTGATTTTTGCAAAAGTATTTTAGTGTTTTTAAAATCCAAAAATATTTTCAATCATCTTTAAATTACTTTCAACGAAGCCTTCTCAAATGAATTTAAGAGCCCCATGGGGATTTTTTCTTTCTTTCTTTTACTTTAAAGAAAATAAATTTTTACAAGCCATTTTTCTCTTTCTTAACATTTCTGTTTACTTATGTTTCTTAATAATCATTTGATTTATTCATCAAACGATCAGTGGTAAACTTGAGTGTATAATGGGACGGAAGAGAATGTGTGAAAAGCCGCTGAAATGTTTTCGTTGAAAAAGAGTACGATGGTGAGTTGCCAAATCAAACTATTTTCAAAATAATTTAATAGTTTAAGCTTTGAAATTTATAGAAAACTCGGAGCTTGAGGATGGATATTCATACTCCAGAAGTTCATTGCAATTGGAATCGAAATCCCTAAAAATGCAAATAAGAGCAGGAAAGGTTTTATTTTCACACGTGTGAGCCCACAACCCTGGTTGCACAGAAACGCCAAATTCCCACCAGTAATCCACAAAGACTAATCCCTCCAAAACTCTGAGGCAGAGAAATGGATAGACCACCCCATATGAGGTCCTCTGTGTCTTCCTAACCAGATAACACTCATCTCACTCTCTCACTCTCGCTCTCTCTCTCCCTCTCCCTCTCTCTCTCTAAAGACTCAGTCTTTCCATGGCAATTTCCACAGCAGCAGCTGCAGCTGCAACCTCAGCCTCCTCAAAGCTCACATGCCCATATGCCTCCACAGCCTCCCCATCCCCCACAACCTCTTCTTTCTCCATTAGACCTTCTTCCAAGCTAACCCACCTCTCCTCCTCCTTCCTCAACCCCTCCACCATCCTCCACCTCACACCCGCCTCCACCACCCGCCACCACCGCCGCAACTTCACCGTCAAAGCCGCCAGAGGTAAGTTCGAGCGCAAAAAGCCCCATGTCAACATCGGCACAATCGGCCACGTCGACCACGGCAAGACCACCCTCACCGCAGCCCTCACCATGGCCTTGGCCTCCATCGGCAACAGCGTCTCCAAGAAATACGACGAAATCGACGCCGCCCCGGAAGAGCGCGCCCGTGGAATCACCATCAACACCGCCACCGTCGAGTACGAGACCGAGAACCGCCACTACGCCCACGTCGACTGCCCCGGCCACGCCGATTACGTCAAGAACATGATTACCGGCGCCGCCCAGATGGACGGCGCCATTCTCGTCGTCTCCGGCGCCGACGGCCCAATGCCGCAGACCAAAGAGCACATCTTGCTGGCGAAGCAGGTGGGTGTGCCGAACATGGTGGTTTTCCTGAACAAGCAGGACCAGGTGGACGACGAGGAGCTCCTGCAGCTCGTCGAGTTGGAGGTGAGAGAGTTGCTTTCTTCCTATGAATTTCCTGGTGATGATGTGCCTATTATTTCTGGATCTGCATTGCTTGCACTAGAGGCTCTAATGGCGAATCCAGCCATTTCGCGAGGCGAAAATCAATGGGTTGATAAGATTTATGAACTTATGGACTCTGTTGATGATTACATTCCGATTCCTCAGAGGCAGACTGAGCTGCCATTTTTGATGGCCATCGAAGATGTGTTTTCGATCACTGGCCGTGGCACTGTCGCCACTGGCCGTGTCGAGAGGGGGAAGGTTAAGGTCGGAGACACCGTCGACATTGTTGGCTTGAAGGACACCAGGAACACAACTGTCACCGGTGTTGAAATGTTTCAGAAAATTCTTGACGATGCCATGGCTGGTGACAATGTGGGGTTGTTGCTTAGGGGTATTCAGAAGATTGATATCCAGAGAGGGATGGTTTTGGCCAAACCCGGGACTATTACCCCGCATACCAAATTCGAGGCGATTGTGTATGTGTTGAAGAAGGAAGAGGGGGGCAGGCATTCACCGTTCTTTTCGGGTTACAGGCCGCAGTTTTACATGAGGACTACTGATGTCACCGGGAAGGTGACTTCGATTATGAACGATAAGGATGAGGAGTCGAAGATGGTGATGCCTGGCGATCGCGTTAAGATTGTGGTCGAGCTGATTGTTCCGGTGGCCTGTGAGCAGGGGATGAGGTTTGCTATCAGAGAAGGAGGGAAGACTGTTGGAGCTGGTGTTATTCAATCCATTATTGAGTGATAGAAAATACAAATTATGTGGTCTCAACTTGTTTTTGCAATTTGGTGCCAAACTTCAACTCTCTCAGCTTCAATTTTTATCTAGTTTTTGACATTTTGAAGCAATTTCCGCAATGAAATGTTATATATTTTGTAGGTTTCATCATCCCAATTTGCTCTGCTTTTTGTGATCAATAACGTTATTGTTGCATTTTATAGCTCATATTTTGTATGTTACCAAATGAATCAACAGCTAGAAACCGCTTATGTCCGACCGATTTGCCATGCCTCCGCTGTATGAGCTTCAAACGATATGGCCACGGGGTTGCCTAAAAATTAGGTGAACAAAAATTTGGTACTAGTATATAGATTAGTAGATAATATATTCACTAAACCTGCCATTATCTGCTAATCATCACTAATTATAAAAAGTCTGCCTTTAAAACAAGCTGTTTATATATAAATAGACATTTAACGACACATTGTACACGATATAGTACACATATTGCCTTGCTGCAGACAAATATTGTCCATCTCAAAGACAACTTCTCTCTTACTTACTTGCCTAACATAGAACTATCTTACTTTCCTAAAACCATGCTCCGCTGTGTGTGCTGCGAGTGCCGGATGATACACCGTCCTTAGCGACTAAGATCAGTCCTCGGCATCCTCCAGAAAGCTTTGTATTCTGATGAGTTCATATATCCAAGAATATGGTTGATGCAATCAACTCTTGCACGAATGTCGCCCTCTGCCTCCTCTCTTCTCTATCCTTTTCACAAGCTTCATCTGGCAGAGATGGCTCGGCGCTGCACAGACAAAATGCATCAGTAACGGGGCATCAACAGGCATCACCATGATATCACATATCCTAAATGTTAGTTAGCGAAACCAGTAGAACTTGCAGCGCAGTCGTGTCATCATGACTTTACCCAACAAAGTAGAAGAAGGGCAACGGAAGAGTAATAAAGGGAATTAATAACAACTTGGTGAATTACCCACTTACGACAAATATCAGGGCAAAATGAAGTGAAACAACCGAAGAAGCATTAATAACAAGTAGTGAATTACCGACTTACGACAAATATCAGGGCAAAATGAAGTGAAACAATTTAATACTGCATCTTGATGAAATATGTCAGACACAACTGCGGGATAATGGTTGGGTTTCCTTGTTTCCTGCTTCCTATTTCACTTCATCTCCCCCACAGAAAACTGCCTAACTGGTGTGATGGAATTGTAACTGTCCTTCACTTTTAGTGCGAAAGTGAAGTTGGTTGGAATTGAAGTAACATAACATTTCAAAAACTAAAGAGCCCAGGTAACGTAAAAAAGCACTATCCCATAATTCCCAGATGATTATGCAACTTTTCGGACATGTACAGTTAAGGTGTCAACCATATATTTCGAACGGTAGTAAACTCATCAGATAAAGTTCCAAATCAATACCATACAAAGCTACTGGTGTTCATTGGTTATTAGAATCAGTGAAAGTAAACGATTAAACAAGAGGTTACGAGACGAAGATAGGAAACAAGAGGAAAGATCTACAATCATATTACGATAACTTAGACCCTAACAGAACTAAACAATTCAAAGGATTTGCAAAATCAATATATCTTGAAATTTTTGAAACCGTAACTGAAATCAGATTTAGATGCAATGTAAGCCTTTCCCAGATACCAAATAGTTATTAGGGTTGGAAAACATTTATAAATCACAAATCTTCTTTTTTGGAAAGCTTATAAACAGAAGATCTTTCGTACTATTGGAACATATAGTAAGGACATTTAGTTTCTGCTTTATGAAATCACTATACACCTGGGTTTTGAAGACCCATTTGCGATCATATCATCGGTCCATAATACATGGTGATATTAAAATAAAGATTTCTAAAGTTTGAAATCCCTATTGTACCTCACACTCAAACAATCACTAATATGGTATCGTTAAACTTTCATAAAACAGCACAAGGAGTGTACCTTTTCAGGCCGCAAGTGACACGGGAATCGATATTGGAACAAACATCTTCGGGGATACCTTTAGGGTCTGGAAAAGACATATTGCAGATAAATGGTGAGAGGAGAGGATCAGGTGCAGATTCCTGTGCATATGACCTTCCATTTTTCAGCAGTGCCTTCCCAAGCATTGCTGAACTACCAGGCCACAAACCGGATTTTTGCGATTTTCTCCTGTGCTGAAAGATAACAGATGAATCCCTTAAGGGTCCGACAATGATCAACAAAGTTATTGGCTAAATTGACTATTATGAATCCCATGACCCAGTACAGGTAATAATACCTTGAAGGAGCTTGCATGATGTACCGTAAAATGTGCAATTACATCTTTCCCCAGATTCGCAGCGCACAAAGGACAAACCTGGAATAGCGGGATTAAAGCTACCATCAGGTTCAAATTCTAACTGAAACATCCATCAATTTCACACAGCATCTTTTTTGTCGAAACCTTAAAGGAATGACCCAAGAATTCAATTTTGATAACATCTATCTCCTTTAAATCGCACTCCGACAAAATATCAGGTAAAGGAAAGCGCTTACTGCATTTTTAAAGTCAAAGCAGTGTTCTTCCTCCAAGTGGCCGCAGAGCAATGGGACTTCAATATCCACATAACAGAAAGGGCATGGAAAACAAGATTTTGCATCGTCATCTCCTTCAGAATCTTCCAAAGCCATATGATTATCTATTTAACATATATAGAAGATAGGAGATCTATCAATAGAAATAAATCGCAGATGTATATATGCACACGTGTATATGCGCGCACACGTGGATTTAACAAGAAGAAATCAAACGCTTCGTGAAGGTTGATCTCAGTATTAAAAGAAGGTACTTGTCGTTTCCATTAAAGCAACATCTCAAATGTTCAGCCATTTAAATTACGGGATCAAACACATGCAGACAAGCACGCATGCACATACACTCAAACGGACACAAAAATGACTATATTAGAATGATAGAACCTAACACGCAGCTATTACTCCGGCCCCAAGAAATTACTGTAAGTGAACTCTTTGCCTCGCATTGGGCAATCAAGTACGAGATATTCATGAAACAAACACCATTTGATTCTTCCCCAATCGGACAATAGGCAGAGACTAAGAAAATATGAATGCATCTTGTTATCTATACACTGTATAAACTGCATATGAATTAACCAGTCTCAACAACCATCCAAAAGCGGATTTTTCATCTTTCTCCATATGTTTTTCAATCGAACCCTCAAATTTCTCACCTTCACGAATAACAACACTAGAAGCACCAAGCTCAGATTTTCCTTCACCCAAGGCCTTGGACAAAAGGGCTTCTGCTTCCTTCAATATCTGCTCTCTCAGTCTCTCCAGATCTTCCCGATAACACTCAAGTTCTGATTTGTCTACATTTCCCTCTCCAAAATTTTCGTGCCCATCATATTCTTCACATTCACTATAATTTTCCTCATCTTCTTCATCCCCAGTATAATTTGTCATGCTGATAAATCCTCTTTAGTCTCTCTTTTGTGGGGTTGATTAACCCCAATATAATCAAACTTTCTCCACCTAATTAATCAAAGCTTCTTGATTTCCATGTGGTCTATACCAAACCCTAATTCAATCAGAAATTGAGAGGCCCAAATAATCACACAAACAGGCAACCCTAAGTCCCTACTGCAATATTACAAACAGGGAAAGCTTTTATGAACAAATCTAGGAAACTTGATAAAAATACCAATATTGCTCATACGAGATATGGAAAATCTCAGATTTTTCGGACTTTTTTATTTTATTAAAATGTGATATTTTCCCATATTTATATTTCAGGATAAAACATTATCCGCTTGAAAATTCAAGCAAAAATAGATCACTTAAAACAGGGTTTAACAAAAAAATTAGTAAAAAACAATGTGCCAATTTCTTTCTTAAATCCAACCAAAGTTTTAAACTTTAATCCCAACCCAGTTCTAGAAATCTCTCACACAAGCATTGCTTTACTCAAACATAAAAAATAAAAATAAAACTGAATCGGTGCAAGTTTTATTAAAATTTAAGGACCTCAATTAACGGATTTTTAGTTCAGGACCAAATTTAAAATATGGTGAAAGGAAAAGGACTACTAAAGTTTACTCAAAAGAAAATGTTAAAGCAAAAACAGAAAATTGAAGTACCATAGTGAAGGCGAGCAGCATGAACAGCAGAAAAGCTCTTAACTGTATGAACCCTGGAAGCCCACAAGTCAGCGTCCATGGTGAGCCAACTCTCCGGCGACCCAAGTCAGCTTTTTCCGGCGACAAACGGTGGAAACGGTCCCCTTGGGAAATGGGTTGAGATCAAAAGGCTTAAAGTTCCAAGCTTTGAGAGAGATTTTGGGGTGTGAGTGTTGTGGTGATGTTTTGCTTACTCACTCTCCTCTCTCATATATTGCTCTGACACTGAGTTTTTTCTGACACACAAAAGATACTTGATGGATAGATGACACGTAGACTTTTTATTTATTTATTACACTATTGTTTTTTTTTTTTTACAAGATGAAAACATGTTAAATCATTTGTATGGTAACGCAAATTTGAATTTTATCGATAATTAATTTAACATCTAATTTAATTAAATTTATAGTTTAATAAAGAAAAATATTGTACCTGATTAATTGCAGTAGCTGCAGTTCTGCTTGTCAATTGTCAATCTTTTTGTCAAAGTGCAGAGAAAACCATGATTTTATTCTATTTTTGTTTAATTATTTAAATATTATATTTGCTTTCATGCTGCATTTGACATGTATTAAAGCAGGATTAGTCTTATTTAATAATTAAGTCATTGTTTTGTTATTTTTTTGGTCAATTAATTAATGTGATTGTTTAATGACCACAAGAAAAGAAAAAAGAAAAAATGGAGTTGGTTTTATTTTATATGACTTGTGTGAAATAACCTTTCTGCGCATCACATGGAAGCTTTTGGCAGGTCTTGAAAGCCATTGATGCTGACGTTGCACTTCTTTTGGGACCTTTATCTTAAGTGTGAATGACGTGCGGTAATTTGGTGAGATTTGGATTCTGGGAGTAAGGCTACAAGCCTACAATACTTGACGGATAGTGATAGTCATCCGCTTATTTTTACTTATCACGTAAGTTTTTTAATTTTCAATCGTCGGATCAAATAAATTGAAAAATATCATTAGTTAAAAATTAATAAAAATATATGAAAAGTAAAAATAGATATTTGAAATACTACTTAGAGTCTTTAAATCCAATTTAATGGTTGTCTAATTTCTTTTTATAGACGTTAAATTGGATCTAACGAATCTAAGTAGCAGAGTACTTAATATTTTCATGTATTATAGAATAGATTTCTTGAAAATTGTGTTCATTGTTTATAAAATTCAACGTAATGTTGCTTTAAATGTGACTCTTATGATATTCATTTATTTGGAGTTAGGAAAATCACGAATTGAAATAATATTTATGTTTTAATAAGGAAATTGTTATTAACACTCCAAAAATCTCATTCTACACTCCTCACAAATGTATTTTTCTTTCTAATTATAGAAAATTTAGAGTGTCAAATGAGATTTTTAAAGTGCTAAAACAAATCCCTTTAATAATTGTACGAAGAGCAAGATGTGGAACTCTTAGACGAGATTCACTTTCAAGAAATATATAATTATAAAAGTATCTCACACATCACGTGATCAGTCATTCATATACTAATTTTGCACCCCATAATCTTAAAAATGTACGTGAAAACATACTACACTAAAATATATATGCGATAACTTTACTTTCTAATGCATCTCCAATTTTACGTCTAGAATTCGTTTGGTAACAAAACGAGCATGTGCCGCCTTGACAATTACAAGGTAGGTTATTTCCAACTTACCTCCACACTTGTCGGGGTTTTCGAACTCGTGCCCTAACCAGAAAATACAAAACAATTAGGTTTTAGGTGATCAACTTTGATACACAAAGATTAATAATGCAAAAAAAGATGGGGAAACAGATGGGGGTGACAAGGACAACCTAATAACCCAAGGGTCAAAAGACGCAAAGCATAGATAAGCATGCGATAACAAGTTGGACAAAAAGTTGCTTTGGTGAGGAGGATGGTGGTGACTTAGCGAGTGGTTCATGCATGAACTTGGGCTAGGACGGTGCACTACACCTAGAAAAAGAGCCAAAAAACAAATGCTCAAAAGATGTGGTGGGACAACTTATTCTCTTAAAGGGATTAGCTCAATGTTCTAATTTCTAAAATACTCAAACCCACCAAAGGGGATTTGTAGTTCTCTTTTGTTTTCAACTTATAAAATAATCAATATTAGAGACTAGTTCTCCATAAGTTTAGTGACAAGTAATAGTTTGCTTGGCATGAAAGGAACTTAACAAAATCCAAAAGACATGTGAAAAGGAACTAAAATCTCGTCTGATGACTCAGCCTAAATTGGATTGTTTTAATTGAATTAGATTAATATAGTAGTCACTTTTTGATGAACTTGTAAATGTTAGAATTAAGCTTATTAAATTGGAAAGGAGTCCAATATATTATGTCTCCCAAGTGTTGTTAGAAGGGTTAGACATAATAGGATTGGCTTGTACTCAACTCCGATCTTAATCCAATCTTAGCCACCAAACAAGTATAATGGAATCACAATATAATCAGTGGATCCCAATTGGGATTGAGGCTAATTCAGGCTACACAAAATAACTAATGTTTGGGATTTGTTAGTTTTGTTGACTAAGTAAAACAATAATCCACTCAAATAGGAGATGGATTATGAAGACATGATTAATTTACATATTAATAATGATAATATGAGAAATATGCTTGGAATGGTAGACTTGATCTAACCTAAGATGCTCCATCCTAAACCGTAGCAAGACCACTATAAATACAGGTCTTGCGGAAGGGTTAAAGGCATAAAAAAACAGCAGCCTCACACTAGCCAGCCGAAATTCCTCTTGAGAATTTCCTCTCACCCTCAAAGTTTTCTTAAAACACTCGGTTCACCAAGGTGGAGGCGCTGTCCATGAAGGTCTAGCTTGTGTGTCTTCGTTGTTCCTCGCTCGAAGGTCGCAAGAACAAGACAATCGTTCGACTCAAGGCATAACTTCTAACTTGAGTATTCGTATACGTTTAACACGTACATATATATCCAACAGGGATGAACTGATATTTTCTTTGAACAAATACTAGGAAGGACTTAGCCCAAAGTTTGAGAATTGTGAAGAGATCCAACATTAGAATGGGCCAAAGGTGCTCATGGTAGGGGGATATCACTAGCCTTGACAAAAAAGGAAGCTAGGAAATCTTTTCATGGATATCTAAGACCACTTTGGACATATTTTTTCTAGGCAGATACTATTGTTTTGTGTGGATTTGATTTGATTTGAGGGACAAGTGGACAATCATTAGGGAGAAGTCATGGCCTTTTGGCAATTGTATGTCTCTTAATTTGCTAACACTAAAGCTTTAAGCTTTCATAAAGACACATTTTTAGTTTTTTTTTTTTATTTTAATTTACATGGACCAATGAAGATATGGATATGTTAATTGTCCCTTGATCTGCTGCCTCAATTTGTTCAAACTTAAAACAGAAAGAGAGTGGGACCGACAAAAGGCCAAGCTAAAGTCATTCTAACTATTTACCTTTTATGAGGATAGAACTTTAGACCAATAAGGCTACAAACAAGGCGGATATTTTTTTTTTCACCATTTTTAAATGATGGTAATATTCATTATCTTATTAATCATCGTTGAATGAGTTTTAAATTTTGAGATATGTGTAGTGGATCGGTACAAATATTAAAATTTAAACTCATCCAATAATAATAAAGGAAAGTAGTAACATTTCTGCCAGATTTCATGATATCATGATTCCTCCTCATTCCTCACTTCAATTATTCATTATTTCCCATCATTTAGTTAGTAAGAAAAAAAGAGTAAAGAAAGAAGAATATGATTATAGTACTCAAGAAAGCTTCATTAGCAGACTGATGGTCAATAGTCTACCTATGCTTTTCAAATCGGGATGCTATGCTCAATCTGTGCATGGTAAACAATTTCTACACCATTTTTCCTCTCCCTTTATGTACACATGTTTAACATTTTTCTTTGATTTTATTTGAGGAGCAACGGCATTGTTGTTTCTTTGTGACCGACAGGTTATTGGTTCAAGTTGTGTAAACAACCTCTTTGCAAAGTAAGGGCAAGACTCTCTCTTCGATTCCCGCAAAGCGAAAAACGTTACTAGCTTGTTTCTCGTATATAAAAATGGTGTGATGAACAGTGGTTCTAACGTCCAGAGGGAACCAGCACCAACCATTGTGGTAAATCTGACAAATAGGCCCCAAAACCTAGAGGACCATCACTCATCAGATGTCAAACTTGAGTTCCCCTAGCAATGGAACGTATGACATGTCCTTTCCTTTAGGGATAATGCTTGCATCACTGTGTGAATGCAAGTATCTCATCCTTTACAAATAAGGTATTTTTACCGTATACATTTCATATTGGAGCTATTTAATTTCTTAATATACATTTGAAGATTATCCCTACAAAAATCATTCGAATCATTTAAAGGCTTTCGTGTGGAAAATACATTTTCTTGTAGTGGAAAGCTATTCAAAAACCAGGCAGCACTTCAAAGTTTATCAGTCTCTTCTGGACTTCTGGGCTGTGCACTCTTCAATACTAATATTACAAATGGAAATGGAAATGAGTTTCTTCAAGACTTTTGTTGGGTCTTACTCCAGTTTTCTTTAGATTTTTACCAAAACATATGAACACCGTACTATTTTTGGTCGCAGTAGAGATACGTATAACTAAATTACATGAATATATATACCATATAGGCTAGTAATTTGAAATCTAGCTCAAATCCAACCCTAAGAGAATGCTAAAGCTATTAATTCTTATTCTACATAATATATACATACACACACACACACACACACACACACACACATATATATATATATGACTGCATAGTGCATATATATATATATATATATATATATATATATAGCAACTGCAAAGGCATAATTGAGACTAGGTCTTTTCATTACACATCCGTACTACATTAAATCTTACAAGAGAATGAAATATGAGAGCCTGACGGCATCATCATATATAGAATATATTTGCTGCATAAACTCAAAACGAAAAAACCTAAAAAAACTAGAAATCAAAAGGAAAAAGAAAAGAAAGAAATAAAATAAGGTGATTGATCGGACCAGGAGAGCTTCATTCCCCAGTTAATGGATGCTATATATCCATTATATCACTCTTGGCTTGGAGAGACCCCAAAGTTCTTTAAATGGCAGTTCCAAGAAACACCCATCTCTTGAAATTGAGGAAGAAATTAACCCTAATTTGGTTTCAGTACTGCACTGGAGCACCAAATATTTCAGAAACAGTTCCAACATCGTGATCATGGAGAGAGAAGATGTGCAGTCGAGTGAGAGTAAGAAAGAAGGCAGCAGAGTTAGAGAAACTCATAGAATATGTTCACATGGTACACACACACATATATATAGATGGACGTATAAATAGCTATATCTAGAATGTTATATATATAGAGCTTTACATCAGGGAGAGAGAGAGAGAGAGAGGTGAAATATTGTGAAGCACGCATAGTGTGGACTGTGGAAGTGTGGACATCTTATATTCCCGCATGCAGGTTTCTTCTCTTTAAGAACAGTGCTATAGGGCACGTTTCCACAGGGAAAAAGGAACACCCAACAAACAAAAAGGGGGACGACACACACACTGGTCACTGTGGACTGTGGAGGCAAATGTGTGTGTGTGTCTAATTTTTATCGTGGTTACATTTTTGTGAAGGCAAAGCAAAGTAGCAAACTTAAAGCATGATACATTGGTGCCCGTAAGGTGGGGCTAGCTAGCTCCCTAACCTTTGAAAAAGGGTCTTTATCTATGTACAGGTGTTTGAATTTTTGGCTCTTTCTCCCTTTTATCTTTTGGTCGGTTCATATCGAAAAGGGTTATAATTTTCTTTTTGTGTTGCCTTTCATATGCTTTTGTGGTTTGATTTAGGTTTACTTTATTTTCAACATCTTATGAGATTAAGTTAAATATCAGAAATTTAGCGTAGTTTGTGAAGTTGGTTTGACCATCAAAACTTCGTTAACGCACATTTAATTAGACCAAGACTAATTATGTCTTACCATGTGCAAATTGGTTGTTAACATTCTTCTTCCCCAACCTGCATTTCAGTATAAGAATTATTGTATAGTGGGGTTAACTGCATTGTTAAGTGTAAATATACCGTCATCTTATGATATTGACAGATATAACGATTTTACCGTTGATAAGATTGTGCCAAACTTGGCAGCGTATGTAAACTTGTAAATTGTAACTAAATAGGTCATTAAAGTGATTTATGGGTGATAAAGCCTAAGCCAAATGAGATATGTTGTTAGAAATCTGTTTGAAACATCTTCGATTCCGGATTAACAAAATACATTCTAAGTTTCTAACAGTCAGCCACCAATTAATTCTAAGCCACAAAACCCTTGTTTCCGTTGTCAGAACAAATTGGTTTCTGCATGAAAGCTGTTCACCTTGATTTTAGCTATAACTGTTGATCCTAAAAATTACAAAGCCTACGTGGCGCGCAGGCCGAGTAACTAATAAGCTAACTACGTCCTTCGGTTGAATGCGGGGCGTGCCAACTCGTCGGCCGAGCTCGGCCGAGGAGTAAAATTTGTTGATGTTGCGTTGAGCGCGTTGTTGACTTCTTTATCTTGCGACTGCGGCCGAGGAAGGAACAAATCTCGGCCTTTGGATTCTCGAGCCTGAAGACAAGGCTGCTAGTTCTACGAAGTTCAATATCAAATTCAGCTCTCAAGGTGCCGAATGTAGTAACCTGGTAACACCTCACTTCGCCGAGAAGGCTAATGAGATGACCTCTGCCAATAAGGATTTGAAAATCCTTCTCGACCGAGACTTGGATAGATAACCAGTCGGCCTCGACGCAGTGCTGTTTATCCAAACTGAAGGTGCTTCGGGAACGGCTGATTCTACGGCAACAGTGCTGTTTATCCAAACTGAAGATGTTCGCCGGTTGCCTTCACAGTGCTGTTTATCCAAACTGAAGATGTGTCGGCGGAAAAAAGAAAATAAAAAATCTCAAGATGTTTGAGAGGTTTTGCGCGGGGCAGTTGGGTGTTGAATTCGAGGTCCCTTGAATGATGCCCGTTGCACTGTATTTATAGTCTTGAATACCCAAGCCGTGCAAACCAATCCTAATTGCATTGTGACTCTGAGTCCTTATTTGTTGATGCTGACCACGCACTTATCCCAATCATAATCACTATAATTAAATAAAGCTCTGAAAACTTTATCTCATATGCATATAAGTCCACGCCTAATCACCTTAACCAAAGCTTGAACCCATCTTTTCCATCCTGACCTTCCAATTCAATCCTATTTGCGCCATCACCATCATTCAAAATCCACGTGATGCAGTCCCACTTTAACTCTGCATCTTGCATGCAATCCCACCTTTTCCTGGATGTGATAATGCATGCAATTTCATTAACCCCATTTAATTAAAATACTTGGCATCCTGCCAAGATACTCGGTGGCTATGATTCTTCCATATCTACACATGTTGTTTGAACTCTTCCGTGCTTGAATTATTAGAAGATAATCTCCTAATATGCTTAAAATGGGCTCACCAAATTTTTTAGAAATAATTTTCTTAATAATTCGCCAGATAACATTGTGATTATTAAAATCATAATATTATCTAGACAATCTTCCAATCCAATGGCTCAGAATTTTACTCATTCTACGGTCTCGATTGCTCAGGCCGATAGTGTAAAATCGGGTCCAAACAATAACATATCCAAAAATCAGAACATCCAACTCATATCCAGCCAGCTCCAGGCGTCGATCTGGGCAGAGGCTGTGCGGGTTACTCGGATCTTATCGTTTCAGGTTGTGAGTGAAGAATGAAGATGCAAAGGAAGACAACATAGAATCCATGAAAAATTTAGTCAAACCATGAAGCGGTAAGTTTAGGATTATAATTTACAGATTTTACTTTCATATTTCATATCGGAAGTTGATGAGTAACTAGTTCGTGATGAGTAAAGGGGTTCATACAATTGAAAGATTACATGTGTCATGCTAAATATTTGGTTGTCTTCACATTGCATCTTTGATATAATACACACACACACACACACACACATGAAAAACTCTAGATATTGCTTTAAATATGTTCGCATGTTATATAGAAAGCCAACGGAAATGGTAACTGTGCAGCACAATTTTTTTATGGCTAGATGACCAATTTACCCTTGCATAATTTGAAACATGATTTTGGGCAAGTTTTGAATTTTTTGGCTGAGGAGCATTTTGGTCCACTTATTTTTGTCGAAGCGCATGACACCAAAATTTTTGTCGAAGCGCATGACACCAAAATTTTTGTCTCATGTGCGACCCCAAATTCCACTGTTCTCCACTGTTCATCAAAGAAAAGAACAAAAAAAAAAAAATGAAAGGAAAGAGAGAAAATAATAAACAAATGACAAAGTTGATGTGCTCACGTAATATAAAAAATGTCTTTCATGTGCGGATAATAATGTGATTAAATAAGTTATCAAATGATTGTTTTTTTTTTTATGTAACAAACAATATTATCTACACTAAAGGGAGGGGGTGGGCTTAGTCTCACAATGGATTAGCAATAATGTGATTCGATCAGTTGTTTATTAAATATTATTTTCTCTATTTTTAAACATGTTCAAAACATCGTAAGAAGCGTGTAATGCCTGTTATAAAAACGGTCTTTCACATGCGGATAATAATGTGATTAAATTAATTGTCAAATGATTTTTTTTAACACACGATATTATCTACACTAAAGGGGAGATGGTTAGCTTGGCCTCACAATGGCTAACAATAATGTGATTCAATTAATTGTTTATTAAATATTATTTTCTCTATTCTTAATGTAAATTCTATAGAAACCGATTTTATTATCTAAATTCAGCTGCTTTAATTGGTTTATGAGAAGTTACTTCTAGCATGATCTAAAATTATTTATTTACTTCAATATTTGACTTTTCTTTTGTCAATACAACGATAAACAGTGTTTTAATATTTTACTATTTAATGTACATTGTTAAACAGTTTTTTAATATTTAACTTTTTCCTGTATAGTTTTTATTTTATTTATTTATTTTTTATTTTTATTTTCTTAATAATTAGTACCTCACAATGAGTGATTCAATCAGTTGTTTATTAAATATTATTTTCTTTATTTTTAAACACGTTCAAAATATCTTAAGAGGCATGTAGTACCGGTTATAAAAAAAAGGTATTTCTCACGCGCATAACGCATAATTAATTCTTTTTGTATACTTTTTTAATATAAAAACATTTAAAAAGTGTAAGTCCATCGTAGCACACCGTGTTTTTTTATTTTTTGTTTTAATAATTAATACCTCACAATGAGCTAGCAATAATGTGATTTAATCAGTTGTTTATTAAATATTATTTTCTCTATTTTTAAACACGTTCAAAATATCTTAAAAGGCATGTAGTCCCGGTTAAAAAAGATCTTTTGCACTCGCATAACGCATAATTAATTCTTTTTGTACAATTTTTTTTAACTTGTAAGTTCATCGTAACACGCCGTGGTTCAAAAAATATATTCTGCACGTGCGTGACTGGCGTGCATGAAGGCTAGTGTAAAAATTGAATTAAGAAACAAAATTTCATTTCTTTCTCCTCAATGAAATGAGGGAAACTCCGATTGACTTGATCCCTTTATCGAGTAAATAGGCAAATTAACTCGAACAATTGATGCAACCAATAGGAAAAAAAACAAACAAAATTAATTGGTACTATGTAACTCGTTAAGCTTAGTCAAGTTTTGGGGTTTGTTTTAGGAGTGTGACATGTGAGATCATTTAAGCATGTCCTAAGTTATATATGTGTCAAAATACTTATGTATGATATATATATATATATATATATATATGGGAGGTTCAATATTTTCTTATGTGAAACTCCCTTTGTTAGTTAGTGTGTCTATATTTGTCCTGACAATCGCTTGACACACACCCCTCTAAAGATAAGAACAACCATTCTGTCAAGTTTGCTATTGAAAAACGAATAAAAGGACTACCGTTGTTATGTTGCGTGAGTTCCCTACTCGATCCTTTCCGCGGTTCCACCGTCCTCTTTTCTCCTATAAACACCCGCCACGTGTATTCAGACTCTGCAGAACTTCCCGCACGCCGTTGAGAAAAAAGGGTGAGTTGCCGGTTCACTTTTATATCCGACACGACTTGGCGTGAAAGAAAATCAAGGTGCGGCCCAGGTGAAGAAATTTTTCATTGCGATGGAATACAAGTAATACATCACGTGTTATTATATAAATGATGAAAAATTTAATTTTTTTAAGTTATTAATTTTTTAACACACATATCTTACTATTTGTATAATGACACTTTGTATACCATCCCGTATTTCGATCACATTGAAAAATTTCTTTCCTAGGTGACCGTTCTTACAACATTGGTGGGTCCCTACTTGTGAAGGTCCTATATAAAGTTGAGAAATTTACACAAATGGCAGGTAGACTTTTTAATTTCTGTGTTTTTACCCCCGAAACTAGAAGAGGTTACAATTGACCACTTTCACTTAATATGTTTTGACAATATTTCACTTGCGTCCAATTCTATGCCAAAATTAACCTGTGTCCAATTCAACCCACAATTTTGTTACGTATAATCATGTGACATGTACGATCCAATTGTTTGAAATCGTTTTTAGTTAAGGAAGGTAACGTATATTTGATTGGTCCTCAATTCTACGGGATGAGCGCAAAATGAATGTAGATGGTATGTTGTCAAAATAACTGAATAAGGAAATTGACCTTCGAAGTTGGTTTGTGCAATTAACGTCCTCGAATTTTAGAGGATGAGTGCAAATGAATGTGAGTGGTATATTGTCAAAAGTAACTGAAGTCCGGTCATTGTATAAAAGTGGAAAAGTATGTTCCAGTTTTGCAATTTTCTCATAAAAGTACCATGGTCCCTATTTGGGTTGTGAAAAGCCCATGGATTCCCATTTGGGCCCATCAACATATGACGCAAGAGAAAATAACTTGCAAGTCCACAGTTGACCCAATTATATTCGGGTTGGCCCGGAAAATGCTTAAACCCTGGAAATCCCGTCAATGTCTCTGTAGGTTGTCCCAGTGAGAAGTTTGGCAGCCATGAATCGAGCAATGGCGGCGTTTCTCACTACCCGCCGATTCGCCAACTCGCTCGCGGCGGCTCAGTTCGACGTCATAACTCGGCCGCTTTATTCTCAAGTGACTCATTCCTCTCACCTCTCTCGCTTCCTTTCAAATCAATCCCACTGTCATTCCCATTTCCTCAACACCCATCAAAAGCTCTTCTTTTCCTCGACCCCCAACTCGGTCCTGCAACTCGTTCTGGCCAACAAGTGGTCTGCCGAGTTGGAGACCGAGTTGTCCGAGTCGTACCCATCACTAACCCACGATGTAGTAATCTATGTTTTGAAGAAATTGGATAAAGACCCACGAAGGGCTTGGGATTTTTTCAATTGGGTCTGCGAGAAGAACGGATTTAGGCCGAGTTCTTCGGTGTTTAGCTTAATTCTTAGGGTTTTAGTGCATAAGAGCTCGATGATGGAGTTTTGGATTGCTTTGAGGAAGATGAAAGAGCAGGGGTTTTTCATCGATGAGCAAACTTATGTGGCAATTAGAGAACAGTTGAAAACGGGGAGGATGGATAGTGATGTCGTGGCTTTCAAGCATTTTTACCAGAGGATGATCGAAGATAACGCGGTGGATGATGTTGTGAAGAGCGTGGTGGATGTTGTTTCGGGGTCGGATTGGAGTGATGGGGTTGAAAAAGAATTGGGGGAGCTCAAAATTGAGTTATCTGATAATTTTGTTGTTAGGGTTTTGAAGGATCTTAGGAATTACCCGGTGAAAGCGTTGAGGTTTTTCCGTTGGGCTGGTCAGTGTTCTGGTTATGAACACAATACAATTACATACAATGCAGTTGCGAGGGTTCTTGCAAGGCCTGATTCGATAGGGGAGTTTTGGAGTGTGATTGAGGGGATGAAGGGTGCAGGTCATGAGCTGGATTTGGACACCTATATAAAGATTACGCGGCAGTTTCAGAAGAGCAGGATGATAGAGGACGCGGTGAAGCTGTATGAGTTCATGATGGACGGCCCTTATAAGCCCTCTGCTCAGGATTGCAGCATGCTTTTAAGGAGCATCTCAGGGAGTGATAAACCGGATCTGGATATGGTGTTTAGAGTTGCAAAGAAGTTTGAGTCTGCAGGGAATACCCTCTCCAAGGTTGTTTACGATGGGATTCACAGGTCTTTGACAGGCGCAGGCAGATTTGATCAAGCGGAGGAAGTTATGAAGGCTATGAGAAATGCAGGGTACGAGCCGGACAACATTACATACAGCCAATTGGTCTTTGGACTTTGTAAGGCCAAGAGACTTGAAGAAGCCTGCAATGTGTTGGACGAAATGGAAGCAGACGGATGCGTTCCTGATATCAAGACTTGGACCATTTTGATTCAAGGGCATTGCGCCGCTGATGAAGTTGACACGGCGCTGATTTGTTTCGCAAAGATGATGGAAAAAGGCTGTGATGCGGATGCTGATCTGATGGACGTCTTGATAGAGGGGTTCCTTAAGCAGAGGAAGATAGATGGTGCATATAAACTGCTTGACGAAATGGTGAAAAAAGCTCGTTTAGTACCGTGGCAAGCCACATACAAAAATCTAATCGAAAAATTGTTGGAGGTCAGAAAACTCGAAGAAGCATTCAAACTTCTTCATTTGATGAAGAAACAGAACTACCCACCTTATTCAGAACCGTTTGTCCAGTATATATCGAAGTTTGGTTCTGTGGAGGATGCTGCAGACTTTTTCAAAGCATTGACTGTTAAGGAACATCCGTCATCTGCAGCGTATGTCCATGTTTTGAAAGCATTCTTTAAGGAAGGTAGATACTCCGAGGCGAAAGATCTGCTTCATAAATGCCCTCATCATATTCGAAAGCACGGTGAAATTTGCAAACTTTTTGGTTCTACGGCAGGCAAGCTGAAGCAGATTACTACAGAAGATGAAGGCAAGCGGAAGCAGACTACTACCGAAGACAAGCAGAAGCGGACTACTACTTGACTTGTACGTAGATAGTTCTTGTAGTAATTTCATGGCTAAACCCCAAGAATTTTGTAACCTCTACTCATTTTTCAAAACATCTACCAAGTTTTTCAGACAAGATTGTTGTCCACACCAAATTGATTACATGTTATTTGCCAAGAACTCGAACCATGCCTATTTTTGTATGATTTGTTTTTTGGTAGAGATACTTGATGACATCTTCATCACAAAGGGAAGCTACGAATGCTTTAAAATGAATTAGATTTTGCGTCATCGTTTGCAGTAAGTGTAAGAATACATTGTTTACAAGATGTGAAAACTGTTTAGTTCAGTCAGGTAGCTCAGAACGCTCCCTCCTAGCCGTATCTGTCATTGTACTCAAGAACTTGCTAGGGTCACAACCGTAAGGATTTGCGAGAGCCGCATGTGCTAGGAACGGAAGCTTTCTCAATGATCGCCCACTCAATCCCTAAAGAAACCAGAGACAAAATCAACTATCAGATAGACTGAAAAGGGCCTAACTTACAACTTTAGAAGGCAAGGAATTGAATCCGTTGCTGACCTCGCATGCTTCTGCAGTTTCGAACAATTGTTTACACAGGCGTAGTGGCGTCTGGGCATCTTGTACCTCAGGTATATTCAGTTTCTCTTTCAAGCTAGCAAAGTTAGGAAGCATGCTTTCACAATCCTACAATTTACAAAGTTCATTACGAATGGCTTGGAACATTCCCACATACTCGAGGGAGAATTTTAATATGTTAAAACTTTAGTTACAGTATCAGAACAGAACAAGGTTAGCCAGACAAATGCACCTCTAGATGTGATAAGATTCGTGTTCGTATAAGTTCATGCAAGCAGGATCTTAGGATTTCATAACGCGCTTGCAAAGTTGGGGGACCAACATATGCTTTGATATCAGCTCGATCAACAAACGCAATATCTGCAACCCAAGAAATGGTAAATCCATACATACTAGGATGGTGAAAGTTAATTTTTTTCCCTTCCACAGAGAAAATAAAGTATTTCTCTTTCTCTAGCTTGTCAGAACCAGAGAGACCTCGTGACTGACAAGAGAGACTGATAGAAAGAGAACCAGAAAGAGACTAAACTCTTTAATATAAGGGAAAAGTATATCAACTCTTGGCAAACTACAGTTTACCTCTCCAATCTACAGATGAAAAATTGCAAGCAAACCTCGAGAAATTCATTTGTAGCCTTACCAATTGCAGCGGTTATGTTCGACGTTGTCAGAATTATAACATTTGGTGCTGATTTCAATTTATCCAGCTGAGTTAGCAGCGCATTCACTACCTGGCATGTCAATGTTTAGGTGTTAAATGAACTCAAACTGAGCTATACTGAACTGTATCGAAAATGTTAAATGTAAATTGTCTGCATTATTCAACCAAAAAGCTTAGAAAGTAGTCTGGAATAGGATAAAGGAGAAAGTACGGTACCCGAATAGAATCTGAAGGTTCGGAGCCAGATAAAGCAGCTTTTCTAGCAGCAGCAAGGCTTTCTACTTCATCTGCAACATCACCGTATATTCATGAATTATAATCCAAATGGAAGATATATGATCATAAAATGAAAGCTCACAGTGAAAATAAATCTCACCAATCAAAACAAATACCAGATTGTTTTCCTCCTCAACCATCTCCTGAATTTTTGAGAAAAGCTTCGCAACCTACGATTGAGAAATACTTTTAATGAAAACAGAGAACTGCATGTACCAAATCCAACTCCTGTTAACAAAGAGCAAAAGCACCTTTTAGGACTTGCAGTATCAACTACATACCAACTTGCCACTCTCAGAGAACCATTTACTGAATAAAGAATGTGCATTAACTTCAATCAGTTGGCATTGCGGGTACCTGCAAAGAATAAAATACTGAGTATGGGAATCTACACGGATGCACATCCATTTTAGTGATGCATATTCATCTGAACAAGATAATACATCAACAAACCTGGAGTTAAATCGAATAGAAAGTTTTTGAGCCAGTGCTTTGCATAAAGAAGTTTTACCAGTCCCTGGAGGTCCGTGTAAAAGAACAATGCTGCAAAGAGATAAAAACAATCATATAGGTGCCAGAAAGCAATTCCTCATCAATAAAGGAAATAACAAGCATATGTGTATAACTGTACATAGATGAAATCAACAAACAATTCCTTACCGATTCCACGACACAAGGAAAGGATTGACACCCTTTTCAGTAAAAAGCAATGCACTAGCTGCATAACGCAGCAACCTTTGCTTGAGACCAGATTCATAAATTAGGCTGCAAAAGTAGATGAGCACTGAGCACGTTACATTATCAGTTGATTTCAAACTACGAAGGAGAAGAAAATTAGAGAAGTTCCAAACCAACCTTTCCCACATGCCATCGAATTCCTTTGCAGGAAGGATCCATTCGTTGAAGGTGGAAGGTTGTCCATCCCCACTTATATCCTCACATGCTCCCTCTTCGCTAAGCTAATGAGCACATACAAGCAGGAGATCAACACTTGAATAGATATCGAGTCCCAAAGTAGTCCAGATGGTACACCTATTACCTGGAAAACATGCACAACAGGTTTCACTTGCCAGAACAAAAGGATCTCATGGTTCTGCACCCACTCATCTACAAAAACAAACAGTTCAAGCATCAGAACCGGCAAATATCTTAAGACTTCATCCTCCTCCTCCTTTTTGTAGTACGTAAAGTATCACAAATTTTGTGCAGTCAGATTTCTGTTTTATCAGATGAAAAGTTGCAGTATTGATTATAGCTGACCATCAGTTTCAAAATTTCTTCACTTTGCCTTCAAAAAAAATAACCCGTGACTAGTTCAAAGATAAAAAAGAATACCCGTATCGCAAATACAGATACTTTGCACATTTTCTGTTAGAAACCGATCATCAAGAGGCACCGGCACGGGTCCATCAGAATAGCTCAAACTCCTCTTTTCAAGCATTCTAAGCATTTGACAAAAGAAGAAGAAGAAGAACAGAAAACAAAAGCACATTATGTTAATCCTCAGCGCTGATTACCGAACTTTGCCAAACCGTTAAGCTAAGCAGGCATTTCATCAAACACATAAGACCCAATTGAGAAACAACTGAAAAATCAAAATCGATGATTCTAATTAACGAATTTAACAGCACACCTCTCAACGGCAGACTGCACGTCGTTGGCCCGAGCTGTGCTGGAGGGCTTGAGGCTGACTTCAACTGAAACCCACAATCAATTTCTCTTAAAGAAAGTAAATTTACGACTAAATCATCAACACAGCCTCAAATTAGAACAAATTGGCTCAAAAACTAAGAGCAACAACTAATTGAAGGCAAAAACGACGCCGTACACACCTGAAACGAGGACTTTGTCTTGGGGAAGAATGGGAGAAGGAGCTGAGTCTACTGTGACGCCGCCGTTTTGGTCGGGGATGCCGGCGTCTTCTTGGGGGTTTTGCATAGAGACCTCCATGGGACTGGGAGCGCTCATTCTTTGGGGGTTTAGGGTTTAGGGGGGGCTATGAAGTGGAAAGCATCAGATAGCTGAGAGCAGCTTGGAGAATGGAGGAGATGAGCGAAACCCTAGACCCCAACAGAAATCTGGGAAATTGTTCTTCGAAATGAGCGGGAAAATTTGAAGGATTATACTTCTGTGTACATCGATAATGCTATTATGCATTTTGGACCGACTACATTTCACACCTCTATATGTGATTTTGAAACAGGCCATGAAGTTTTAATTTTCTCACATTGCTCTTTACCGTTTTGAAATTATAGCAATTTATATATTTTTGTCTCATGAATTGTTTAAATTTCACTAAATTGATGATATAGTGAGCATAAAATTCGTAACAGAATTGATATATAAGCCGCATTTACATCACATTCGTCACCAAAAAACTCATCACTGCAATTAGAAATTCAAATCTATCAAAGGTGAAAATTGATACAATTTTAGGATCTTAAAAGAGAATATGAGAAAATTGAAATCTCATGGTCTGTTTTAAATCACTTCAAACTTTGAGGATGCAAAATGTAGTTAGCCTATATATTTTTTCTTAGCTCAACAAATGTGATTGCTTGTTCCCTTTAGGAATAAGTTATATGTTTTTTAAAAAAAAATTGGTAAAATATGTTTTGGTTTACGTGCGGAAAATCTACAATAGCTTGCAACTCAAAATAAAATGAGTTGAGATTTGAAGAACATATTGTACATCTTCATCACATTTCTCTACTCCACAGATATACCAATGCACTTAAATCACGAGATATTGTAGCCACACTCGTTGATATGAATGACATAATTCGACAATTAACTTTAATTTGCTACATTTTATCGCCCAAAGAATACATTTGTGCTAAAAGAATCAAATGTCGTCACTTCTATAATAATTTATGTAATAAATAAATAAATTTAAATGTGTGTGTGAAGAAAATTGAGATTTCCCCATAAAACCAATTGACAATATAAAAAGTAGCTCAATTACTTATAAGCATATGCAATGTTCATTTTTCTTTTTTCTTTTCCGGGATGTGAAATTAATATTCTCAACAATGTGTCACATACCCTCAATTTTAGAGTACTTTCGTCAAGTAATGTCTCTCTTGATGTCTATAACAAAAATAAGACTTTTAAGTAAGGGTGCAACTTAGGTAGATTGACGCAGATTGACCAGTCACCGCAACCCTAACTTTGCTTTCATAATTTTGGGATTGGGTTTCAGTCAGGTTAGGCTCACTTGGGTTGGGTTAGAGTTGCACAACTTTACTCAGCTCAATCGTGTAACATCTTGTTTACAAGATTTTTTTGGAAAGTTTGAGCTGAATAACGTGAATACTAGTTAAAATTTGGACTTCGAAATTATGCCAAAAGTTTGATTCAGGCTATTCTCCTAAAAAGTACTTTCTCATTCTATAACACCAGCAATGAGGCTAGCCCAGCCCATTTTTCATGCCCATTTCCCGATCTGTAAGCGTTCACCTCACAAGCTTGTGAAAGACAAAATTCTTACGCCCACAAAAAGGATATGGTTGCCTAAACTTATCTCCGTTTGACACAGTACCAATTTCTGAGGCTCTAAGTTGCTCAAAGACAACATGCATGGCCCATACAAGACTTTGTTAGAGCAAAAAACTAACTCACCATGAAGCAAAAGTTACAGCTTGAAGATGACAGAGAACTTGAAATCCTCAAGGCTGTGGCACAAGCTTGGTACAGCCACTCCGGCAGCTCCCGGCCCATGTCCAAATTTGACGCCCGCCCGAGAAATTACAACGGCCAATCGCCATCCCGGTTCAAGCTTGAAGCAATGAGAAAATCATCATCAGCTGGTGGTACAAAATGGGATTTCGGGCAGTCACTATGGGATGCTTATGAGATTGTGGCCGTTTCGAAAAGGTTAGAGACAGGGCTAGTCCTTGATGAGTTGGAGAGTGTGGCACGAGTCCGTCGGAGGCGTAGGGAGAGCAAGCACAGCCTTAGAAGTTTATTCAATAAAATATCTTTAAGAACATTTGATGAGGCTAATGTTCCCCCAGATGACGATCCATAATTCGTGGCCTTGTTTATTTTTTGCAGCATTATTGCTCTTGTTAACATAATTTTTTCTCCGAATATCTACGATTTTGACACTAGGAGTGCAATAAAAAAAAGGAGAAAAGTCTGAATTATATGTGTGTTATTTCTTTTTTGTGTGAAGAAATTGTTAATCTTTCAATCTTCATTTGCTTTGTTGGAGATCAAAGTCCTTGTGTTAAGCTAAAGTAGTACTGCGCATCGTAACTTTTGGCAAGCGAATGGTGTATCGCGGTATGTTACCAACAATTGGTTTCGATTGATTTCTGCAATGATGTATAAAAGTTCTATGTTGGAGAACCAAACTAAGTTCTGCAGATGGCATAAGACATGAGGTAGAGCAGGATTTTACCAGATGTTTTCGCCCGTCTCACGGAAAAAACACCAAGGATTAGCATTTAGCATCAGTTCTTTTACCGTCAATTCTCAAACCATCACAAAGTCTTACACACTTACTTGCTGCGGGAGTAAATATCACACATACCGCTGCTGCTGCAGTCTTGTTTCAATAATTAAAGATTAATAACTGAGACAAAAAGGAAAAAGAAAAACTAATAACACGAGAATAACAATAAGTAATAATAACTTGTTTATTTAGGAAGTGAAATACATTAAACATGACGATGGCATCTTATTAAGAGCCTAATTAAGGAAGTTCATCAGAACGGAGAATTGCAGGCACTTTATTTATATAAGTCATGGGTTGCTTATAGTTTGCCCGCCAATCATCCTTGTCAAGAACTCTCCGGCACCTTAGCGTGGTTTGAAGGTCCTCCACTTGAAGAGCTCAAACCCCTTGTGCTTCTGCTGGATGTAGCCATCGGCCTCAACATCAACAGTTTCCTCAGACACGACACAGTTCCCGTCTTTGTCGCACTGCGTGACTCTCTCGGTCACTTCAACCGTCTTGTGAACTTCCGGCTTGTACTGCGGGTTCTGCTGACGCTGTTCGTAGTACTGACCGCCATAGCTCTCTCTCCCAGGGGCCTGGTTGCTGAATAGGGTTTGGCCATGAGGGACATCAGTGAGGACACTAGGGGTTCTTGCCATCCTATGCACATGGGAGTAATAGTCGTTCCCATTTTGGTGCTTGGTTGGGTACTCGTAGCTTCGCCTCATTTTTTTCTTTTTTTTTTTTTGCAGTCACAAATTCACAAGTACCTTGAACTTGAAGCATTAGGAGGATGCAAAAGCTTCAATTTATAGGCAAATTGGTTTGGCCTTTATTCTAAAATGATAAGGGTGGCATCTAGTTCTGCTGACATGGTTCTAAAAATCTCCGCCTAACACCGCTTAGGCGCTAGACGGCTGGCTATCATCCCGATTAATGCCTAGACATTTGAAAATTAAGAAAGGATGCCTAGACCTGTTGAGGCACCCGCTTAGACCGCCTAGAGACCTGCCTAGCCCGTCTAGACCCATCTAGGCATGTCACACCCCGAGCCCGAAAATATTAATTTCGGGAAATGATATTGGTGACAGCCCAAAAACGTTGCTTTATTTCGCAGAATTTTAAATCACGATTCTTTATTTAAATTCCTTAACTCCCTCTCAATAAACATAAACATAAACATAATTAATTTATAAGGTTAATTCTCATTTTATTTACCAATTTCCTTTTCTTTGTACCAATTCTCAACAAAGGATTTAATTCGATTATTTAAGGCTGCATCTAACACAGTTAGACTGCCTACGTACCCTGGAACGGGATCAAGCCTTTCGCAGTTCACCTTTCCATAAATTCAAACCAAATCCAAATATATTCATTTAATCCCACATATACCACAATCGTATTAATATTCAAACCATAGCAATTAGGTCTCAAAAGCATAATTAGAATAACGAAGTTCGCATAAAAACACAATGTCGGCTCCCTGGTGGCGGTCGGCCGCCCCGGCTTACCGAAAAGTTCAACTATTTCTAAAAATTCTCAAAAATTACAGAAATGAAGATCTCAAAGAGTAGAGCAAACTTTATACCTACAGCCAAGTCCAATTTGGCCTGAAAATGCTCCAATTTGCCTCGAACTCACGGGAAACCCTATAATTTAGGTGACCTCGATCCATGTCCTCCGTTGTTCCACCACCCCATCCAAGGCTTGGGACATGTTCTTTGGTTCACAAGGAGTCCATTGATAGTGGTGGTGGTCGGATTTGGCTTCAGAAAACGGCGGATTGCCGCCAAGGAGCTCTGGTGCACCCCGCACCCACCATGCTAATTACACGATTTCCATAGCCTCTTATCTTGAGTTTTTGGAGTGGATTGGGTAAAGGGGAGGTCGTGAAATGATTTCCCAAGGTTTGATCGACGTGATTCGCCGGGAAACCAATGAAAACCACCGGAGAAGATGAGGAAAATGGGTCGGATCGCTGGGTCCATGTGATCCAGTGTTCCCCCATCTCTATCCCTTTCCTCCTGGTTCTCTCCTCCCATTGGTCACCCCCTCCCCCCCCCCCCCCCCCCCCCCCAAAAAAAATCCTTTCTTCCTTTTCTCATTTCTATTCTTTCCTTTCAATCACAGTCGTCCATCACTCATTTTTTCTTTCATCACAGCCACACACGTGGCACAGCTCATTGCTCCAGATTTTCTGGAGCCTTCTAAAATGGAGTAAAATTACCCAAATATCCCTGACTTTAAACGTTAATAACTTTTTCGTTATAAATCCGTTTCACGAACGATTTTCACCTACGTGCTCGTAGGATCATCCTCTATCCAAATATGTCAAGAGATATGCCAAAATATATGAAGATAAAATACATTACCATATAATTACGTTAAGCCAACTAGTCGCATTTAACTTCTCACAACCATAAATCGATTTATTTTCGATTTTCTCCACATATTCATATCTTTAAATTTTCAGGGTATGACATTCACCTCCTGTTAAAATAAATCTCGTCCCCGAGATTTCAACCACCAAGTTACGAAAATAAATTAAAACTAATTCCACTATTTCTTTTATGGTGAATATAATTATAATCTCAGTCTACAATTTTATTCAAGCTCCGGAAATAATTAAACCAACGAATAGTAATCGTGATTCTCACTCACACTCTCAAATTCTCAGCCACATTCATTGGCAAAATAAGTATAAAAAATTCTAACCATGCCCAATGGCAAAATAAATATCCACATTAAGCCAAAATTTCTCATGGCCTCCGTTGGCTATACACAGCCGTTACCACAATTGTTCTTCTAATTTTTTTTTTTTTTACCACCATTATTAACGATACCAACAAAAAAAATACTCAATATTGGCAGCATACATATTATAAATTTCCAGCCATAACTATTTTCAGCCAATTTAATATCAAAATTCGAAGTCATCCATTAGTAACCTAGTAGAATCTCAAAATTTCAAGCCAAAGCTTTATAATTGACAAACCGAATATCAAAAATTTCAACCAAATTCATTGGAAATTCCCAATCACACTCACTGATTAATGGAAAGAAGATTAAAGCCAAATTCCAAACACCACTAACATAAATTCTCATTCTATGATTCCTTTCATTTTCGCAATTAACTAAATTGCCCATGGTAAAAATTTAAAGCCTTTTAAATCTTTCTTTCAATTGCTTTTCTTTTTAATTTACTTCAAAGTGCAGCCACAATTATAATAAATGAGTGACTCACTCTTTCAGAATGCCATTCACATTTCATCAATTAAAAGAGAAAATTGAAATATGTAACACTCTATTAACCAACAAAAATAAACCTTATTTATCACATAGCCACAAGAATAAGTGCTCGTCCTCAACTTGGTTCGCAATAACCAATTCAACAATGACAATTTATAACTGTGGTAACCAAACCCATTGAAATTAAATTTACAAACTTCTCCATCAATTCTAGCTGTAATCGTCAGTGGCTAAGTAAATATCACAATATCAAACCAAACCACTAAAATAGACCTTAGCAAAAATTCCAACCAAAACCATAGTCATTATTTTGGTAAGAAAATAAAAAGAAGTATATGAACATGTTGTCATGAACCCACACAACACCCCCAAATTTGTCACGATACCACATACTTATTTTGGCATGTCAAGAGGCAACAAATTGTGTAGAAAATAGAGCATCAATGAATCTCTTTTAACTAAGAGTGGTCCAATAATTTCCTCTTACATTTACAAATCTAAAGGCAAATCCCAAGCCGTGACTATCATGGCTAACAAAATATCATAATTTCATGCCATAATTCCTCTTATTTTAAATGAACTCAAATTTCATTCCATAATTTCATTCATATCCACCCACCATTCTCATTATAATGGAAAACCATAATCACAGTTTGTAATTTCATTCCCCTTCAACAAATCACCATATCTTCCACAAATATTAACATTTCCAACCACATTTATTGTTGGCCATAACATTTTAAAATTTCTATCTACACTTATCATTGACAAAACAATGATTTCACCATCATTTTCTTTTATTTCAATTAGTGACTAGTAGGCTGGAAAAGATTGTAATATACCTGGCCAATACACATCACACTTTCTTTTTCTTTTCTTCTTCTATTTTTTTTTTTTTTGGTCCTATTCACATCTACGGGCCTTTTCCACCCAATTTCACATTCACATGCCTTTCTTGCCCAATTTCACATTCACGGGCCTTTTTCGCCCCATTTCACATTCACGGGCCTTTTTTCGCCCCATCTCACATATCCACGGGCCTTTTTGCCCAATTCACATATCCACCCTTGTATCCACGGGCCTTTGTGCCTAATTCAATTTCTCAAGTGCCAGGTATAATACAAATTCTCCATCTACTTATCACCACCTCACAATCACCTTAACATTCAACATTTTCATAATGCATAGCCTAATATCGATTCAATTCAAGATTAATCCAAAACTTTAATCAAATGCTCATCTTCGAAGCTATAACATGAATACGATATTTTAAAATTTTCCTACTCCCATTCAATTCAATTCAAGGCATCATAATTCACAATATATGCATTCCACATAATTCCCGTCATACTCATAGAACTTATGAAATAATGCAATATAAACGCAAATCACAATTCCCATTAACGAAACTTTCATATTTACCAAGGAAATTGCACCACAATCATAATACAATTTATATATGTATTTCACATATAAAACGTGAATGCCACTTTATTCCTAAAAATATGAATTAATGTAACCACAATGCATGTCATAATTCACACCAACAAGACTCACGAATAGTGTATCTTGTAGAGTTGGATCATCTGCTCTGATACCATTTGTCACACCCCGGGCCCGAAAATATTAATTTCGGGAAATGATATTGGTGACGGCCTAAAAACTTTGCTCTATTTCGCAGAATTTTAAATCACAATTCTTTATTTAAATTCCTTAACACCCTCTCATTAAACATAAACATAAACATAATTAATTTATAAGGTTAATTCTCATTTTATTTACCAAATTCCTTTTCTTTTTACCAATTCTCAACAAAGGATTTAATTTGATTATTTAAGGCTGCATCTAACACAGTTAGACTGCTTACGTACCCTAGAACGGGATCAAGCCTTTCGTAGTTCCCCTTTCCAAAAATTCAAACCAAATCCAAATATATTCATTTAATCCCACATATACCACAATCATATTAATATTCAAACCACAACAGTTAGGTCTCAAAAGCATAATTAGAATAGCGAAATTCGCATAAAAACACAATGTCGGCTCCCTGGCCGTGCGCCGCCGTTGCGGGTGGCTGTCGGCCGCCTCGACTCGCCAGAAAATTCAACTATTTCTAAAAATTCTTAAAAATTACAGAAATAAAGATCTCAAAGAGTAGAGCAAACTTTATACATGTGGCCAAGTTCAATTTGTCCTGGAAAGGCTCCAATTTACCTTGAACCCATCGGAAACCCTATAATTTGGGTGACCTCGATCTATGTCCTCCGGTGTTCTGCAGCCCCATCCAAGGCTTGGGACATGTTCTTGGGTTCACAAGGAGTCCATTGATAGTGGTGGTGGTCGAATTTGGCTTCAGAAATGGAGGATCGGCACCAAGGAGCTCTGATGCACCCCGCACCCACCGTGCCAATTACACGATTTCCATACCCTTTTATCTTGAGTTTTTGGAGTGGATTAGGTAAAGGGGAGGTCGGGAAATGATTTCCCAAGGTTTGATCGACGTGATTCGCCGGGATACCAATGAAACCACCGGAGAAGATGAGGAAAATAGGTCGGGTCGCTAGGTCCGTGTGATCTGGTGTTCCCCCATCTCTCTCTCTTTCCTCTCGGTTCTCTCCTCCCATTGGTCAGCCCCCCCCCCCCCCCCCCACAAATTCCTTCATTTTCTCATTTCTATTATTTCCTTTCAATCACAGCTGTCCATCACTCATTTTTTCTTTCATCCCAACCACACACGTGGCACAACTCATTGCTCCAGATTTTCTTGAGCCTTCTAAAATGGAGTAAAATTACCAAAATATCCCTGACTTTAAATGTTAATAATTTCTTCGTTATAAATCTGTTTCACGAACGGTTTTCGCCTACGCGCTCGTAGGATCATCCTCTATCCAAATATGTCAAGAGATATGCCAAAATGTATGAAGATAAAATACATTACCATATAATTACATTAAGCCAACTAGTGGCATTTTCGTCATTTCCACTTAACAATAATTTTACTACGAAAATTATAATAATTCTCGGAAACAGAACTTTAAAAGTTTTCAATTTAACTTCTCACAACCATAAATCGATTTATTTTCGATTTTCTCCACATATTCATATCTTTAAATTTTCAGGTTATTACAAGGCACCCGCCTAGGTCACAGCTCACTTAGACAGAAAATATATCACTTTCATTTTGCATTTTTTTTCAATAAATTGTAAGAAACTTGTTGCATGCTTAAATAAACACACATTATATCCTTGTTTCCCATATTTTCATTAGGCTCCAGCCCGCCACTCGACCAACGCCTAGTGTCTTTTAAAACCTTGTGTAGAATAGATGGTTAAGTGGATTGAAAATGAAATAGACCTAAGGAAGACAAAAGGACGCAGTGAAAATTTACATATTTGTTGTCCAAGCTACGTTTTGGTGCATTGAAGATGAAATAGAACGAAGGAAGACAAAAGGACGCATCGGAAATTTACATATTTAGCTATTCAAGGTCGTCTAGACTTCCAAAACAGCGTTTTAAAGTTTGTAATAAAATTCAAACTTTCGATTTACCGTCCGATTTATGTCATTTCAATGTCCCTAAGACCCTTGAACTCCCTCATGGCTGAGTTTAAGTATATTTAAGTCTTTTGGCTTTGTAATATACATTCAAGAATTAATCAAATAAACCTTTCAGTTTTCTTCCAAACTCTGGTGGATTTTTCTTCTAGGGTTTACGTTTGTATCTCTTGTTATGTCGGGCCCCTTTCTTTGAGTTCAAAAATTAGAATATCGTCTTAGTCAAATAAGAAGGTGGTATCTAGTTTTACTAAGAGCAACTCCACAATTGTTAAAGCCCCCTAGGGCTATTCACTATTTAATCCATCCAGTGAACAATAACTGCCTTTAATGAACAATAACTAGCTTTTGCATCTCCACTCCTACACTGAATAGCCCTGACAATAGGCAATAAAATAGAAGTATTTTTTTTTTAAATAATACAAAATAATTTTATTTGTAATTTCGGATAGGATTTTTAATCGGTTTCGTTATACCACTTTCTATTAAAATTTTAATTAAATATTAAAAAATTAATTAATTAAATATTTAAAACAAAAAAAAAACACAAAAAACCATCCACACCCAGATCCTTCCGCCCCACCACCCCTCGCGCGGAAACTTCCCATCAACCCATGTCCCCCCCCCCCCCCAAACAACACACCCAAACCTTCCTTCAGCACTTCACTGCCGCCTCTCTTCCTCCATCTTCACCATCTCACCTAGCTCAGCCTCCATCAACAGTCCCAATCTTCCCCACTCCCTAACCAAACTCTCTCTCTCTCTCTCTCTCTCTCTCTCCTCTTTCCCCCAAAAATAAATCCCAAATCATGCGATCTGGGCGCTCAAGTGGAAGGAGGGGGATTGCGAGTGTGTGGGGGCAAAGGCGATTTGTCTGTGGGGTACGACGGCAGCTGCGGCGGCGGAGGGACTGGATCTTTGCCATTTGTCTGTGGGTGTATCAACAACCTTGACGACGAACTCCTGCGAGAGCCGTTGAGTTCGAAGCCTACTGTGTTTTACATTTTTTTTTTTAATTTTTATTAATTTTATATTATAGCTGACGTCGCCCTGACGTCAGCCTTTTGTCACGTTGCCTTCGAGCTCTCGGGCCAGCTACTCATGTTGGACCTCTACCATGGGCCTGCTCGGGCTCCCTTGCCAGCACACGGTGGACCACCTTCCTCGAGCTATCTGGCCCTATTTGAGAGCCAGTCCATAAGGCTATTGCCCATTGTGGAACTACTCTATCAAGAGTAAGACTAGTTTATTAAGCTATTATGCCGGCCTATTTTATTTAAGTTTGAATTTCTCTCTCTACAAATACCGTCTTGTTAAATAAATAAAATAACATCTAGTTCTGTTGATGTGAGTTAACCTAATTTACCAAAGCAATACGTCGACCTCTTTACATTCAAGTTCAAGTATTTTTCTCATGTAAATTAGAATACTGTCTTGTCAAATCAAAAGGGTGTAGCATCCAGTTCCCTTGTCTATTTCAAACTGTTGATTCAAGCATATGAATCTAACATGGCTGGAAAAAGGAGGTGAGCCAGAAATAGGCCTCTTTTGAAGAAATTTTTAGTTGTAACGGGAATACAGGTGGTACATCACGTGTTTTTATATAAGTAGTGAAAAATTTTATTTTTTAAGTTATTAACTTTTTAACACATATATCATATCATTTATATAACGACACGTGATATATCATCCCGTGTGATAGTCACACTGAAAAATCCCTCCGCAAGGTTTCATATCTCCCAAGGCATAATATCAGTTTCCATCCTGATATTAAATTATTCTCACACTTTTCCAGAAGCTCCTGTTCCTATTTCATCCAACAACTTGCTACTCACTTTAAAGAAAACGGATTTGGATCCTCTCCTGATCCTCATGATTAATCATCGTGTACCGTTGAATTTTTATCCAACGGTTACAAACTGGGAGGTTCCTTTAAAGTTATAATAATTGTAGCTGTTAAATAAAAATCTAACGGCTCATGATGATTGGTCAGGAGGATCCTCTCCATTAGCTCAGGAGAGGATCCAAATCCAAAGAAAACTAGCTTTCATGCACGCGTTCACGTGCATGCAAAACATATTTTTTGAATCAGTGTGTTATATGCGAATTTTTGTTTGAACGTGTTGTCTATATTTAATCTAACAACGTAACATGCAAATAGCTCGAAGACAAGGAAGTGTTTACATAAAAGAAATTGGGACATTAAAAAAACACCCCCAATATTGAACAAAATGGCAATAACAACCTTTATTATCCCTCCCGCCAAACCCAGCACTGTAGTAACTATGTATGCGGTTCAATATTTTAGTAGATAGAGTGTTGAATTTCCATCCATACGTTCAAAATTCAGAACTCCTCCTCCCTTAAATTCTTGTAATGGTTTTGATCATTTAATGTTCATAAAATCTATTTTCGTGACATTTTCGCTTCATCCTAAGCTTCGTAGTGTTATTGCAAAATGATTTTAGAGATGTTCTGGCCGACAAAAATCCGTTCTTGCTATTTTTAATTGATTTTCTGTATTTCAGCTCAAAAGTTCAACCAAAATTACTTATGTGACAAAATAAATGGTCAAACCGCTTCCAAATCATTATCTGCACGCAGAAGAATCTACGAAAAATTAACAGTTGCATTTTTACACAAATACCGTCAGCATTAATGCAAGGTTTGTCATCGTTTTTGTGAAGTTACAGCTTCGATTTTCCGAGCAAATGGAAGCCGCTTCCGATGAAGAAAATTCGCATATAACACACCGTGATTCAAAAGTATTAGCTACCAGACGTTGAAGAATATCAAATCGGGGTTAAGATCCTACACATCGACAAGATCCAGCGGAACATTGGATAGATACAAAGTGGTGTATTCGACAATTGAACTTGATGAAATTCGACACTGATCAGCTTAAACATTTACCATGTTAACAAAATGCACCTGATCGGACTAGATTCTGGTGTTTACGATCTTACCTCCGAACGTTATTGACCCGAAAGACGGATTTTATGGATCTTCTCTTCAACTACTCAATAACACTGGTTAAAGCAGAAGAAAAAACCTTTTGGCTTGTCTTCCATTTCTCCTAATTTGGGCGTCTCCCCTGAGCCTTCGCGTGCTGCCATCAAGGCGCTTGTACCAGGAGACTCTGGTGGCAAGACAGTGTTCTCAGTGAACATCCGTGATGGAATGACAGGTTCGGGAGGAGATATGGTGTAAAGAAAATCGAGTAGCATTTGAATTATTTGGCTGAAATTAGGCCGAGCATTTGGGTCCTCCTGCCAGCATGAAGTTAGGATGATGTTCAACTCCTCAGGGATGTTCTCAGAACTAGGCCTCACATTCTGAAATGTTAAGTATCCATCAAATAATTAGTAAAACTTAGCAGCACCATAAGCATTTTGGAGAATTAATGGTTGGAATCGGAAATAATGTATCGATGAGGAAGATATGTTTACTTTAAATGCAGCTGCATATGCTGCCTGGAGATTTGACATGCCTTCGAAAGGCAATTTGTTGTGTAAGAGTTCCCACAAAACAATTGCGAAGCTATACGCGTCCACTTTGTGGTTGTAATGCTTTCCCTCTCCTTGCCTTAATGTAACAGTACTGTACAACTGCCGAAAAATAGGAAATATCAACTCAATAAAGAGGTATTTTTAAGCGTCAACAGTTCATGAGAGTGTGGGGGAAGAAGGGTAGTACCTCCGGAGCCATCCAACGGTATGTCCCGGTTTCTGCAGTCATCATCTCTGTTAATGACTCTTCTCTTGCCAACCCAAAATCCGCTAATTTAACTGTTTTGTGGTCTGCAGTCAAGAGCAAGTTTTCTGCACCCAAAAGTTAAAAAAAGACAAAATAAGTAAGAACATGAGGTAAAAGACAAGTAATTTTTCAAAACCCAACAAATAATTCACCCATCCACATCAATGCATTGAATCATACAATGCAGATCCGTTGTTAGAAACGTAGAAACAAGGGAAATCCACGAGTCGAGGTTTTTATTCAAAAATGGAACTGGAGAGGACTAAACCGACTATAAGCGGTGTATAACCCTCAGTTTGGAGCCCCTCGGGTTCTGTTTTTGAATAAAATCTTCTACTCCTTGAAGCGCCATCTTACAAAAATTAGTCTGAAGTCGAATTTGGGAACTTAAACATATGACTATCTACTATCTACTCTTTTTAATATAACAGTACAGTTCAGAATAATAATTCCAGCCTGACGGTATGGCAGTGATGAAATCTATCATCGTAATGCAAACACGGAAAATATTTATTAAAAATTTAATACCAAAAGAAAGTTGGGTGAATGAGAGTTATTGCAGCCAAAAAAGTCAGAAAATATTGACTACAGAAAAAAATACGACAATCCAGTTCTGAAACAGTTTATGAATCTAAACCTTCTTAAACTTACTCACACTTATCGAATTCAAAGCAGTTAAAATGGGATAGGAAAAGTTACCAGGCTTCAAATCACGGTGTATGATCCCATGAGAGTGCAAGCACTCCATCGCACGAGCAATATCCAATGCGAAACCAACAGCAACACGTATGTCCAAGCACCTCGGCCGCATGTTTAGACAATATTTGCGCAATGTACCTCCCAACAAAAGCTCAGTAACTATCACCATTACTGGCTCCTTGCAGGCACCAATAAACTGTTGAGAGGCAGGGTACCTTTATTAATTATCAGATGTCGACACATAACAATTTGATGTTCATGACTACACAATGTAACCATTGTCACCCGTTACCACAATGACTTATCAACTAAATGGCGGCAATTAAATCGAACCTTCACTAAATTTTTATGTTGAACTCTCGACAACATTGCAACCTCTCTGGCAAACCGTCCTTCTTTCTTAATAATCTCCTCTGGAGTTTCTCCTCTATGAACAACTTTGATTGCAACAGTCTGGTTTTTGTATCTGATTGGAATCCAAAAGGCCGAAATCAAAAGGAGTGAGATAACTGCAGCATAACAGAACTCAAAATTGAACCATAATTACTTCCAAGCTGCCAATCTAATCGCTTAAGAAACTCATTTTTCGCCCTCAAACCAAATTCATCAGGTATCTTCTACTGAACTACAATTCACCAAAAACCTGACCATTTTCGGGATCCTACCAAAATTTGAATCTAACCACTAAACCAGATTAAATTTTCAGCAAAACCCAAAATGCAGTTCAGAATGCAAAACAAGAAAGGAGAAAATGTATTGCGAATCGCCACAAGAACGCAATCGTAGTTTACCTAATCTAAACAAGATGAACCAAAAACTTGCAAATCTAAACAACATTACTCTCAAATGAAACGAAAATGCGAACCGCGGAAACGTCATTAGCCACAAATCAAGACACAAGGTTTCCACTTATGCAGACCAAACAATTCATGGGTACAAATCGAAAACTCAAACAATTGAAAGTGAAGCGAAGCTGTACAACTTACTTGCCCTCATAGACTTTGGCATGAGCTCCCTCACCTATTCTTGGCCCAACAAACAGATGCTTGGGATCAATCAGCCATTTGGCATCCAATCTGAACTCATCAGCTGAGTAAAACCTACTCCCAGATTCCATCTTTCTACACAACCAAACAATCCAGCATCAAAACCCAAAATCCATATAACATAATATCTGAAACCCAAAAGCCAAAAAGCACTTGTTGAGAAGCTAATTCATTCATTGATTCTCTGTGAGTGGATTAGCTGACACAAAAGAGATAAGCAGCATCCCAAAGCTCAAAAAACTCACAGGAAGGAGGATATGGTACTTACATGTCCTTGGCGAAGGCAAAAGCATGGAACCCCACATGTTCTACCAGATAGCAGACTGACAGCAAAAGCCCCAAAACAAAAGCTCAATGCCCGAAGTGCTTTTTTTTTTCTTGGCAAGTTTTTATGGGGAAATGTGAAAGAAAAAAAAAATCCCTCAGAAAGGCAAAACCAGAAGGTCCAGAAGCAGATTAGCAAAAGCACTTCCCCAGGTGAAAACTAGAGTACTGCATACGTATGCTAGTTTGATTAAAACTCCATAGTCCCCATCATTGAGGGTAATTAAATGGGGTGTGATGGGATTTGTGGGATTAATTAACCTCTGATGGAAACAGTGGTTTCAGTCTTGATCTGCAGCTGGAATCATGGGAAGGGAGAGAGCCTAAAGATCAAGTTTTTAAGAATTTGGTGTGTGTGTGTGAGGAGAGAGAGAGATGAGAGAGAAGGGAGTGTTGAATATATTGTAGTTAAGTGGGTGGGAGCCATAAACTAATCTAGAGCACATGGAAACTGATCTTGTCAACATGGAGGGTAAACTGGTAAAGCTACTCAACAACATGAGTACTATCGAGCTCCTTCCTATCTTTTACTTGTACTTCACTTCAATCATGGCTAATCATTTAATTTCTGGTTTTAACCGTCTGCATTCTAAACTGAACCACCGAATATTTTACGACTTATGCTTAGAAGATAAGTGTTATATACGTAGTTCTGGATAATTAATAAAGATCAATTCGTTATATGTAAGCAGTCAAGCAGTATTACTTAAAAAGGAAAGATGTGGCAAGAAATGCGAGGGTGTGGAGGGCAGTTAAAAAGACGAGAGGCAACCGGTGGGAAAGGAGATGAGATATGTCGGTAAACGAGCAATCCATGCAGCAAAAAGTCTTATCCTTTCCCTCCAAATCACTTGCAACGTTCTTGTCGTGGACCAAAAAAAGGATATACAGGATAAGTCGCTTCGACCGTCCAATTTGCCGTGTAAAATTGGCAACTCCAGTTACTCCACCTTATTTCCAAAGGCACGAGACCGGACAAACGGGTTATTTTTGTTGTCTTTATGTAACATTCATATTATCTTAACAAATTATGTCTTATTAAATTAATTACCTAAATAGATTCTTAACAAATGATCCATTAAAAATCCGACTTGTGAATAGACCGTGCTATTTTGTGTCGAATTAATAAGTCACGCAAAAGAATTTTATACTTTAATGTCTAGACCTGCAAATGAATTGTGCTCGTGTTATTTACGTGTCATGCTTCTTACCTTAACAATTTTTTAACAAATAACTCAATAACAACCTAATCCGTTAACAGACAGACTCGAAACTTGTTATTTTTGTGTTATTTCATGCTAAATTAACAAATCACACCGTACCTACCTTACATGCAACCAGAATACTACAACACCTATATCTCAAGCGTATCCACACACCAGAGCAATTAATCCTTTTAAGATACTATCATCTTGACGTCTCGGTGGCATATAACCGAACTATAAAATGAAGTCGTGGGACATTAAAAAACATAGAAATCAATAAAGTAAATGGCCACATGAATACATGACATAGACTATAAAATTAAATCCAAAACTTAGATATCAGTACCAATTTACTAATACATAATTACATACTACGAAAAAGATGCACATGGACATGGTCCCCAAAAGCAAGGAAAGCATCATATTGCATATCGCAAAATGTCAGTCCATTATTTCTGAGATAATACACACACACACACACGCTAGGATTATATAATAACATGATTTATTAGTAGCTGTCTTCCAACTAAAGCTGCTCCCCGTTTATCAGATCCATAACCACACGCTTGATGCTTCCATTGTTCTTCACCAGCAGCTTCTTGTTCATTTCGGCATCACAGAAACCCTGCACACAGCGATCGTACTCAGAATACACTGAAAATTTGGAGAGGGAACTCTCCGTCAAGGTTTTGTTACAGTCGGGTTGTACAAACTTACCATTTCCTGCAGCTCTTCAAGGATGGGATCCCAGTCCGAAACCTCGCAGAGATCATCGACAGACTGCTCCATGTTGTATTCATTCATACGTAGAACCTCCTTATTCAAATTGACCTGCTTAAATCCCATAGCCTCGAGCTCCTTCAGCATGGTGTCTTCCACGGCATTGTTTGAACTGGTCCCTTCGGATGATGCTGGTGCATTGACAACAGGCGACAATTTGGGGGAGGGCAGAGATGGTTTGAAGATATTGACGGTGGGATACAACACGGTTGAAGAACCCTGTGGCTTAACAGTGGGAAACGACACAGCTGAAGAACCTTGTGGCTCGACAGTGGGGTACAACACAGTTGAAGAACCCTGTGGCTCAGTAGGGGCAGAAGCGCTGTGGCCAACTAGCAAGCTATCGTTGATGGGGAAGTGGAGCTCCTGGTCATGTCCAGGTAGCTCAGTAGGCATGGGCTTCACCGGTTCCTTAAGTGGGCTGGAACCAGAAGGCCGGAGAAAGTCGCTGCCAGCAGCTGGTTGAAGGTTCACATCTATTTTTTCAGATTCTTTTGGGGGCAGATTCAAGTTCAGACCCTGAAAACTATCAAAGAATGAATCCTTCAAGGATGTATCAACCTGCACAAGGGAAAAAAGGATAAGAAGAGTTGTCTAGTTACGGGCATTAGGTATAAAGTTGTTCCGGAAACATCCGCCTGTATGCATAATAAAAGTAGAGGTCATCAAAAGAACACAATTAATAATAAGGAAGATACCTGAATCAGGACCCAAACGCGTTGCCCAAACTTTTGGCCAGATGAGGTTGCCATCCGCCAGTATGAGATGTAGCGACCAGGTGACTCGGGTGCAGTAAAATCAACGGCAATGTCAATTTCATTTTCAGCCGGCACACCATCCCCAGGAATCTGTAACGAACCATGAAATTAAAAAATGACAACAAAAAATCTCTGAAATAAAAGAACTAAAACAAAAATGAATAGAAGTGCCAACTAAAACCCAGGAAATACGGAAAGACAACAAAAAAGTAAATATTAAATGCGACTCGAACAATTCCAGAACAATGTCAAAGTATGCCACCTCTATTTCAACTGAATCTGAAGTGCTAAATCTGTCACCCCCAATCCACACAAGTGTTGTTCCTTGAGGCCACACCATACCACCGTTGTTGCGCATCCGCCATATTTTGGTAAATGGAGTAGATGGGGCTATAAAGGTACCATCCATTACATTGACATCCAAAACAAAGCGGCTATCAAGCTTAGGGCGGCCTTGCTTCATACTACCTCTCAATATTTTTGGCATAACTGGGGGACCTACCCATGGAGGCTATCATTAAGAATGAAAAAGAAAGGTCAAATTCATAACAAAAATAAAATATGGTATCTATGGGGAAGAAAAAGTATTAGAGGGATCTACATACTTGCTCATACAACCCCTTGAAGGGCCGTGGATGACGATGAGAGATAGGGTGGTCAATCCTAATGTAATCAGTTGCATTACCCTTACTGGCAAAACAGATCTGGCAGAGGTCATAATCCTCTTTCCTGCAGAAAAGAAACAGAAAGTAACATCAATAATCTGAGTTCAACAACATTTCACTACCAACTTAGCATCAGAGATTTGGTAAGTTCCATTCTTACACTACTGACTTGAATCGAGGTCCAACAATTGGATGACAACCACATCCATCACAGCGAACACCTGTATGGAACATACCACCCATCGCTTCGGAGTGATTTCTTTTGAAAGGAATGCGCCGACAGGCAGCAGGAGTAGCTGAGTCATTTGCAATGGGAGTCCCTGTAAACGGACATTCGTTGAAACGATTACCAATCATATCATGAATATTCCTCGCAGGACGAGCTGAACTTGCAGACGGACCACAACCAAAAGGCTTCTTGTTGTGAAGTTTCTTTTGAATATTGAGAAGACCATTGGGAAGCTCCTTAGACTCCTTCCTTGCATCACTGGTGTGAAGACTTGATCCAGCTGGTGAATCATTAACGGGCGTGGGTCCTGATAGATTAGAATCAGTAGGAAGGAAATTGAGATCAAGAGTTGCATAAAGAGGTGGAGCAGACATCCCCACATCCTTGGTCACATTCACAGAGTCTGTCGCCTGACCTTTTTTGGTGCTTGATTCCTCAGCTGCAGAGATGGGTTCTGACCTGCCATCACCCTTCATATCATTTGACTTAGAAGCAGCTGGGGGATCCACAGGACTCTTAGAGGCGCCGCTTTGCTTGCCCGAATCTCCAGCAGTCTGAACCTGGGCATCTGGAATCATGTACGACAGGCCCATCTTTGAAAAGCAGTCAACAAGCTCCGCAAACACCGGACTGGATGATGCGGCTTTTGAAGCCAATTCAAGAGGAAACTTCGAAGCAAATTCCCGAAGTGGCTCTGGCAGGGACTTCAAAACTTCGGCAGCGTCAGCATTAAAATTTGGTATTGGAGTTTGACCTTGAGGGGACCTCAAAGGAGTAGAACTTCCACTTGACTTAGTAGATTTCTCCTTGTTAATCTGTACATATATCTTCAAGAATTTGAGCTTCTGCCTCATTGTGTCACGCAGATCACCATCATCAACAAGAGTTACTACATCACCATCTTCATCAACGTAGGCCAAAGTAATGTCAGCATCAGGGTGGAGATTGAAAAGACTCAAGATCTTTTCTCGCAATCCACTCATGTCAAGATCCAGTTGACCGTTCTCATTGACACTGGCATTGAAACGCCTTAGTGTTTCCGCATATTGAACCTTTAGAACAACCAGTTACATATTAGTACATACGAAAGTAACCAAATAAACATAGAATGTAATTGCACCATGCTGTTGACTGACTTGATATAACTAACAAAGAGTTACATATGCAGCTATCCAGCTAGAACATTTATTAAAATTCAAGACAACTTTAAGATAAACACAACAGGTAACAGATATCCCCAGTCTAATCAAAACCTAATCATTACCCTGATAGCGCAACGATGAAAACGACAAATAACAAACCAATACATTAAATTATTCTGAAATGGATTAACGGTTAATAAGCATACACATCGAACAAGAGCAGTAATACAACAGAGAGAGAATTAGAAAATTAATAAACCTTTTCAAACCCAAGAATTCAATAAAAATGTTGACACCTGCAAATGACAAAATCAAATTGGAGTCTGAAAACAGCACACAAATTTTGCCAAAATTCAACCGACCCATGAACAAACTAGTGAGGGTTACCTAGATTAACCACGTTACTTCTCCGATTATCCAAATAAATCAACAATCTTTCCGAGAAAATAACATTCAATCAAATTAACATGCCAGGCATCAAAACTCAAAATTCAAAAAATTATCATCACATAAACCCTCTTCAATTACCAAAAAAAAAAAAAAAAAAAAACCCAACATAAATTCATCAATCAAGAACCCCATTTCATCCCACAGCTCAGTTGCATGTCAAATTTCCAAACCTCTTTCCCTTATCCCAAATTTTTCCCGTCAACCAAACAGAGAATAACCAAAAACCCAAATCAAATTCAGAAACGAAAGTTCGAAAAGATCGCACCTTGATAACCTTGGTCGACGCCATAGCTGTAGAAACAACCACTGTGCTCCAAATCCGATAACTAAAAGTAAAACCCTAACCCTAACCCTAAACAATCACAGAACCGTTCAGGAACGAGAAAATCGAACGTTATCTCGGAATCCCAAGCGTACCCGTCAGCCGCTACTACCGCCTCTTTCCCCTCTCTCTCTGTCTCTCTCTCTCTAGCTTTCTCTCTCTACGAAACGCAAAGCGGAAATACAGACGGAGTTTGAGTGTCTGTATATTTATATTATTATATATCGCTCTTGGCTTGGCGAATAAGAAAAATAATTATTGCTGGTTTTCTTCTCGCCAAAGATAGGGGCGCTGTGCGCGGATATATTAAAGGCGCGGTTGTGTTCTGGTGGTTGAAGGACCGTCGTAATGGTGTGGAACCTCATACGTGGAGGCGTTATTTTTTTTTAGGTGTGTTATCCACACATTCCTTTTTATTTCTCTCACACATCTTATTAATTTCTTTCCTTTTATATTCTTCAATTCATCCGATCCGATGGTCGAAAATTAAAAAGATGTGAGAGAAGTAGAAAAATGTGTGTGGATATCACATTTTTTTTTTCTTCTGTGTGTAATCTTAGTGGTTGTGTTGACCCAAAGCCATTCTTGATAAACATGGAATTTATGACGCTAAAATTATAATGAAAATATATGGGTGGAAAATGATGAAGATTCACAGCACAGTTACGTAACGTTATTATTGTACTTATATTATAGCATGTGCCTAATCATGTGGTCCCTTCTTATTAAAACACGAAGAATGATATAATCACGCTACATGTGTTCCTAACACTAATAAAAATTTCTCGTGCTACATGTTTATTTACATGAATTAGAGGAGAGAATGAATGAGTACATGGTATTGTGATCAATTGCCCCATTTAATCAATTTAATTGCTTATCTTTTTCACGTATTAAATTAGAGATTTCTGTATAAGAACGCACTTTATTTGATTCTATATGTGCTAAGAAACGTAAGAGAGATTGAATACTCATGTATTAACCATATCAAGATTTACTCTCAATACTTACGTATCAGAAATCAACTATTAATAATTTTTATAACTATAAGTAAACATTTGATCTTTTCCATGAAGTGCTCTACAACTCAAGCAATTACGAGCATTCATGAAATACAAAGAAGACAATCAACTCATATCACAAATAAATTAAAGAAAAGAAACAAGCTATATATAAATTCCAATTCCAATGTATATGTTAATTGGCCGGCAGACTCAAAATTGCTGCACAAGCCAAAGCAACAAAGCCTCCCTTTTTCTTTAAGTTGAGCACAAAAACAAGCTCACTTGCAGAGGAGGTGTTGTAGAAGCAATCAACAATCCGATCCATGTCGCCGGGATAATAACCGGACCGACACTACGAGGGCCAACGCCGCTAACCACAGTTTCGCGACCTTGTCATTGCAGGCGCGACAGCGAATGCCTGCGTCGCACATCATACCACATTCGTCTTCAGATTGTTTAACCTTAGGACTAACAGGGTGATCATAATTTGCCAGATGGAATTCATCAAACACATTGCTATTACTCACATCACTTGTTGCATTTACAGCATCCGTCACGTGACATTTTCCGGAGCTTGAGTTTTTGCCGCAGTCTTCTTTGTCATCGTTCATCAGCACATCGATCCTGAAGGGCTCCAGACGCTGCCTCATTGCTTCCCGCAGATCATCATCGTCCACAAGAGTAACGACATCGTAGTTTTCATCAATGTACGTCAGAGTAATGTCAGCAGCGGGTGGGAGGGCACAAAGGCTGCGAATTTCTCTCCGCAATGCTCCCATGTCGAGATCCAGTTCGCCATTGTTATCAACACGAGCACTGAGATGCCTCACTCTGCCGCCGGCTCTAACCTTCATCACACAACCAGTGAGATGTTAGTAGCATTCAAAACTAAGCAACCAAATAAAAACATAACACAATCTGGAAAGTCTCTGTACCCAGAAACACAATTTGCAAATTAATTTTCCCAGTAAGATAAAATTATCAATTTTATCCGACTAAGGCCTGTCAAGATTTTAGAGAGACGGGCAAGCGATGCTCTACATCTCATACAGATATGATCCACACAACTTGCATCTTACAACCAACTAGCACATCATATTTTCTCCCTGATTTTCTCAGCAACCAAACAGATCAGAGCATAACAAAACCCAACAAACTATAAACTCACATTCTTACCTTAGAGGTTCCGAAATACCGGACGTCGATGACCGCGGTGGAGGCCATCGCTCCACAGGAGCGGTCAGAGAAGAATGAAGTTGGAGAAGATGATTCAGAGACTATAAAGATTCAAAGTCTTCGCAAGCCCTCGACTTTTTGGGTTCAAAATTCCAACTTTTGGTTCTGCCGTTCACACTTGGGCGGCAAAAAGATAATAGGGGAGAGATTGTCTTGGACGTAATCGTAATGGCGTATTTAATCTCTTGCATATATTTGACGGCAATTACTCCTTATTTTTGTCAAAAATGTCTATTGATTTGGCCAAAATAAAGACTTTCGAGTAAATTTCTTATTTTTGTCAAAAAAAATGTCTATTGATTTGGCCAAAATAAAGACTTTCGAGTAAATTTCAGAATGCTTTGTTGTTCTACGTTAAACAAAATAAGGAGGAAATTCCTACAACGAAAGCAGAATATAAGAAAAAAATATCGAAAGGTCCTACATTTGGACGTACATTTCCTGGTTTGGACTACGTTGCTGATTTCGTATCGCTATCCGGCCGAAAGCTCCAAAAGAATCTGTGATCTATCTGAATGTGAATGATAGTGAGGCTAAAGAGTGTGTGTCAAAGGGAAATGTCTTGTCCCGGTGCCAAGAGAATCTCCCGCTCGACGAATTCGAATATTTCCTTGAATCCATGGGCGAATTTCCCTATGATGTTGCGTGTGACCCTGTCCTGAAACTTTGTCCTTTTAAGCCAGAAGACCCTGACATGAACATTGCATTTACATGCATTATGAGCCATGGCAGATTTCTCGATGCGGTACCTGAGCTGAACCTGCACGATGAATCGAATATCTGTATTAAGCGAAAATGTAGGCAATGTCAAAAGGTAGCGATTCTCAGTTTGATGTCACGTACACGAAAGTGATCCTCAAATGGAATGCCGTGCAGAGCCATAACTTCATCCACGATCCATCCTTCACCGTTTGCCAAGGGGGACTTTTCTTGTCTGCATGTAACCTCTCCTCCAAAGATCGAGACCTGGCGGTTGAACCTGTAAGATAGTTGTCGTTCAAAGACATCCGGCTTTTTTGTAGGTTCCCAAGCGGCAGTTACATAGTTAAGACAGCATGATTTCCCCATGATTTTATGCTCCAACTTTCCTCCCTCGAAAATTTCCATCAGAGATTTTGTCTGCGCCAACTCTAATTGTTAGTCACCCATGTTACGTTGTCAAATCGTCAACCAAGGCTATGAAGTCAGATACAATTTCACATGAGCAACAGTCTTCGTTTCACTAAAGAAACGAAGTTCAAAGCTGAATAACAAATCATGCAGTATAAACTCTTTAACGATTAACAAAGCAATAAAAAGGAAAAAGAGAAGATAACCAACAACTTACGTTAATAGGTAGTTCTGCAGTATAAACTTTGGACATCTTTTCATACTCAAGATTGAGTATGGATTCAGTGTCTTCAAGCATTATGGGGATGTCTTTCTGATCAAAATGTCCTTCAGCAATTTGTGTTTTCTGTTCAGCACTAAGTGTTCTCGTTCTCCACAAGCCCATTATTGTCCTGCCAGGAAAACATAATCAGTCATCAGCTTTCTACATGTATAAAGACTGGCAAAAAAGAAATCATTTGTCTTAAACATTTATATAGTTCCCTAATATCACTACCTGCTGGCTGAATTAGATGATACAAATGATTGGAAATTAAATTTCAGCCTGCCTTCATCGTCTTGACACTTCGCACCATGCCTTGCATCAATTCCTCGATCCTTTTTTAGAACAAAGGCCAGCAAGGGGCTACCCACAGATGACAAGGATGGGGGAAGAACTTGGATATCTTCAATATCCTCCCAAAGAAAGAAAAATTTTGTTTTGTGTCCAAACAAGTTCGAGTAAAACCCAACTATCCTTGCAGATAGAAAGAGTCGGCCCTGCACCAGCAAGTCATCGTTGCTATAATCAGATATGCGCACGCACTGAACATGCATGCACACACACAAAGGCTTCATAGTGCTCAACGCAGCGGAATTTTTCATTCCTCATCTAACTCATACCACACAAATAGAAGCTAACATATCTTTCTTATCCCGTATAATAGAGCTCAGAAGAACCCAGATTTAATTGGAATGCTAGAAGATCTAAAATATCTATCAATTTATTGTAATTTATTCTTTATTTTTCAAGTAGTTGAATAGCATGATAGAAACCAAATATGGCACCTGTAAAGGCATTTTCCTCCTCAGGGAGCATGTAAAATCACTGATAAGAAATTCTTCTGGTGGCAACCCAAACAATTTCTGAAATGTTGAATTCCTCTGAGGTGATCGCAGATTCAACTGTCAAACCAAGCAGAGTTTTGATCAACATCTAGAGTAGAAATTAGGCTCAATTGTAGGTTTTTTTTTTTTTTTTTTTTTTGTCAAGAGATAATGTTAAACGTGCACCAACAAAAATATAACCTGTAAGAGGGAAACTCACGCACATAACAGTTAGGTTAACTCAAGAAGAAAAGAAAGAAGAAATCGTGACGCAAAGTCCTCACCTTCTTTCCAACTTCCTTTTCCATTTTGGTCATATAATCCCTAATTGTTTCAGCTCCCTTGTTATTGTCCAAAAAGATTCTGACGTGCAACTTTGATTGAGAAGACTGAGCAAGCTTTCCGTCAAGGGAGACCCACAAATCTGCAAGTTCGGTAGCTGAGTGTTTAAGAAAATTGATCTCAGCATGTCCAAGTGATGTAGCACGGTCAAATGGGCCATCAAAATCAAAAACTTCAACATCCAGAACTGATGGCGGTTCTTCCATAGCACCAAACTCAAGTATATCTGCATCACATTTGCAAGAAGGCATCTGTAAATATATGGTTGGAAAAAAATGGACAAAGAAGGAAAAAGTCGTCACCGTTCCATTGAGGATCACTTGTTTGAAGCTTGACAGAGCTTGCTCTTGTTTTACCATTGCAGGTGAAAACCACATAGGGATCAGAGAACCCTGATGAATCCAAGGATGCTAAGCTGTTCCCTTCAATCAAAGCAACAGTAAGAACCCATCCATCACCTTGTGCTTTGACTCCATTATCACTTCCTATTGAAAGAGACCGAACGATTGAGTAAATCCCAGGACAGTGTTAAAGATGTACATCAAGTGTGAAGGCACCGTAGACTCGAATAGTTTAGTAAAGTTAATGCGATGCTATAAATGTGCTTACCTTTCTGCAACCTAGCTTGTACAAAGTGTAAAACCATGTTATAAACGCGCTCTAACTGAAGGATGAGAATTCCACATGTGATGAGCTCTCCAAAACTGTCTGGCAAATCAAGTCCGATAAATTCCAAGCCCTGGGGTGTACTGGGCTCACAAAGTAGAATATGAACCAGGACATACAGAACCATAAAGATAGTGGTAAATAGAGTGAAATTCCAGAAGTATTCAGTTGCCAACTTCAAATCTGATTGTTGCCCTGCCTGCATACTTGCCAGGATATGATCCTTGTCAGACAAGTCTGTTGAATCCAGCATTTTGAAATTCCGAGCCAGCAAGCTGGAAAACTGACCAAAACTCTCCTCAAGTCCCTGTCGAACTCCTCGCTCAATCATGCCTTTCATCATTGTGTTCTGGAGAAAGTTAATGTCCCAGGATACCACCAGACGGGAGGATTGTTCCACTGAAGGTAGCTCTGGTCCAGACATTATCTTGTAAAGCAACTGAATCTTGAATGAATTTCCATATGGAACATCAGGTGTACTCACACTGATTAATACAGCAAATTCCTTTCCATCTGCTGTGATGTACGTTTGCTCCTCTGTGGCTTTAACAGCCTTAACTAACCTTGAGGCAGCTCTTGTGTAGGAAACAACTCGTGTCAAACATGGCATCTCTCCGGATTTCCACGTCCAAGGCCCCTCCTGTAGATCTGTTGTCCCCTGAAGTTCTGCAAGATCTCTCCAAAACTGTGAATTTGGGGTAAAAAGAGATGCATTAAGATCATGCCGTGAAACAGCATATTCCTGATCAATAAGAATCCCTCCCAGCAGTTTTTCCGGCAGTTTTTGTTCGCTTCCTCTTGACCGCATCATCTCAAGAGACTCTTCAAAGCTACAACTACTTTGATGCTCCTCCACACAATCTTCATAATCAGATACTGAAGTAGACAACTCCGAAGAATCATCTGTTTTTGAGGCTTCATCGTTCTTATGCATAAGCTTGTCCATACGTCTCACAATAGCCTTCAACAACGGTATACCACCTGGCATCTTGGAACATAAAGATTTGGAAGAAAAGACACCGTGAGTTGACATAAATGGACTGTCCACCTCATTAGCTTCCTCAAGGCTTATATTTGAATGATCACTAAGAACGTGATCAATGGAAGCATCATGGCCTTTTTCATGCAGAGAAAGGGTGAGAAGAATTTTCCCTGCATATGAACGGCAATGATTCAATCAATACAGAGATCCCATTGATGCCTAAAATGCTAGAAAGGACATAATGCGTCGTAACAATGCCCAAGTCAACAACTTTGTTTGACAAACTAAAGCTTAGGTCTAAGAGGAAGACAATGGCAGGCAATTTAGTAAAAAGGCAAATTTCTTCCCTACCAGAATTTTTCCCATGATCCAATAAAAGGTGATAAACTGAAAATTACGACTCAACAGTAAGAGGAAGAAAAATATACATACTGCAGAACTACTCAGTGCTACTGAAATACACCACAAGTTTCTCTACTAAATATTAAGCACATACCTTGATCATCTGATTGAATTCAGAACAACATAGAAAAATCCAAAGCCTTACATATTTTTATTTCCTTAAGATGTGAGGCATAGAAATTCGCATGACGGATAGACAATCATCACCCTCGACCCAAACTAATGTACACAATAAGAAAATGAACAATCTTGTCCAGAGCAGCAGAACTACATTAGGGTCAGATGAGATGCTACCCTTCCCACCCCACCCCCAAGAAAATGACTATAATCAGCCGGTTAATCTTCAAATAGTCAAAACAAATGATATTTTTTTACCAAAAAAAAAAAAAAAAGTCTGTTGATGCACAAAATTAGTGAAGGTTTTGGTACAACATAAAGTGTTAAGTTTGTGACCTTCGCTCAGTTGCTCCAATCACCAATGAGGATAAATATGTAAAGAGATAGGGATAGGGAAGCAAACACAAGATGTACGTAGTTCACCCTAAGTTTGGCTACGTCCACGGAGTAAAGGAGTTCTCATTAATAGTGAAGGGTTTACACAAATACATAGGTTCAAGCATAATCATCATTAGTGAGTTCTAATGACTAGTTTAAGTACAGTAATGACATTAGGGATTAATTGTAGGAGATTGGTCTCCTTTTATAGTTGAGGAGAGTCTTTAGCTTTTGTACGCGGTCGATGTGGGACTCGATGAGATTTATTATGACGGTGACATGTGTCATGCTGTGATTGGCCTCCTTGTTGGAGGGAAACTCTTGTGCTTTGACAGGGGTGCCTCAGCATGAACCCCTCAGTGGGTCCTTGAAGGTATGACGTTGACCAGTGCTCGGTAGTTTCGGGATTGGTCAAGTATGGCACAAACAAAGTCAAAACAAATGTGATTTAAAAAAATTTTGGTTTTCTAGATATTAATTTTTTTCGTCTCAAAAAAAACTCCCGTGTATTTAATGATTTGCCCCAGCATACAAAATCCTAGCTCCACCCCTGCTTATCTAAAACTATGAGAAAGCAACAAAACCCAATAAAAGGGTAAAATCTCGAGCGATTTTCATTCGATTTCAAATGCACCTTCATAAATAAATTAAGGGTAAATTACAAAAAATTACCTCAACTATTGGGTCATTAACAATTTCATACCTCGTCTTTAAAAAGTTTCAATTTCATACGTTATCTTCGAATTTTGTTGCAATGTCATACCTTCCATCAGTTGTCTGTCAATTCCTCTGTTAAATGCTGACGTGGCATGAGACGAGCCCACTTTTTTCTTTTTTCTTCTTCTTCTTCTTCTTCTTCTTCTTCTGGGTTACAGGTTGGGTTGGGGGGGGGGGGAGAGGGATGAACTAGGTTTGCTTTTTTCTTTTTTTTTCTTTTTTCCCCTTCTTCTTCTGGGTTGCAGGTGGGTGGGGTGGGTGGGGGGGGGGGGGGGACGAACTGGGTTTGCTTCTTTTTTTTTTTTTTTTTTTCCTTCTTCTTCTTCTGGGTTGCAGGTTGGGTGGGGGGAGGGGGGACGAACTGGATTTGCTTTTGTTTGTTTGTTTGTTTTTTTTTTTTTTCTTTGCTTCTTCTTCTTCTGGGTTGCAGGTTGGGTAGGGGAGAAGGGGATGGGGTTTCGCGTCGGGGGGTGATGGGATCTGGGTTTAGTTTTTTTTTTTTTAATTTTTTTTTTTAATATTTAATTAATAGTTTTAATTTTTTTTTTAATTTTTTTAATAAAAAATGGATCTCGCCTCATTCCATGTCAGCATTTAATAAAGGAACTAACAGTCAACTGACGAAAGGTATGATATTGCAACAAATTTGAAGATAAGGTATGACATTGAAACTTTTTAAAGACGAGGTATAAAACTGTTAATGACCAAATAGTTGAGGTAATTTTTTGTAATTTACCCATAAATTAACCTTAACTCATTGTGCTTAAATTTCTTCAATCCATAATCCAGTACAACTGAGATCTCTATTAACAACAAAACCAGTTTTTCTTATCATGTTCATATCAATTCCTTGAAAACGGATGCAGAATATCATATCATATAATAAGGTATATAAATTGCTATAGCATCCATATAAATCCAAGTTCTAATTAAATGTCTGTGAAAGCAAAGAAAAACACAATATATGAGCAAAAATAATCAAAACGAAGAGAAATGATTTTCACACGCTCATTTTTTCCCATGCAGACCCAGATTATTTCTCTATCCTAAAAATAAATGGAGAAAAAGTGTGCAGAAATCATTTTCCCTCTCGAAAACCCGCTACTGAAACAAACCAGAACAACAGACATAAAAGTTCACTAACCACAATCTTTGCTAATGAACTTCCCAGTCCTGGGACTTTCAAGAGCATACCAAGCCGGAGGCAAGGTGCAAGTACTCTCAGCAGCAACAGACGAAACCGGAATCGAAACCCGACCCACCAACTCAGACCCGCCATAGAACAAGCCAGACTGCTCCTCATCCTGGTGATACACAGACACCACAAGCTCCTCATTCACATCATGCACCCCGAAAACAAACTCCTCATTCCAAACCGGGTTGGTGGTACTTCTCAAAACCCGGGTCTTGGACTTGTGCCTCCGCACCTGGAGCTTCACGTACGACTCCCTCACGGGCAAGTCCTGAGCTTCCATCACGTAGACGTAAAGCCTCATGGTCTGCTGGTTCTACAGGACTTTCGTCAAACAGTTGGTGGGCAACAAAACGGAGGAGATTAATAAAACTAAGAAATGGGTTCTAGTGGGGTTGGAACATGGAGAAATGGGTCCGTGAAGAGGATGGTTAAGGAGGAGGAAGTGTGAGTAAGAGACCATTAGAAAACGTGGAAGCAGAAGAATACGGACACGATGGCAGTGAGAAGAAAATAAGAGAATAAGTGACGAGGCTGGGTGAGTCGGTCTTGCCTTTGGAGAAAGGAAGGTCGAATGGTATGGAGGCGCATGTTACGTAACGTTGGACAAGTTTGTGCGGAAGTTTTTGAAAGTAAGCCGCAATGATGCGTAGCATTGCTAATGTTCAAACTTGTAATATAACTAAACGATAAAGTTGAAGTTGATACATGCGTCTGAAATAGAGAAATGTTAAACTAATTCTTTTAAAATTAGGCTCTTCATGGATTTTTGCTCATTCATGTTTTTTTTACAAAATTTTATAATATTGTCACGGAAATTGACTTTAAAATTGTGAGTTGGTAAAGAATCTATGGATAGTCTCACTTTTAAGAGAGTCCTTAACATTTTTCCGTGAAATATGATATGTAATTAATAAATACATATATTATAATATGAATGAATGATATGTATCAGAAAAAGTATTGGAGTTCGTGAGTTTTCTATTCTTCTAGTGTTCAGTGAGGATTTGATTCCCCCAAAATATGATGTTTTAGAGGCTTTTGAGACTGAGATTAGGCTGAATTACCAAATAAACAAAGGAGATTAGTGAAAGAGTTTGGGACCACTTTTCTTGTGCTCGTGGCTTTTTGAGGAATCTAAACTTTGTCTGTTCATTGGCACTGTCAACATGTATGCGTAGATTTTGAAGCAATTTAGGTTGAACGTGCAAAAGCATGGCACATGTATTATATAAATAATATGGAAGCTTTGTTTTTGTACATCAGGATTCTTCTAGTAATCTGTGAACTTATGAACAAGATATTATAATATCATAATATGGCTCAATGATAACTATATACTTTAAGATGTAATAAGAACTACGGATGAGTAGCAGTCAAATGTTTATGAGCAGCGCTACACTTATCATCTTGTACAATTATTTGTATCACTTTTTTAATAGAAGTAGCCCACCAGCACATATAGATCGTATATCTTATTAGAGAGATGATACATATAGTATTTTGCATGTTTATTAAAAAAAAAACTCTACACTTATCATACTTTTCATACCACATCCATATCACCTTTTAATGAGCATACATGTTTTTGTGAGTCAGACCTCTATTAAAAACATAATTCAAATGTGATATAAAAATATGGTAAAAGTAGCATTTTTAAGAGAAACAAAGACAAAACATATGTTGTCCCTTGTCCTTAGTTGAGGTCGGCACAATCTCTCTTGATCTATTCCCTCTCTCCCACCCATCTGTCTCTTATCTTTTTCTTTGGCGATAAGTCTTCACGTTGTGATTATTCTCTGACTCTGTCGAGAAAAACTTTTGTAACGGCTATGGCTACTGCCCAAAATTAAATCTTTGAGTGTGGGTTGTTGTTTAAAGTAGATCAATGATGGTTTTTGGGTTTTTTATGTGCAAGACAAATTTCTATGAGAGGAAGGTAGATAATTGTTTGAGGTGATTCATAGCAAGAGTTCTTTGCCGTAAAGAGATTTTCTTCGGATCTCTTCCACCACCAAGATCATCGGATCAAGTGATCCAGACATATAAAATTTTATCAAACGGCCAAAATTATTATAGGTTTTAAAAGATCAAAACAAGTGGGCCGTTTGATGAAATTTCAAAAATCCAGGATCACTTGATCTGATGACCTTGGTAGAAGAGATTCAGAAATGATCTCTTTCCTTATTTGCCAACTATTATACAATATAATCATCAAAGGTTGATGCAGTATTTCCTTTAAGAATACGTCTTTCAGTGGCTAAAGAATTGAATCATATTCACGATGATTATATAATTTAGTTTAAAAAAGAAAAATGTTTGGGAGATTAGATTTTTATGTCGTTTGTAGAGCACATGATGTGTGGATTGATGGTTGGACTTTTGCTTCAATGATTTAAAAGAGTTCATGCATCAATTGTCAAATTATGTGAAATCAATCCTTAGTAAAAATTCAAGTAGATCTTGAAAAAGCAATTTAAGTGCTTCCAGCGAAAAACACATATATGATGTTTTGTCCAAAAAAAACACTTAGTACTTTAGGAACCCAAAATTAATTTCACCAAAAGTGTTTTCAGTTATTTTAAAAGCATTTTCAAATGGAAGTGCACAAAAAACTAAGTGGTGTCACGTGGGTTTCACATGTTCTCTTCACATCTCACCCGGAAAACAGGAGAGAGATACCCAGTCGAGCAGGTCCTCTCCCTCCACGGTCACTGAGGTTTGTACGGAAGCGCTCTGTTCAGAAAGAGAAGAATGTTACAGTTCCCGGGGTTCATGAAACAGTACCCATGGTCAACAAGGACCATTCCGACGTCGTTTTTGCTTCCAGCCCAATGGCCCCAACCCCACAGCGAGGAGCTCCTCCTCGCCATGGAGGAGTCCGATTTCGAAGAGAAGGTACTTTCCGATACTACATATTTTCCCATTTTCCCATTTGCATATCTAATTTTACTTTATGCATTTGTACGAATTGCCCCTGATTTAAAGCTAATTGAAATTTTAATCCAAAGAACAAAGAGGGAAATGCTCCAATGGCTGGAAATTTTGAAAAAAAAAAGACCCTAATTTGAAAGTTTGAAGCCTAATGAATTCTAATTTTGAAAGAAAGGACCATAATTTTGTGAAATTGTAACTAAAGTAACCATTTTTATTGTTATCACCGTTTGAATTGGCTTAATGTGAAGTATTTGGATGTTGGAGGATTGAATTATTTCCTCTTTCATTTGTGCTAGTTTTCGTGGGAAATTCTTAATAGGGTAAGATATGCTTGTAAAGCTTTGAAAGTTTTTGTTTGGTTACTTGGGTTCGCCTTGTTGAAAGTTCCTTCTTTTAGTGCTCTAAAATTCGAAACGTTTCGGTTTTTATTCCTGTAAGCTGTGTGAGCTCTACTGATGATCAGATTTGCATTACGATATGTTTATTTTGGTCACATTTTCGTCTGTTGGTGTAAGAGCTAGGTTAAGTTATGAAAAACTAAGAAAGTTGGATTATTTTGAGACTTGTTAGCCTTGATGCCTGTTTACTGGATTCAAATTCTTGTTGCTATGTATGTCTCGTTCGGAGGCTGTAATTCTCCGTTTTGAATCTGAACGTTACATGTTGGTGCTGGTGAATCATGTCACTCCTGTGGGGGAAGGACAAAAGACAGCATCCCGACATAGCATTAGAGTCCAGCAGCTAGAAGAATGGACACTACTCGATGATATTTTCATTAATTCGGTAAGGGAGTCAAAGTTGTAGGTTTTTGAAGTGAGGGAGACCTCCAGGTTTCGGGATTCCAATAATAGAAGTGAGTTTCGTTTAACACATGTGTGAGTTACATGAGTCCCTGACCTTAGGAATTCACAGAAAATTTAGGTTTGCATTTTGGTGTAAATTTTGATCATGATATCGATATGCTATTTCAAATTATTGTGAGTTAGAGGCTGCTTGAAAAGTGTAACAAACCAAAAGGGTGGACGTATGTTTGACATTTTTTTATTTCATCCAAGTTTTATGCCTATCAGAGTAAACAAAACCTCGAGGAAAAAGACTAGTCGAGTAATTTGAAGTGTATTCTTTATACAACACAACACCTTGATGACTTCAGCGATATCTTCCACTAAGCGAACTGGGTTTCTTACCCTGATTTCCAGTAGCTATTCTATCTTTTGAGAAAAGATTTTGCTTAAATCTAGAGATAGCTAGGGTTTGGAATTAAGTGGGACAGCCTAGTTCTTCCGAGAGTTGGGTGCAATCCCAAATGATATACCTCAAGTCGCCTGGAGACGATAATATAAGTTTAGGCACATTTTTGCAGTTTGTTTGATCCGTGTGTATTTTTAAGTATCTAGAAACTACATTTGAGGGCAGTTATCTTCCTTTTCTTCTTTATGTTGGCTTACTACCATTAGCATTTATAATTTCTTACGAGGTAATTTTTGCAGTGCAACGAAATCAGAAAGAGTAGCAGCAGCATGGCTGTGATTGGGAAAACTGCTGTCGACAACGATAAAGAAGACTACGACAATGATCCCGACGATGACGACGTAGACAATGCAGAGGACTCCGAGGGGGAAGAGTTTGAGCAGGAAACCAGTTGAAATTGCTGACTACCCTCGTTCTGTTTCTGTTTGGACGGCCACAAACCTACATCGAATGCGGCTTTAAGTTCTTTACGCATATCATCATACATTATCTTAAAACAAATTTGCTGAATTGTGCGACTTCTCTCTATGGATAAAGATAAAGCTTGTGCCTTTTGTGTTTCTCTGTCCTCTTTCAGGGTCCTTAATTAGTACTAAAACATATCCGTACTCATGCTTGTGAAAAAGAAAAAGAAAAAGGAAAAGAGATAATTCGAGAAGGTAGTGTCTTCCACTTATGAGCCGTTCAAACCTTTTTACTTCATGATAAGAACTTACATGAAACGAGTTTGTTGCTACGTAGCGTTACGTATCCAATAATACATTGACAAGTGCAAGTTTTTCTCCACATGCCAATATATTATTAAAAGAGACACCACGTGACGGTAGACTCATTTCATATAAGTTGCTCCCTAAGTTTAGATGTATGTACTAAAGATATTGTTAATGGAGTTTCAATGGATTAGGTAGATGGGCAGCTCCCGGAAATTTGATTTTTGTTGCCCTTGCAGAGAGGCGTTGGAGGATGTTGGTCCAACAGTTGGGGATGAATTTCAGACCCGTATTCAACACGGTACGTTCTGAGTTAAATTATTAACGTTGGTAAACATGCGATGGTGGTCAGAACGAGATTGAAATGTGAGTTTTCCCAGCACCATACTATCGTGACAAAACCTTTAGATGATCTTTTTTGTATAAAATAGGTAAATTGCTTAGATTAAATTTTTCTTTGCAAGAATTATAATACTTAAAAAAATAGACAGTTAGCTGAAATTAGTTATCACTTCCTTTGAAACTATTCATTAAGTCAAATAGTTCAAATTAGTCTATTTTCTTTTATGCATATATACGAATTGCCCCTGATTTTGAGCTAAGTGAAATTTCAATCCAAATGACAAAAAGGGAAATGCTCCAATGGCCGGAGATTTTGAAAAAAAGGGACCCTAATTTGAAGTTTTGAAGGCTAATAAAGTCTAATTTTGAAAAAAAAGGACCCTAATTTTGTGAAATTGTAACCAAAGTAACATTTTATTTTTTTATTTTTTTTTATCACCATTTGATTTTGTGAAATTGTTATTTCCTCTCTTTTCTTTTGTGCTAGTTTTTGTGGGAAATTCTTCGTAGGGTAAGATATGCTTGTAAAGCTTTGAAAGATTTTGTTTGGTTTACGTGGATGCACCTTGTTGAAAGTTTCTTCTTTTGGTGCTCCAAAATTTGAAACGTTTCGGTTTTTATTCCTATAAGCTGTGTGAGCTCTACTGATGATCAGTTGGTGCTCCAAAATTCAAAACGTTTCGGTTTTTAATCCTATAAGCTGTGTGAGCTCTGCTGATGATTACGAAACGCTTGTTTTGGTCACATTTTTTGTCTGTAGGTGTAAGAGCTAGGTTAAGTTATGGACAACTAAGAAAGTTGGATTATTTTGAGACTTGGTAGCCTTAATGCCTGTGTACTGGATTCAAATTCTCGTTGCTATGTATGTCTCGTTCGGAGTCTGTAATTCTCCGTTTTGAATCTGAACATTATATGTTTGTGACGGCGAATCATGCCACTCCTGTGGGGAAGGACAAGGGACAGCATCCCAACATAGCATTAGAATCCAGCAGCTAGAAGAACGGTCAGTACTCGATGATTTTTTTCGTTAATTCGGTAAGGGAGTCCAAGTTTTAGGTCCTTGAAGTGAGAGAGACATCATGGTTTCGGGATTCCGGTAATAGAAGTGAGTTTTGTTTAACACATGCGTGAGTTACATGAATGCCTGACTTTAGGAATTCCCAGAAAATTCAGGACCTGTTTGGTATCCTATTTGAAAATTTTTATCATTTCTCAAAACATTTCTTAAGAACATTTATTGAAAACAATTTTCTTTAAGGCTCAAAATTTTTAAATCTTACGACTTAAACTAGACAAAGAGATTTGAAAAGAGGAATCATAGGAAAGGGAGATAGAGAAGAGAGGATGAAAGAAATTAAGAGATGATTGAAGGAAAAAGGAAGAAGGGAGAGGATCAGACTAGATAAAGAGAAGAGGAGTAAGAGAAAGAACCGAAAGTATGAAGATGATTGAAGAAAAGACGAAAAAGGTAAAGAAAAAAGGAGAGAGAAAGAAGAAAAGAGAGAGAGAGAGAGAGATTTGGAGTGAGAAGGGAGGATGGAGAGAAAAGAAATGAGTGAGTTTAAGTTAAAAAAAATCTAAAAACTCATTTTTTTATGTTTTTAGATAATAGACTATATTTTTTTAGTTAGTCTTAAGTTCAGTTTTTTAAAATAATCCTACCAAACAAGTTTTTAAGGCCTAAAACTTGAAAATTATTTTTGAATTTAAAAAGTTGGATTCAAATAGAATACCAAACAGGTCTATAGGTCCATATTTGGTGTAAATTTTTGTCATGATGTGCTTTTTCGAATTTTTGTGAGTTAGAGCCTGCTGGATAAGTGTAACAAACCAAAAGGGTGGAAATATGTTTGAGAACTTTTTTTGCTTAAATCCAAAGATGGCGAAGGTTTGGAATAAGTAGTAGGATCCCCGGAAGGCAAACGTCTCATGGGGGACAGCCTTGTTCTTCCGAGAGTCGGGTGCAATCCCACCTGATATACCTTAAGTCGCCTGGAGACGATAGGTAAAGGCACTTATCTTTCTGTTCTTCTTTAAGTTGGCTTCTTATGAGGTAATTTTTGCAGTGCAACGAAATCAGAAAGAGTAGCAGCAGCATGGCTGTGATTGGGAAAACCGCTGTCGATGGAACGGGTTTACTGCTACGTGATATTCCGTATCCAATAAACATTGACAAGTGCAAGTTTTTCTTCACATGACAATGTATTATTGATCGGAACACCACGTGACGGTGAACTCATTTCATGTAAGTTGCTTTCTAAGTTTAAAGATGTACTAAAGATATCGTTAATATGTGTTCATGGAGCTTCAATGGATCAGGTAGATGGGCAGCTCCCGGAAATTTGATTTTTGTCGCCCTTGCGGGGAGGGGTTGGAGGACGTTGGTGATAAAATTTGATTTGTTGCAGTTATTTAGTATAATAGTTTGGTACTTTTTTTATATATAAGTGACGGGTCTTAGATTTAAATCTCTTTAATGACGAGTACCATACCAATTATTCCTTATAGTAATAGAGAAAACATAGGATCATTGACTGCTCGGGATATCAACTCTTGGTTTAGTGTTTGTTTTGACAAAGTTGATCAGGTAGATGATAACTATTTGTTGGCCAACTCTATACTTCATCTAAACAATCAAAACCAAGTTTCAATCCATATATTACCTGTACAAAATTTTATCCCAAGCCAAATGTGATTGAGACAAATCACCGAGGGATGATCTAATAGTTGCGGACGAATTCCAAATCTATGTTTCATACAGCACGTTCTGATCGAGTTCAATTACTGGCTCTGGTAAATCACGCGATAGTGGTCAGAAGGAGGCTGAAATGTGAGTCTTCCCGGCCCCATAAGGGTGGACTGTCCTGGGCAAGGCCACCAAATGGTCTCTTTTGGATAAAATAGGTAAATGCTTAGATTGAATTTTTCTTTGCAAGAATTATATATGAATAGATACTTAAAAAATAGATAGTTTAGATTGGTGTAAAATGCAAATTATATATGAATAGATACTTAAAAAATAGACAGTTTAGATTGGTGTAAAGCTAGTGTTTAACAAATTGGATGGAAATATCGATATGTAAATTTGTGAAAATATCCATGAATATATCAAATATTGATATTGATATAGGTTGCTTTTGAAGGAAATGATGAAAATTTAAAATGAAACTTTAGGAATTGTCAAACATTGATTTGAACGAAATATAAGCGTTTCTCTGATATTTAACAGTTGTGTCATAATTATGGATGATATATATCAATTTTAGTCTAAACTTAAGAATTTTGGTTATCACTTCCTTGAAACTATTCATCGAGTCAATAGTTCAAATTAGTCTAAAATAAAATTAAAAATAAAAAATAAAGACGTCAGATTGTTTGATCCCAATATGATCCTCTCCGAATCCTTTTGGTGAGGATTTTGAGAATTTGTGAATCATGTTCGTTTATTGTATATCGTACAGTCAATTTTTATCAAGTACTGTTTGTGTTTAATTTTAAATAAAAAATTAAAATATTTTTTTTACCAACACGATGTATGATGATAAATACGATTCACAAATCTTTGAAATTCACACAAAGGAGATATGACGAAAATCCGGTTTGATCATCTGGCCTAATGGTCATATGACTTCTTGTTTTAGTATTTTAAAAGTGGAGTAGTATCAGTCTCTAGAAGCCACACAAAATTATAAGTTCAGACTCGAGACTTGACCACGGAGCATCCACAACTTGTCCCCTTTAATACTCATTCCTCCTCCTCAAGAGGACCCAACTAGCCAGCCCTCCACCCAAGTTTGAAAAAGTATATTCGCTTTTGGCTTCTCGCATTTTCTTTCTAATTTTTATATTATTAGTCGGCATCAACCTGGAAGGTTCATCTCTTAATTATCATTAATTATTAATCCCATGTTACGGGCCGTATTAGGAGTCATAATTATCATTAATTTTTAATTCCATTTTAAATCATGTGTTAATGTACCACTAACACAGACTCAGCACAAAAAGTGTAATAAAATAATTTAGTTAGAAACTTAAAAAGAAGTTTCAACAAATTATATTATGACACTTAACGTATTAGACCGTGTTTCCAGCACACTGCAAAATTTCTCATATTATGAGTCATAATTAATCATCACTAAATCCAAAGACCAGGCTGGCCGTCCTTTTAATTTCAAGGCATATGCGTTTTGGGAATATTCCTCACGGGGCCGCGGCCAAAACGACATCTGGTTCACATGCGAAACGCAAGCACCACCTGCAAACATAAAAGAAAAAGAAAAAATAATTAGCACACAAAAGTACAAATATTAACATGAACAACGAAATAGTGTAACAGAAAGGTTACGTATCAACGGCGAACCGACTTTAATTGGACTATTTTGTCCGGTAGAAAACAGTAACGCACTACGTGGCACGTATGGAGGTACATACTGCTGGCAGTGTACAGCGCTGAATTAACGGCGACAAACGGTATCCAAACGATAAAAGTGGTACCGTGATTAACGGCGCCACAAATTTCAAGCACTACTGTATTTTTCTCTGTCATTATATTAAACGACCTCGAAAAATATGTATAAAAAATAAAAAATAATAAAAAAAATAAAATGAAGAAAATAAAAAATCCTTCATTCCAAAACGCAATCACAAAATTTCACCCTCTGTATATGTTTTTTAAAATATATTTTTGATTAATTACGTCATCTATGTCCTCTGTGTGAAGTTCCTTCCATACGACATGTCGCAGTGGGGAACGCGAGGATGATGGTGGTAGTGACGATACTGCTGATAATGATGAACATACGACATGTCGCAGGGGCCACTCCTCTGACCCTGAGGCTGGAGATGGCAAGGATAGTAGCAGACTCGTCCGAACCCTCGCTGATGACCGGCGGGGTATCTAGCCGGCGGCGAAGCATACCGTTTTGGTGGCGATACGTGCGGCGAAACGTACCGCCTCGGTGGCGAAACTTGAGGCGAAACGAACCGTTGCGGGGGCGAAACTCGAGGCGAATCAGCGGATGAGAAAAGCGATTTCGAAGGGGACGAGTCGCCGCCGCTCGTCGCAGTGGACATCGGAGGCGAGATTTGCTTCAGGGACTTCGGCGGCGAGAGAATGGCTCTGATCTTCAGAGAATGAGGGGGAGAAGACGCTCGACCGTACTCTTCTATGATATTCGCCAAATCCTCGTCGGACTTGACGGAAATCAAGGTCTCCAAGTCTCCGTTCGGCAACGGACACCGCAATTCCACGGAATAGCCACACAACTCCGCAAGCTTCACCATTAGCTCTGAACACACAAAAAAAAAAATCGGAATCAGCATCGAAATTGAAACGAAGCAACTGGAATCGAGTCCAAAATTTCAAGAAATTAAGCAAGAATCGAAAGAAAACTATCAAATCGGAGACGAACGAACGCACCTGTATACGTAATGGATGAATCGACGGAGAGGACGCGATTGTGGCCGCCGACGTACCGGAGCGTGCCGTCGGAGTGGCGAGGGAGGATTTTACCGCCATAGCTGCAGAGGAGTTTTAATGGTTCGGGTGCTTTGTTGAGGCCCATGGCTTTCAGACTCTTTCGGTGGTTAGAGAGAGAAAGCTACCGCTTGGTTAGAGATGGAAAGAGAAAGCTGAGAGAGGGAGAGGAGAGAGAAGGGATTTTGGAGGAGGAGAGGTGCTTGAGGGTTCAAACCTCAGAGAGTGAATTTGTAGAATATTTATAGGTGGGGAGGAGTGGCGGTGACGTCAGCGAGAGACCCACACGCAAAGCAAGGAAGGAGCACTAATTGTTGCGGTTGCTTCCTCTAATTATAATTTCTAGTCGTGATTGGAAATGTAATTAGTAGTAAATTAGTAATTAGGGTTGCTGTTGAATTTCGCTGATCTATTCTTCCAATATTCCTTTTCGTTTTTCTCATTCAATGGGGTGGGCCTCGCTGGGGCCATTTAGGTGGCATCACAAAAAAATAAAGTTTTTTTTTTTTTTTTGGAAAAGAACAGTGGAAGGCGGTTAGATTTGATTCGGATGTCACTCCAAAGTCCAAAAGGAATCATGATTAAATAGGTAATCTACTAATCTGTAGTTAATTTAGACGGATTGGTTTCAATCTTTTCACCTGATATCAACACTTTTTTGTAGTACAAGCCATCGTAAGAGACGGGTAAATCGAATCCAATACGCAATGTGCAGGAATAAATATTCTTAAATCGGTTAGACGTTCAGTTATTAAGATTTGCATTATTTAACTTGTACATCGTTCAATCAATTTGCCTCCAGAATCTTCCGATTTAATTCCGACTAAGAATGATGTTGTACATAATGTGCAGATTTGAACATTGATCAAATATAGGTGCAGGTTTGAACATTGATCTTGTACATAATGTGTTACCATAATTAATCTGTCATTAATTAAACTTAATGACTGGTAAAATAAAATAACTTTAACTGCAAGCCCGTTATTTTGGGTGTCTTGGTTGATGACGTTATCTCTCTGATATATAGAGACTAAAATGCTGACGTGATTTAAAGAAGTAAACACAAGATGTTGACATAACTTAATCATGATCGTTTAAATATAGAAATTTAATAGGTAATGTCTTTTCTCTTTGTCTTTTTCACTTTATAAAAAAATAAATACAAAATGTTGATGTGACTCAACTATGATCGTTTAAATATAAAAACTTAATGGGTAGTACCAAAAATAAATTCACTGCAGTGGTGAACAACAAATAATTAGCTTTTGGATCATTCAAAATTTCAAGAGTTGGACACTCCACGACAGGTCCCATAGAAAGAATTACAAATGTTTTGATTTGGATTTGGCTTTCTATACATGTCTAGAAATCCAGGGGAATTCTCCAAGTGACCATCATATCTCCAAAACCCTAGAAGATCATTTCAGTTCAAAAATCAAACGTCATACCAATTTCTTGTGTGAAATTTAAGGTGGATGAAAAGAAAAGGAGTTTTCACACTCCTTTTGTTTATAAAGAGAAGCGAACCAAGTTTACTGTTATAGTGATGCTTTTTAGGAGGTCAGTCGCCTATCCTAGATCTTCTCATTTTCAAGAACATCCCCGCTCTATCTAGTTTAGTAATGGTTAAATACTGATGTACTTTTATAAAAAGTGGGTATCATAAAAATCTGAGCTCAAAAAGGTGTTTGGTAAACATTTAAAAACAACTTATTTTCACAGTTTTGGATGAAAAAAAAAATTGAAAACGTGAAACAACAAAAATAAGCTTATTCTCACAGCACAGCAAAACAGTTTTTTTTTTCTTTTCCAAAATACAGCAATACCAAACCAGTATCAAGGTGATTCTCAAACCATTAATACATGACTATAAAAGTACACAACTATCTCGACATCGATATTTTTATTAGTAGCTATACGCCACGATGTTAGTGAAGGTTCCATACATGCATGGAAGTCTCTCCCACATACATGCAATGACAGTTTTAAGGGGGAGCGAAGTGTTCGGTCGTACAGGGCTCCAAAATTTAAGGGGATCCTATAAAATTTTTGTTATCTAATATATACAGCAACATTATATCTAAATGTGACTGAAAATTTACATAATTAAACACGAAAGAAAAAAAAAATTCAATTGGAACCTACAGTTAACTCTTTTCTAACTTTCCCTTTTTGGAAAAAAAAAAAAAAACTTATTCCACTTTTTTATTTTTCTAGCAATTTTAGTTGCCTTTACAAGTACAATTTAATTGATGATGTTGCAGCAAAAAATGCACGAAGAACCATCTTTAAGTGAAATTTCAATGTTGTACTTTATTTAGTAATGGTTATTTTTTAAGATTTCTTTACTTATTATGTAATGCTATTGGGAAACTGATAAGTAGCGTGAATTTTAAAATTTGTTTGAATTTTGATTATTGCTTTCTACCATCAATATATTTTAAGAACAAAAAAAATTGAAAGTGTCACATCCCGGTCCGGGGCGGATCAAATTGGTATCAGAGCCTAACCCTGGTCGTGGTGTGCCGACGAGGACGTCGGGCCCCTAAGAGGGGTGGATTGTGACATCTCACATCGCCCAGGGGAGTGATCCTTATATGTATATTCCCATCTCTACCTAGCACGAGACCTTTTGGGAGCTCACTGGCTTCGGGTTCCGTAGGAACTCCGAAGTTAAGAGAAAAGGGGGCTAGAGCAATCCCATGATGGGTGACCCATTGGGAAGTTGCTCGTGAGTTCCCAAAAACAAAACCGCCAAAGCGGACAATATCGTGCTACGGTAGTGGAGTCGGGCCCGGGAAGTAGTCCCGCCCGGGCCGGGATGTGACAATTTGACGTCCTCGTCGGCACACACGCGACCAGGGTTAGGCTCTGATACCAAATTGTCACATCCCGACCCGGGGCGAATCACTTCCCGGGCCCTCTCCACCACCGTAGCACGATATTGTCCGCTTTCGGCTTACCATTCCCTCACGGTTTTGTTTTTGGGAACTCACAAGCAACTTCCCAGTGGGTCACCCATCATGGGATTGCTCTAACCCCCTTCTTGCTTAACTTCGGAGTTCCTACGGAACCCGAAGCCAGTGAGCTCCCAAAAGGCCTCGTGCTAGGTAGGGATGAGAATATACATATAAGAATCACTCCCCTATGCGATGTGGGATGTCACATAAAGACTCTCTTAAAGAAAACCCCTATATAAATTTTGCACGAACCTTTCAAAATTTCAGAGATCGCCCTGCATATAAGAGTGTATGAGGTGATTGGAGAAGGGATGATAAGGCCAAAGGAAACAAGATCCATAAACATCATTGACAATTGCGTTGGAGACGTTACATGTGGGGACGTTATTTTAGGTAACAAGCATGAAGGCTTTAGCATGGGCATCGACATCATTTCTGCCAAATGTTCTCAGTACCAAAATACGGTATTGGTCTATGTTGTAGTGACTGGGGACGGCCGACTCCCGTTTGGTTCGATTTATTCTTAAACTAGTAGCACAATTAAACACATCAATTTCTCTTTTGAGAGTATCTAGTACTAAGTGACGCAAAAAAATGAATAATTAAAATTAAAAAAAAATTAACGGTTGTGAAAATCAAATGTAGCAACTAAAGAAGCACTAAATTTACGTAGCATTAAAAGTGGCTCTGAACTAAAATCTAAGTTAGTAAAGACATTTTATAAAAAATAAGATAAAATAGTGAACACTGCATAAAATAGGCATCCACAAATAAAATATAAAAAATCAGCCCACAAAATTAAAAAAAACGTGACTCGCTCACCGCGATTTTTCTGTGCACCTATAATTATTTATTGCAATAATTTAATTTCGCTCAATTATAGCAAATATTGACGGACAACCGCTTGCACGGGTTTACTGCATAAGACCCTTTACAGAGAAAAAGCTTTATCCCAACAAGTAGAAAATTTCAGGAGGATCCTTACCGAATCCTCTTTGCAAGGATCATAGGGATCATTTAATTACATTAGTTCATCGTATATCGTGTGGTTAGAAATTATTGTAACTTTTTTATTTAAAATTGAATATAAACAGTACTTGATAAAAACTAACTGCACAATATACGATAAACGAATGTGATTGAAAGATCTCTAAAATCCTTATAAAAAGAATCCAACGATGATCTCTTCTCTAGAAAATTAGTACAATATAGGGATTAGCATGCTTTCGTATTTATGTATGCATTTATTTATTTATTTAGGTCGGAGCTTTGTGAGCGGTTCAAACCGGGTTTTTGCAGTTCCGATGTTGATTTCACGTCTGTAGATTGTACCTATCAATTTTGTTGACAGAAATAAAAAGGGCCTGAGTATGCGTCGTGTACTCGTTCCACATGCGGACGGGCCTGAAACGTCGACACGCATAAGGTAACACCTAAATGAGGCGACACGTGGAGGGACGCGTGGCGTCAAAGGCAGCTGGCGAGGATCCTGTTCCTAGGATGGTTTCATCAGGCGCGAGGAGCTAATTTCATCCAGTGGATTATTGTGGTGGCAAAAATTAAAGACCTAAATCCTAATAGCAGGCAAGATTCTCCGTGCATGGTCAATGAGGTAGATAAATTTTGGGGTATGCTATCCACACTTATTTTTACTTCACACAAACCTTTTGTTGATTTCTGTCTTTTGATCTTCTTCAATTAATCAAATTCGATGACTGAAAATTAAAAGGGTGTGTGTGAAGTAAAAAAAAGTGTGTGAATATCATATCCCTAAATTTTTTATTGTAATAGGAACAACCACCTGTTTTTATATAAATTATGAAAAATTATATTTTTTAAATTATTAATTATTTAGTATTCATATTTCTCTATTAGTATAATAACGCGTGATCTACCCCCCTAGTGTTTCGGTCACTCGAAAATTCTCTCAAGGACATGATGGTGTTGGCCCACATGGCATGGCTCATTGGCTTGTGGCTGATAGCGAAGAAGAATTTAGAAGGATCTGTTGTTAATGTTCCCCTTTAATAATATAATGGTATATAAAATTATGGTAATTATTATTGCTATTTCAAAAATCTTATTTTACACTTCAAATTTTTTATATTTGGAAAGAAAAATACACTTGTAAGAAGTGTAAAATGAGATTTTTGGAGTGCCAATAACACTTCCCAAAATGATATTGACTTGTTATTGTTTGGGATGCCATCACATGTTGGTATACTAAGTTTATATCTTAATTTGTTATCCATACATGTTTTCTTGGCTGATTCTAATTAGGTATCTGGGTCTGACGTTCAACTTTAAGTTTGTTTACTTCTTCGAGGAGTTGTTGGATAAAGGGGTCTTGAGTGGAGTTATGTATAATTTGAGCCTTTCTTCATAAGTTTCCATCATCTCTTGGACGCATAAAAGTTTAGTCAAGGGCATGTGGCTTTTCCTTGGATTCACTGTATTGACTTATGGAACGTGCTTGTTGGAGGCCCCATGTGTCTCCTACGCCCTCTAGTCCCTCCAAGCCTTGTCACTCATTCTTAGGTTAGTAGCTAGTATGGGTCATGGTAGGGGACCGAGTCCTTTGGAAACTCTTGGGTCATTGATCTTTGAGCCCATGTGGATGGGTTTTTCTCGACACTGCCTCAAGAAGTCTCAACAGTATCAATAAAACAGTTCTTCATCCTTCTACTCCTCCTGCGAGAATATGCCTCCCTCCATTTTTCCTGTTTTGAGTTGAAGCAGCTAGGTTGAGAGAAGTCTCGTGTTGAGCAACGTTCTAATGAAAATGTCGTTCAACATCCATGTTGAAGGCAAGTGACCCTCCGTTTAGAGGGTACCCACATGATGATCAACAGTCATGAGGGCGATGGGCTCATGAGACCGAGTTTTTCTAGCCTCATAAAGCATTCCGAAGAGCTTCTTATATTGTTCTTGGAAGACCTCTAGCTTGAAGAACATATTTCTTTCTTTCCCTCATTCGTTGTTTCACACTAGGCATGAGGAGGAGTCGTTCTGCATGTTATGGCTTCCTTCACTCCCCATATTGGTGAGAAATACTTGATTGAAGGAGAATGTACGAAATATGAAAGCTAGCTTGACAAGGCATACATACTAGCCAAGATCGAACACCAACTATATCAAATACATTACATATTTTTTTGTGTTTTTTTTTCTTTCTCCCATCTCAAGTCTACTTACATGGTAACTTATGGTAAATGAGTATCAAAATTACTTTAATAAATGGATTTCTAATTTCCCTACCTGTGTTTTTTTAATTGTTTTTTGTTATATTTTAAGAATAATTAATCATAAATAAAACAGTTGCACGTTTGATAAACTATTTTTCGTAAGTGACGTGAGTGTGAAAAACAGTATAAACGAATTTTGTAAATTTTAAATACAAAAGTGATATAATTGTATATAATTACAAAAATGAACATAGTAATAAGAGTAGTGGTAATGGCAAAGATGCGGTGGCAATGATGATGGTGACGGGAGCGACATATTGTGAGGGTTATAGTGGTGGTGTCAATAATAGGGTTTGGTGGTGGTTGTGGTGGTCGCAGTGGTGGCGAAGGGGTGGTAATTGTGGTGGTGATATAACATTAGTGGTTAAAGTGATATGTGGTTTGAATACTTTGTCTTCCGATGGAGAAAATCCGTATAGAAGGATAAACAATGTTGTTTTAAAAAATTATGATAGAATTACAAAAAAAATGAAAATTTCATTAAAGCTCAACTCTACTTTTTACGAAAACAACTTTTAAAAGCTAACCTGCACGCTACTTTTAAAACCTGGTGTGGAGGCAATTTCTTTAAAAATAAACAAGATATTTTATTTTTATCAAACACTTTTTACTGTTTAACAAGTAAAACAATTTTTGACCAAAAAAAAAAAAACAAGTCGTTTCTTACATTTTTTTCATTCATTTATTTTTTATTTTTTATTTATAATTAATACATCCGTGAGCGCAAATGGTAAATTTTCATGATTATTAAAAATTTTCTCTTTAACTCACTGCATGTAAAGTGATTTGGATCTCCATATGACAATCCAAACTCACAAGCAAAATGGGGGAGGAGGAGACCGCGTTGAATTCTAATTGGGCCTTTATATATGATTGGGCCTGTGACTTGTAATTCTACGTTGTCATACATGACCTGGATTTTCTATCTCGTTGCTTAGTCGTTGGGATGTAATCTGGAAGCTCGTGGACACAGACCCAGCAACCCTCCTTCAGGTCTTGGATTGACTACTGATATTTATGGTAGTCAAAATCGCTGTGCTGTTGCCTTTTCTCTTCCATCTTATGCTTTCAAACTGTATTAATTCGTTGACCAACTAGGAGCAACCTTTTCTCTTTCATTTTGGCCCTCACACGTACACGTATCTATTTAATTATCCTTATTTTGTAAAGAAATTATTTTTACGATTCAAACCCATGATCTTTTAAGAACAAAGAGGCAACATTTTTACTATGCCAAGGCTCGCCCTCCTCTATAAGCGTACAATAATCATTAATTTTCAAATACGCAACGTGAATTTTCATTTTTAATGTATGAGATGTTTAAGAAAGGAAAAATGAAACATAAGACCTAGAATGCTTGAGTTACTCTTAACGACATGAACTACAATCTCATTGAAAGCATTCCAAGTCGCAGTTCAAATTTGTCATTTTTTTTTATAGAATAGCTTATATGGAAAAAGAAAATTTAATATAAGGTTCGTATAAATGCTCTGAACCATTTCAACTGTAATATTATTGAAAAATCCTTTTTTGTATTGTTACCAAAAAAATTTACATGTACTTTGATAACATTACGTGACAATGTCACGAAATTATTAAGATTCTTCCTCCCATTTAATTGTATAAACTTAAAAACTACATCTTGGGCAAAAGGAGATTTTCAGTGTGTTAGGAATACAATTCGATGCACCAAATATTTTAATACAAGTTGTTCAAATTTTATTTTTCAAATATTCAATCACTTGTATTATGACATGTAATATATTAGACCAAGTATTTATGCACACTGGAAAAATCTCTCGAGAAGAAAAAGAAAGAAAAGTAATATTGCTCCATATAGGTTCAAATGGTATGACTAATCTTTCATTAAACGAACATAACACTTGTCACTCCACCCACAAACTTTTTCCCGCTCCCCGGCGCCTACCTGAATCTGTACGGATGAGACCTTTCTCAGCCGTCCTCTTCCTTCTCCTTCTCCACCACCTCTGCGTCTCCCCCACCTCCGCTATCGACTTCCTCTTCAACTCCTTCTCCAACATCACGAATACCACCGACCTCACTCTCATTAACGACGCCCGACTCGACGCCGGCGCCATCCGCCTCACAAACGATACCAACCAGTTCGCCGTCGGCCGCGTCTTCTACCCAAGGAGAATTCCCATGAAACCCACCTCCAACTCCACCTCCGTCGCCTCCTTCTCCACCTCCTTCGTCTTCTCCATCCTCCCGGACATTGCCTCGAGCCCGGGATTTGGCCTCTGCTTCGTCCTCTCCAACTCCACCTCGCCGCCCAACTCCCTCGCCAGCCAATACTTCGGCCTCTTCACCAACGCCACCGTCCCCTTCGTCGCCCCGTTGCTTGCCGTCGAGTTCGACACGGGTCAAAACCCGGAATTCAACGACCCAGATGGAAATCACATCGGAATCGACCTTAACAACATCGAGTCCGCCTTCCAGACCACCGCCGGGTACTACAACTCGACCGGCGGATTCGTCCCGGTCCAAATGCGGACCGGGCAGAACGTTCGGGCCTGGATTGAATTTGACGGGACTAATCTCGAATTCAACGTCACGGTCGCCCCTGCCAATGTGTCCCGCCCTTCTCTGCCAACGCTTACTTACAGACACCCCAAGATTGCGAACTACGTATCGGCCGAGATGTTCGTTGGGTTTTCGGCGTCGAAAACGCAGTGGATTGAAGCCCAGAGGGTTTTAGCTTGGAGTTTTAGCGACACCGGAGTTGCCAGAGACATTAACACGACAAATCTGCCCGTTTTCCAGCTGGTTTCTCCGTCGACTTCGCTGTCGAGTGCGGCGATTGCCGGGATTTCAGTCGGTTGTGTCGTTTTTGTGTTGATCTTAGCATCTGGGTTTTACTTCTACTGGTGGAAGAAAAGGATGGAAGGCGAAGAAACCGACGACATCGAAGATTGGGAACTGGAGTTTTGGCCGCACAGATTTTCCAACGAGGAGCTGAGGGAGGCGACGGGAAGTTTTTCGAACGATCAGCTTCTGGGTTCCGGCGGGTTCGGAAAGGTTTACAAGGGGATCTTATCAAACGGCACGGAAATCGCCGTCAAGTGCGTCAACCACGACTCGAGGCAGGGGCTGAGGGAGTTCATGGCGGAGATCGCCAGCATGGGGCGGCTGCAGCACAAGCACTTGGTGCAGATGCGGGGGTGGTGCCGGAAGCGGAACGAGCTGATGTTGGTGTATGATTACATGCCGAATGGGAGCCTCAATCGGTGGATTTTCAACAAGCCGAAGAAGGTTTTGGGGTGGGATAGGCGGCGGCGCGTGCTGGCAGATGTGGCGGAGGGGTTGAATTATTTGCACCACGGGTGGGACCAGAGGGTGGTTCACAGGGACATTAAGTCAAGCAATATTTTGCTGGACGCGGAGATGAGGGGGCGGCTCGGGGATTTTGGGCTGGCGAAGTTGTACGAGCACGGGGAGGTACCGAATACGACGCGTGTCGTCGGGACGTTGGGGTACTTGGCGCCGGAGCTGGCGACTGTGGCGGCGCCGACGGCGGCGAGTGATGTGTATAGTTTTGGGGTGGTGTTGTTGGAGGTGGCGTGCGGGAGGAAGCCGATTGAGGTGGACGCGGCGGAGGATGAGGTGGTGTTGATTGATTGGGTGAGGGAGTTGTATGTTAGAAGGAGGGTGGGGGAGGCGGCGGACGCGAGAATAAAGGGGGAGTATGAGGCGAAGGAGATGGAGACTGCTTTGAAGCTTGGGCTGGCTTGTTGCCATCCTCATCCACAGAGAAGGCCTACCATGCGGGATATTGTGGCGGTTTTGGTTGGTGAGGCCGCGGCCGCCACCGCACCCGCCGCATTGTTGTCTGAATTGGCAAGGAGTGATAGTAGCGTTGGCGGCGGAGACGGCTGTAGTGATGAAGAGTCAATGCAAGTGGCGCCACTCAACCTCCGGCAGCCTTCAGTTTGAATATGCTTGGTTTTTTTCTTTTCAATAATATTTTTTATTGTTTTTCAAAGATATAAAAATAAATTGTGAGGTATACACTATACACATTGACCTTCAATTTTTTTTTACTTTGAAATATTTTTTTTTTCAGATTGAAATCTTACGTTTTGACCTTCGATCGATTTATACTTTATGTTACGTGAGACTTTGAAATGTTTTTTAGTATTAAAATCCAATGTTTTGACATTTTATCGATTTATATTTTATGTCATGTTTATTTAAAAGTACTTTTAAAATGACTTAAAATGTTTTTAAAGAAAATGTTCTAGGCTCAAAAAACACTAAAAATACTTCCTAAATTTCTATTAAAGTTTATTTCTAAAAACATTTCTACAAAAAATGCTTTTAGCCATTTTGAAAGTAATTTCAAACGAACTCGTTATGTGATTGTACGGCCAATTACTAATTATTAACAGTAGTATGGAGTAACGGGATTCACTCTCAAAACCACTAACCATACCAAATAGCAAAAAGAAAATACACTCTGTTATACTCTCGCTTTTTCATTCTGCATCTTAAATTTTCCTTTGTGAAAAAAACCAAGACATATATATTAACTTAACCCTAGCTCACTCTCATCACAAAACCTAAATGATTCAAACGCATGTGAGTCGGATAGATGTGTTCTTCAAGTCTCATTTTTGTATATTCGACTCTCGCCATCTCTGTTCTGGAGCCTTCTCTTCCACCTCGACTAGTTTTTAGCTTTTACGTAATAAAGTTAATACGAAATCGTATATGTTTGCTAATATACGATATTGGAGAACACTAAAGTCATTTTTTGGCTTGCACATTCAATTTTCAATTTTGGCATCAGTAAAGGCTTTAATTGTTACGACATCAAATGCCAATCACTTACCATCTAGAGACAACATGTCTGTAAATACCTTTGAGCTAAGACATAAGAAACGAAAGTGCATCAAATTAGGTGCATTAGGCAGAACCATTTATTAGGGGTGGGCAAATGGGTTTTGGACTCGATGTTTGGGGCGGGTACGAAACATAAAACAGGGTATGGATGGCAGGTCCAAATGTTTGAGGAAACAGGGCCCTGGCTCAGACCGTTTCCACATATTAAATATAGGGATTTTAGGATTCGTTTGGACTTTGGATATACTTTTAAAATGACTGAAAGTGCTTTTAGAGAAAATATTTTTGGATTTCAAAAGCACTTAAAGTGATTCCTGGAAGAAGTACATAATTGGTGGTTCTTACATAAAACACTTTAAGTCATTTTTCAGGATTTACTTTACTAAGAATTGGTTTTAAAACTTTTTTTTTTTTTTTGAGTCAAATGATAGATTTTGTTAGATTAGATATTAGATTAGTTACTGATCGAACTCACGTTGTCGACAAAACACTTTTCCATGGTCCAAAACATTTTCACCAGAAACATTTTTAGCCATTTTAAAAGCACATCCAAACAAGCTCTTAAATGCTGCAAACAACATTCTGCTGAAATGTAAAATTTATATCCGACGGTCCAACGAATCCTCTAGGTGAAGTCGTGAGATTAACCACCAAAGCCCGACGACCCCACCACCCTGATCTGGAAAGAGAGAAATGGTGAGGACGAAGGAGATGACGACATCCATAAGGAAGGCTATGGCACGAAATCTGGGGAGTGAGAAAATGGTGAGGACAAAGGAGATAGCATCAATAAGCAAGGCTATGGTATAGAGATTGGATAAGAACCCAGAAGCTACCACCTCGGTTCTACATTCATCATGAACAACTTGCTTTCTTCAATTGGACCCGTGGGTCGTTGGAACTGGCCCATTTGAAACAGGCCGGGTTACGTCGGGTTTCATTTCTAAAATAACAAAACCAACACCGTCTCCTCCCTGTTTAATTTATAAATGGTTCTGGTTCGGTCCCTTCATTTTGAATCCAACCCAACCCGGGCCCACCTGTACCATTTGTACTAAGAATTGATTGATTTTTTTCATCAAAACCTCAAAATAGTAGTTTAGTTACAAAATTTATATTGATAAAAAAAAAAAAATTGCAAATTTATAGAATTTGGTATATAAACTCAAGGGTAAATTACACTTTACCATCTCAGGTTTGACGTGTTACACCCGCCCCTGCTTATAAGGATAATTCTGTAATTCTCACTAAAAATTTATAGAATTATCACTTTAGTCCTCATTTTTTCACACAACCAAGATCTGAAATTTAAATTATTACTCTACCCTAGACTGCCACGTGGCAGCACCCTAACCCACTTCCCTTTTTTCTCTTTTGTCCCCCCCCCCCCACTTGCCGTGTCCCTCATCTCTCATTTCTTCTTTTTCTTTTTCCTTTCTTTTCTTTTCTTTTGTTTTGGTTTGTCTGCAACTTTCTTTCTCTCTCTTTCAAAAACTCTCTCTTTCCTCTTCTTCCTCTTCTACCCGTGAAAGACACACACACACACACACCCATTGTTGCACCTGCTTGAGGACACAACCACCATCATCATCATCATCAAACCTTAGCTCTCTCTCTCTAACCCTTGCTCACGGCGCCAAGAGGGTACGAGCACCTCCGGCGATTTTAGCTTGTTTTCCGGTGGGGTTTTGGAGAGTTTTGGCACGGGTGAAGCCACCCAAATTTTCCGGCGAGTTGGTGGGTTCCGAGGGCATTTCCGGCCACCACAAGCCGTTACACGGCGAACCCAAGGTGCGATTCTTAGCGGTGATTCCGTTATTCTTATTTGGTACAGCTTGCACCCTCGGTGTACGGTGAGTGGACCTCTTCTAAAAATGCATGTTTTAATGGTAGAATTGCATACACAGAAAAGCATGACTTTACGATTATGTTTTATGAACGTTTTACGAGATAATATGCTTACTAAGGCTAGTTTGAATTATTACTATTTTTCCTATAACCCATGTTCTTATAGAATATCTGATGGATGACGATATGATATTTAGAACATGTTTAGAACACTTCTTTATAGTATAGATGATGGATGACTTTATACTATGAAGTTGTTTTTCAATATATGTATGTTCACTGGTTTTATACTTACCTAGTGGTCCTTTCTGCTACGGGACGAAGGGATAGATCCGGTCCGTCCCGGGCGACGGTTTGGTGTTGGCATAGGGCCTGGAGTGTGTTTTCCTCTGACTGTCTGCTCAGAGACGGGGAGCCGGCAAGGGGCCTGAAGTGCATTTTCCTCTGACTGTCTGCTCAGAGACGGGGAGCCGGCATGGGGCCTGAAGTGTTATATCGGACATTCACTAGTGTTTATTATTTATGCGATTTATGATTTGAGACATTGCACGACATACTAGATTTAGGAAAACCTATGTTTCTTATTATACTTGTGTTTCCATAAACCTGGGGGTTAGTATGTTGATAACTGTTTTACTATTACTGTATATATAAACTTGGTCTACTCATCTTTGTTTTGCGCCCCCTTCAGGACCTAGGAACGAGGTTTACGACTTGAGCTACGAGGCGTTCCCCTACCAGTGATTTGTGTCATTTTCGCTCCGCTTCACCACTTATTGTAATAGCACTTCTTTATTCTTAGTTCTGCTTGTACTCTGTATTAGAATTATGCTCTGGACGTTCTGCGTGTTTACCTAATTTCAATATTTAGAAGTAGAACTTTTATTTGGGTTTTTAGCCTTTATTGCTTACTTTAGTTTATTTTCTTAGTTTTTGTTTAATTAAATGGCTTGCGTCACCCTTCGGGTGTCGGCCAGCACGTGACCATCTCGATGTCCCTAGGACCTCGGGGTCGGGGCGTGTCATGACGTCTATTACAACCTCATACAACATTTTTAAAACATTTCACTTTCATACCTCACGTACTATTTTATTTCAATATAATACATCCGTTACATTTTCCATCAATTGATTCGTTAAGAGCTGACGTGACGACCACATTTGTACCATATGACTGCCAAATTTGTGCCACGTGGCAAAATTATTTATTTATTTAAAATATTATAATAATTTACCCAAGAAAAAAAAAAAAAAACCACAAACTGAAACCCACCTCCCTGCAACCCCCTAAATCAAATCAAAGTAATCGAACAACAATCAGCAATTACCAAAAATCCCAGAAGGCATCTTGACCACGAAGACAATCATCAACCCACTCGCGAGGACGCTACTTGCCTTCACGGTAGCCGTCAGATTCAAACCCTCCACTAGGAAATGAAGAAGGAGTTGTCAAACCCCCAAATGCTCTTACTCTTTTGAATGTTTGACCCATCATGAGGACATCATTCAGGAACTCACCATTCCCCATCATAATTCCATACGATGACGACGTAGTAGGAGGCGAGGCGGGGAAGAGCTCAGAGGAGTTGTTGTAACTCTCGACGAGCACAAACTCTCGGCAGGCCGGTGAGGTGGGAACCGCATAAAAAAGAACCGGACGGCTGGTATCGGAGGAGTGACATAGCAAGGGGATCATTACTGGAGAGAGGGAATTACCAGAGGGGGAGTTGGAGATGGGAGGCGAGGAGGAGGTGATAGGGTCGGGCAAGGCAAATAACCCAACTTGTCAGACCTTGGGGTCGTTGACTGTGCGGGGAGGCCAGCGAGGGTCCATTTGGGAATTTGTGGGTGTGGATTGAGGGTTTTGGGGGGTGGGAAGAGTGGGTTTTGGGGTGCGGAGAGAAAATTTAGGGGGTTTGGATCGTTGGATTTGATTGGGGAGGGGCGGGAGAAGACGAGAAGCAGCAGAGAAATGCAGAGCGCGTGAAAAAGACGTGGGGTGGGTTTTTGGATGGGAAGGGGGGTGAAGAGAGTGGAGGAGAGGGAAGGTTTCTAGGTTTGTTTGCGGGGAGGTGGGTTTCAGTTATTTATTTATTATTTTTTTTAAGGGTAAATTATTATAATATTTTAAATGAATGAAAAATTATTATTTTTTCATGTGGTACAAATGTGGCTGTCACGTCAACTCTTAATGGATCAATGAATGAAAAAAATGTAACATATATATTATATTGAAATAAAATAGTACGTGAGGTATGAAAGTAAAATGTTTTGTGTTTTGAAGATGTTGTATGAGATTGTAATAAACCTCAAATCTGAAATGGTAAAGTGTAATTTACCCTAAACTCAAAGCTCCTTTATTTTTCTTTTACCACTTCGAATTTTATCATACCACCTTGGGTCCTTGGCACTCCAAGGTTCATAATTGTAATAAAGATATTTATACATGTACATTCTCAATTTTACTACGTTGACCCTAGCGAGCCATGACAAGTGACCAATCTGAAGAGACAAATTTTAGATTTAACATCCTCAGTTTTTTTTATTTATTAATGCTTAGGGTTTGTACAATAGCTAAAGTGTGAAATTGAGGGAGTGGAAGCTGAAACTGGCTTTGTGCTTCTTATTAGAACCCAACTTTTGCTGGCATTCTGTTGCCACTGATTCTTTCATAGTCTCCGGTCCACACACCATCACTCCGATATCAGATCCACCCGTCTCATCTGAGAACTTTGCAAAGATATCTGCTCAAAACAAGAAAGTTGTTAAAGATGGAAAATACTTGTAGCAGTTTCTCCTTACAAACAAATCACAGTTTGACATAAGTGCGTGGGTTCGTTAAAGATTATGTGAGAAAAGGAATAAAAAGTACCTTGAAAGTTAGGCCTGCCTCCAAAATGGATTTCGTGTTCCTCAAGAGCAGCATCACTTGCTTGTATTGAGCTTTTTTCCAAGTCTTTCCCTTGTTTTTGGAGAATCGGAGGAATCAATTTCTGTATCCTTCTCCGTCTTACAATAAGTGCAACAAAAATGCTGCCTGTCATTGCTACAATGAAAGAAGATATGATAAGCAGATCTGCAATTGAAGATGGAGTCTTTTCTTTCGTTGCTTTGGAGGCCATTTTTTGTGAGGGAATAAAAATGTGGTTGAAAATGATAAGAAAGATCAGAAACAGGATGGAAGAGATTCCGGTTATGGCAGCCATCCAAACTGGGCTTTCGAGTCCATTGATCGAATAATTCAAGAACTTTGTACCAAAGTGTACCGTTTTCACTTGCGAAAACTCGTTGAGTAGTTCTCTTACTGTTGTACCATACTGCTCTTGTGTCACAAATATTTTAACTTTCAGACGGCATTTTTCAGATGGCTGGTTAAAGATTAGGGTTGAGATCGAGTTCAATAGACAAATGTCTTCGGACTTCTTCACAGCATATATAAGTTGTATTCTTGGCAGGAATTTGTGTGTGCTGGTGTTTTCAAACGAAGCAAGCTCTTGTAAGATGCTCAGAAATGGGGTTATCCCAATTCCTCCAGCAACAAGCATTAGGCTGTCATATCTGCACAAAAATTTCACATTCGTATAAATCGAATTTTAAGGTCTAAAATTTGGTGATCACTAAGCAATAAGCATTTTTTAAGAAAGTAACGTATCATGAAAAGTTAAATCTTTGTGCACCTTAGGAAGTCCATAGAGACAGGTCCATAAGGGCCTTCTACTGCGATAGGTATGTACTTCAGCTGATCGTTATCCAACTCTTGCCTAGTTTGGATCATATTTGAGAGAGAACTAGTCCACGATCCTTCGGATTTGATTAAAATCGACATTGTGTTCTTATCGACACTAGAGCTGGAGATAATGCTGAATGAGTGCCACTGATATTTGGATATGCTTGGTACCTTCACAAATATAACACTTGTTGGTGTATACTTGAGCCCTGCAAATTAGTGGCAAGTAAATGTTTCATATGATTGCTCCAAACTTTTATGCAAAATTCTGGTTTCCGATAAAAGACGAAAAATTTTACCTGGATCTTTTGGTAGAATAAGCTCGATAGCGCTGGAGGGGAAAATTTGGGCAGATAGGATACAAGTTTCGGGTCTGGATTGTATGATTCGAAGCAGCTTGTCAAGGCCAAACAGAAAAATTCCAGGGAAAACTGCGTAAAAGTGACGATCTCCAGCATGAAACAAGAAGAGCACTAGGAAAACCATGTAGAGATGGTGTGTGTAGTAAAATATCTCGAACTTTTTTCTCCTTATTTGAGGAAGTGATGTGACCCAAATTACTAACCCTACAACTAGACAGATCTCCCCAGCAATGTATATCCGCCCGGTGTCCTGCCATTTCCATATCTGTCGTTGAATCCGAAAAGATATATCAGTAAAACCCAAGAATTCAGACACCAGAATGATCAGAAAAAAAGGACTAGGATTTGTTGAAGAATAACATACTAGGTCAGAAAGTTGACAAACTAAAAAAAGAGCATATTCAGACACCAGTTCCATTACTAACAACACCGAAGCTTTTTGGAATAAAACTCATGTACGGAGACACCAGGTGATTAAGTTAAAAGGCAATTTCGGTGTTAGAAGTAGTGCGACGGTGGACTGCATCTGAAATAATGACAAGATTTACCTCCTCTTGAATATAGTGGCTGACACCCCAAATGAACAAAGTGCTTGCACCATGGAAAGTGGCAAAAAATAGCATTGCAGTGCCAAGCCATGTATGATATTTGATTGAAGCTTCAAACTGGATGCCGAGAACCCGGAATAAGGCCAGCCCTCTTAAGACAGGGAAGAGAAGAAAAGCCAGACAGCCTTCTGCTAGCAAACCGAACCGAGTTGCCACCCTTAAGTACTTGAGTTGCCATCTGGTGAGATGAGAACAATTGAAGCATGAATTATGATGAAAATTCTTGCTTCTTAGTGTCGAAAAATAGAAAGTTTTCGGGTTCAGTACTCACGAATTCAGCACTATCGATTTTGAGGGCTTCAAGTCCTTGAAATCATTAGAGATTCGGGCGTAAAAACTCCAAGCTAAGAAGAGGAGGAAGAGGAACACTGCTAGAATTTCTAGAGTGGATAAAACACCAACAAGAGCATTCACCACCAATGGATTTGAGAAACATGCAGCAATCAATCCCCTTCCTTTTCTGTTTTATTCAAATTAAGCAGACAAGTAAAACTAAGTTAAATGGGAATCTTAAGTGATATTGTAATTTAGCGGAGATGCAGAACAATTAGCGGATCAGATTATGCAGCAGCTCGACATACGACGTTAATGACATAATAATTAACATTCTACTTACCTCCTTATTGCCTCCTTGGGCGTCAAATTCAAGTAGAGAGATCCAATAATCGCCAAGGCAATAGGAGGGAATGTATACACAGCAAAATTAAGACCTGCAATAAAATTATTTAGCAACTGTTTATCTTTCTCCCAGTGGAAATTGGATTAAGAGGTTTGATTAGCAGAAAGCTAAAACCTATTAATACAAGGGAAATGATAACCAAGATCATTTTTCTTCCTTTACACGCTCCCGTTTAATCTTGTTCGTTATTTCACTTCAACTTATTCAGTTTGATATTACTATAAATAAAGAGCGGTGTGTAAGAAGAAAATAATGACATGTGTTTATCGTTTCTCTTATTTAATTGAAATCTGAAGTACGTACCATAATATCCAAACACTGTATTTCTTGCTGCATCTTCAGCTCCCTTCCATTTTTCAGTCCATAGCTGTGTTGGTTTCAGAAGCCAAAGAGAAATCCAAGCTGCAAATATCAAAGCCATGAGTGCCTTAAGAACAAACAGAAGAGTGGACTTTGCCATGTCTGTTTCCAGAGGCGGCACAATTTTTTTTTTTTTTTTTTGATTCCACCAAATATTAAAAGGATATCTTCTTTATAAAAGAAGAGAAAAAGCTTTTGGCTCCACTTGGATATCTTTTTTATGCCACCACCTTCTATGTTGTTGGAAAATCCACATACTCCTGTCAGCAGTATGAGGTCCAAGATATGAATGAAACCTGCACTATTATTTATTCTTATTGGAAAGCGATTTCCGCACTACCATTTTATCTCCCATTTTATCTCCAGGACTCTCTTTCTTAATTATGTCGGTTGATTCTTGTTTAAATGGTTCAATTTGATGTCTAATCGCTCCCCATTAGTTTTAAAACCTATCGATATTTGATCATAGGGGTTATGAAAAATGGGCATTTTGATTCATTATCAATTGACTGAGAGTTAGGTGTTCACGTTCAAACATGGTATCAGACCAACTATTTGTTGCAGCGACAACACACGTACACATCATCCAATGGGACTTGACTTCTGTGAACTGCCGATGAGACATCTTGTATATCATGCATATGACACTTGTATGTCATGCATATGACATTAAAAGGGCCATCTTTTGTTAGTTAATTGATTGAAACTCTTCGGCTTTCTATTGTATTTGACTCTGAAAACAGTCCTTTTGTTATATATTTGGCTTTTTAGCCAAAACAATTTATGAGATTGATATAACTCTTCACTTTAATTTATAAGATTTAAAATTGATAAAAACGGTCCTGGAAATTATTCACAGTCAATTATTTTAGTCATTCCGTGAAAAATTTCCATTCAAGATTCGTCTATTCGGTCCACAAAAAGAGGGGAAAGAGAGAGAGGAAAAGTAGAAAGGGGGGAAGAAGTCTAGCACTAGTCAGCCCAAGGACCACCACCGTAGATCACGAGGGAATTATCGAGGGTACCCTCGATGAGTCAATTGAGATATTTTTGTCAAAATCAACTCTTCCATTTGAACTAGTGGTTTCTTTAATTTAAGAGAGATTTTTTTACAGAATGACCAAAATGATTGGTGGTGGACAATATTAGTGATCACTTCTATGAATTTTAAATTTCATAGATCAAAATGACAAGTTATGTCAATCTAAATGACCATTTGCACTTTAAAGCCTTATATATATTGGAATTTTGGTCCAGCAAGTTAAACCTGCTATCTTATAATATGTTTGTCTTATTACTCTTGTCGATGGATGAGAAAGGGAAGGGAAGGTGAGTGAAGAACATGCCAACTAGTTATGTGAACTGTCGCTAAAATATTCCAAAGCTAACCAAGGATGTTCTTCCGTGAATCATGATGCAATTTAATTTCTTTCCAACTAATTATTCCCACATCACTATATATCTTTTATACATTATTTTCTTCAAAGTGGAGATGGATATTCTAACCGTTTTAGCCAGTTTAGGTGGTAAATTTAATTCTTTTAAGAGGAGGACGAGAGTCTAGTTGGAAAATCAATATATTAATATATAGGATCATTTTATTCTTTGGGTTTTAGGCCCTATTAGAATTAGGTTTTCGTTTTAGAGATCATGTTTTAGTTTATTATAAATAGGATGTTTGTTATTCACTTATAAAAAGTCGTTCACAATTTAATCTCTAAATGTAGCCGTCTCGACAATCTTGTTTATTCGTTTTTTCATAAATTAAATAATAATCATAGTTTGTAATCCCTTTTTTTGTTTGTTTAAGTTTCAACTAGTCGAATCTTGACCTAAGTGTAGGATTAAAAGCAAAATCACCATCGATCGAGCTAGAAGCTGTCAACAGCCACTTTAATTTGTTTGACAGGATTTTAAACCCCCGGATGACTTCCAAGTACTCACATTATCTAATAATCCCTCCACCAATATTATGGTATATGAGTTATTATTCAAGTTGTATATGATATCCAAAGCATATCATCTTGCGCGTGTGTGCTCATGATTGGTGCAATGTTACCAAACAGATAACTAAATGAAAAATGGTGGTGTTTGTCTAAAAGAAAATGATGATGAAAGAGCACGACATGCACTATATGTCATATCAATTTTATATAGTGTGGACAAAGTTTTGGGCATCATATCAACTTGATTGATGTAATGATCTTTAGATAGTCAATAAAAACTTTATATGTTTAAAGACGAACTGTAACCTGTGTATAAGAAACTTAGCTAGAGAGGATGTGCTTCTTTTATCCATCTGCGTTTTAAATCACTTTTTTTCCGCTATTTAAATTAATTAAGGTTTGGCTTCATGTTCTTAGGAATAAGATCCTCTTAGGATCCCTTACATTCGGATCCTTCAATCCTATCCGTTCAATTGAAAATCAAACGGTCAAGAATGAATTCTTTGTTCATCTTCACCTTCTCCTGTTCATTTTCTTCTATCTTTACCTTTCATGTTCATCTTCTTCCAACTTCTTTTCTGGTCACCTGTTGTTTATCTTCTTCCCTCTTCTCCATCTCTCTTTCTCTCCAGCTTTAGAATCAAAAGATTTGAAAGATCCGAATGAAAGAGATCCGAAAAGAATCCTAGTCCATATCCTTAGTAAGAGTTAAGATTCTCCATGGCAAGTGAAAAAGATCTTAATGCATGTCAAAGTAACGCATGTTAAAGTAAGGCATGTCAAATTGTATCTCAAGAGTCAATATATGCCAAAGTGGACCCAAATATATGTCAATGACAACAATAAACTTTTTTTTTTTTGGAACAAATGGGGGGCAACATTGAACATTTTAAAATGAATATTAACACGTCTAAAACTAGATTTCTTGTCAATTTCTACAACTATGTACCATGTCATTTGTGTAACAATTTTTAAATAAATATTAAACTCTTGTATTTTGATCTCGCCTGATCTTACGCTAATTCCTATAATGAAAGAGTAAACCTAATCATGCAGTCTACCCAAATTTTCTTCTTCATTTTCAAGTGTATCTAGAGTGGGATGAACAGTTTGGTGGAGTTTGAAAAGCACCCAAGCCAGTCCCGGGTCTCTGGACAACAATTTCTGTTTTCTTGTATCAAGGGCTTTTTCCCTCTGTTTTATTCTCTAGTTAACTGGCCCAGGAAAAATTAAATGTTATTTTTATTGAATTAAGTACCTAAAACTGCCTAATTTTTAATGCCAATCTAAATTGATTTCAACATTTTCAAATAATCCAAAGAAGTACCTAATCTATTAAAAATGTCATATTCGTTAAGCCTTAGTCATATCTATTACATTAAAAAGGGGCTTACTCTGTCTCCAAATCAATAGAACGTCATGGAAGCGTAACCTCCACTAACTAATAGTCATCACCACCCCTATGATGCCATCACCTCCAAACCCTACATAAAACCACCAACTCCACCCTACAAGGCTACAACTCAAGTTGCCAATATTGAGAAGAAGGTCATGGAGGTTGATGGTATCGACTGTCATGATGTGCTCACCATCATCTTCACCGCTCACAAAAAAGAATTGGAAGCTTACGAGCTGAAAATCGGCGAATGAGGAAATCACATGAGCATAAACAAGCTTCATGAAACCCTATTGGAATTATTAACCCTATTCTTTGAAATTCAGATTACGAGGTAACTAATACTAACGTTGACCATGATATACCCAATTGATGGGTTTTGAATATTATCTTTGTATAAAAAATTAATTAGGGCTTAGCAGGTGGACACTTTCAATGGGTTGGACACTTGTTTAGAATGTTTAAAAAGGTTAAGACCAATTTGGAATGACACTAAAAGGTTGAAAGGTTTTAGGTACCAAATTTTTTTTTGTTTGACTCGTTTATTTAAAAAACTTCTAGTCCCCATCCAAGGTTCATCGTTTTGAATTTACAATAAACTATGGATTATGATATTCAAATATTCTTTTTCTCGTGTGAGAAGTGCTTTTAAATGACTGAAAGCACTTTTAAAGAAAATTATTTTAGGTTCCAAAAACACTTGAAGAGTTTCTTCCAAGAAGCACTTTAAGTGTTTTTTTTAGGATTAACTTGCATTTTTACTAGGATTGGTTTTAAAAACATTTTCTCTAAAACCGCTTTTAGTTATTTAAAAATACTTCCCAAACAAGCCATTTATATTTCACACACACCTCTTAATTTTTATCTATTAAATCGAATGAATTGAAAATAATCAAATAACAAATTAACAGAATGTATGTTATAAAAAGAGGTGTAAATAGCACCACTATAAAGATTGGTCTTAGATTGGAAATCCCAATGCAAACTTATTTAAATCCTTGATAGCAGCATAAGAACGAAGTCCATAGTCCATTTGTTGCTGCAGCTGTAACTAAAATAACTTCTAGCTTCCAAGTTCTGATTCATCAAGGACATAATATAGTTAAACTAATGTTGCCAAAACCTTGGTGGCATCCTATGACTAGGAAAGGTGTGTAAATCATTATAAATATGTTAAACTTCGTTTTGTAATGCAGCAAAGTAAGGGTAAACGATGTCATTCTTTGTTTTTTAAGTAAATGTTGTCTGTACGGTACTTTACCCTCCGAAACTACCGAGCATTTGTCAAATTTATATCTTCAAAGACCTATTGAAGGGTTTATGTTGAGGCATCCATGCCGAAGTACATGAATTTCTTTCCAATTAAGAGACCAATCACAACGTGAACATGTCAACATCAGAACAAAGCTCCTAAGGTCCCACATTAAACGAAAACGAAAACAAGGGACTCCTCTCAACTATAAAAAGACATCATTCTGATACAATTGATCTTTGATGATCTCATTCTACTTAACCCATTATTAGAACTCACTAATAATTATTATGCTTAAATCTTTGTATCATGTGAACTCTACATTTATTAATGAGAACTCTTTTATACTCGTGGACGTAGGCAAAATTAGGGTGAACCATCTACATCTTGTGTATGCTTCCCTATCTCTCTCTCTTTACATCTTACCTTCACTGGGTGACCAAAGCAACCTTGCGAAAACCACGCCTTGACACTTTACATGAGAACTCTTTTATCCTCGTGGACGTAGGCAAAATTAGGGTGAACCATCTACATCTTGTGTATGCTTTCCTATCCCTCTCTCTTTACATCTTACCTTCACTGGATGACCAAAGCAACCTTGCGAAAACCACACCTTAACACTTTACGCTTTTTCAAAATCAACTTGATATTGTGCATCAACAAATGTCATACCGAGTACATTTACTGATTGTATTGCTATATGAGCGCATTGCTCCCACTAAACCGCTCATATAATCAGGTTGCATATTTCCCAAGGGGTGTGTCTAAAAACCTGCGACATATTTATGATTGTTTAAGTTACTAAATTATTAGCGCTTGTACATATTTTACAGTTAAGGTCAAGTAAAAATAAATCATGCTAGACCATTACAAACTTTGGCTGTTCTTAGCATTTTTAACTGAGTATGATTTTTTTGACCGAAAAGGAACACGAAGTTTGTAGACCAAATCTGTTTGTATGCATGCAAATGTGTATGAAAATTCATGTCCAGACAAAGAGTCGTGAAAACGTAGGCATTAAACACTCTGCAACAATTTCCTACCTCTATGGCGTTATGAATGGAAAGGAATATATGGCCGGCTTCTTCTGTGTTGTTCTAGTAAAGATCAAACACTACTAGTGCTTTATTTTCTTTGCCTAACTCTATAGGGGTTATCAAATTCAACTCTTGTTTTTAAACATGATCCACACATGCTAGACAACGAGGTGATAATTTGCGACCAGTACACGACATGGATATAAGATTAATAATTAATATTATATTGATAAATTTATAACTTAAAAAAAAATATTATGACAAATAGTGTGAGAATTTTTGTAATATTATATTACGATTTTTATATTGTTTTGTGTTTTATAAACTTATATTTGTGCGTTGATCAGTTTATAAGTTAATATGAACACGACACAAAATAAATAAATCAACTAGAAAAGGAGGCATTGCCCTTTTCCCCAAATGCAAGGTTGATCAATACCAAACCTACATCAATGGAGGAGAAGAAGACCAAAAAGTTGCATTTCTTTTGCACCAATTGGCACCTAATTAAGCAACGACTCTTTGACAAAATGGAATCTCTCCTTTTGTTCCCTTTTCTATTGGTGCCTTGATAGCAACGACATTTTCACTATAAAACTGCCTCGTTTCTGGCATTTAATCTTGTTATTTTCGCTTCCTATCATCTCATTGTCTTCAACTTTGTGTTCACTTTACTTCTAGTCATGTACGCCTCGAGGGAAGATGAAGATTATGTTCCGAGGGAAGCCAAGGAATTTTACAAGATTTACGTTAAAGCAGGCGCGTTGTCGCCGGAGATTGTAAAGAATCCGGAGATTGTGAAGAATCGGGAGATACAAGAAGAGGATAGCGAGAGTCCTATTTTCACAGAAAGGACTAGCAAACATGTAGTCGTCAACGATGTTTATGTTGCTGTTGGCAAAGATGACACAGATGTTCTGAAATGGACGCTTGAGAATGCTGCTTCCTCCGGTAGTACTCGGGTTTTTCTTGTCCATGTCTTCCCTCCGGTCACCCACGTCCCTACACCTGGTAACACCAGTTCACCTGTTAAAGTTTTTCTTGTCCATGTCTGTCCATGCAGTCTATTATATTTATGGGATTCTTATCAAACGCTTCATGCATTCATCAAATATCTTTTTTCGGGTTCGGATATGTGATCAAACCACCATGTATACATCAAATTGTTTTTCCTGATCACCAATCCTTAGTAATGTCTCGTGTTTTCCTGTCATAAAACGTTGATAGTTGGAAGGTTAGCAAGGAGCCAATTAAACGAAGATCAAGTGCGATTATATGTTAAAGAAGAGAGTAACAAGAGGAGCAACCTCTTGCAGAAATACGTGAACTTGTGCAATGATGCTAAGGTATGGATTCTACTCCCCCCGTACCGCGTAGTTCATGTTTTCAAACAGCAAAGTTCCATGTAATTGGTGATGATGAAAACTTCTGCTTTCAATGTGACTGCAGGTAACAGCGGAAACAATACTCCACGAGAGCAATTGCACAGAAGAATCAATTCTTAATCTTATTCCTGCTCTTAGCATTACTCACCTTGTCATAGGAACAAAAAGGCATTCAAGGTGCGTAGCAGCGCAGGCCAGTTATTTCTTTTTCCCGGCATGAATTTATCATAAAGACGAGACTCATGTGGGAATCATCTTTATTAGTAGGTCTTATATGAGAGATGCGATCAACAATGTGTTCAGTAGGTATATTACATCCAAAGCAGTGTGAATTAGCATTCAATTAACGGGGTTGAATTATGTTGTGTAGGCGAGAGAGAAAACAATTGTCGTTAGGAGAATTTGTTAAGAACAATGCACCGGGCTTTTGTGAGGTTAGCATCATTCATAAAGGCAATGAGGTGGAGGTCAATCAACAAGTAGATGGTCCAAAAAAGCCAGAAAATACTCGTCACTACGAAAAAACCCTTCTCTTTTCATGCTTTCCAGGCAAGTTCAATTCAGAAATCTACTATTTTTACATATACAGGCTACACATATATTGCCATCAGGTTTTGCAGTATAGTCTCCGAAATGAATCTCTCGCTCACTCTCAAATTTTTCGGATGGACAGTTTGCGGGAAGGCCAAGATTTCTTAATATCAACCTCAAAAAGCTGTGACAGAGATGAAACAAACTCAGCTATGCATTATGGGACAATGGGAAGACTACATACTCAAGAGATGATGAAGTGGAAAACTCGAAAGCTAGCCAGCTGAAAATGCACTACTGGTATTGTCATGTTAGTCTACAATAATTCTAGTCTCATACGCGGTAATGAGATGAGCTCGGAATCAGAGTTAAGAACGCAAAACGATTGAAGATTGAAGATTGAAGAAAAACAACGGAGGATGTCAAATTTATAACTGAAACCAAACATTATTTTATGATGTAGAGATTATGTAAGAGTGAAATGAGTTCACATCTTCTATTTAAATTTCTAATGTCGATATTTATCATTATAACTTTGTTGATAAATTCATATGAATTGTCCACGATGTGTTCTCATGTTTCTGAAAATGTCGTATTACAACTCCGAATGGTTTCCAGCTGCTAAATAATTACAAGAAACAGCAGGCAGCCCAAAAACGACATGGCAACAAGCCATGGATGAGGAGAAAGAACGCCTGTTAGTCAGATACAAACGAGGACATATTATGCAGTCAAGGACAGGAGGAAATATACAATAAAAAGAAGCACATAAGGAGAACAAGAAGAAAAAGCTAAAGCTCACACCAGTGGTGGATCCAACATGGGGTCAATGGCGGCCGGAAAAATTGCCTCAGATGAAATCGTGGTCGTCCGGCTGGTGGTAACCACTTCGTGCACAAGGCTTGCCTTGCAGTGGCCATGTTTTCTCCTAGTCAATTTAAACAGGCTTATGTGACATGTTCTTTTCTTTCATTGCCTTAGATTTGGGCTAACCATTAAAGGTGTTTTCGGTGTTTTCTGTGCGTTGAAACTATAATACAAAATTACATCATACCATGTTGTGAATTAATCACAACCCGAACCAATAAAAGTTGAAGTTGTATTATAAAATTAATTAACAATATAAAAAATAACTAAAGTACTTACAAGCATATGCAAATGGGGAAAATGAACACGAAATTGCTAATCCCAACCTTTCACGCAGTAATAGTAGTGAGGCGTATGGTAAAAACGAGTCGGGTTTAATCTCATTAAAACTAATTTTAAACTGCACGAAACAAGAGACTGGACAATAACTAAGTCCATCCTAACTAATCCTAACTAAGGAGGCCAAACAGACGGGGCTTTAGATTAATCTGACGATATGTTAGTCCTTGCTTTACGTAGCATCACTGTTTTATATATATATATATATATTAAGTACATCAATATTTTTACATTAGAAGAATCAGTTAATGAGCAGTTTAATTTGGTACCGAATTCGTCAGTTACGAGACTCGAACATAAACCCTTTAACTTACAAATGATGAAAAATATCATTAGATCGTAGTATTGAATAACCAGTGTTATACATTTGAAAAATAAAAAAGATTTCAACCACTTGTTTAGGACAATTGGTGTACCGATCGTGTTTGGGGAACACCAAAAGACTTTGGCCGCTTCGAAACAAAAGACCAGAGCAAAACTTAAATCCAAAATTCCCAATTTGGCTTTCTTCTCCCTTACGGTTTTCAGAAACCCTGACAGATCAGAAACCCTAGAACTGCAATCCGACATCTGCAATTCTATCATTGATGTACGCCTCCGACAACCGATACGCCGACGTCAACTCCTACCGTGAGCGCCGCAGGTACTAAATACCCCCCAAAGTCCATAGCTTTCTGATTCAGATCCCTGCTTCTAACTTTTCCTCAATTTCGATTCAAGTCTTATGTTATGAAGTTTTTTAATTTATGTTTGGTTTTATGTAATTGTGCATCTGCAGTGACCTAATGGGTCCAGCGCCTGCGGTGGCGCCACAGGCAGGCACCGCCTATGGCCGTGGCGGTGGGGCAGCTCCGTATGGGGGCCCGCCGGCTGCGGTTGCTTCATATTCGGCAAGGGTGGGTGGACCGACATCGGGTCCAGGAGACTTTAATGGGTACCCGCCGTTCCAGCCCCCTTCCGAGCGGTTCAATATCGGCCAAGGTGGTGGTAATGGGAGCTTTGGTGGTAGAGCATCGAATGGTCATGTTGGTGGTGGAAGGGGTCGTGGTGGTATTGGTGGTGGTGGGAGATTTGGTGGCGGTGGCAGGGGTTTTGATGGAGGCCGTGGTGGCGGTAGGAGCTTTGGTGGTATTCGTGGTGGAGGTGCGGGGTTTGGCGGTGGGCGTGGAGTTGGTGGAAGAGGAGGAGGTAGGCATGGTGGCTCGTCAAGAGGAGACTTGGATAATATTATGCTTCCCAAGCAAGATTTTGGAAACTTGGTACCTTTTGAGAAGAACTTCCATGCTGAAAGTCCTTCTGTGAGGGCAATGTCAGAACATGATGTTATGGTGTATCGTACGAGGCGGGAGATTACCACCGAAGGGCATGATATCCCAAAACCGATTCAGATGTTTGAGGATGCAAATTTCCCTGGTATTTCCTTGCCGATGAATGCTACATTATTTATTTATTTTTATTTTTTAATTGAAATTTTCTTCTTGTGCTAGTAGCTTACATTGGTGTAATATGATGTGTTAGATTACTGCCTAGAGGTGATTGCGAAATTGGGTTTTGTTGAACCAACACCAATTCAGGCTCAAGGATGGCCAATGGCATTAAAGGGTAGAGATTTAATTGGCATTGCCGAGACTGGTTCTGGTAAGACTTTGTCTTATCTGCTGCCGGCTGTGGTACATATCAGCGCACAGCCTCGGTTAGGTCAGTATTAATTATCATTCCTGTTTAGGTTGCGACTATTTGTTTCCTTGCAATTGACCCTGAATTTGGTTATTCTTTTGTTATAAACTTCAGCTCAGGGAGAAGGTCCTATTGCGTTAGTATTAGCACCTACTCGAGAATTGGCAGTTCAAATTCAAGAGGAAGCTTTAAAATTTAGTTTACGTTCCAATATTAGGAGTACTTGCATTTATGGTGGTGCTCCAAAAGGACCCCAAATACGCGATCTTAAAAGAGGTGTGTATTTACTTATGTCCATTTGGCTGTTCATAAATAGGGGCCTACAGCTAATGTCTTCCATGTGGCAGGGGTTGAGATTGTGATAGCTACGCCTGGCCGACTGATAGATATGTTGGAAGCTCAGCATACAAATTTGCGAAGAGTGACTTACCTAGTTTTAGATGAGGCTGATAGGATGTTGGACATGGGATTTGAGCCGCAGATAAGGAAAATTGTTTCTCAAGTATGTTACTTTACATAATTTCTTCTGCTTCACCGATAATAAGCTGAAAGTTAACTTTTTTGTTTGGTCAAACGGCTAGCAGCTTAACAATAATATTAGTCTTTAAATACAACACATAACTGCTTTAGAAAATTTTGTTATGAAAGTTTGTCAAATATTCTATGACATACAGATGTGCTTGAGCACATGAACTCTGTTACATGAGGGACTTTGCAGAGCACTCTGTAGTTAACCTTTATCTTTCTGCTGATACGATTTTTATGTAAATACGACTTTGGCAACTTATGTAAACACTTGTAGTGTTGTTTGAAAGAAGAACTTAGGAATTGCATTTGAGCAAGTTACTTTTCTTGCAGACCCGACCAGATCGGCAGACATTGTATTGGAGTGCCACGTGGCCAAGGGAGGTTGAAAGTTTGGCAAGGCAGTTTTTACGTAACCCATATAAGGTATCTTTTGTAGATTTAACCATATCAATATGATATTCACATTTCTTGTGCATATTTGTGTCTCTGAATTAAAATGTGATATAACTGACATCAATTGTTTTATAATTAGGTAATCATTGGATCAGCAAGCCTTAAAGCAAACCAATCCATAAACCAAGTTGTTGAAGTTGTGACGGAGGTGGAGAAATACAATAGGTCTGTCTCTTGAGCATAACATCCGGTTACAGTATAAGGGTTGATTTTTATTTTTTATTGGCTTTGTTATGAACTTCAAATTGTTTTGTTGCCAGGCTGATCAAATTGCTCAAAGAAGCGATGGTTGGGAGCCGAATGCTGATTTTTGTGGAGACGAAAAAGGGATGCGACCACGTTACTAAACAATTGAGGATGGATGGATGGCCAGCTCTATCCATCCACGGTGATAAAAACCAGGCCGAAAGAGACTGGGTCTTGGCTGAGTTTAAAAGTGGCAGGAATCCTATAATGACTGCCACTGATGTGGCTGCACGGGGTCTTGGTAGGATCACTGTGTGCTAGAATTCTTAGGTGTTTGGGTCTTGAATTTGAAATATGGCGAGTCGGCCGGCTGCTGTCCAGTTCCTGATGATATAATTTGTGGTTTGGGTGCGAAGGCAGGTGCCATCACATGTGATGATTGGGACTTCAGTTCACTTATCCCTCTGTAAGCATCACGCTTTCTACTTCACTGGGGCTTCATAAGTTGGAATGAGGGGAAATATTAGGTTTCTCGTATCAGTAGAATGTCCCCTGTGATAACTCTTTAGGTGCTTACCTTATTTGAATTTCATGTTACATGGACACAAGGACCAAGGTTTCACTGGTATGACTGGGGTAACTTCCTAATATTGTTTGGTTGGTATGCCATTATACAATGCAAGCCCGTATATTCCATTGGTCTGGAAAGTCTATTTATATACATGGGGCATTGTAAGGATAGTTCTCAATTATTTGCACCAGAGGTTCCTGAAATGTCTCAAGTGTCTAATAAGTAACATGGTTGAAATTATTGCTGCCCATCCACGGTTATGGAGCTGGTTATCCTTGCAGCCCGGTTGACTCACGCATGCTTGTTCATTTGATTGAATATGGGAAACTGGTGGTTGTGGTGAAGCTGCTCCTTATTCCTGCTTAATTAAGGTTACATGATGAATGTGTTGTCTTCAATTTGGTCTCCAGATCTCAGGGGTGCAGGGATAAGGTCGCTTGCAGATTTCTCCATGTTTTGTATGTTGTGCATCGTTTGACCTAACTCCTAACTTTCTGCTGTGTTTTGTTGTAGATGTGAAGGACATAAAATGTGTGATCAATTATGATTTTCCATCAAGCCTTGAGGATTATGTTCACAGGATTGGACGAACTGGACGTGCAGGAGCAGCAGGAACTGCTTTAACTTTTTTCACGCACGCAAATGCAAAATTCACTAGGGATCTAATCAAGATTCTTCAAGAAGCAGGTCAGGTTGTGAGCCCTGCATTGGCTGCAATGGCCCGATCAAGTGGTAGTTTCGGAGGTAGGTTCAGTTTCCTCTTTGGATGTGGTGTCTATATGTATGTACAGTTTTAGTGGGATGGTGAATAATGTGGTCTTCTGTTTTTGGTTTTCAATCAGGATCCGGTGGGAACTTCCGCAATGGAGGACGAGGAGGGTTTGGGAACCGGGGCGTGATTTCTGGTTCAAATACTGTTCCTATCGGGTACAAGAGACCATGGTAGTTTGTGTAGTGTCAGAATTCACCTGGCTAAATTATTTTCTTTTAGTTTGAAACAATGAAAGAAAGAACGTTCGTGTCGAAAACATGCTATTTTTGGTACGATTGATTTGTGTTGCAATATCAAATAGGTGTTTATGTTTATCTGTAAGTTTCTCTGAGAAAAACAGGGACCGAGTTGTAAGATAATTGGAGACGAGTTTTGAGCAAAAGATATTTGAAAGTCATCGTGTCCTCATCCTACATAGTGTAAATAGTACTTCCCTTATAATTAAGGCTGTTTTATGGCTAAATGGTGATGGAGGCTATATGTTTAGGAATCCTCTAAAGTTCAACCATCTATTCCATGTAAAATGTCCCTACTGTGGAGTCTACCAAATAAATAAATATGGAGTGTTGTTATGCTCGCCCGTCTTATTTTCTCACTCACTTTTAATGGAAATTTTAAAATCAAATTTAATTTAATGTAATGTAAAAAGGCTTCAAAAACCTTGTTAAAAATTAGTTCTTTAATATATTCTTTGTAGTAAAAGAAAAAGGAATGGAAAAAAAAATTAAAAAACTTGAAATGAGAAACGAATCACCCAGCAATCTCCCCATTTTCTCTCTTCGTCCCTCACTACTTTTTAACTCTTTCATCCCCCTACGTCTTCTATGAAAAACTTTTCCGTCCACCCCACCCACCTCTTGTTTTCTACTTACTGTTCAAGCCTTCATTCAGAATTGGAATTCAGGAAGAAATATGGACAAGAATCTTAAATCCAGATTTGGTACGGGGAGAAAGAAAGAGAGTGGAACAGAGAAATGAGAGAAAAAAAAAAAGGTGACTTTCCCAGCGGCAAAGAGAAAAGGAGATGTCGTCGTCATATGTGAAGCCTGGTTGTTGCTTTCGACTGAGTTGGACAGGGACGTTCGTAACTGTTCAATTTTCTTAAAATCTCCAAGATTTGTTCTTTATATTTATTTTATTTAGAACTTAAAACTATTAGGGATATTTTAGGAATATAAGTAGGTGGGAAGAGAGTGTTTGATTTTTTAAACTTTTTATCATGAACGAGAATATAACGTGGGTAAGAAAATAATACTATAGGGTGAACATTGTAGCACTCTAAATATGGAACAATGATGTTCTATTCCAATAAAATAATGTCATGATTAAATCTCTCATTATTATTGCATTGTATTATTGACTCAAAACGCCACTTAATAGTGAACCCGTTGCATGTAAGTTGCTTTTATAATTTGGGCGAAGTTCCACCTCCGTTTGCAATCTAAGTACGTTCCTGGTTTAATAATTGTTGTAATTCTGAAATAATCACTTGAGCTAGTTAAGCTAGCAATCGAAAGGCATTTGGGTGGTATATGTGCCCCTATAGAAACCTCCCCCGAACTACAAGGATAAAATCATTATTCGGCCTTGAGGTTTCTCTCCAAAATACACGTGAGTTAGGTGAGTTGGCTAAACGAGTGTAATCGTTCTTGCACCAAAAGTCCGCAGATGTAAAAAATGTTTTCTCGGAAAATAACAAAATGTGGAGGATCCAAGGAAAGACTTGTTTCAAGTTCTACTTTGGTGTTGGATTTTGGTGGCCGGTGTTGGATTTTGGTGCCCCGTGTTGAATTATTGAAGCAATATATATATGAGTGCTTGTGCTTTAATGGGGCCGGGGTGGGGTTTCCACATTTCAACACAGAAAAAAGGCGCGCAAGTTGACTGGTGGTGTCTAGTCAGGATCACTTATATGCTTATAACGGAACGTGATGAGTTGAGAACTCTGCATTTTCCCTCTTTTTTTACAGGTCTTGGTATCGCATCAGGTCTCACTGGGTGTATATATGTGCGTAAGCACCTCTCGTCACGGGACATTACACTTTTTACATTTCTTTCATAGCGCCATTTGTTTTGCTTCGTTTTGTAAATCTTTACATTGACAAAAGTTCGGTTGTCACTAGATGTATGAGTACATGTATTTTTATCTCCCAACGCATAACTATGTATTTTTTTGGATTTTCTTTTTAAGTCTAGAGATGGAAAAAAAAATTGGACTGATAGCCATTTCGTTTTGAATTTTCATTTTTGAAAAATTGAAAAATCGTTTGACAACTACTTTTAATTTTTAGCTTTTCGAAAAAATGAAAATTAAAAACCATAAAGTGAAAACTAGTTCCTTTGAGTTTTCAAAACTAAACGAAAAGCTAAAAACTATGAATGAATTGGTTATCAAACGACCTTGAGTTTTCTTAAGTGCGACATAATATATTTGTTGCTATGATGAGTGATATGTACGCGTGTGTAAACATGGTGACACGGCCATACGTCTGCTAGATAGGGACGGGAAAATTGGGAAGGTATATAAGGAGAAGACAAGGACGGAAAAGAATAGAAAGAAGACAACTACAAGAGTGGAAGAAAGAAGACGACTACGTCAAGTTAGCTGGCTTCCTGTTTGATTAGGAGGCAGGTAGAGGTAGGTAAGGTTTTGTGGATGTATATAACTATAGATAGAGTTCCATTTACAAATATCTAAACTAAAATATCCTTGTTTTCTTCAAAATGACCCCTCAAATTTGTATGTAATGTCAAATATGTATTGAACTTCGGTGTTTTCTCTTGTGGTAGTTTCAGGATTTTAATATTGGGGATTCTTAGTGTAAGAGATTCAATATTTTAAGATTGTAATACAGCGTGCGCATCCCCTAAACTTTTTGCAATGTGACATTTCGTTGGGCATTTGGTGTGCTTGTCGTCTTTTGCCGAATTTTGTCTGGCGCTTGCCTATAGATATCGACATCTGTTGAGTTCTTTCAAGAACCCCCTGCCTGAGTTATGTAAGGCATTTCATTGAACATGTTATGGGTACAAAAGGGTCATGTACTAGATTTTTGAAGGGTCCTAAAAGGACATTCGCCAACGTTTTTCTTTGCCTCTAGTGAGTTTTGGAACCACCTTAGTTTCAATGTGGATCTGCCTTTGAATATACGTACTTTAACGTGGGGAGTACATACTTGTTCTAAAATATGTTTGTAGTAAGTAGGTTAACGTATGCATTGAACTTCATCAGTACCAAAAATCTCTACAATACATACATGCATGACGCACTGATATTGTCTTGTTAGAATATAGAATTAGGGTTAGGGTTTGGTGGTGCATGCACACGTCAACAATATTTATGCTTTCAAGTAGCAATGGTGGCCGGGCAAGCCAAACCACTCGTGTTGGAGTCCCTAGCTAGCTAGTTCCTAATGTTGAGGGCTGATGTTTCACTAGTGCTTCTTTATATGTCGAGTGATTTTCAGCCATTTTCTCTGGATGTGACTTTTATTGCTGCAAACCCTAGTTATGCTTGATGCTCATGTGCACACACATATGCATGTGTGTGTGTGTGTTATCTTAAAATGCAGATCCATCTCAGACCGTAAATAAATTATAAATTAAAATAAACGAAGGGACATGATCCTTTCCGGCTCATAATAAATGAAAGGCCATGATCCATGATCTATCCATCTATATAGATATAATGCGATGCTCTTTCCAACAGTCTCCATATACATACAAAATCTATGTTGAGAAAGGAAAGGGATCATTGGGATGGACACTACTCAGCACGATCAACTCTCTCAATGGTATTGCTAGGGTCAATTATGGATAATCATGAGCTGGAAAATAGAGTATTTATACTCACCTTCCTATTTATCATTGTTAGAAGAGTTTAAATTTTAAAATGGGATTTTATCACAAATGATTTCTGAAATTGACCCTCACTATCAAGATGGTCCCTAAAATTGAAAATCAATCAATGTAGTCCTTGAAAATAGGTGTTGCAAATCAATGTGATCATTTCGTCACAATTTTGTTAAGTGCTGATGTGGCACATAAATGGGCCCCATAAGTCATTTTTTCTCACAAATGGTCATTGAAATTGACCCACATCTTCAAAATGGTCTCTGAAATTGACACGCTACATCAAAATGATCTCTGAAATTGAAAATTCATCAATGTAGTCTCACAAGTAAGTGTCTCAAATCAATGTAGTCCTTTAGTCACAATTCTATAAAAAAAAATGATGTTATATGCTGATGTGACACATAAATGGGTCACACAAGTCTAATTAAATTTAAAAAAAATACAAATAGACTTAATAATTTAATAGTTAATAAAAAAATTGTCAACTCAAAAACCCAGTCCTGCAATCACCCTTGATCCCAGTCCACATTTTCTACCTCCTTCGCTCTTTATTCTCTAAAAAAAATCTCAATACACTCATCTTTACACACTTCGACACCCTTCACCGAATTAAACTTGGATTGAGATCTCCTGTAGTGACAGCTTGGTCGATTGGCAACGACTTTTGGGCCATCACTGTTAATATTTAGGCGATCAACATCCTCACAATCTTAATCTTGAATAGCTTGTTCGGCGCTTCCCTGGTGGTTTGGTGATGCAAAGAATGATGAGTCTGCCTTGAAATAAAGAGATTATAACTGAGGTGCTTCTATTGTTGGTTGAAAACTATTTCCACACTCCCTCTGAGCCCTTTGTTAAGCCTTGTGCCTTTGAGAATTTATAGAAGGTATCTCTCTTCGGAGTAGGCCTTACTATAAGAAAAAAAAAATCATTGTGCAAAAAGGTATTTAGACAACTTTTTAAATTAATTATTAAACCCATATCAGCACATATACAGAATTGTGGTGGAATGATCATATTGATTTCGGCACCTACTTTCAAGGACTACATTGATCGATTTTCAATTTCAATGACCATCTTGTTGGTGTGGGTCAATTTCAGGGACCATCTTGATGGTGTGAGTCAATTTGAAGGACCATCTTGATGGAGTGGGTCAATTTCAGGAATCATTTGTGATAAAAACTCGTAAATCTTGTGGGGCTCATTTATATGCCACATCAGCACATAACTGAATTTTTAACAGAATTGTGACGGAATTACCAAATTGATTTGCGACACCTATTTTCAAGGACTATATTGATTGATTTTTAATTTCAGGGACCATTTTGATGGCGATGGTCAATTTAAGAGATCATTTATGATAATTTTTTTTTTAAATTTGTGTTTATCTACTGCACATATCTCGAAAAGTAAACTTATCTAACAGTAATAAATAGAGTAGTGAACATCACCATTCCTTAGAAAGTAGTGAGCAAAAATATTCCCCTAATAAATAATACTTCCCATATTCGCTATCATGCATGATGCATCATCAAACCAAAGTGATTTATGCCGTCTTCTTTTCAGCATAAGCACTGTTTCGTTTAATATTATCTATTAATTTATTTCAATACAATGATTTCAGAAAAAATATAACAAATTGAGGAGATTACAATTGTAAAAAAGAGTGCACAAATCGCTTCTCGGCATTATATATGTGAGTGGTGGTGGTTAATTTAACAAAAAAAAGTGTGCGTGGTTTGTGGTGTGGACAGCATGCACGCATGGAGAGATTGAATAAAACAACACAAAACAAGAAAGGTTTCTCGCCCCTTTGGATCATTGCCTGATAAGCGATCGAAGTGCTCAAATTTGGAGTCATTTGGTAGTAAAATACATGTCAAAACATGACTTAGAAATGTTTTTAGTCATGAAAAAAGTAGTGACCATCTTAGTGGAGCACATCACTATTAAGAGAAAGTGGGGAATGAGCTAGTTTTGGTCTTCATATTGTTTAGTTCCCACAATTCCACTACTAATCCCTTTCCTCTCACATTCCCACAATTCCACTACTCATCTCTTTTCTCTCACATATATAAGAAAGATAAAGACTTCTTAATAAAATATTACATGCCTAATAAGTGATAAGTAATAATTAACGACTAATCACGTATATAGATTTTTTTTTTTGTTCATGGGGTGAGGGTGTGATGCTCCCAATCTAATGGGGTGAAGACGATTAGCTAGGTTAGAGTAATGAGTGGTGCTATCTACAGTATACACACTTATATTTACCTTCAACAAATTTTTTGTAAATTTTTGTTTTTTGATTTTCTTTAATTTATTCAATCTGACGATTAATATTGATAAGGGTGTGTAGGAGATAAAAAAAAAAGTGTAGATAATAGATAGCACTAGCGTAGTATAATTTTATCGATTTCCTTTTACAATTCAAATTCACGTTGTGTGAATACAATTGTAGCCGTTAGATCGCTGCAGTCGTCGTTATCAATCTATTGGATCATCATGCTACATACAAGATCTCTAGTGGTTCAAACAGTAAAATTAAAAATAAGAAAAATGTGAAGAAAAGGAAATAATTGAGCCATATAAAACACAAACATTAGGATATGGACTTTAAGTGGTGAATCCAACTGTCTATTTTTAAGGTTAAAAAATTAATATTGAAAGAATTGTGCAGAAAGTGAAAGGGAACATGTGAAAGTCATTTATCTATTCTTACGAGCCAGTTAGGGTTAAAATAACTTTTCCAAAATATATTTATTGCCACAAACAATATTTTACATTAATTTAAATTAAAGCATTATAGAGTAGTTTAACTGTTTAAGTGAGCGTGATATCGATATATAATAGGCTGAATTTAATAGCTATAACACTACTGTACAATAGTGTGAGTTTAATACATTCACATCACTCATAAGTTTAATATATTGAAGTCATGAGTTTAATAAATTGGTTTCACACTCAAATTCTCCGACCCATTATAAGAATATGATTTCTACATAAGTTCAATATATTAAGATCACACTGCCTTTTCCGATCTACTTCCTAAGAGGGGAGAGATAATTTGAACCCCTTGCACAATAAGTTGAAGAAGAAGGAAATCCTAATCACCAAAGCACATCACTTTTTAAAGAGCTTATTTAAAAATGTTAAACATACAAATTATAGCTAGTTGTTGACTAATATATATTTTTTGTAGTATATATTTTTTGTAGTATGACTTGGTGGAGGAGGAGGAGGTAGGTGGGGGAAGCTAACTCGGGCGAGCACAGCATGTCATGATGTAGTGGATGTCTAGTAGGCACCACCTGGACCAAGAACATACCTCCAAATAAGTCGATATATTTAATTTGATTAATTTTGATGATGCGAAAGAACAAGGGTCATTACACTCATTAAGTAGAAATCATTTTTTATTAAACAACTAAACGTATCATTTAATTACGTTTGACATTCTTGCGATCTTTTTCACTTTCACGCGATCACTTTCTCACTTTCATGCATGCAGACCACAAGATGCTCCAGCTAGCGAAGTACAATAATACAATTATAAGAATAAACTGCCAACTGACGCTTTAAATTGTTATTTAGTTGAAATCAATGTTCTAAAAGATACTAAGTGCTAGTCGGACAGCGGTTGGGACCTAGTTAGACGGCTAGGTAAGGCCTTGACGGACTAAGTGAATTCAAGTAAATTTATTATATATTATATAAATAAATGCCTATTTATATTTTATAAAATACGTAATTATATTGGGATATATAAATTGTAAAATAAAATGATATATAAATTATAAAGTATTTAAAAAGATTGAAAATATGGGAAACAAAATGAGGGTTCAACAAGTCTCTTACATTTTATTGAAAAAATAAAATGTAAAACGAAAATTATCGATTTTTCTGCATAAGTGAGAATCGCGACCTAGGTGAGTGCCTAGTGGCTTTAGGCAGGGCTAGGCGGACGCCTAAGAAGGTCTAGGCGTCATTTCTTGGTTTTGAAATGCTTATGGATTAATTAGAACGATGACCAGCTGCCTAGCGCCTAAATGGCGCTAGGCGATGATTTTTAGAACAGTGGTTGAAATTGACCCCTTAAACTTTTTTTTTTTTTGTGGTAAATTAATCACGTGCAGTGTTTGAAATTAGGGAGTTTTAACGAAAAACACACGGTACTATTCACTTTAACGAAAAACCATATTTTTACACTAAAAAGTCAATCCTGGTACTATTCACTTTACCCTTTATTTTGTCCTTATCATTAAAACTCAAAATTTTCAAACCCTTTTCATTAATTTTCCTTTGAAATTAACTAATTAATTCCTTACTGTCAGCCTCGATGAAATTTCATCCACATTGTTTTATGTTCAGGATCTTGTCCTTGAGTCTACTTTGCTAAACCCTAGAGAACTTTAACTAGCTTGTTAGATTGTTGACCAAAAAAATATAACTAGCTTGTTGGATTCCAAGATAGATCGTAGATCGTACTCTACTCTCCATTTTCCCCATGCATGGATGAAAATCATGAAATGAATGAATTATTTCGCTTTATTAGGTCAAAGAATCAAATAGAGTACAAACATTATTGGCTGAAAAGAAATGAAAATAAAAAACATGAGGGACAAGAATAATTAGTAAAATAAGGATGAGTCCCATCCCTCCAGAGTGGGACTTGGGCCCTCCCCCTAATCAACTTCAAACCACATTATCATCTCATGAATCATGTCCTTCTTCACTCCTTGTACGTACCAAGATGTACAGCCTAAAGGGGAAGCACTTATACAAAACAAGAAAATGGACGGCTATCCCTCACCATTCATTTATTCATTTGCATATAAAAATGGCCGACTTCAAGCTAATAAAGTTTTTCGCCTTACAAGAGTTGGGGAGGAACGTTTATTTCACGCAATCTTATTCTTATTTTGCATAAAAATTATTTCTAAAACTCGAACCCGTGATCTTTTGATTATAAAGGAGCAACATTTTCATCGCGCTAATACTTAGGGCTGGAAAAAAATCCCAAAAATCCCAAACCAAACCGAAAAAATCCCGATCCCAAACCAAAAAAATCCCAAACCAAAATTCCCGAAAATTTCGGTATGTCATCCCGAACCAAACCGAAATTTTCGGTATGGGATTCGGGATTACATCTCCATTTTTTCGGTATTCCCATACCGAATAGAAATAAATATTATATATATATATATATATATATTATTTTTTAATTATAAGAGAATTATTTTTTAATTAATGGTATTGGTAGCCACTAGTGTGATTAATCTTTGTCTCAACTAAATAACTAATGTTTGTTTGTTCAATTTGTTTGTTTCTATATTCCAGTTATCTCAACTAATGTGATTAATTTTTGGATATTAGTTTCCTGCATACCTAGCCACTAGTGTGATTAATCTTTGGATATTAGTTTCCTGCATACCTAGCCACTAGTGTGATTAATATGTGGATATTAGTTTCCTGCATACCTAGGCAAATCAAGGAAACAAAGGAGTAAAGACCATTATGCATGCATGAACATATCAGTATACATATATTGTATATATATACACGGACAAGGTGGGTACAGGGCATGCAATTAGTTGAGCTCAAATTTTTTTCTTTTGTTTTCGAGTACACAATATAGTTGTTCTTTCAGACATGGGCGCCGCCAAAATTTTCATTTAATTACAACTATGTGGAGGAGGAATCAAAGTTGGAATGTGGGGTGAGATGGCATTAGCCCAAAAACTTTGTGCACAAATGGGTAGTGGGTAGATTGAAACTTAATTTTAGCCCAAAAACATAATATGTCAAATTTTAGTCCAAAAGCCCAAAAACATTTCGGGATTCCCGATTTGTCCCGAAATCCCGAAATTATTTCGGGATTCCCGAAAATTGGGATTCCCGAAAATTTGGTTTGGGATTGGTATTGAATTTGGGATTCCCAAAAATTTCGGTTTGGGAATCGGGACAAGGGTTTCGGTATGGGATCCCATACCGAACCACCCCTACTAATACTTGCCCTCATTCATTCATTCGTACATACCTAAGCAAAAATTATGTGGCAAATTTTTTATTTAAATGTTACCAAAAGCACATTTGAGAGACCGTATTGTACCATCTCCTTATTATAAGTCAATTTTGTACGTATTAATGATATAGTATATTTTCCATTTGATTATATATTTGGTTTGCTTTTCTCAATTAGTTGTATTTCATTCGGCTTTATTTAGTTTGTACGTATGATGCGATCGAACTCATTGTCTCATAACTTTGGATGCATAACTAAATGTTCTTAACAACTTAACTACAAATTCGTCCACCTTTACAATAGCATGCATTTAAATCCTATTTTTCTCAATATTATTTGTATAAATAGATTCCATAAAAACTTTGATTATTTGAATTCATTTTTCAAATTGGAAATAAAATAAAATCTAGGGCCACCTTATCTTTCTCTCTTGGTTGTTTTTTTTCCCCGAAAAAGAGGCTACAATATTAGTTTAGATTATCTTGTTAAGATCCTTTGTATACAAACCAAAAAATAGGTAAAATCAAGCTCCTAGAAGGATAGACGATGAAGCACGTGCAACACATGAAGCACGTGCGCCGGATAAGTCACGAGTTTAGGTTTGCCTTTCCCGTGAGTCATGACAATGTTTTAAGTAATTAACACAATTTAAGCTGCATATCATCAAAATTTGGGGTCCATGTTGGATGAATTTCTTCCTGTGATCGAATTTTGATGTGATAATTTTCAACTTTGGACACACAATAATCAACCCGGCATTTGAAATTTGAAAACCCGAAAGTTCGAATTTTTCTAGAGCATAACTTGGATGTACCTAAATTTTTTGAAGTGAGGGAAGACACGTAGACAATACAAATGGAGTAACATAGAGTACGTGTAGCAGTTAGGTTTCACAGATGAGGCAACTTACTCTATTACCATGAAAAAATTAAAATTTCATTATAAAATCATATGAGATCACATGCAAAGTTCATTATTTTTCGAATGTGGTATTCATATTTTCAATACGAAATACATTGTGCTTTCTAAGTCTGAAATACCTAAAATGATTCCTTCATGAATAAAATGATTCCTTCATGAAAGCCACTTTATTGCTTATTGTGGTATTATATAATAGTTTTTTCATGAGGTCCAAAAATTTGAGTTGTTGGCAAGTGGCCCTGTGGGTGGGTAGGAATGTTGTCTTGCATCACAACGTGGGTTCGAACTCCGTCGGCTTCCTAATGATAGATTTGTTAGATTAGATGTTAGATTAGGGAATCGACGGGGTTCAAACCACACAGTGGTGCAAGGGCAACACTCCTCTCCACCATTGTGGTAGAGGGCCACTTGCTCTTATTTTCCAACTTTAATTAAATATCTTGATTTATGCATCTTTATAGAAAATTTTAATTTGAATATCTAAATATGAAAATCTAACTACTTTCATAAATAATAGTTAAAAGAAAATTTATATGCTATATCCATAGGTCGTTAAAATACATTTAACATGTGATGGAAGTATCTATGAAAATAAATAAAAATTAATCTTCCTATAATCCATGAAAATAGTTCAAATAAATTTCATCTTCCATGCATTTATAAATCCATATTAGTATATATGCTGATTTATATAGTACTTACAACATAGATTAGTCAACACAGTTAACATGTGATGGGGCAAAACAAACAATTGAGATGTAAATTAGGAGGAAAAAAAAATGAGAAATAATATTTAATTCTTATATTGATCCTAAATTGAGTAAAAGATAAACCGATAAATAAAGGTGATATCTATCACAATTTAATAAAAAGATATTTATCACAATTTACTGAAAAGATAATTTAAAAAAAAGTTGATATTGATAATCCGTGAATGGACCTAACCCAACAAAGTGGAGTAAACAAAAAAATAACTCACAAAATTGAACTTATATGAAGTTTATTCTATAATTCTAATTAATCTCTTGTTCCTTGTTTTATGAACCTATGGGTATGAAGATTCAACCTGAGTGATATATAGTAAATAATTAACAATAAAAATATTGTTTTTTTTTTTTTTTTAACTTTGGGTGGTAAGTACAATTGTAGGTGTCAATAACAACAATCCAAAAAAAAGGATTTGTGAAAGGTAGGGGGTCAGATAGGATATATTCCAAAAGGAGAGGGGTCTTATACCAAAAGATGCTAATCTTATGGCCTTATCATGCAAAATATCAAAATATGATTGTTGACCTCAATTGAATGTCCAATTGTCAATTAACAGCAGATCGTCCTATCACCCCCACCGCCCACTTATCTTATTGGTCCTTCTGATAAGTGCCATTAGCTAACGACCCCATGTCCCCTCGCTTTACATAGGAAAAGGTGAAAACTCCAAATCTCTCACTTTAGCCCACTACTCACGTTTACTCTTTATCCATATAAAGAAAGTGAAATAATGAAGAAAAAAAAAGAAAAGAAAAACAATTGCAAAATTTGCTAATTCGGAATTTAATTTGAAAATCATGTTTCGACCTTTCTTGATGTCCTTAATAACCAACAAATGGCAAGTGTTTTTTCTTGTTTGCATGCATTTACAAACATACTTTTTCGCTGTATTCAAATTTATATATATTTTAGTATGTTATCTAATATCTTAATATATAATAACATGTTAAATTTCTACCTATTCCTTTGTTCGATATTAATATAATAATTTGAAACTCTCACCTTTTTTTTAATACGGGTAATTTTTAAATTATATTTTCTCAAGTTGCAAATTATAATCGGAGAGAACGATTAACAATTATTGTAAAGTTATGATTACCACAATGAGACTAACCACAAGTGACAAGCAGGATAAAAAGTTACGGAAAGGAATCCTCTCTGGATCCACCCCATCAATCAAACCAGATTATATCATTTAAAATTTTAACATAGTAATGTGTAATTGACCTAAAATATCGTTAAAGTGACATCTTAATGAGTGAATTATTCTCAACAAATAGGAAATAGGTCGTCGTAAATACATTTCACTCTCGCTAACTAATTGGAAACAGCTACCACTAGTTGAAACGTAACTAAGTGAAGAAAACTACCACAAGCTGAAAGCCAAGTAAAAATATATAAATAAAGTTGAATTTCATAAAAAGAAAAAAGAAAAATGGAAGCGGCGTCCTATAAATAGGACACTTCCTCTGCCTCTCTCTCCTGGCTCTCTCTTTCGCCTCAGATCACTTCCTCTGTCGCTTCCTGTCTCACGGACTCGCCCCCTCTCAAAGATTCAGTTAAACGCCCGCCGCATTTGTAATCCTAGATTTCAGCAACCGTCGAGAAAATATCTTAGTGATTTCTCAGCAACCGTGCGATCATTTTCCCCCGACTTTCTCGGCTTTTGTCGCGGTGGTTAGTTACGGGGAGGGGAGAGAGAGTGGCGGCGAGCATTTCAGCACGCGCTGCATGTCAGTAGATTTTATAGAGACCTACTTTGCTGGAATTGGTGAGCTCGCGAACCCCTTGCAATGGCCTCAGCTTCGAAAAAAACGACGCCTTCCTGTTGCTTCCGCCCCGATTCGGCGGCTCTCGTTCCGCGCGAGGCGGCGCCGGCGGCGAAGACTTCTTCCAGCGCCGTCGTCTCGGCCTCCGGTGTTCAAGATTGGAGCAGCGTCGCTGGCGCCGAGGATCGGCGCGATGATCAGCGCCCCAAGAATATCGCCATGGCGGCCTTGTTTCCCAAACCTTCCACCAATGCCACCACTGCAGGTCTATTCACATTTCCCAATTTTATTTATTTATTGTGTGTATATATATGTTGTAAATATTGATTCTTTGAGTAATGTATGGTCGATGAGATGTGAAAATTTGAAATTTCTTGAATTCTTGATTTGTGTTTGCATAAAATGTAGGGTTCTTTTGCATTTTTGTTTAATTTTCGATAAGTCCTTCATTTACTAAAGAGTGAATTTTTCTTGTACGTTTACAAATAGGAATAACCTCGGAGAATTTCGAATGTAAAAAGCTGAAGACTTTCGCATTTGTCTTGAACTAATTAACTTTATGCTGTCTCATTTTCATGGTTTGTTTCAAGTGATTTCGATACTGAAATTTTCTGTTTAACTTGGTTGGTCAACTAATATCATGTAGGCATCCCAATCATGCTTAGGCCTCAAACAAGGCATCCATTGGACCCTTTATCTGCTGCTGAAATCTCTGTCGCAGTGGCAACCGTCAGGGCAGCTGGAGCGACACCTGAGGTTTGTTTGTTTCACCATTGAATTCTTCTTCAACAAATGGAATTCTTATTTGGTGAAATGGTTGACTAAATAGCACTTTCCGCATTCCAGGTTAGAGATAGTATGCGTTTTGTTGAAGTGGTTCTACTGGAACCAGATAAACACGTTGTTGCATTAGCAGATGCATACTTCTTCCCACCTTTCCAGCCATCATTACTTCCCAGAACCAAAGGTGGACCTATAATCCCAACCAAGCTTCCCCCTCGGCGAGCTAGACTTGTTGTTTACAATAAGAAGTCAAACAAGACAAGCACGTGGATTGTTGAGCTATCAGAAGTACATGCAGCTACTCGAGGTGGACATCACAGAGGAAAAGTAGTATCATCAGAAGTTGTTCCAGATGTTCAGCCTCCCATGGTACTTTTCTTTTGTGTGTTTCCTTTTGACATTTAAACTTGTTTGTACCCTTATATGGTCTGTTTTTTTTATGTTCATGAAAGATTAATTTGATGTTTTGGACTTTTAGCTGAAGAAAACACCATGAATGATAGAATAGATATCGATTTTTGTACCTGTGATAGTGCACTATTTGAACTGGCATTTGCTAAAGGACTTGTGATATATGAATATGATAAGCTTTAGTTGTTCCATAGCTGTCTGAAGTTTGAGGTTTCTATAAGTTCTTAACTTTTAATTTTCCGGAACTTCAGGATGCTGTAGAATATGCAGAATGTGAAGCTGTTGTGAAAGACTTTCCTCCATTTAGAGAGGCTATGAAGAAGAGAGGTATTGAAGACATGGACCTCGTGATGGTTGATGCCTGGTATGCAATTTACATTTAGTGCTCCTGTACATGTGGAATTTCGGCAGGTTAATCAATGACCTTCTACTTACATATTGGTGTTTATGCTGCAGGTGTGTTGGCTATCATAGTGAGGCTGATTCTCCTAGCCAAAGGCTTGCTAAACCACTGATATTCTGTAGAACTGAGAGTGACTGCCCTATGGAAAATGGTTATGCACGCCCAGTTGAGGGCATCTATATACTTGTTGATATGCAAAACATGGTGGTGATAAAGTTTGAAGACCGTAAGCTTGTTCCCCTACCTCCAGCCGATCCGTTGAGGAACTATACTCCTGGAGAAACAAGAGGCGGTGTTGATCGAAGTGATATAAAACCTTTACAAATTATTCAGCCTGAAGGTCCAAGCTTCCGTGTTAATGGGTACTTTGTGGAGTGGCAGAAGGTAATTTCCAAATTGGTTTCATAAGTAATATTTTTTCTTTATTAAAAGTTGGTAAATCAACTAACATTCTGGTTGGCAGTGGAATTTTCGTATTGGATTCACTCCCAGGGAGGGACTGGTTATATATTCTGTGGCCTATGTTGACGGCAATAGAGGGCGAAGGCCTGTAGCCCATAGGTTGAGTTTTGTGGAAATGGTGGTGCCATATGGAGATCCAAATGATCCACATTATAGAAAAAATGCTTTTGATGCTGGGGAAGATGGCCTTGGTAAAAATGCACATTCTCTAAAGAAGGTTTGAGGACTAATTCTTGGATCAGTTTTGGTATATGAATGTTTTCTTGGTATTCTGTGTTTTCTCTTTATTTTATCCATACTGGGTTGAATTAAACTACCATGACAGGGGTGTGATTGTTTGGGCTTAATCAAATACTTTGATGCACATTTTACGAACTTCACTGGAGGTGTTGAAACTATCGAAAATTGTGTATGTTTGCACGAAGAAGATCATGGAATTCTGTGGAAGCATCAGGACTGGAGAACAGGCTTGGCAGAAGTGCGCAGGTCAAGAAGGCTAACAGTGTCATTTATATGTACCGTGGCTAATTATGAGTACGGGTTCTTCTGGCACTTTTATCAGGCAAGTTCCACATAACTTTCTCACCTTTTCTTAGACCAAGTGTAGTGCATGTTCTTTTGAGTTTAATTGTTAACTTGCCCAGTATAATACAAACATTTTCTCTCTAAGCATTAGTTCCAGCTCTTTTTGAGGGTTTTCATGTTGTACGAGCTACCTGCCTAACAGTGAAATCAATATCGTGCTGTTTTCAGGATGGTAAAATTGAAGCTGAAGTTAAACTTACGGGAATTCTCAGCTTGGGAGCACTTCAACCTGGAGAGGTTAGAAAGTATGGTACTGTGATTGCACCTGGGCTATATGCACCAGTTCATCAACACTTTTTTGTTGCTCGTATGGATATGGCTGTTGATTGCAAGCCTGGAGAAACTTACAATCAGGTATGCAGCTACTAAAAGTCTTACAATCTAGCATTGTGCTTTCGGCTTTGAGAATTTTTTCTTTTGGGTTATATTATGTAGGAAGCTTGGCTTCCATGATGAACTATTCACAAAGTTTATGCAAAAGCATATTACAACACTGATTATAAGAGTAGTCCATGGATGTCTGAGGGCCACACCTACACCACAACATACTAATTAGAATATAATTGTGAAATTATGTTTGAGTTTAAAACTTCGTGAAACATCTTATTCTATCGAAACTGTAAAATCCACCTCCAAACCTGAGTCTAAAATGTGAAGCAGGAAAATATGATCACCCCCCTGCTCTTATTGAATGGTTTATCTCTAAAACTACTCAAGCACATTTAATAATGGTTTATTTATCCTTAAATCCATTTTACAAAATAGAAGTTTCATAGGTTTATTACTTCATAAGAATTTACTTATTATTACCTGCAGTAGTGATTAAATTGTGACTTTATCATTGCTTGTCAAAACAACTGTATAAGTCTTAAAATCAGTTTTTCTTCTGTAATTATTTATTGTAGGTTGTGGAGATGAATGTTAAGGTTGAGAAACCTGGAGAGAATAACGTCCACAGCAATGCATTTTATGCTGAGGAGACACTTCTCAGGACTGAATCGGAGGCTATGCGTGACTGTAATCCTTTGACGGCTCGCCACTGGATTGTAAGGCATTGTTACCATGATTTTGCAGCTTGTCCTGCTCAATGATTTCCTTCTGTTGTTTAAGATTCTCAGGTGCGATTCTTGTGTCCAATCTTGCTCATGCTGATTTGAAATTTTGTCATGGTCCAGGTACAGAACACGCGAACTGTAAATAGGACCGGACAGTTAACAGGCTACAAGCTTGTTCCAGGTTCAAACTGTTTGCCATTAGCTAGTCCTGAGGCCAAGTTTTTGCGAAGAGCAGCTTTCCTGAAACATAATCTATGGGTTACACCATATTCGCGTGATGAGATGTTTCCTGGAGGAGAGTTTCCAAATCAAAATCCGCGTGCTGGTGAAGGATTAGCCACATGGGTTAAGAAAAATCGATCTCTGGAAGAAACTGATATAGTTCTTTGGTTGGTTTCCCTCTCTTAGTTTATCATGTCCATATCTTACTTTTGCCTTTGTACGTTGTATGTACACATAACTGTTTTAAGCTGGTGGAAGTAACCGCGATGATGATTGCAGGTATGTATTCGGAATCACTCACATACCTCGGCTAGAAGATTGGCCTGTCATGCCAGTGGAGCGCATTGGATTTATGCTCATGGTATTCACGCGATAAATCTTTTTTATGCTAGAGCAGTTTGTCATTTTATTGTCTGGTTTCTGATCCCGCATTTTTGGTTGATTATTGCGGTTGCAGCCTCACGGATTCTTCAACGCCTCTCCAGCCGTGGATGTTCCACCAAGTGCATGTGAATTGGAAGCCAAAGAAAATGATGTCAAAGACAATGGAGTAGCCAAGCCGATTCAGAACGGGTTGCTAGCAAAGCTCTGAAAAACACATGCTTTCTTTGATTACCTTGTTTCAAATTCATTGTTTTTCTTTAAATTTTTTAGTATGATCGAGCTACGCGGGTTTTAAGTCTTAGCGGTTTCTGTTGTTCGTAAAGCACATAAACGATTACGAAATACATTCCATTTGTAATTCGTTTATGGTTTTCATATGTGCTTCATGTCCGGATTTTGAAAGATTGGTCCAGTATTTCAATCACATTAACATATCTTACAAGGGTATAGGTTGAGTACAAACTTACTTTTGGATGGGAGTTTTGGTTCGAGCTATATTCTAAATTCTGATTTAGTCTAAACTAAGGGGATGAGAATTTGAACTTGTGTTAGAGAGAGAGAGAGAGAGAGAGTGAGAGAGAGTATTGCTCTATCCCACTCATGATTATTGATCTCTTAACTCGTCAAAAAGTCATGACTATTGATCTCTTAACCTAATTGGAGCAATGTTCCTTCAACAAAAAAGTCATGACTATTTAACTCGTCAAAACGTGCAACTATGATCATTTTGTCAATTCTGCTACAACTTTTGTCAAAATGAAGTCGTGACCATTGATCTTTTAACTCGTCAAAACGTGCAACTATGATTATTTTGTCAATTTCGCTACAACTTTGTCAAAATGAGTTGTGATGGAAAGTCTATTGCTATTGAAGGATCATTACTTTAATTAAGTTTTAAACCAACTAAAAGACCAGAAGAGATGTCATTTTCATTCCCACATTTCAATTTCCCGCCCCACATTTAAGCTGCCACGGACTACCAAGGGCGTGACAAAAATTTGAATCTACCGAAATTCCAATGACACCAGAAAATCTCTTAACCCGTCCTCCCATCGCCGATAAATTAACGCTGGGCTGCCCAGTCCTCGACCGCTGCCTCGGTGGTGGCGTCCCCTGCTGTTCAATAACCGAGCTCGTAGCTGAAAGCAGTTGCGGCAAGACTCAATTTTGCCTCCAACTCGCCCTCTCCGCTCAGCTCCCGCCCTCCCACGGCGGCCTCTCCGCCTCCTCCCTTTACCTCCACACCGAGTTCCCCTTCCCCTTTCGCCGCCTCCACCAACTCTCCCAAGCATTTCGCTCCTCACGCCCACACCTCGTAGCCATTAACCCCTGTGAAGATGTGTATGTTGATAGTGTGCACGACGCATACCAGATGCTTGATATAATGCCAAAGATAGAGTCTTTCATTGAAAGCGCGAAAACCCGGTTGCCTGTCAGGCTAATTGTGATTGATTCCATCGCGGCGCTGTTCCGAACTGAATTTAACAACACCCCCTTGGATCTTAAGCGGAGGTCGTCGCTGTTTTTCAAGATTTCCGGGAAGTTGAAGTCATTAGCGAATAGGTTCCGGGTGGCGGTGGTGGTGACGAACCAGGTGGTTGATTTTATGGGGGAAAGTGATGGGGTAAATGGAGTCAAAGTGGGCAACTTTGGGTCATTGCACTCGTCTGGAAGACGCGTTTGCCCTGCTTTGGGACTTGCTTGGGCAAATTGCGTGAATTCGAGGGTCTTCTTGTCGAGAAATGAGGTGGTTGTTGCCGAAGGGAATAGTAATGAGCTGGAGGATGGTCTTTGTAGGCAAACAAAGAGGCGACTTGATATTCTTTTTGCGCCTCATTTGCCCCAAGCATCGTGTGAATTTGTCATCACACGGCAAGGAGTGTTTGGAGTTGTCTCAGCTAACAGATAAATCTGATGCTGATGGACGTGGTCCAGTACTTGTCTAAATTTTGAGTGTAGGCTTCTGCTAGCAAAAGTGAAGACTGGGTTACTAGACCAATGGTAATTCATTTGTCATGGGTTCTGAGGCCAAGTTTTTGCGAAGGGCAGATTTCTGAAACATGATATTTGGGTTACACGATACGCACGTGATAAGATGTTTCCTGGAGGAGAGTTTTCAAATCAGAATTTACGTGTTGGTGAAGGGTTGGCAGTGGAATTTTTGTATTGGATTCACTCTTAGGGGGGACTGATTATATATATATATATATATATATATATATATATATATATATATATTATGTACAAGATGTTGATGGCAGTAGAGGCAAAGGCGTATTGCCCATACATAGAGTTTCATGGAAATGGTGGGATATGGAGATCCAAATGATCAACATTACAGAAATGTTGATGTTGGGGATGGGGATGATGGCCTTGGTAAAAATGCTTCTGTAATCAATTTAGATTCCGTTTATGAATATTTTATGGTTCTTTGTCTATGGTACAACAGTACAGCTTTAGCCTCTAAGATATTGTTAGAACTTGAATTATCGACTTTCTTATATGCGAACATTTTCTCACTCTTTAGCATCAGTTCCAACTCCTTTTCAGGGTTTCCATGCAGTATTCACTTATCTTTTATGAGCTACCTGTCTGTTTTCTCGCTGTTCTATTTATTTTAGCCTTCTGGTTAAGCCAATGTTATGCTGTTTGCAGGCCGGCAAAATTACAGTTGAAGTTAAACTTCCAGAAATACTCACCTTGGGAGAACTGCAACCTGGAGAAATTAGATGTAAGGTACTGCGATTTCATCTGGGCTATGTGTACCAGTTCATTAACATTTCTTTGTTGCTCGTATCCATACAGCTGTTGATTGCAAACTCGGGGAAACTTAGAATCAGGTATGCTACTTATAGTCATACCATCAGGCATTGTGCTTTTGGATCTATCTGCAAAGTGAATGCCAGAGCATATTACAACTTTAATTATGAAAGTAACTGATGGATGTTTGAGCACCCATTAGATCGCTGGTTAGACGATAAATCTGAATTATGTTTTAGTTTAGAGCATCGTATATTACCCCAGTAATACCAGCTGAAACATCTTGTTCTGTAGAAAGTGCGAAATCCCCTCCAACCTGAAAGTCTAAGACGTGAAGCAGGAACAAATGATCAACCCTTCATCACTTCTTGCTTTCAATATAACTCCCACCACGATAACATGCTCTAAAATGACGCAAAAACGCGTCATGGTACTTGACCTATGATGTTTTTTTTTTGTCAATCGACGCGTTTTTTGCTTCAAGATACTTGAATTATGAAGCCTGTTTTGCGTCATAAACTTTGTCACACCCGAATCTACGAGGCTATTAACAAACATCATTTTTGCATAGGACCAACTTTGAACTATTAACAAGCATCATTCTACGGGAATGCATCTGCAGTGCTTAAGTGCGTACGAGATGAAGTACATGCCAATCCATTCCTTGATACCGAAGGATCGAGGACTACGAGGTTAAGCGCGTAAAGCAGAAAATCATTGCAAAGAAAACAGAAATCCATTAATTCAAAACATATCTGCGATCCTTAATTATATCACGTTAACCGCAAAGGGTGAAAAGAAACAGATAATCTAGAAAATGACATGCAACTAGATGTTGAATACGACGGTGATGGATCGATCAGTCCACGATGACGAGACTTCGATAATCTTTGCCGGAGATGGATGCTTCCATGACATGGTTCTGCCGGTCAACTTTCCAACCTTTTTCTTTGTCCCAAATATCGTTGAAGGAAACTTGTCCAATCAGATTATCATCCCCTTTCTCCTCCCTAAACTTCCAGCTATTCCGGCCGTTGTAGCCGCTACAGGTGTACCTGTATAAGGGAGCCAAAACCTCTTTCCTCAGCCGGTCTACAACTCTGCTCTCGTAGTTTTCCTTGTATTCCTCCGCGTATGATGCTGGAGGGAAAACCTTCCGCGCAATGCTTTCCCACAGCAAAGTGGCCCGGGCAGCGTGGGATTCATAATGGTTTCCGGTAAGGAAACAGTCTGCAGCAGTGGTTACCTCGGCATACTTCTGATCATCGTCACCATCATCATCGCCATCGCTGTCGTTGCTCACATAATATTTAAGGTAATCATGCTTGAATTGTCCCTTCAATTTTTGAATATCTGACTCCAAGCACTCCACAAAAACATCGGTTACACGGTCATGTAACAACTTATAATCCGGATCACCCTCGTACATCTCTACAGCCTTCTTGGTCAGTTTCTCGAGGGGCTCCAGTGTCCCCCATCTACCGTCTCGGCCTTGTAGGAGGCGGTGCAGAAGTTCTACAAGGCTATACAAACCCATACTCCCAAAAGAGGAGGCAATAGGCGCAATGTTGCACAATAGGGTCTTTGGGTGGTTCTGGTGGAGCCAAACCGCCGCCCTGTAGAACGCTTGTTCATATGATTTTCCATTCCTATAGTCATTCAGATGACATATGAGCTTGAGGGTGGTTAGGGGATCGTCGGACCATGCCAGCGGCAGCAGTTGCTTGAGATAGTCACAGGAGGCCTCCACCTCCGCCTTTAAGGCTGGTGGATAACTTTTGATCGATGCGGTTGCAAACTCGTAGTACCCGTAGTTGTCATAGTCAGCCGGTTCGACGATGTTGAAAAAGATATCAAGGCAGGGGTCGCCCGAGGAGAGTTGGAGGGTAGATTCAGCAGTACTGAATCCCATTGCCATTAGAGGGGTTCTGCTACTGCTCCTAGTGCTCATTGCTGTTCTCTTGGCGGTTGGAGCTATCCCGTTCCCGAATTTCGGAACCATCAGAGAGAGTGATCTGCCTGGAATTGTCAGGTTTGGAGGAACAAGAGTCGGAGAGTTCGGATAAGCCGTCAATCTCACTGCGAGTTGTGAGATTTTGCGGGCGAGGTTTGTGTTTGCTGCTTTCATAACTGATGGGAGGATTTCCGTCAATTTTTCCACGAGGAGAGAAGTGAATATTAGGGCAGAAATATAAACGCTGTTTACTTGGGTGACAAGGAATTGGGCAAAACCCTAAATGGTTGCTTATCCAATTCAAATCTATATTGATTAGATAAATGATTTTATTTACTTGGGTGCCAAGGAATTGGGCAAAACCCTAAATGGTTGCTTATCCAATTCAAATCTATATTGATTAGATAAATGATACTATAACTTAAAAAATTGAAAATAATTAACCTACATGGCACATGTCAATCTCTTAATATTGAGAAAAACTTGTGCAGGACTTGGCTTGCCACCGGATCATGCTGAGTGACACTACCACACCATTCATAACTTGCCATGTGTTAAGCATATTGTTGCATTAGTATAATTTTTTATTTTCAATTTAAATCATAACTAATAAAATTAATAAAAAAAAAACTTTTTAAAAACACCCGACTTTGAGGGAGTGTAATTACTGGTTGAAAGGTTCATTAAACCATCTTAAAGATTCATTAGGTTTCTCACTAACCCCATTATTTATATATATTATGGATAATTATCAGGTGAAGTACTCAATTATCAAAGCCACCTTCCTTCACCGGTTGTTTGTAATTCCCAGTTTTCAAATATTATGACTATTGATGTGAAATTGAATAAATTAAAAGCAATCATAATCATGAGAGAGAAAGATGATAGATTGGGGAATCAGGGAAGAGGGAGGCTGAGTAGTAAGAGGGGGGAGGGGGGTGGTGGTTTTGCTGCAGATGGAGTAAGGTTGAACTGGGGTTGGGTCAGTTGGTGGTGGTTTTGGAGAGGAAGGTTGAGCTGGGGTTGGGTCCGTTGGGGGTGGTTTTGCAGATGGAGGAAGGTTAAACTGGGGTTGTGAGTTTTATTTTAACCATTTTTTTTAAACAATCGATATTATCTAAAAAGATTATAATAAACTAGCAATAATATGGTTTAAATTCACCGTTGATGAGCATCGAATCTAAAACATTTCAATTACAAATGAAGAAAAGTAGCACTTAAAGAACTTATTTTAATTTCTTGAAGAAATAATTTTTTTTTTTCCAATTTAAGCCGCACATAAACTTTTTCCCACTTATTATCGTGGCAATGCTCACCACCTAAGAACCAATTCGAATTCCGGATAAGGATTCGATTTCGTCCGATATTTTTATTGATCCACGTGCACCGATCAAATTAACATTACACAACTACCCAGATCACAAGTAAATTAATTATAATGACGATTTGTGTTAATTATAATTAACAGGATTTTCTTTTGCAAGATTTAGGAGTTTGTTATTGTTTGGATTTAATTACTTCAATCACTCTTCTCTATATCTTCTAGTTCATTGTAAAATATAAGATCGTCAATTGTAGGCTACTTGTAAAAAAATTAAAAATAGAAAAACAGTAAACATCTTGAGTTTCCTTCCTCTCCTCATCTACACCAAATTTTGCCAATAAAACAAAATCTTATAAAAAAAAGAGAAGAGAAATGTGAAATTATTTATCGGGTTGTGTTCTCCATATTTATTTATTTTCCTCACACATCTTTTTCAAAATTTAAAGGTGAAATTCAATGAATTAAAAAAGATTAATTAAAAAAATAACGTGTGAAAAGTTAAAAAAAATGTATAAATTGTATTTATATTTAAAAAACCAGAGAAATTAAAAACAATTAAAAAATAAAAAGAATTTGAATCCTCGGATGCTGATGCAGATAATCACATAGGAGGATCCTCGCCAGGTCGTAGGGATTCAGGATCTTTCAATCACATTCATTTATCGTATATATACAATCTATTTTGAGTAAACACTGTTAATGTTTAATTTTAAATAAAAAAATTTTAGAAAGATCCCGCGGCGAGGGTCTCTCTCGATAATCACAACCATCCATGGCGTGTCGCCGATTATTCGTTTCTGAAATTCGAGCGTCTTGGCCGGCACAGATTCTCAGAAACCCCAACAACCTCTGCATCCGCCAGACCTCCTAGATTTTCTGCCTCCTTCTCCTCTGGTCTCCCAAAAGTCTTCCACTCTTCCCACTCCCCTACCACCCATGGCGGCGAACCCAGAAAATGACGAAAGGACCCTCCACGACGAACTCTCCCTCCCGGTCCTCCTCGCCGATCGCGTCATCAAATCGGCCCAGGAAGCCGAGTCCTCCAAACTCGACTGCGCCGACCTTGCCAAGCAGGTCGACCGCCTCTCCCAAATGCTCCGATCCGCCGTCCGAATCGCCGCCGCCACTCAGTCTCTCTACGATCGCCCCGTCCGCCGAATCGTCGCCGACGTGGCGAAGAACCTTGACCGCGCGCTGACCCTGGTACGGAAATGCAAGCACAGTGGGGTCCTCCGGCAAGTCTTCTCCATCACCACCACTGCTGATTTCAGAAAAGTGTCCAACCTTCTGGAGTCTTCGATTGGAGACATGAAGTGGCTTCTCTCGGTGTTTGAGTCTGACGGCGGCAACCTCTCCCTGCCGCCGATCGCCAGCAACGACCCGATACTCAGCTGGGTCTGGTCATACATCGCGACCATTCAAATGGGTCAACTCAGGGACCGAGTCGACGCGGCTAACTCGCTTGTTTCACTCGCTCGGGACAACGACCGGAACAAGAAGATAATCGTCGACGAAGGCGGCGTGACGCCACTGCTAAAGCTTCTGAAAGAAGGGTCTTCTCCGGACGCCCAAATCGCCGCCGCCAGTGCTCTGTTTCACATCGCCACTGATCAAGAAAGGGTCCGAATTATAATCGATTTGTTGGGAATTAACGTTGTTGTCTCGGTTTTGGGCGATTCCCCGATGAGGGTTCAGGTGTGCGTGGTGAGATTGGTGTCGGAAATGGCGGAGCTTGACCCGGTGGCGCAGGAGGAGTTAGGCAGAGGAAATGTGATTAGGCCTTTGGTGTCTCTGCTGGCAATGGACACGGTTCTGGATGATCCGAAGGTGCAATCGGGTAAGCCTAGCATTCATAATCTTGTTCAGATTAATAAGCAGTTAGCTGTAAATGGTTTGAATCCGAATAGCCGTTTGTCTTCCTTTTCGAATCATTATCATTCGGATGGTAGTAGTAGAGGTGGCGGGCATCATCGAAAAGAGAGGGAGAGAGAGGCGGAGTCCAATCCCGAGGTGAAGCTTGAGCTGAAAGCCGGTTGTGCCAAGGCATTGTGGAAATTGTGTAAAGGGTGTTTGTCGAATAGTCGAAAAGTTACAGAGACGAAAGGGTTGATTTGTTTGGCAAAGATTATTGAGAAGGAAGCAGGGGAGTTGCAGCTGAATTGCTTGATGACTGTGATGGAAATAGCCGTGGTGGCGGAGTCCAATCCCGACCTTAGAAGAGCGGCTTTTAAGCTTAATTCTCCAGCTGCAAATGCAATTTTGGATCAGCTTTTGAGAGTGATTCAGGAAGAGGCTAATCAGGAATTGCAAATTCCTGCCATTAAAGCAATTGGGTCATTGGCAAGAACTTTCCCTGCTAGGGAGACCCGGATAGTTGGTCCTCTGGTTGTCCGGCTTGGCAGTGCGGATGTCGATGTGGCAATTGAGGCTGCCATTGCATTAGGGAAGTTTGTGTGTACGGAGAATTTCAATTGCGTGGAGCATTCCAAGACGATTATTGAATTTGATGGGGTTCCTTCTCTGATGAGATTATTACGGACAACTGATCGAACTAGTGAACGGGGTCATGTCAATTGTTTAGTACTACTATGCTATCTAGCATCGCATGTTGGCAATAGCAAGGCTCTTGAACAAGCGCGGGCATTGAATACTCTTGAGGGGGGAGCTCGATATCTTGTAGCTCAATATCCCGATTTGAGGGATTTGTTAGCCAAAGCCATACACAATCTCACACTTTATCAGGCTGGAGCTCATCCCCACAGGCAAACCTTCATACCGTAAGCACTTGCAGTTTCAGTCATGTGTGTTTATCCTGTTTTTGTAACATAGAGAGGCAAATTGATTTATCACCACCATAACAAATCCAAAGTTGAATGGTGCACGAAATATTTATTTGTAATTTTGTATCATAGATGTATGATCACCCTACTGTGTCTGCTGTTGTTTTTTACAAGATGAGTGGATGTTTGGGCATGTATCAGCAATCTGTTGCACATAATTTGAAGGTATCTTATTGTTTCGATGAAGCATCAAACTTTTGTTTCTCCCCGTCTACTAAATGTGCCTATGCAATGTTCATTCCTTTTGTCGATATAAATAGTTGTATGGGACGTGCATAGGCGTAATCCTGGTTATATATTGGTTTGGCATCGACGAAAATGGAATGATGTGTTTTGAGTACTTGTTATTTTGGATCGTAATCTGGAGCTTCTGAAAGCTTTCGATACATTTTAGATCTTCAAATGTACATAGAATTTCTCTGGAAGTCAAGAGGTAGGTACTCTTTTATGTTCTACTATGTTGTATATATGCCGATGTTTTACTTATATTATAGTTGAACGCACTCGTTTTTTAGGCTGGCACATAGCATGATCCTCTTGCCTTACCTCCCTGAGCTCTTTAATTCTACGGTCACTCTCGTACGATGATGAGACGGCATGAAACCAACTCTGGGCGGGATCAGTAACAATTTTCTCGAGGGCGATAACATTCTTCAAGTACGTAACACGTTGAACGGCCAAAATACCCTAGTATTTCTACTAGATTGAGTTCTGATGTGGGTGTTTGCCAACCTTTTGTAGTTTCAGTTTTGCAGGGATGAAAAGAAATGCAGCTTCATCACCTCTCTGCAAGTAAAAGGGAACCCTTCATGAAAAAACGTAATTGGATAAAGACCCAAATGAAACCAGTAATTCCTAATCCAAGGGACCAAAGAGCTATATAAGGACCAATAGGTTATTAGAGCCCTGGCCTCTCTGCACTTTTTTGGGCTTTTAATTTATTTTTTTTTTTGGGGTCGAATTTGTAGTTTTGTTATACAAAGAAAAATTGGTTATATAGAGCTCCCCATGGCTTTTCTGGTGGGTTGGTTATGATAGGTTGTGATCAATTAAAATAAACTTAAGTCTGGTGTTTATTGTGTCAAAATGTGAGATGGACTGCTGGGCATGACTGGACAAGATAGATTATGAATACACAATAGAGTGAGTTATCTAACCTATCCATATATACGGGTTACAACTCTTGCCTAACCAATTCCTGTCAATCCAATCCTATCTCTAAGACTCAATCTCATCCAATTCACCAAATGAGTCCTTAATTCTTGACAGCAATTGATTAGAAATAACCAAATTATTCAAACTGAGAGGGACATTTTTCTAATTTCTAAGCCACCTTAAGCATGTCATTAAGCAACTAATGACAATCATTAAGAATGTCATTAGTTGCTCCTCCATTCAAACCATGAAAGTGGAAACCAATAGAGACATTAAACCACCACTTTCTCTGGCTCTCAATTTTAGGTTAATTATCTTTGATGAGAAGCTAGTTATGAACATGATGAAGCTTTAGAATTAAGCAAGCAATAAGCACTTTATGTTCTAATTTATTAATTAGTTGAATCTTAATCCTGTCATAATTACTATTACTCATCCGCCAAACTGCAAATTGTGTAGTCTTTGTAATTGCAGTCTCCAACCGTATGGATCTTTTGATATAGGCGCCTCAATTTTGAATTTTCTAGATCAAACATTCATGCCTTTTAGTTATTTGATTAAACTTTTTTTGTCATAATTTTGGTGATATATGCACATTATATTGTAACAAATTTCCTATAATCTAGCCTTTTGATTACACTCTCCTCCGTTAGAGATAATTGTGTAAAAAAAAAAGTTGGTTAGATTCAAAATTATTTTCACAATAATGCTACAATTTAGCAATAATTATCTACGATTTAAGATATTTTCTTTCCAAAATAGTTTAAAATATTTTTAAATCCCCCAAAATCAAACGTACCGAAATAAGTTTTTCTTGTAGTACGTTTAAGAGAAAATAGGATTGAGAATAATATAAACGTACCAATACACAATGTGTACAAAATAAAACGTACCAAAATAAAAATAATGTACCAATATTAATAATATGTATCAAATCAAACGTACCAAAATTGCAAATAAATGTACTAATTAATGATTTTTGTAAATTCAAACGTACCTGCAGATAATATATACATAATATATTATACCTAATAATAATTCATCAACAACTATACTTTGAAAAACAGCAAATATATATATATATATATATATATATATAATTTCACAAAAAAATTGAAAAAAATTACACATAGCTTTTTTTGTTGATCACCAACTATTTGAAAAAGAAAAAACCATTTGGAAAAAGAAATAATATTAAATCTTTGCATAACAAAAAAAAACCATAATCGACGAAACATATTTGGAAGAAGAGAAAATATAGTTTAATTATTAATATCTCCACTAAATAAGGAAAAGTTGTAACATTCCACATCGCCCAGGGGAGTGGATCATGTAAGCCTTGTATGTATATTCCAATCTCTACCTATCACAAGGCCTTTTGAGAGCTCACTGGTTTCGGGTTCTATCGGAACTACGAAGTTAAGCGAGTTCAAGCGAGAGCATTCCCAGGATGGGTGACCCACTAGGATGTTCTTGTGTGAGTTCCTAGAAACAAAACCATGAGGGCGTGGTCGATGCCCAAAGCGGACAATATCGTGCTACGGAGGAGTCGAGCCCGGGATGTGGTGGGGGGCCTGGGCCGAGATGTGACAATTTGGTATCAGAGCTAATCCCTGGCCGGATGTGTGTCGACGAGGACGTTGGGCCCCTAAGGGGGGTGGATTGTAACATCTCACATCGCCCAGATGAGTGGATCTTGTAAGCCTTATATGTATATTCTTATCTCTACCTAGCACGAGGCCTTTTGGGAGCTCACTGGCTTCGAGTTCTATCGGAACTCTGAAGTTAAGCGAGTTCGGGCGAAAGCATTCCCAGGATGGGTGACCCACTGGGAAGTTCTCGTGTGAGTTCCCATAAACAAAACCGTGAGGGCGTGGTCGGGGTCCAAATCGGACGATATCGTGCTACGGTAGAGTCGAGCCCCGGATGTGGTGGGGGCCCAGGCTGGGATGTGACAAAAGTGCATCATGCAGATAAAATGATAAATTCAAAAATTATTTAATTTTAAAAAATAGAGGTGACTATTGGTCAAAACACTTTAATCAAATTTTAAAAAAACACAGATGTTTAATCTAAATGATATAGAAAAATTATAAGGAATTCTAATTTTTCCATTAATATATATGGTTATACTAGGGTTTACGTACGTAATGTAACACATGTATAACCACAAGTTACAATATTAATAACGAACTCATGCATTATATATAATATGAGTGAACTGGATATACCACGATTTCTATACATCCTTCCATTTTTTTTTTTTTTTGAACAAATACAGCCGTCCATTATTAGACCATAAACTATTATAAAAATGCCTTGTTTAATTAATATGGAGCTTAATTATAGGGTAGTGTTATCCACATACTCTTTTTTAACTTTCACATATCCCTTGTTAATTAATTTTTGTTCATTGATTATCTTGAATTCATTCGATCTGACAATCAAAAATTAAGTGGATGTGTGGAAAGTAACAATGGGTGTGTGGATAGGAGTATGATTGACACACCCCGACCGAGATCAGGGCATGCTGGCCGTCACGCGAAGGTGACGTAGCCATGTGCGCGTGCGGAAGCTAAAGGTATAGTAATATAAAAGTACGAATCATTAAAAACCTAATAGCATACAAAGTACTAGTGTATGTGAGACACAATTCAGAGCAAGTCTACAGCAGTCGAAAAAGGAAAGATACGACATATGTACACCCGAAGGTGACCCTACAATGGTGAGTGTCTGTCAGAAATGCCGGGACGCCCTCTGGGATAGACCACCGAACTTGCTAGACCACTAGAACCTGGAGGGGCGCAAAAAACAAAAGCGTGAGTGGGCAAAAACAAAGTTCTTTGAAAACTCTTTAGCAAAACACATTCTAACCCCTCGCCGTAAAACCTGTATACTTCCCAGAAAATGAACATATATACGTATGTATAGATATGTCAATCATGCTCCACATATGCCATTCATGCTCACAATATGCCATTCATGCTTGGCAATATGCCATTCATGCTTGAGAATATGCCATTACAGAATATCATAATCAATTATAAATGCTCAAGCGTAATTCACATCGAATATATATAATCTGGCAGCCGGGAGTCACCTAACGTGACCTGTACGGCTGCATATAGAGCTTCAATCTCAACTCAATATCTGAATCTGCACACGAGTCGGAACCACCTAACGTGGTCTGTACGACAAGACTGGGTGTAATATATACGCTCTAGTGCTACGATCACGTGAAGACTGTGCGAATAATCGCGGGTCACCTACGAGTCGGAACCACCTAATGTGGTATGTACGACAAGGCTTGCACCTAACTTGGATCCAAGGCGAGCGTGTGGTGCTGGTGAACATCACGTGAAGGACTGTGCCCTGGCCCTGGGCGGGAGCACTAACACCGGGGGTGCAGATTATGAGCTCTCTAAGCATTTCAAACTACTATTGCATAATAAACAGGAATGCATAACCACATGAATACCGCTTACCTGGCACTTACCTGTGCGTCCACAGCACCAAATACACATTTATATATGTATGCCAACTACCAACGCACGTGATGATGCGTAAACAATATTCAAATGATGCATGGCATAAAACATATAACCTTTTCTATTTAATTTCTGGGAATTAATATGTATATAGGTATATACGGAAAACAAAAGCCCACTCACTGATAATTAGAAGGGTCGTAGCCCCCCTGCCTCGAGTGCGTACGCTCGTCCTCGGAAAACGAATCACCTATACGCGACAAAGTTACGAAAACATTAATTTAAAAGCACCTAAGCAACTTCTCGTAATAACTTCTCATACATTGCTCAAATTGGACAAATGAATATACCAACGTGACCTACACAACCTCAGGATCACGCCCATATTTTTAGAAAAATTTTTGGACCACGCACGCGCCCCCACGCGCCTGAACACGCACGGACCTACGCGCCCCCACGCGCGGCCCACGTGCACTGCACACTGACGGCGTCAGTTGACGCCGTCAGGAATATTCCGTTAACTGACGGAATATTCCGTCAAATCTAACCGGATTCTGTCACTGCCGTTAGGAATATTCCGTTAGACTTAACGGAATATTCTCCTTTCTTCTCCGGCGAGACGCCGGCGCCGGCGACGGCGCCGGAAAACTGGGTAATTTTCAAACTAAGTTTTCTCCTTCGTTTTTCAACCATTTTTCACGTTCTTTATACCAAAATGAAGCTTAGGACTAGTAGAATCACGTTAGACTAGTTTTAAGGCCTAAAAATTGCTAGATCATACCTGTCTTCAACTTCAAGAATCGGCCAACTTCGTACAGGACGATCCCGACGTCCAAATTCACCCAACGAACTACTCCGAGGCTCCTTGGGACCTCACAAGCACAACTACAAGCTTAGAAATTCCAAAAACAAGCTAGTTTAGGTTTGCATGAACAGTGTTCAAATCGGACCTCGTGATATCGACGTGAAAATGGTATTTTCCTTACCTGAAAATGGCACCTTTGAACTCCTCTCAGCTCCACGAACACGATGGTGGTCTTGGTTTCTTGTTTGGTGAAGATTTGATTAGGTTTGTATGTGTGTCCGTGTGTAGAGGAAGAAGAAGAAGAAGAAGGTGAACTCGGGGAGGAAGAGAGAGAGAGAGAGAGAGAGACTGAGAGAAGAGACAGAGTGAGGGAATGAGGGAGGGAATCCCGGGAAGAAAAAGAAAATGTATGATTGTGTGTGGTCCTACCACACCACACAACACAAAAATACACGTAAAATAACAGCTAGGGGGGTAAAATTGTAAATTCACACGTACGTTTCGTTAGTTTCGGGACGGGATGTTACAACCTACCCACCTTAATAGAATTTCGTCCCGAAATTCAAACTAACTAATTACACCCCTAACGGTCAAAGAATAATCTTGGATACAAATCCCTCATCCTATTTTCTGTCTCCCATGTCGCTTCTTCAACCGAGTGATTCCTCCACAAGACTTTCACCAAATTCACCGTTTTGTTCCTCAGAACCTTCTCTTTCCAATCTAAGATCGTTAACGGTTCCTCGTCGTACGTCAAATCTGGATTTATCTCTAACGGTTGAGGAGGGATCACATGCAATGGATCAGCAACGTAATGTCGGAGCATAGACACGTGAAAAACGTTATGCACTTTAGCCAACTCCGGAGGCAACTCCAACCTATAAGCTACCTCACCAACTTTTTCTGTGACTATGTACGGTCCGATATACCTGGGACTCAACTTCCCTTTCTTTCCAAACCGCACAACACCTCTCCACGGTGAAAGCTTCAGAAATACCCAATCTCCGACCTCATACGTTCTGTCCGTAGCATGTCGATCTGCTAAACTTTTCTGCCTGTCCTGAGCTGCTTTCAGGTTAGACCTAATTACCTGAACATTTTGAGTAGTCTCCTCGACAATCTCCGGACCTACTAAAACTCTTTCGCCAACCTCCGACCAACATAACGGAGTGCGACAAGATCTACCATACAAAGCCTCAAATGGCGCCATGCCAATGCTCGAATGGAAACTGTTGTTGTAAGCAAATTCCATCAAATCTAACCGCTGGTGCCAAGCGTCACTGAACTGTAACACTGATGCTCGCAGCATATCTTCCAAGGTCTGAATAGTTCTCTCAGACTGTCCGTCCGTTTGTGGATGATATGCCGTACTGTAAAGTAGTCTCGTACCCAAAGCTTCCTGAAAGGCTACCCAAAACTTTGATGTGAATCGTGGATCACGATCCGAGACAATACTTACAGGGACACCATGGTACTTCACAACCTTTGAAATAAACAGCTCTGCTAACCGGCTCAAAGAGTACTTCTCTCTTACTGGAATGAAATGTGCCGACTTAGTGAGCCGATCAACGATCACCCAAATGCCATCAAAGCCATTATGTGTACGCGGCAACTTGTACACAAAATCCATAGTGATATTTTCCCACTTCCACTCTGGAACGGGAAGCGGCTGTAACAATCCAAACGGCTTCTTTCTTTCTGCTTTAACCTGCTGACAAACAGCACAACTGCTCACATACTCAGCTATCTCCCTTTTCATACCCGGCCAATAGTAAAATGGTCGAATGGTATGATACATTTTGGTTGCCCCTGGGTGCATGGCATAAGCCGAGATATGTGCTTCATCAAGAATTTCCTTCTTCAAGTCCACATTACTAGGCACGAACATTCTACCCTCTAACACCAACATGCCATCAGAATCACGAACTCTGAGATCTCGCCTCCTTCCTTGATCTCGAGCTTGAATTAGTTCTTGAATCTGTTCATCAGCTACCTGAGCTTCAAGCACCCGATCAACTAAGATTGGCCTAACTTGAAAATTAGCAAGTAATGCCACTTCTCGATCTTCTGCTTCTAACCTTACTCCCGTAGCACGCAAGTCCACCAAAAGAGGAATACGACTAGCGTACAACGCATTGATACGGCCATGTGACTTCCTGCTAAGTGCATCGGCTACTACGTTCGCACGACCAGGGTGATAATCAATCGTGCAATCGTAATCGCTGAGCAACTCCAACCACCTCCGTTGACGAAGATTAAGTTCCTTCTGGGTAAAGAGATACTGAAGACTCTTGTGATCTGTGAAGATCCTACACTTTTCTCCATAAAGATAGTGTCTCCACAATTTCAATGCAAAGATAATAGCAGCCAACTCCAAATCATGTGTAGGGTAATTCATTTCATGGGTTTTCAACTGCCGCGAAGCATAAGCAATCACCCTACCATGCTGCATCAATACACATCCCAGACCATTCAAGGAAGCATCGCTATAAACCTCGAAATCACCACTATCGTCTGGAAGTGCCAAAACAGGTGCATTAGTAAGACAATGCTTCAACTGCTGGAAACTTTGCTCACACTTATCATTCCACTCAAACTTAACATCTTTCCTTGTTAACCTCGTCAGTGGCAAAGCAATTACCGAAAAATCCTTAACGAATCTCCGATAATATCCCGCCAAACCAATGAAACTTCTCACCTCAGTGACGGTTCGTGGTTGCTCCCAACTCTCCACAGCTGCAACCTTCTGAGTATCAACCAGAATACCTTGAGCAGAAATGATGTGCCCCAAAAACGTGACTTGATCTAACCAGAACTGGCACTTACTAAACTTAGCATACAATTGGTGTTCTCTCAACCTTTTCAACACCAAAGTAAGATGTCGGACATGTTCCGCTTTGGACTTAGAATACACCAGAATATCGTCAATGAAGACAATGACAAATCTATCCAGGTAAGGCTGAAATACCCGGTTCATTAAATCCATAAAAGCTGCTGGTGCATTCGTCAACCCAAATGGCATAACCAGAAACTCGTAATGACCGTAACGAGTCCTGAACGCCGTCTTAGGAACATCATCCCTACTAATCTTCAGCTGATAGTACCCAGACCTCAAGTCTATCTTAGAAAATACACAAGCACCTCTCAGCTGATCAAACAAATCGTCGATACGAGGCAATGGATAACGGTTTTTAATCGTCACCCGATTCAATTGTCTGTAGTCGATACACAGCCTCAAAGTCCCATCTTTCTTTTTCACAAACAACACTGGAGCGCCCCAAGGTGAAATACTAGGCTGAATGAATCCCTTATCCACTAATTCCTGTAATTGCACTTTCAATTCCCTTAACTCAGCGGGAGCCATACGATAAGGAGTTAATGAAATAGGATTGGTACCTGGAAGCAACTCAACAGTGAAATCCACATCTCGATCTGGGGGTAAACCAGGTAAATCTTCAGGAAAAACATCAGGGAAGTGTCTAACCACTCTCACATCCTCAATTCTGCTTGGAACGGCCTCCTCTAGTACCACATGAGCTAGATACCCCTGACAACCTTTAGTCAACAACTTCTTCGCTCGTAAAGCCGAAATAACACCATGTCTTACTCCACTCGGCTCACCCACAAAAGTAACCTCAGGTAATCCAGGACGGTGAAAAGTAACTACTTTCCCGTAACAATCAATGTTGGCACGATAGAAGTGCAACCAATCATTGCCCAAAATCACATCAAAATCGACAATATCTAACGGAATAAGATCCGCGGGCATAACTACACCCTCTACTATCACTGGACATCCTGGGTACACACAATCTACAACACATCTCTCTCCTCTAGGCATAGCGAACTCTAAATCGTACCCTAGAGGTGTGGGGCGAGGTTGCGTTACTTGAGCAAATGTATGAGAAATAACGGAATGTGTAGCTCCACAATCAATTAAGACTCTAGCAAAATAACCAAGAATGTTTAACGTACCCATTATCAAGTCCGGGTTGTGCTGAGCATCCTGCAGGGAAATATTGTGAATACGCCCCTGGCCCTGCTGTCGTCCTCCACGACCTCTGCTCGCTTGAACACCGCGACCTTGAGCTCCACGCCCCTGACTGGGCTGACCCATCTGCCTCGAAGACCCTGCACTACTAGTGGCATTCTCACCCTGCTGATACTGTCCTCCTTGGTACCACTGAGAACCACTTGTTGGAGCTGGAGGATACGGCATGTAGTTGCTGGGATACGGGGGATAACCACCTTGTGAATACGGGTCCTGGGGGTACTGATACGGTCCCGGGGCATAGGGAACAGCATCACCCTGATAGTGATAGGCACCACCTCTACCTGTTTGACCATAATTACTCGGACCTTGGATTTGCCGAATCGGTGCAGGTGGCGGCATAAAGGTCTGCTGCGGCTTCTGTTGCTGACCCTGGGGACAATTCACCGCTCTATGTCCCATCTGCCCACACGTGAAACAAGCACCGTTGCCACGCCTACACTCGCCGAAATGTCGATTATTACATCTACGGCAAAATGGGAGTCGGTTTCGGCCACCATCATCTTGTCTCTGGCCTCGAGCACCTCCATAAAACCTACCTCCACGTCCTTGTCCAGAGGCACTGAAACCACCACTAGACGAACTTGAACTTGCACCACCCCTTTTAAAGTTCTGAGTTTGGCGAGGCCCCAACGATGTTTGACCTTTTCCTTTGTCGTCTTTCTTCTGATTGCCGTTTTTCTCTTCGTCACTATCACTTGACATATTCTCAGAGTCCTCTACCCTCAACAATATCTCATAGAACTCCTGATATGACTCACAGTGAGTAGTAGTTACCATAGAACGCCATTTCTTCTTAGTGCCCAAGCGAAAACGACGAAGCATCTCCGCCTGATTACCAGCGACATCGGGATAGTAACGAGACAAATCAGTGAACTTACGATAGTACTCGTTAGCCGTCATCTTTCGCTGTTTCAATTCAGTGAATTCCTGTTTCTTACGGTCGATATACTCAGGGGGTACAAATCTCCTTTGAAACACGTCTTTGAAAACATTCCAATCGGTCCTCTGAGCTGGAGTCAACCTACGAAGTTCTTGCTCCCACCAAGCTGCAGACTCCATCTCCAGAAACCAAGAGGTTGTCTCAACCCACCTTTCCATAGGAAGGTTCCCCTGGTTATGCAACACACGGAAAGTCTTCTCTATGTGTTCCAACCAACGTTCTGCGCCTTCGTGACCCTCGTTACCTTTAAACTTATCCAACTTCAAGTTATACATAGTCTCCAGAGGAGTCCTCTGGGGAGGGCGCATCACTGTTTGAAGGGCTGTAGCAATCACTTCCCCCAACTGAGTAAGATCAGGAAAACTAGACTCATCTGAGCGACGTGGTTCCCGACGAGGCGGCATGATTCTGACATAAGACACCAACTATTAGAATACTCACAAAGACACAGGACTGCCAAACCTAGGCTCTGATACCAAGCTGACACACCCCGACCGAGATCAGGGCATGCTGGCCGTCACGCGAAGGTGACGTAGCCATGTGCGCGTGCGGAAGCTAAAGGTATAGTAATATAAAAGTACGAATCATTAAAAACCTAATAGCATACAAAGTACTAGTGTATGTGAGACACAATTCAGAGCAAGTCTACAGCAGTCGAAAAAGGAAAGATACGACATATGTACACCCGAAGGTGACCCTACAATGGTGAGTGTCTGTCAGAAATGCCGGGACGCCCTCTGGGATAGACCACCGAACTTGCTAGACCACTAGAACCTGGAGGGGCGCAAAAACAAAAGCGTGAGTGGGCAAAAACAAAGTTCTTTGAAAACTCTTTAGCAAAACACATTCTAACCCCTCGCCGTAAAACCTGTATACTTCCCAGAAAATGAACATATATACGTATGTATAGATATGTCAATCATGCTCCACATATGCCATTCATGCTCACAATATGCCATTCATGCTTGGCAATATGCCATTCATGCTTGAGAATATGCCATTACAGAATATCATAATCAATTATAAATGCTCAAGCGTAATTCACATCGAATATATATAATCTGGCAGCCGGGAGTCACCTAACGTGACCTGTACGGCTGCATATAGAGCTTCAATCTCAACTCAATATCTGAATCTGCACACGAGTCGGAACCACCTAACGTGGTCTGTACGACAAGACTGGGTGTAATATATACGCTCTAGTGCTACGATCACGTGAAGACTGTGCGAATAATCGCGGGTCACCTACGAGTCGGAACCACCTAATGTGGTCTGTACGACAAGGCTTGCACCTAACTTGGATCCAAGGCGAGCGTGTGGTGCTGGTGAACATCACGTGAAGGACTGTGCCCTGGCCCTGGGCGGGAGCACTAACACCGGGGGTGCAGATTATGAGCTCTCTAAGCATTTCAAACTACTATTGCATAATAAACAGGAATGCATAACCACATGAATACCGCTTACCTGGCACTTACCTGTGCGTCCACAGCACCAAATACACATTTATATATGTATGCCAACTACCAACGCACGTGATGATGCGTAAACAATATTCAAATGATGCATGGCATAAAACATATAACCTTTTCTATTTAATTTCTGGGAATTAATATGTATATAGGTATATACGGAAAACAAAAGCCCACTCACTGATAATTAGAAGGGTCGTAGCCCCCCTGCCTCGAGTGCGTACGCTCGTCCTCGGAAAACGAATCACCTATACGCGACAAAGTTACGAAAACATTAATTTAAAAGCACCTAAGCAACTTCTCGTAATAACTTCTCATACATTGCTCAAATTGGACAAATGAATATACCAACGTGACCTACACAACCTCAGGATCACGCCCATATTTTTAGAAAAATTTTTGGACCACGCACGCGCCCCCACGCGCCTGAACACGCACGGACCTACGCGCCCCCACGCGCGGCCCACGTGCACTGCACACTGACGGCGTCAGTTGACGCCGTCAGGAATATTCCGTTAACTGACGGAATATTCCGTCAAATCTAACCGGATTCTGTCACTGCCGTTAGGAATATTCCGTTAGACTTAACGGAATATTCTCCTTTCTTCTCCGGCGAGACGCCGGCGCCGGCGACGGCGCCGGAAAACTGGGTAATTTTCAAACTAAGTTTTCTCCTTCGTTTTTCAACCATTTTTCACGTTCTTTATACCAAAATGAAGCTTAGGACTAGTAGAATCACGTTAGACTAGTTTTAAGGCCTAAAAATTGCTAGATCATACCTGTCTTCAACTTCAAGAATCGGCCAACTTCGTACAGGACGATCCCGACGTCCAAATTCACCCAACGAACTACTCCGAGGCTCCTTGGGACCTCACAAGCACAACTACAAGCTTAGAAATTCCAAAAACAAGCTAGTTTAGGTTTGCATGAACAGTGTTCAAATCGGACCTCGTGATATCGACGTGAAAATGGTATTTTCCTTACCTGAAAATGGCACCTTTGAACTCCTCTCAGCTCCACGAACACGATGGTGGTCTTGGTTTCTTGTTTGGTGAAGATTTGATTAGGTTTGTATGTGTGTCCGTGTGTAGAGGAAGAAGAAGAAGAAGAAGGTGAACTCGGGGAGGAAGAGAGAGAGAGAGAGAGAGAGACTGAGAGAAGAGACAGAGTGAGGGAATGAGGGAGGGAATCCCGGGAAGAAAAAGAAAATGTATGATTGTGTGTGGTCCTACCACACCACACAACACAAAAATACACGTAAAATAACAGCTAGGGGGTAAAATTGTAAATTCACACGTACGTTTCGTTAGTTTCGGGACGGGATGTTACAACGATTCTCTTCCCTTCCATCCCCTCCTATTTAAACGGTTGCGATTACGCCACGTCTACATCTTATTTTGAATTTTTTATAGGAAAAATTAGAATGCCCTATATCTTTTCTGTAGTTGTTAGATTAAACATTTATCCCTTTTAAAGATTTGATTAAGGTGCTTTGATCAATTGCCATCTCAATAATTTTCTATTTATTTAATTTTCATGTCATTAATTTAAATGCATTTATGTAGAGGCATAAGGTAGCTTAGCAACTAATTGCCTATAATATAGGAATTTAATTTCGTCAATCCCCTTCTATGCATTAAATGACATTTTTTTAATAAAATAAAATAAAAAATTAATTAACTAATTCCTCATTACCTTATTCTCAGTGTTTAAAAAAAAGAAAAATTCTCTTTCTATTAAAAATGTCTCAATAAAAAGTCTTCAATACATATATTTTCACGTATAGATATATAAAAAATATACTTAATACTTATGGTACATTTGAGAACAAAAGTATCGACTTTTGATACGTTTAGATTTCAAATGTTCCGAGAAACCAAATGTACCAAAAATTCAAATGTACCATAAAACCAAATGTACCCATTGTTATGTAACCCTTTTGGTACGTTTAGATTTCAAATATACAGAGAAACCAAATGTACCAAAATTTCAAATGTACCATAAAAACAAATGTGCCCATTGTCAGGTAACCCTTTTGGTACGTAAATTCCAAATGTACCAAAATACCAAATAAACAAAAAATCACAAATGTACCACAAAACCAAATGTCTCTATCATATAACCCTTTTGGTACATTTACATTCCAAATGTACCGACACAAAAAATCAAATCCACTATAAAACTAAACGTGTCAATATTATAGGTAACTAGACGTAACTATATAATCAAACAAATCTTTATTTTGTGTTGGGTCTTCTAAATAATAAAATCTGACAATTTTTTTTTATAAATATTCTACTATATTCACAAAAAAAAAAAAAGGCAAAATTATAACAAACAATAAAAAAAATGCATAGATATGGATAATAAATGCATAAATATAGTGAGGAAAAGAAAAAAAAAACGAAATGTTCAGGAAAAGTCATGAAAAACTAAAACTCTAAACAAAATTGAACTTATGTGAAAAATTGAAATTAATAACCAAAATTTTAGGAAAATGTTTGATCAAATTTTCAAAAGGTGTGTATGTTTAGTCTAAAAAAAATTAAAAAATGAGGCACCTATATCAAAACGACTTGTTTTTATATAGAGAATAAGACAAAAAGAAGAGTGTGAGAGGAGAGGATGGAAGGGTATGGTAATAGAAGGGGAGAGAATCCTACTCCGTGTGGATAACACCATCCTAATTATAAGCTACAATGGCTAATAAAACTCTTCCAGATATATGCATGCATCTGGAAAGCTCTATCAGCAAGTGAAAAATGTTACATTTTCAGATTTCCAAAGATTTTGTGCACCAGATTCAAAGATTGCTCCTGAAAAATGTTGAACTAGCTGGAGGCATCATAATTTGTGCTCAGACAGGCCAATCAAGTAGAAAAGCTCAAAGCCCTTGACCTAATTGTGCTTTTATTTCTGCTCTGTAGAGAAATATTCAAAACCCACCAGATGAATGTGTAAAACATGTCACGAATCACGATTATGACTCAATTACTTACACAAAAGCAAGCACCTACTTTGTCGGGTGCCGTTCGTACTAATATTGGTCTCAAAGGGCTCATTAGCTAAAGCATGCATTCCAAAGTTCACATGAACAAATCTTTGTTCGACCATGTGGAAATTTTCAGGTCGACGGGCCGAGGGCCCACTCCAACAACACCGATACTGTCCCCACTTAACCACCTGCACAATCCTCAGGTGTGGGGTTTTATCACAAAAGGCCTCGGTGTTAATTAGAGAGGGGTATTTCTATTTAAAGCACTCTTCTCTTCTCCCTCTGTCCGATGTGGGACTGGGGGTTCCAACACTCCCCCGCACGAGGGACCCCACTTATGGGTCACTCGTGAATTTCCACACATCGGCAACCACGTGGAGCCATGTCGGGACTCACCCAATCACGCGGGGCCAATGGGGACCCACCCAAACACGTGGCATCTTTGGCCTACGTGGACAATCACGCGGGGCCAATGGGGACCCACCCAATCACGTGGCAGTACGGGCCCGTCCCCTGGCTCTGATACCATGTGGAAATTTTCAGGTCGACGGGCCGAGGGCCCACTCCAACAACACCGATACTGTCCCCACTTAACCACCTGCACAATCCTCAGGTGTGGGGTTTTATCACAAAAGGCCTCGGTGTTAATTAGAGAGGGGTATTTCTATTTAAAGCACTCATCTCTTCTCCCTCTGTCCGATGTGGGACTGGGGGTTCCAACAGACCAAAAGGTCAAGCAGTACACTACATTAGCAGTAGTACTTGATATCTTTGAATTTTTAATTCTTTTCATCTTCTTTTTTTTATTTTTTTATTTTTTATTTATCAAAATTCTTTTCATCTTTACTTGAAGGGAAAAAGTGCAACAAGAAGACCATCATTGTTTTCTCTGGGTTCATGCATGCATTGATATTCTTTTTCACCATATCTGCAGTCGGTTCACTTCAGCTTTTAGTTTTGCATATATATAAATATATACATACAAGCAGTAATGAGAGAAAGAATACAAACGCAGTACAACAAATACAAAAATAAATACTTTTAACGGCTTGAGTTACAAGATTCTTGTACATATACATGTATGCTTATATATATTTCAATAAAAAGTAGGGGGAGATTGTAGTTATTCCTAATTATACCATTCCTAAGTTCGTTTTGATGTGATTTGTTTATAATCACTGACGTAACAATTGATTAATGTTTGGACTTGGTGATTATGCTCTTAGATGTTTAGATCAGGAGTAAGAAGCAAGCAACTTCAGCTTAGCTGTGATCTCACGGATTATATAACATAACAGAAAACGGAAAGGAAAGAAAAGAGAAAAGAATATTTAATCAATGATAACTGATGTTTAGTTTGTATTAAATTAATAACTGTCACCACCACAACGAGGGTGATTTTTCTTTGCATGTTTTAAATCATGGGGCAGGAAGGAGTCACGGCTAGTATCTGTTAGGTAACACAGCACTATATTCATATAGTCTTGTGTAAGTTATTGTCTTCAATGCCTCTCAATTCGTTTTCCTTCCATATAGTTTTTAGTTCGGGACAAGCTAGCCCACACTATATGTCATGCGATATGCATGCATGGTTTTAGAAGCTTTGGAAGATTACACTAATGGAGGAACCAATTGGTTAAGACATGAGTAGTTGAACATTACACTGATGGCTCATTTACGTAAGTGTAACCAAAGTAGGAGGAATTAGAGTGAGGAGGAATTGAATTAAGGAGGAGTTGAAATGAGGAGTAGTCAGAATCGAATTCCTCTTGAAAAATAATCCAGCAAAAGAGGTCGTTTGCTAGGTAGTGGATAGTGGTGGCTAGCAAAATTGGAATTATAGTAAATATTTAAGGGCATAAAAAGTAAGAAAAATGGATTTTGAATTCCTCCATACACTCGGAATTGAAATACCACCTCCTAAAATGAGGAATTGAGTTCCTTATTTTGTGTGGGTCCCACCTTTCTATTTATTCGCCAAATTTAGCAAGCGAAGGCATACCCCGTAATCGGAATTCAAATCCCCTTTTTGATTTTGGTTATGGGTTCGTAAAAATGCCATCGGAAGAGAAACACCAAACACAAAATAAGACAAACACAAACTCCCCAAATTGATTTAGTGATGAGAACGAATATAAAATGATTGGTAAGACCAGGCTAAGTTCACGGTTCAAAATTCGAGGCCCTCCAACGTAACCAAAAGAGAAACACCAAACACTAGCTCTACTTCATATAGAGCAGATTGATAGCTTTCTATGATCATTTTTCGTGACCCACTATTGGCTATATGATTGAGTACGTACTTGTAATGGTATGGCCTACGGATAAGGTGTTAAGGGTTAAGGTATCTTGTTTACCTACAAGAATAGGGAAGACTATAGAGAATTATTTGAGAAGGGATTATTCATTCTACATATTATTTTTGACCAGGCATATGTGTCTTGCCCCTCAGATTTTGAAAGTCAAAATTAGCCCTTATATATATGCATGGGCTCCATGTGTATGCAAGAGTTTGGAAGTCATGGCCGGCGCTGACTGGCATCTTCCTAAAGGTATATGGTGCCCCTTGTGAAAGCTTCCCACTGTCTACCATCGTATTCGTTCTTTAAGCAATTTAGACTTTTTTTTTTTTTTAACCCTAGAGACTCTAAATGCAAAATGATTTTTGCAGTGACTGCCACACCGTTACTAACTCGTATGTATTATAATATAAGTGACCGACAGATTTCTTAAAAGCATAATTAAAGCATATTCATAACATAATATATTGATAACACATTATGTGACAATTTAAACCTTTTGGAGGGATGCGATTGAAGGCAAGAAAATCAGCATCCCTGACATATTGTGTGTGTATATATAGGCCCCAGCCTAATCCTCTTAAAACTCTGCCAGCGTTTCAAGAAATATATCACAATCTCAATCCAACCCCACACACACACCTACACTGAATTAATTTCATACACTCATTATATAAATATGTATACATATATATATAGACAGACATATTTGCATATGTGTATTATACATGCACGATCAGTTCATACGGGTTAGCATCAATAATGAGCTATCGTTTGGTCATGGGGTCAATAATAAAAAATCAGATTAGTTTGCAGCTGTTTGGTGCATAGCGATGTTTTGGCCGCTCGAAAAGCACTTTTGTGGTAAGCAGAAAAAACAGAGACATGAAAACAGCAAGTTCTAATGATAATTAGTTAACCAACAAGGAAAGATTAGGACCACAAAAAGAACTAATTACACTCATGATCATCTTATTTCAACTTTTTTTTTTTCTGAAAAAAGAAAACATAAAAATACAGATTACAGAATGTTCTGCAAATTACAATTTAACAACCTTGTCAATAAAAAGTGAAAAAAAAAATATCCTCAAATATCTCAAACCCTTTTTTTTCACCAGTATGAATTCCCCCGTTACTATCAACATCGATGTGTATTTGTTTAAAAACCCATGAAAAACCCAAAGAATTAAAAATGAATTTACAATTTTCAAATATTCTGGAAAGCATCAAAATTTTCACCTGTTAGATCTTCTGACAACGACGTTAATGGATAGCTACTGAAATCTACTGAATTTTGAGCATGGTGATGAACAAGCTGCCCTTGTTGTTGCCAGGAACTAGTGGGTTTGATCATTTCCTCAGACTTTATCCCATTGACATGAAACTGAAACAAAGAGTCTAGTTTGTTATCTGTTTCCCATGAAAAAGCCGCATTTTCGATTGCGTTGTTGCCGTTGTTGCTGGTCATATGATACCCTGCTGCATAGCTGCTGACGTTCGAGCTATTGCTCGAGCTTTCCTTAACCTCATTCATGAAAAATGAGCTGAGTCTCGAAGCTGAATTGTCCGAAAAATCTGTGCCGGACATGCTTCCGTGGTCCGAATTTGCCAAACTTGGCATTGAAGTAAACCCAAAATTTGAGCTTGACTCATAAGGTCTAATGTTGGTATGGTGGTATTGAGTGGCAACAAGATCTGAATTATAGGCTGATGATGACTCGAAACCGGATTGGGACTCGAAACCGGATTGGTACTCGAAATAAGATAGAGAATCAAAGGCTCTTGAGGCTTGTGGATTGTTGAGGACTCCTCCATTTCCATCATAGTAATTTGAATCATTGAGAAGAAATGTTGGGCCTTGGGAAGCCATGGTTATTGGCATAGCTGGAAGCTCTGGCATTGGCAAGGACTCTTTTAGGTCTGAACAATCAATGTTCTTCCTTTCTTTCAGTTCTTCTTCAGTTAGTGGCTTGTGGGTAGTTGGGTCAATTCCTTGCTTCATTAGCTTCTTCTTCAAACATGAATTCCAAAAGTTCTTTATCTCATTGTCGGTTCTTCCTGGCAATTGTGCTGCAATTTGAGCCCACCTGATGAAATTCACAATTCAGTCGCATAAACAAGTATTTACATCATTAGGGTTTTAAAATGTTGATTATAGTATTGCTCCAAGTCGAAGCGACAAGAAAAATTGACAATAAACACGGATATCCGTGGCACAGAATGAGGTGGCTAAAAGTGTTACCGGTTGCCTAGAACTTCGTGAAGACTAAGAATGAGATCCTCTTCCTGTTGTGAGAACATTCCTCTCTTCAAATCAGGCCTCAAATAATTTATCCATCTCAATCTGCAACTCTTTCCACACCTCTGCAAACCTGATGAAAAACCCGAAAAAGAACAAAAAGAAACAAATATATACATCAAACGTTTGATGAAGTGTTCGATTACCTGAACTTCGTAATGCAAAGTTGAAGTGAGTTGGGGAATTACCAGCATGCTTTGGGACTGAGCTCCAGCAGCCAACACCAAATCGAGTGATGTAGTTGAAGAGCTTCTCATCTTCTTCCGGTGACCAGAGGCCTTTCCTTAACTTCTGCTTCAAACAACACGAATGGCGTCCCATTTTTCCTGTGTGCTGATGAAAGTCCGGAAAATAGTAAGCCGCTAGCAGGTTAGCTACTGATCACAGCAACAATCCAGACATGGGGTTTGAGAATATATGTCTGTGTTGTAAGAGCGAGGAAATTTAAGATTAATTTCTTATGATTTAAAGAAAAGTGGGATAAATCATACTTAGAATTCAAGTTAGAGAGAGAGAGAGAGAGAGAGAGAGAGAGAGAGAGAGAGAGAGAGTTGAAGCAATCAAGTGGGTTTTACGCAAATCTGGTGCTGCTGCTTTTACAATGGACTGGATTGGTTTTTAAGATATCTCTATCTCTACAAGTTGCAAGAAAAAAGTGATATAAATGAGTGAAAAATACAGTTATATGTATAGGACTCATAAAAATATATGAAAGAAAAAGTTGTTTAGGTTTAAAACCTCATAAACTCAAAAGGAGTTGTCCTTTAATTTTGTGTTGCTTACACGAATAGGAGACCTTGACTTAATTGAGCATGAGCAAATATATATATATGTATGTGTATATGTATGTATGTATGTATGTATGTTTAGTGTAACAATCCATAATTTTGCACTTAATTAGTCTCACCTACTCTGTATGTATATGAGTAGTTTTAAGTTTTTAACCCCTTAGTTTCTTTTTTAATAAAGCGGTATTCTAAATTATTTTAGTTACGAGAAGAGATTGGAATTTTGGTGAAAGGAGATAGACATACTGCACTTACCAATTGGTCTAACACTGTTGAGAACATTAATTTCAAATCAAGAAAATGAGACCTTGCATATGCTTATAAGTAGTTGGGCTACTCCCCATATTGCTAAGTGATTTTATGGTGGAACCTCAAATTTCTTCATGATATCAAAGCATGTTGTCCCGCGTGTGATGCCCAACGGCCACAAGTGCTCCAAAAAGTCGCCCGATTTGTGTTGTCCACTTGTTAGGCTTGAAAATTCATCACACGTGAAGCGATGTGTTGAGGGCATCAATCCCACATCAGGAAAAAGAAATAGCTGAACTATTATTTATATTGTTAATTGGTTTTATGATGAAACTTCAACTTTCTTTAAACCCTACACCAACATTTTTTTTTTTGGGTATATGATATTATATACCCATTTGAACCAAAAAGAATCAATACTTTTATATAGAAATACAAGGATTACAGTTCGATTAATTTCTTCAGAAGGGAAATCAAATATACTTTCTTCTCCCATTTGTTGCTGAATTTGGAACATATTCATATTTGATCAATTTGCATATAAATAGTATTTAAGCCATGACTGCCAGCTACTGTACACTGTATACTGCATTGGAAGACAAAATCGAAATTATAAATAATAATTAATCTTATCGAACCACCACCAAGCAGTATTACTCGAAAATTATATAATATGACTCAGGTTTTTGTATAAATATTTACAGGAAAAAATATAAAGTTCGCCGACAGTATACCAGAGCATCAACTGTGGGTTCCATTTGTGTATATATTTGACTATATAAAAGATAAATTATTACGTAAGTCGGACTAGAAAAATCTTGGCGGTAGCTACGTATTTTTCATAACAACACGAAAGAAAAAAACCAAAGATTCCACAAAGAAAAAAAACGAAAGAACAGACAACTTCCTTTTCCCTTTTTTTTTCTTCTTTTCATTCACATTTTTCTCCTCCCTTTTGGACCTGCCGCCAGTAGCAAGTTTCTTTTAGTCTAACTTAATTAGTGTACGAATCTACCTAAAATAGTTGAAATCAGATCAATTTGCCTGTATAGTTCTTTATTGATTGTTTAAGAGTAAATTTTTTTTCTTTTACTTTTGACTAATGATGCATAGGTGACGTTTTTACTTACGTCATATTGTGACTCGAGCAGTAATCAATAAAGATGAAATTCAACTATATAAGTTGGTATTACTTTTATCACTCTCTTTCCTTATTGATACAAACAATATTGAGAAAAATGATAATCGATCTCAAGACTTTAGAAGACTCGATGCATGATGTGAATGCTCCTATTCAAAACTGAACTTTAACGTTAAACCCTTACTAGTTAAACTACAAGCTCTTAAATTTTAAACCCTAGCTATTACTCCCATCACTCTTGCCCCTCACATAATGTGGTACACAATATGATACATATGGTTCAAATAGTTATTTATTTATTTTGGCTAATTATGTTTTGATAGGGATCACACAATTCCTTGTTTAAAAATACTCGTTTTGACAAGGCTGCAAATGCTAATAAGTTAATTTCATTCTACTGAATAACCATCATACAATTACCAGCACAGGTTGGCCCAGTAGTTGAACATGAATTCTAGGCCTATATTCCACACAACACGTTATGAGCCCAATTCCTAATACTGGTAAATCACACGATAATGATCAAGAGAAGTTGATATGCCTCTTTGAGTCTTCTCAATCCCTGAAATGATAGCTGCCCTCTTTTTTCTCAAAAAATTACAGTGACAAAAAATTGATTTTTTTTTTCTCCTAGTTTCTTATTAATTGACAGATAAGTTCTCTCCTTGGTCCCAAGCATATATAAATTGAGAAATAAATATGGGCTTTTTGTGGGGGTTAGACTTAAAGAAGATTAATGAACTTGCTTAATCAATGTTTCATAAATAAGATCAAACAAAATAAGGGAAAGCCACAACAAGTACTCCCCCTTGCCATTAGTTTTCATGAACTGAAAAGAAGAAAATTTGCCCTAACCCTACTACCCTTGGCTTAAAAAGGATGAACAATCAAAGATCTCCATCATGGATTAACAGAATGAAAGCTTTTGATCAACTAATAGAGGGAACTGATCCACCAGATGGCAGCCACGTGTCCACATATAATCAATTACCGTCTGAGTGGCACAAATTGTATTTAAACTTCATCTTGAATGAAATCTCAATGATTGGAGGCTCTGATAGACGTTTCCATGACCGACACTTACACGTATGAGGATATAAAATGCCATATAATCTTGGAAAATACACAGCCAGCTCGACACACACAAATACGCCCGATTTGTACACTGCCCTACCATCTATCGTCGTTTTGTCGGTCTGTGATCATGCTACAGTCCTATGGACTATGGAGTATGATTCTCTCATTTTCTATTCTAATTCATTTTCCTCCATTTCTTTCATATTTTATTTTTTATCTTATTGTCTTTATAAAAAAAATCAATATAAGATATTGACGTAATTTAACCATAACCATTCAAGTAGAAGGAGAATAAAGATAAGAGAGATTAGAAAAGAAGATAATCCTCCTCCTAGTCCCATGCCTCCAATCCGGGTGTTTACTGTTAATTTGTAAACAAATCTTTCCATACATCTCGGCGGATGTGACTTTCTTCTTCAATTTATTGTGTCGTGAATAAACATAACATTGACCTTAGTATAACATGTTATAAATTTTATTGCTTGTATATATTTTTCCACCGACCTCCCGCTCGACTTCCGATCGGGCTACGAGCATGAGTAGGTAGGCCAATCAAGATTAAGAGCACGCTAGTTCCTGAAAAAATGAAAACAAGAAGAAAAGCTTATTAAAAGAGCATAATTGCCAATTGGATTGAAAATAGCAAATTGCTTTGTTTTAGATTACTTGAAAATTATGCATTTGAGATGAGGTTTAAGTAATAATAATTAAGTGTGGGAAATGATATTTTTTGGGCCATAAAGATCTTGTATTACACGTGAAAAAATAACTTCTTGGAATTTGAAAGCAGACTTGACGTCATCGCTTAATAGATTAGTTTTAATGACATGACTTGTAATTCATATTGTTAAATCACTAATTGACACAGGCTGTTTAGAAGTAAAGAAAATGCTTAATTATTGATTTGAATATAAAAGCTCGTTTAAAAGTACTTTTAAAATGATTGAAATCATTTAGAAAAAAAAAAAAATTGTTCCTAAAGCGTTTGAAGTGTTTCATACAAGAAGTACCAATTATGTGTTCATTGCAGGAAATATTTAAATGCTTTTTCAGAATTTATTTGTATTTTAACTAAGGATTAATTTCACAAACAATTATACTAAAAACGCATTTAGTCATTTTAAAAAAAAAAACTTTCAAACGATCATAAATATTTAAAAACTTGGAAAACAAACACAGGACTAGGGAATTGGTTCGATTTAATTAGTACACACTACCTGCGTGGGAAATACTTTTTGCGACACCCATGATGTGAATATAACTTTTGAGGTTTGACTTCTCCTTAAATTACTTCTACAAAGTTTTTAAAGTATATTTTCAACCCTGTTCAATTGAAAAACCTAAATCTCAAAATCCATGGTGAGAACGTTTGTCACAATGTCAATCATATGGTCTGCGCACAGACTGTAAGGTGAAGAATTTTATTTTACTTTGACAAATTATATGCACATATTCTAAATTACTTCTTTCATATTTTTTTAATTTTTTAATATTTTTTACACACCACTAACACTTGATAGAAAAATATTAAAAAATTAAAAAAATATGGAAGAAATAATTTGAAATGTGTGAATATAATCTCCTTTTACTTTATCTCAACGTGGCTAACATGGAAATTTAATAATATAATTGAATGCCAGAATTTACACGTTACAACATATAATATTGATTATTAATTAACGTTCTATAATATAAGAAGTTAGTTATACAAAAACACAATATTTTAGTACCTTGCTTCTCATTCTCATATTAGCTCAAAAATCAATTTCCTGCTAAACTTACTGTAAATTTGAACTTGCATGGCATGAAATTTGTTATATAAGAATTGTGGACCTAATTATAAACAAAGATGAGGTTGTATGATATTTGTTATACATTTACTCATTTTTCAAATAAGAATAATTTACTTGTTATCTTATATATACTTGTTATTTTTTAGTACAATATTTTATATTTTAGTTTTTATAAAGAAGGAAGATTCAAAATTGAGCATCTTACTTTAGCGGTTACCTAATTATTACACAGATTTCTTAGTATGTTAGGAACACAGTTTGATATATCAAATATCATAATACAAATGATTTGATGCTTGAAAAAAAACAATTCAACTACTTGTAATAATATTTGAAATACCAAACTGTATTTTCATCACACTAAGGAACACTTGAGTCCGACGAAAGAGTCAAAAAGAAGAAATTAAACTAACATAAACCTTAATTGGACTTTACTTCAATTTATTTTATTAGGCCAGTCTTTTAAAATCGATTTTAAAATAAACCGTACCACAAGAAATTTCTCACTTCATGCATTTGGGTCCCCAAAGATTTTTGAAAAGGACAATGATAGATAGCTTGTTTCGAAAAAACTCTTGACATAGGACCGTCACATTATTGAGAGATTCCTTTCTTTTATACATTTCTTTTTTTTAAATTGACCAAATGCAATTATATTAGTCATTAAGCTTGGCTAATCCCATTTCCATATAATCATGTTATTACTAATTAGCTACAAACTTAGAACACGTTTACTTGCCGGGAATAAGAATTAGAAGCATTTTAATTTTTAAGTTTTCCATTTTTACTAACATGTTTACTTGACGGAAATAAGAATTAGAAGCACTTTGATTTTTGAGTTTTCTGTTTTTACTAAAGTATGGAAAATCATTTCACCTCTTAATTTTCCATGTGTTTATATAAAAATAGAAAAGTGTCAGTTTCTACTTTAAATTCGTAATCAAATACCTATCAAAAATCAAATGAATTATAAGGCTAGTTGATCCAAATTTATTTTCTTACGTCTTATATTTCCAAGTTTTCTAGATTCCTTCCTTCTCCCGTTTCAGTTGATTAAGTATCTAGCTTAGCTCTTCTTATACATGGTTTGTGCCCAATTGAGAATTTAGGTGGTGACTTAACTATTTTGATATTGTTCCAATTATGACCCAAGTTAAATCATCTGGTCCATCAAGTCCCATTTGGAAACAAAAGTTATTACCTAGTGATTCAAGTCATATGGTGGAGCTAATGCTCATCCATCAAACTAATAAATCAACATTAATAAGATTTATGGTTTTGGTGGTAATCATCTTCAACAAAGAACAATCTAAATAATCAATTTGCCAAAATCGGTCAAATTTATATATTTTGAGAGGGCACAACCTAGAAGTAATATACATGTAATAAGCCGAGTTCTAAACTTAGATGTTCAATACTCGAAATCTCAAGCATATATAAATATAGTAAAGAAAAACAACTTTTAGCTAAAATTGTCATAACTCATCAGATTGATTCATGAGATTTAAAATTGATAGAAGTGGTCCATAAGATTGTTCACAGTAAATTTCTCACAGAATGACCAAAATGCTTGACAGTGGACAACCTCAAAGGTCACTTTTATCGATTTTAAAATTTATGAACATAAATTAAGGAGTTATGCTAATCTTATTGACTATTTCAGATAAAAAGCCAAGGCCATAATGGCAAATAAATCAAACATGACAGGCTAAGAGAGAAACAATCACCGTCAAAAAAAGTCTGAAAAAAAAATTGTGAGCAACGACAATAATTAATAGATTGTAGAATCATCTGCATGTATGACAAGACACCATTTTTTGGGTATGTGGCGTATAATAACATGACTTTAAAATTATTGATTGGGCGGAAAGAAAAAGACTTGTGAATGTACGCAAGTGATGTGTGAATTGAACCCGTACAGTGTAGTGTGGTGTCTATTTCGAGTGGGGTATATGTGCACAGAAATTGTACGATAAAAAAAAGAAAAACTAATAAAAAAAATTTGAAAACTTTGAATTTTAATGATAAGGATAAAATAAAAGGTAAAGTGAATAGTACCATGATTGACTTTTTAGTGTTAAAATATAATTTTTCGATAAAGTGAACAATACCATAAGCTTTTCACTAAAGTTCCTTTAAAAAAATTCTTAGATACGGATGTCTGTATTGTCACAATCAGAGTATGATTCTCTCTTCTCTTTTTTTCTCTCCATTTCCCTCCCTTCCTATTTGAACAGTCACTGTTAAACCACATCAACATTTTACAAGAAAAAGACAAAATAGAAAATATAAAAAGAGGAAAAATAAGATAATGAAAAGAGGAAGGAAGAGAATTATAATCCGTTGCAACCTCATACCTAAGATAAACATGAGTGAAACTCGTATGTAACATGTAGAGGATTTATGCATTTTTCGAGTAAGAGGCGACGCTTGCGGAGCGTTAGTATGTAACGATTTCTCCTACCGTGTACCAAGAGATTACAGTTTGTTCAAGGAACAAGGACAGGTGGACTTCATATATTAAAAAGAAAACTAATGAAAATGGCTTGAAAACTTTGAGTTTTAATGATAAAGACAAAATAAATGGTAAAGTAAATAGTACCATGATTGACTTTTTAGTGTAAAAGTATAATTTTTCGTTAAAGTAAATAGTACTGTGAGCTTTTCGTTAAAATTCTTTATATTAAATATACTTATACATGCAAATGCAAGCGTGTAAATGGTCATCAACCATCGATCTTCTGTGTATCATGAGGATGAGGGCAGGTATAGAACGTCAAAGTTGATATACTTCCGACATGATATATATAGCTCTCTTTCTCTTGGCGGCTGGCTGGAATATATACTGTTTCTAAGTGTACCACCTCGACCTTACTTATAAAAAGTCGGTAAGTCTTCGTCCTCGTGTGGCTACGTCAGGATGATTGTCCCCAACATCATCTACCTTATATTCCCAGTCCATTTCAACGTCCTGTTTCCCTCTCTCACCAGGATAGAAATTTCATGTCACTGGTCCAGGTTTACTATTATCTTTTCTATTCAATTTTACTTTTCTTTCTTTTGTTTTTATTTTTTATTTTTTTTTTACATGAAGAGAAAGATACAGAAAATAACTCTTTTACCGTAAGAGTCTTACGTAAAGAGAAAGATAGAGAGAGTGAGATAATATAATGGAGATATGCAAGTAATGACAGATATAATGAAATGACATTTATACCTATGGATAGGCAAGTTACACCCTCTCTCTTCCTCCAATATATTGCAGTTGACAAATGCAGTAATATATGGAGAACATGGTAACAGTGCACATTTTATCGTCAATGGTATATAGCGCTGAATAGTATGAAAAAAAAAGGACTGGTTATAATGAAAATAGAAGATCCAAAAATTATGAAAATCAAATCTAACGGCTAAAACACTTGTAATACCGTACCACTGAAGCTAGTTAAGTGAGAATGCTACTTTTATATGTGTGCAAAAGAGGTTTCCAACTTATGACAAAATTGATAATTCTCATTTGTCGTCCTGCAATCATAGGGTAATACCATGGAAAAGAAAATTGTCTATGGTACATACAATGAGTATAGTAGTTGAATATGCTTTTCGTCTATAAAAGTAGGAGTATGTTTTTTTTTTTGGGCAAATGATATGGTTAGTGGTTAAATTGTTAGTTATTAGATAGGAGGGTGATCGGTGGAAATCGAACATGATTGTTTTTCCCCACAACGATAAGGTGACATCTGCAAAGTAAGAGCATGTTAAACATGATATATCCAGGTGAAATTTTGGCCCGACAGAAAATGATCGAGGTGCAAATAAGTGCATCCTTGAGCTTCAATATAGAAAAGAATGAAGATCTAGATAATTATAGCTCGTTCAATTGACAACATATTCTATTGATACGTCGTCAACAATATTGACATGAACATTAATCAACTTAATGATGACAGTATTAACAATAATTAACAATCTAATTAATTTGCTAAGACGACTAATTACAATTGATATGATTAAGATGTGTCCCTAGCTATAGAAGTTTTTTCAACACCTAATCTGAGCCTTCACATTATATTTCATTGTAAATGATGTTTCCATTGTCAAAATTATCATCCTAGATTTGTTTTTGCACCAAGAGACAATCTTAATTACAATACTTAATTACAGAGAACTAGTAGAAATTACACATAAAGCAAAATTATGAGACTTGGAGGGAGAGCTTTTTATTTATTTTATAAAAGGACAAAATTTATCTATGTGACAGATGATATCATGATTTTTTTTTTAATTGTCGTTACATTTACTATTTTAACTCTCCTTTTTTTTTTTTTTTTTTTTCTCATTCTCCTCTTTCTTTCTTCGGTTTCTCTCTCTTTCTTTCTTCTTGTTCTTCTTCTTATTCCTTCTCTCTCTCCTACTTCTTATTTATACTTCTTTCTGTCCTATTCTTCTTCTTTGTATTGTTCCCTACATTTATGAGAACAATTAAGATTTTTTATTATTAGTTTTTATTTTAGAATTTTTTTTGAAGTATTTGATATTTGAGGTTTTGATGATTAGGATTTTGATACTGATCTTGCAAAAATGTTGCAATTTTGAAACTGTTCTTGCAAAAGTGCTAAAAATTTTAAAACTGATATTGTAGAACTGCTATAATTTGAACTTGATCTTGCACAAGTGCTGAAAAATTTTAAACTGATATTACAAAAGTGCTGAAATTTTGAAATTGTTCTTGCAGAAGTGCTGAAAATTTTGAAATGATCTTGCAGAAGTGTTGGAATTTTGAAAAGAGTAAACTGTCGATTTACCCCCTGAACTTTCACCTAGCTTTCGATTTCCCCACTGAACTTTTCTATTGGAAAATTAAGGACTCAAACTAATTTTTTTAGCCGATTTGCCTCCTACCGTTAGTTTTTCATATATTCCATCCTTCTGTTAAGTGAAATCATGTGTACAACATGTGAAGGTAGTTAAGTCATTTCACTCTTAAAAATGATTAAAAAACTGAAAATAAATAAAAAAACAAAACTTTCCCTCTATTTTTTCCTGCTAATTCTTATCCTCAATTTTATTTTTCTTTCTCATTCCTATGCATGAGAAATGACATATGATGTTATTGTCTTCGTAAGTAACTAAGTTAGTCTTTTTCTTGAAGCATGTACTACCATTTTTATTTTCTCTAACAAATTAATAATTTGACAAATGCTCATGGTGTTATTGTCTCCAAAACAGTGCATTAATATAAGAAACATGTTCATAATACTCATAAAAAATGCTCAAGATAATAACATGTTTTTCTTATATTAATGCACTACTTTGGAGACAATAACATCATGAGCATTTGTCAAATTATTAATTTGTTAGAGAAAATAAAAATGGTTGTACATGCTTCAAGAAAAAGACTAACTTAGCTACTTATGAACACAATAACACCATATGTCATTTCTCATGCATAGGAATGAGAGGAAAAAATAAAATTGAGGATAGGAATTAGCAGGAAAAAATAGAGGGAAAGTTTTGTTTTTTTATTTATTTTCATTTTTTTAATTATTTTTAAGAGTGAAATGACTTAACTACCCTCACATGTTGTGCACGTGGTCTCACTTAACAAAAATATGGATGGAATATATAAAAAACTAACGGTGGGGGGCAAATCGGCTAAAAAAATTAGTTTGAGTCCTTAATTTTCCAATAGAAAAGTTCAAGGGGGAAATCGAAAGCTAGGTGAAAGTTCAGGGGGTAAATCGACAGTCTACTCATTTTGAAAATGATCTTGAAAAAGTGTTGGAATTTTGAAACTGATATTGCAGAAGTGGTGAAGTTTTAAAACTAATCTTATAAAAGTGCTAGAATCTTGAAATTGATCTTGCAAAAATGTTGAAATTTTAAAAGTAATTTTGCAAAAATATTGAAATTTTGAAAATTCATCTTGCAAAAGTGCTAAATTGTTTGAAACTAATCTTCCAAAAATACTGGAATTTTGAAAAATTATCTTAAAGAAGTGCTGAGATTTTGAAACTAATCTTATAACAGTGCAGAAAATTTTGAAACTGATATTGCAGGAGTACATTAATTGTGAAGCTGAGCTTACAGAAGTGCATAAATTAATTTCTATCGATCTAAAGTCAGTTTGAAGTTTTTATAGATGGTGTTGGTTTGTAATTTTGGCTTGGTTAGGTAATAAGTCTATTGGGGACACAACAGAAATTTTAAAATTTTGATGCTTGTTTTCGGGCAAGATTTGTTAAGATTTGGTTTTTGTCTTTCCTTTAAATAATTTAAAATTGGATTCTATAAAATGTATTTTATGTTTTTATCTCTATAATTAAAGCTCCTATGATAATATAGAAATTATATATAGCACACACACTCTCATATCGCATGCATTTCATGGAGACTACTTGTATTTTCCTATAAGGGCAGTGTCCTTTTCAAACAGTCTCCATCGATCAACAAGAAAGCTTCCTTTTCAAGAGATGGTGATCACAAAATGATAGTGAAAGTAAAGCCATGGAAACCCATTTCTTTCCCTTCATCCTTCCCCCAAATGATTAGGTCGTTTGCCCATGGGTCTCAAACTTTTTCTTGTCTACATAAAAATATATGCAAAAAGATAATATTTCTTGTCGTGAAGGAAAGCTGCTACTTTCTCCATCAAGGGCATGAAACTTTCATGCCCCTCTTATTTTTTTGAACATTTTATAGAAGATATATCTACAAACCTTAAAAAATGCTTCTTAATAAGTCACTAGGGTTGGTCAATGGTGAGGGTAAGTATAAGGTAATAAATAGGAGTATGTTAGAAATCCAGAGTTTAAAACCCTCATTTATAACAAAAGTAAAAAGTGTTTCCAAATAATAATAAAAAAGCTCAATCATTTGCATATAAAACAAATTTTATTACCAACATATCATATACACACTGTCACATCCCGGCTGGGGGCGGAATCACTTCCCGGGCCCGCTCCACCACCGTAACATGATATTGTCCGCTTTGGGCTTACCATTCCCTCACGGTTTTATTTTTGGGAACTCACACGAGAACTTCCCGATGGGTCACCCATCCTGGGAATGCTCTCGCGCGCTACTCGCTTAACTTCGGAGTTCCTATGGAACCCGAAGCCAGTGAGCTCCCAAAAGGCCTCGTGCTAGGTAGAGATGAGAATATACATATAAGGATTACTCCCCTGGGCGATGTGGGAGCCAGTGAGCTCCCAAAAGGCCTTGTGCTAGGTAGAGATGGGAATATACATATAAGGATCACTCCCCTGAGCGATGTGGGATGTTACACACACAATCGGAGGCTCAAATACATAAAAAACACAAAACAAAAGATGAACCTCCACAACAATGACAAAAGAAGAGCCCTATACAGAAAAACATGCAAAGAAACCCTAAATGCCTGGATCTTCTTCCATAGCCGAAGCATTTGCCGCCAACCACGAACCAGCCCCTTGCAATCGCAGGAGATAAAACCCAACCAAAGGGAAAGAAGCCAATGGGAAGTACCCCTATAGGTAGCAATGCCGAGATCAACACACACATGTGTTAATAAAGGATCATTTTGCGATCCCAATGAAAAACAGGCTCAAGAGAATGTTTGTCTAAGGCTCAGGGAAAGAAGAAGACCAAGGCCCAAAGATAGAAGGAAGACCCTAAATGCCCACATGGGTAGAAAGGAATCTCGCCAAGCCCAATAACTGACCACTAATAGCTCGGCTCAACTAGATTACAAAAAGTACTTTTCGACCAACAGGGGCATGTGGGCGGACTGACAATTTTATAGCATAAGCCTCAAGGAACATGCCTACTCAACTGTCAACTCCGAACATGTGACAATCATCACCAGTCAATGTCAGAGTCTATGACGGGATGTAAAGGTGAAGGGAGCGATACTCGGTCGAGCAAAATTAGGTAACCGAGCCCGAGCAGGTCGCTTGGCTCACATCACTTAGAGATGGCTACACACTAAATGTGCAATTATCACTTCATCACCAAATAATTAACTAACGGACCAGGGCATCTTTTGGCATGTAGGCATGAAGCACTAGGTAACCACCAGGAGGATACTCTACAGACGATCGCTTCTCAAGAAGCCCTATAGCTAGACTACTAGTAAATGAAAGCACGTTAACCAAGGCAAGATATTTATTGGTTGGATAGGAGGAGGCCACGTCACATTCTCTTAAAGACCACATATTAGAAATGTGGTTATTTGCCTATTTAAGGGAGTGAGGCAAAGAGAGAAGGGGTTGGCAAAGTTGGGGTGAAATAGGGGCATTTGCTCCATGGCTTTACCAGGCTAACTAAGGGTTTTGAGCCACTTTGTATGTAATATCAGCAAATATATAGACTGGCTAAAGTGGATGTAACCCCGTTTATGGGTGACCACTATATATCTTTGTGTTCATGTTTAGCCTAGTATTTCACAGTTTCTACTCCAAGCTCACCAAGAGCTTAGTATCTTTGATTGTTTCATCCATAATATGTGAGCATCCACTTGGATTTGTCCAGGTTTGACCTGCAAATTTTGAACATTAACAACATGAAAGTTGGTGGTGTGAACACTTGAGTCGAAACTCTACATATCTTCAGATAATGCTGTGAAATGCGGCGGAACAAAATGGTTGCATATCAAAGCAATAGTAGAACGGAGAAAGGGCGAAGCCAAGCCGGAGAGAAAGAAAATGGTTTGAGTAGTTGCATGGAGGTGGAAAGATAGCGGGAAAAAGAAAAAAAATATATTGGAAGAGAAACTTTTCGATTCGGGGCAAAGGCCGGTTAAATCAGAGGCACAAGGGGGTGGATAACAGGGAAAAATGGGCAGGAAAACAAAGAACAACATAGGAGAAAAATAGGACGAAGAAAAGGGAAAGGGGCTGCCATCGGTCATGGGCATTGCTAGGGCCGACGGCCGGACGATTTATCGAAATTGGAAGCACTCACTCACAAATTGAAAAAACCTCTCACACAAAGAGAAAGACTCTCATTTCCTTTGCATATAAAACATTGTTACGAAAATATAAACATTGTTAAGCAAATATACATAAAGCACTTGAATTTTTAATAAAATTATATATAAAAACTCCAAGATGATATTACCATCATTGCGAAATAAAATCGCTAGCTTGCCTAGTTTTAACACTCAAGGCATGTACAATTAAGATTATTGCAGGAGAATTAAAAAAAAAAAAATACAGTTTATATAGATATGATGGTCCTTTCTCATCGTGCCATGTTGTTTTAGTGGACTATATCTAATCACATAATTGTGATGTAGTTAACTTTAATTTGGGGTTAGTGAGGTGTTTCAAGTTTCAACTTTTTTATATTTACATACTTCTTTTTACTTCTCACGTGAAGAAAGTTGAGATTCCACTATAAAATTAATTAGCAATATAGGAAGTAGCCTAATCTCTTATAAGCAAATGCATGGTCCCTCCTTTCCTTGATGTAGGATTTACTCTCAACATGCTCCCTCACATGTGACGAATTTTCAAGCCTAACACGTGGACAACACAAATTAGGTCACATGCAGCATGTGTGTCCGTTTGGCTTCACACGTGGAACAATTTGCTCTGATACCATGAAGAAAATTGAAATTTTATCATAAAATGAATCAGCACTATGAAGAAGTAGCCCAATCTCTTCTAAACATATGCAATGTCTCTCTTTTCTTTAATGTGAGATTCACTCTCAACGCACCCTTCTCTATTAATGAGATGTATAGTGGCTTAAGATTCCTTGGACCCGCTAGCTTGAGTCTACCCACGACCCATGAACCCATCCCCACTATAAATCAAGTCAAAAGTTGCAATTAGAGTGCCTTGAGAAGAAACACCCTCCATGTCCCAATCACAAAGCTAAGGGGATAACCCTGATTAAAATTTCATGTCCCCAATTGATAACCAAAATTTTGATTTGACACCAATATTATATTCTAATTAGCACCTTTGGCGTGTTCCACATGCTTCTCCTCTAACTAATTAAATTTGCTTTAGCTTGCTCAAATTATAGGACAAATATACATGGTGGCATGCATATAGGAAGTTATAATATTTGGAAATAGGACTAAGTTTCTTGGTTTAAATTAAGCCACACATGCCAAGAAACTAGTTCAAGCATGATTAGTTGACACTTTTAATTTTTACTTTAAATTTTATGTTGTCTGAGTTATTGTAACACTATAAGTGGTATTGTCTATCAACGATAACTTTATGTGGTTCTACTCCTACGTAATAATTTTATGTGGCCGCATTATTCTTCGATGACCTATTATAGTCACCTATACATATTTGTACGTCTATTGTTTTGTGACAATTTGGTATGAGTGGCGTTTGTAGTTTTTGTCCATGTGGTAGTTGTTAGGGGTTTACTATAATTGCCTATTTAAGAAAATTCACTCAAGATCATTTTCTTGATCACTGGAGCAATGTAACTAATTAACACCTTTGTATATGTTTGGATGATCAATGAAATATCAATCTATTGTTTCTCGTTAAAAAAAAAACACCACATGAATAAATATTACCGGTGTTAACAAATCTCTTTATTATTATTATTATTATTATTATTTTGTCAAATTAAGTATTAACAAATCTCATGAATTTCACAACTTGTCAAATGCAAAATTAGTTAGTGAAAAAGTTGTTAGCACTCTTTTATTTTCGGTAAAGAGCACTCTCTTCTTTTTATATATAGATTACATTTACAAAGTGAAATTTAGACTGGACATTACCTGTAATCTACATATTAATCCTTGCAAATATTTTGACACAGTAGATTAAACTTGCCTTGTCGCTTAAATTCATGACATAAAAAGTGTTTTATGCTTTCATTATCTTGGTAATCCCACATTTTCTAAAGTGTGTTGTGCTTTCATTATCTTTAAAATTAAATGATTAGGTCATGTATACTTTTGTAACATTGTCAACGATAAAAAGATGCTTGCCCCTTAGATTAAGTTATTAATTGACAATTTCATCTTGCTTTGTCACATTCTAACTCAGTTTCTTCCCACCCGTAATTTCATTATATTACAATCAGTTAAGATATCGATTATGATGTGCCAACCCTTTTAGTTTAGGGTCGATGACATTCTATACCTCCGTTATTTAGTGGATCCAACTCATTAACACAACATAATTTGCTCGTAAAATTTCAATTAACGGGTGGACACTTAATAAGTTGATTATGGGTGAATTCACTAGCAACCCATTAGTTAACAGGTGATTTTGGATGAACCCACGAAACTCATAACTACCCATTAAAGAGGGTTAATTTTGTAACTTAAAAAAAATCTATTTGAGATACTGGGAGTATGCGACTCATTTTCTCTTTTACTCCATCGACTCACGCACGCTGCCGATTTCAGGTGAACAATTTTTTGTCTTTTACTCTGGTGCCGATTTTTGAGTTGAGGCGGGCGACGATCAAACCGCAATGACCTAAGCTCCTTCCGGCACAAATCTAAAAGCTTATCAAAAGAACTTGGTGAGCACATAGAGCCTGGCGAAAATGGCGCAAATGAGACGCTGGCACGGTCGGGGTGGGAGGCGAAGGCAGAGAGGGGGAAGTGGGAAGAGAGAAGCTGAAGGCATTGGTGGATCTATAGTTGCAATCCCTTCAGCGGAGGGAATATTTTTTTGCTATGAATAACATTAAGGGTTCACTCTGCAACAAAATGAGAAATTAATAGTTGAGTGGCAATTTATTTGTTTACATTGAGAAAAATGGTTTTTCAATGAAGCTATCATGGAGCATTTTCACACTATAAAACCTCATCATGGACGACTTAGTTAGGATTTTTTAGCTTGTAATTGCAATGTATCACGTCATATGCATTTCTTTTCTTCTTCTATTTTGTCAAAATCGAATTTGAATCACATTATTGTTAGCTCACTATAAGGTTAAGCACACCCCCTCCCTCTTAGTGTATATTATATCGTTCGTTAAAAAAAACAAAATTTACCATCTCTATCTCTGTATCCCAATCAAACTTTGATACTAGTAAATAAATACACGAGCAGCGTGGGGGTTGCCCAACTTAATTGGAGAGAGGGCCCTCCACATTTTTCATTTGGATTGGCTGAAACTTATATCCTTCATCCTTTATTGCCACCGTACGGACTGAGCCAAAGATGTATCGGAACCACATTTGCCTTATCATTGGTGTCTCATTACTTTAAGACACAAGTAGTGGAGGAGGACATGCCAAATCTTTTTCCTCTTGGGGTTCTCTAGTTTGATTTTATTTAACCCAAGAAGAATACCAGCAGAACGCGCTCAAAAGTGAGCCCAACATAACTTTGTCTGTTAGACTCGCTTTTGAGCCGAGTTCGGCTAACATTTTTAAAAACCATTCCATATTGTATATCACATGCATGTCCTCATCTGCAAATTATGTACAATGACAATATATGATATTTGACTTCTGATTGCCAACAAGGGTTGGTTCAGTTAGTAAGGTCGTGATTGTAATTAACCTCCAATCTATATTTGATCTCCTTTGCCAGCAGTTTTTCATTAGTGTACGATCTGTAAATTCTTACGTAAATCCACACCAGTGACAGTTGACAATTAGGTGTCACACGTAAATCCTTCTCGCTTGAAGTTGTGGGACGCCCCTGGCGCTGGTGGTGAATGTAGCCAATTTACTCCTAAAATTTTTGTTCCCGAAAGAAAAAAAAAAAAGAGATTTGATATTATTTTATTTTTTTGTTATAAAGGACTAACTTACTCCTACATACCTACCTTCACAACTGAACTAACTGACCCTAGTAGCTTCGTTCATTCAAGATGGCTAATCTTCAATAATGGATACATAAACCTTAAATTGTATACAAGCGATATTGAAAGAGAACTAATCAATCTTGAGATCGTAAGGGTGACTATTCTTAACCAACCGCACTATAAATCCCTTTAGAAATTTAACCCGTTTTGAATTGCTTCTCTAAGAAGCACCTTTTTTTCTTCTTTTTTTTTTTTTTTTTTTTAAATTTTTTTTTTTTTTTTTTTTTTCATGAATGCTTATGATAGAAATACTTTCATTAGGAACACATTGAAGTCCTTTATTAGAAATTCAATTTCTTGATAAAAAGTACGTGAAAGTGCTTTCCAAAAAAAGTATCTAACATGTACTACTCTAAAACACTTCTATCACACAAGCACTTCTAACTTGTCTTTGCCAAACACAATTATAACCAATATTTGCACTTGTAGAACCAATTCCAATCACGCCGTAGATCCTTTTGCCTGTGCAATATGCATATTGGGTATCAAAAACAAGATTGGGCTTTTCACCAAAAAAAGATTGGGCCAACACCGGCCACGTTAGGCAACAAGTTAAGGCCCATTGGTCTTTTTGCTACCCACAACCCGCTTCTTCTTCTTCTTCTTCAGCGCTTACTTTTCTGAACAAGACGACTCGTCGTATACGTCGCTCACTTATAATTTCGGCCCCCCCCCAAACACACACGCACACGGTGTGCGGCACACCATTCGAGTCGAGAGAGAGAGAGAGTCGTCTACGTCGCTCACTTATAATTTCGGCCCCCCAAACACACACGCACACCATTCGAGTCGAGAGAGAGAGAGAGAGAGGGGAGGGAGAGAGAGAGAGAGAGAGAGAGGAGGGAGAAGAGAAGGAGAGAGAGATGAACTCAGAAGGCGGAGCGTCACTGCCGTCAGGCCCAGACGCGAAGAAACGGCGAGTGAGCTACTTCTACGAGCCCACCGTCGGCGATTACTACTATGGCCAAGGCCACCCGATGAAGCCCCACCGAATCCGCATGGCCCACAACTTAGTCGTCCACTACGGCCTCCACCGTCGGATGGAGATCAACCGCCCCTTCCCCGCCGGGCCCATCGACATCCGCCGCTTCCACGCCGACGACTACGTCGATTTCCTCGCCTCCGTCACCCCCGAGACCCTCGCCGATTCCGTCCACTCCCGCCACCTCAAGCGCTTCAACGTCGGCGAGGACTGCCCCGTATTTGATGGCCTCTTCGGTTTCTGCCAGGCCTCCGCCGGCGGCTCAATCGGCGCCGCCGTCAAGCTCAACCGCCAGGACGCGGACATCGCTCTCAACTGGGCCGGTGGGCTTCACCACGCCAAGAAGGCCGAGGCTTCTGGATTCTGCTATGTCAATGATATCGTGCTCGGCATTCTTGAGCTCCTCAAGGTTCACAGGGTAATAACAAAACGACTTCTTTATTTCTTTTTGTAATTAAATTATTAATTTTTGAATTGAACTAATGTTTTTATGTGGAACTCGATTAGCTTACCTACAAATTTAGGGTTCTTGATACTTCTTTGCTGCGTATTTTACTTGCATTGACCAATTTTTAGTTACCAAACTATATGAATTTTATGCTTTCTTGCACTTAACCGGGAGCAAGTAATTCGGAGTTTCGTAAAGTTGAATCAAATGAAATTTCGAACGGAGTAAAATCTACTCGTGAGAGTATCCGCCTTTTATTCGGGTTGTACGTCTGGTCTAGGCCAAATTGTTCTGTTCATTTGTTATATCGTGTTTGTAGTCATTGTTTCGATTGCTTAATGAATTACTTATGCGATCGTCACTGCGCAGCGTGTGCTTTATGTAGACATTGATGTGCACCATGGAGATGGAGTTGAGGAGGCATTTTACACCACTGACAGGGTCATGACTGTGTCGTTCCATAAGTTCGGGGATTTCTTTCCTGGCACTGGGCACATTAAAGATGTTGGGGTTGGGACTGGGAAGAACTATGCTTTGAATGTCCCGCTAAATGATGGGATGGATGATGAGAGTTTCCGTAGTCTGTTTAGGCCCGTCATCCAGAAAGTCATGGAGATGTATCAGCCAGACGCAGTTGTTCTTCAGTGTGGAGCGGATTCTTTGTCTGGTGATAGGTTGGGGTGCTTCAACTTGTCTGTCAAGGGCCATGCGGATTGTCTTCGTTTCCTGAGATCTTTTAATGTTCCTCTGATGGTCTTGGGTGGTGGGGGTTATACAATCCGTAATGTGGCTCGTTGCTGGTGTTATGAGGTTTATCTCTAATGGCTTCCTCTTTATTTTGGCAATCACTGTAACATCGTATATTTGCATTTCCTGTTTCTTTTAATTGAACAACTATCATGTGATGTAATGTCCTTATGATTGCATCCATTACTTTGAAACAGACAGCAGTGGCGGTTGATGTGGAGCCTGATAATAAGTTGCCTTACAATGAATACTATGAGTATTTTGGGCCAGATTACACTCTTCATATTGCCCCGTCCAACATGGAGAATCTAAACACACCCAAAGATCTGGAGAAAATAAGGTGTGTTTGTTGCTTCATTACTTGTGACAGTCACAAGTCGGTGATAGTGGATTGCATTGTACTGCAGTTTACTTTTAAGCTAGAAATTTTATTTCGTCATTGCTGACACCAATAATCTCAGCTGCATCATACTAGTCCCCAACCATGCTTAAATTATTGAACAGAGATCTCATAACATATTGTAAAAAGGAAATAGCTCATCCTTAATTTGCTTCTATTTGAAAATATGTTGGCGTTTTGAGCTCCACAAGCTTAGCTTCGCTTTCCAGAAGTATTCAGGACATCACATAATTACGATGACCTGTCAGATATTGGAATTTTAAGTTCAGCATGCTGTTTATTGTTTGTAATTGGTATCGCAGATCATATGATTTAACGTGTTTCAACATTTGTGCTATTTGCCTGGTGCAATGGAAAGTTCAACTACGAGCATTTATTGAGAATGCTGGATTGTATATTTAACTAGCAGTGAACTCTGTCATCCCTCTCTCATCATATAAGTTTTATTTATTGTTTACTTTTTTTCTTCTCCCAGGAATGCACTGCTAGAGCAACTTACTCGCTTACCTCATACACCCAGTGTTCCTTTCCAGACAACACCACCAACTAAAGAAGTTCCAGAGGAGGTTCGTTTGAGCGACAAATTAATTTGGATACTTTTTCCAGGATTTTAATGTATTCACCTAGTTTCTTATAACCTGAGTTTGAATGGATGCAGGCGGAAGAGAAAATGGACGAAAGACCAAAGCCTCGCATTTGGAATGGCGAGGATTATGACTCTGATCCTGAAGACGACAAGCATTGGACTAAATTCTCCACCCCTGCTCGTCAGCATGCTGTCAAGTCTGAGATGCGGTAAGGTTTTTCTTTTCGTATATTATACAGTAGGTTAGGTTCTTTTCGCTTTCAAGTTAACACTGCCCTTTTTGGAGGTTAATTTGATTCTGGTCAACCATTACAAAAAATAATCTGACCTCAAGGTTATCACCTCAGCAAGATATGCATCAAAACCGTATTTAGGATTTTTCTCTTGATAAATATGCGATTTAATTGTTGGATAAAGTGCATTTTAACTGTTGCCGGTCTTGTAAAGTTCAAGAGATGTGGTTGTTAATGTAGGGACGAAGCAGACGAGATGGAAGAAGATAAAAAACATCATCTTCATCATCATACTTCGTGCTGACGCAGATGGAGTTTTTGTAGCTTCTAGTCGTAATGCCCCTGTATCACCTTGACGCGAGATGTTGTTTAAGCAGAGTGAGGTTTGTTAATGCCACAGAATTTGTAGAAGGAATCCTATTAATTAGTGAGGTATTACGTATTAGAACAGCCAGTGACGCCGAATTTACTTTGTGTAATACCGAATTTACTGCCTTTTACAATGTGTGATACCGAATTTACATTGATAGCAGCAGGCGAATATTACTTGCAATGTGAAATACAACCTTCTGATTAGATAGTTGAAAAGGTTTACTATTGTTGTACTATTCTTCTACTTTAACTCAGAATCGTGATTTTCTGTACTCCGAAACTTTTAACCGTCAAGGGCATTGCGAGAGATCAAATTTTGAAACTAAATTTTGTAAACTAGATAATATGATTGTTGATAATTGGATTATTATTTAATGTTGATTAACGTGCTTATTTTCTATTAGTAACACATCATTTGGGTAATTTGGTCTACCTAGCATTATTCAACTATTAATCCTTGGTCAAAGATAAAATGACCAAGATTTAATAGTTAAAAAACTCTGTAGTGGTACCAATTATGTCATTTACTTGACCAATCATACAAAGCTTTGTACAAGTTTTCTTTACACGGGTGTTCATAAGTATAATACTGAATTCCATCAATTGTAATGTTGGCCCATCAATTGTAATGTTGGCACGAGATATTATAATTGTAGTATACTTGTTTCATGTAAGTTCTTATAACAAGTATTATTTAAGAAGATGACTTACTTGAATTTTCGTATGCCGTTGTGGCATGTCGATACTTGTTCCATTTTTCTGAAGGATCTTGGCTTTCGGAATCACCATTTGGTAGGGCTACTAATAACTAGGCTTTGCCACAAATAAATAATGTAATATCATTTGTTTTAGAATTCCATTTTTCTGAAGGATCTTGGCTTTCGGAATCACCATTTGGTAGAGCTACTAATAACTAGGCTTTGCAACAAATAAATAATGTAATATCATCTGTTTTAGAATAACATCGCATCATTAGTTTGAGATATTGTGACGGCTTTCGGCATGTAGGGAGCCTCCAACATATAATATCTTACGCGCCCTTTTCATTTTCTATGCTTTTCGCCCTGCGAATTGCGAAGAAGATTACACGCAGAGCAAAAAGCAATGTCACTCCTGCAAAACACCCACCAAATTCGACCGTTAATTCCCTATCCAGTTCAAAAATTCCCCAACTCTTTCCACCCCACATCTCCAAACCTCCATTTCTCTCCCAAAACACCTCCAAAACCAATCCACTTCCGCCCATCGACGCCCCAATCCCAACCCGCCCACCACCCCGCGCCGGAAACCAAAACCCAAGACGACGGCATCCCCGCCGAGGATGTCAAGATCCTCGCCAAATTCAAGTCCATGCACAACTACATTCGGGTCCTCGAGGTATCAAAAAGGGCCGACCACCCGTTTGCCGGCTCAAGACTCCTCCTTCTCGACAACCCCGGAAACATCCACAGCATCTCTTTCATTTTCAAGTCCCTCACCAACACCTACTTCGATGTCTTCGCCACCTTGCCGCCGATTATTCCTCCGGGACCCATCGGCATTCTTGGGTTCGGGGCGGGGTCTGCGGCAAGGTCGATTCTTGATCTGTACCCAGAAGCTGTGGTTCATGGGTGGGAGCTTGACCCATCTGTGATTGCTGTGGGCAGAGAGTACTTTGGACTCTCAAAACTTGAGAGGCAATACACGGATAGGCTTGTAATTCATGTTGGAGATGCTTTCAAGGCCAGCACTAGAGACGGGTTTTCAGGGATTTTGGTGGATTTGTTTAGTAAAGGAAGTTTGGTTCCCGAGCTGCAGGATCCAAATACTTGGAAGATGCTCACAAAGTGTTTGAGAAAAGGCGGCAGAATAATGGTCAATGTAGGAGGTAGCTGTGTGGAGGCTGAGGACTCACTGAGAGATGGGAAAATTGTTATGGAAGAAACTTTGAAGGCTATGCATCAGGTTTTTGGCGACAAGCTTTTTGTGTTGAGCCTTGGGAATCGACAGGAAGATAGCTCCCTTGTTCTTACGGGTGATATGCCGCCTGATCTTGGAGCTTGGAAGAAGATGCTGCACCGTTCCTTGGAGGGTTATGTCGATATGTGGACACCATTTAGCGGCTAAATTGGTATGTTTTCCTTCATTGTTTGAAGAATTGGTACATTGTCTAAACACAAGCTGCTGCTGCTCTGTTCATCACAAGGTCTTTAATTTCCACTCACCCACTTGCTAAGCAAACCCTTTAACACAATGCTGTTTTGATCTCTGGCTTTTGGTTTTGCAATCAGTTGAGTTCAACAAGATAGAACCAGCTGTCTATCTCAAAATATGAAACCTCTGGCTTTCATTCAACTTCGTAACTTTAGTTAAACTTGTGCAAATAGCAGTTACAACATTGAGGATGTCTAAAAATATTAATCAAGCATATACGGAGCATTGTGAATCACCAACCTATATAATCTACTCTTTTGTTAATTTGGTTCATGGATTCGCAGTCATCACGGACTACAGATCTACAGTCGAAATCGAAGTCAAAGAACATGTGAACTCATGCCAACTCCATGATTACTTGAACAACACAAAAATGAATACAATTTAGGTTTAAGGCAATGTAGCTGAGGTAGAGAATCCATAAATGCTTTGAGGGTTTCGGTATTTTAGGCTTCTGCTGCAAGTTCTTGATTCTTGCTTTCCAGTATGAGCTGTTTTTGGGCAAAGTTGGTTTTAGCTGTTGTAGCATTATATCTTCTTGTGGGTGTTTTTCCTGCAACTTCTACATTAATTCCTACTGGTAATAATATCTTATTGTGATTAGATCTGTATTGGCATTGCACTGTGCATTTACATATGTTGTAGAGAAATCACAGGGCTTTACATTTCCACTTTAATATATCAAACGTTTAGAGGATTAAACTTACTGGGTACTAACATGTCTTCCTTGGTTTTCGCATGGCGGAAGGTGGTGGGAAGATTTTTCACATGTTGATTGTTGAGTTCGCTTGAAGATAATTGGAAGAAAAGGGTAGCTTTGGGTGTCAAAGTCAGATTGTTATCAGTAAGGTGCCCATACACAGCCTAAGAGCCGCCGTTAAATCCTTGCCAACATCTCCCATTAAAAATCGACCACAAGGACATGGTGCTTCTCTGTCGCCTCCGCTTAGGTGATGACTATATATGTTTATTTATTTTGTGGATGTTAAAACATTCAATCCATTCTGTAAGGAAGATAGTGATTCAACTTAATTGTGCCTCATTCGCAAGCCTATTTGGTCTTGTTATTTTCTATAATGTTCTTGAAAGTATTTTTAAGTATTTATAAAATTCATTTATGGTTACATTTTTCACAAGGAATCCAAATAATCTCGTATCAATGTTAGTTCCGACACATATTTGAGCACATCACTATTCTTATTATATTAAAACTATTGCATAACCAGAGAAAATATGTATGAGCTGGTGTAATTAAACTAATCAGGTACTTATTAAAATGATTATAGCAGTCTTAATCACATGATTGTGTTGACTCATCTCGATCATCCGCTACAACATTCATGTGTTAACTCTTGTTCGGGATATCAACATCAAAGTAGTATTTTTTTTTTCTATTCATCCTCCCCGTCTTCAACGTCTTGGTCTTGTTCAAGGACGCCAATATGGAGTGGTACTCTTTCTTTCATCAATTATGTTTTCATCTTCAAAAGGTGAAGATACCAACTTGGATAAAAGCTGTGTGTGCAGTTAACCATTTTTGGTGTGGTGAGAACTCTTCATATATTTCATGCGAGTTCTTTAGGTGTCTACACCTAAGACCATGACACTTTCTTAGTAAGGGAGAGACCTAGAAATATACAACTAATATAGTTAACTTTTTTAGTTTCTTTCAATATCTCAATCAACCAACTAAAGTTGAAGTAGCAATGAATTGAAAAGACATGTATATTTGTTGTCCACTAATGTTCAAAGGAAAGAAAAAGACACAGTAAATATTAGTAAAAATTGCTTGCACAGTTATTTTATCTTAGCTTTTATATATATACACACACATATAAATACATACTTGATGTGAAAAGTTGAAATGAAACAACTCGTAAAATAAATGTGATTGTATCATGAAATTTAAGTAGGCTGTATCGTGAAATATCCATTCCATCCTTAGCAAACCAACATGTATAGTTCATGTTCCTTAGCAAACTAACATGTATTGTTCATGTTGGGGACCGGACGGAAAATGATGTTTGTTAGATCCGGAAACTCAATTGTTGCCAAGGGGAATATAGGTTTCAACTAATTGTGGCCTCATTTGCAAGTCCATTTGGTATTTGGGGTCTTTCTACAAATCTTGAAACTCAAAGTCAAATTGTTGAGAGAGTGAATTCCACATCGAGAAAAGAAAAAAAAAAGACCTTCAATGTGCTTGTAAGTGATTGAGCTACTCTTCATATTGCCAATTAGTATGGTGAAACCTCAACTTTCTTCATCGTATCATAGCAGGTTCTTTCACGTGTGAAGCCTAACGGTCACACGCACTCCACGTCACCCGATATTTTATTGTCCACGTGTTAGACTTCAAAATTCGCCACATGTTAGACTTTAAAATTCGTCACAAGTAAAGGGGATTGTTGAGAGTATAAATGACCGATTTTTTGTAGTCCACCTGTTAGACGTGAGGGGGTTTGTTCAGAGTATGAATCACAATGGGGAAAGAAGGGACGTTGCATGTGCCTATAAGTAATTGAGCTATTATCCATATTGCCAATTGATTTTATGGTGGAACCTCAATTTTCTTCACAAATCATGTCACCAATATGCATGGTGACAATGCCTTCTTTGAAAGTAAGGCGAGTAAACGTGTGAAGCAGGAGCACTTTTGTCTTTCATGTGAAAGCAATTGCACAAATAACATGGTCGGACAAACCCCACCCAAAATTTTCTGGTGAAGTAGAGGTCAAACTCCATAATTAATTTCCAAACAAAACATTTTTTTTTTCTGGTAAAAAGAATTTTTATTACAAAACAAAAGCCTGACATACAAGCATGGCCCAAAACTAACATATAAACAACAAAAAATGGGCCAAAACTAAACAAAACATTAAAAGAGCCAAGAAATAGTTAGGCCCATAAACTAGAACACAGACATAGAATCCAAAAACTTCTACTACTTTCGCTGCCGCCATAGATCTTCTCGATCTGTCCCAATCTTCTTCCATAGCCAAGCAACGCCTCACCAAACACCACATCCAACTCCAATCTGCTTCCCGAGCACAACCATAAAGTAAGGATAGCCAACAACCAAACGAGAGAAGTTAGCTATCAAGATGAAGTCCGTGGAAATCCATGAAGGATACTGCTGATAAAGGCAGATAGACCCCAACTGAAGCTAGGGTCGGCGCTAATGGTTTTGCTCAAATTTAGAGGCCTCGTGACACACCCCAACCCGGAATGTCTACCTGTACTCCGAATCAAGTTGTGATGGCTGACACCAGGAGAGCGACGAAGCCATAGAGTGTTGTGATGTGGAACATGTGCGTAAATTTAAACCTAAAAGTGCCTAAATGAAAGAGTGCGCTTATGAGTGGAAATGAACTCATTTCACACGTGATGTCAGAGCATAAGTAAAGTACAGTAAAATTAGGATAAGAAATATACCATTGGAAGTAGTATTCAATAACAATGTTTGCCAGAAATCCTTGTTGACAAGAAACTACTACTAAAACATGAAGGGATGAAAAATAAGGGTGAGTCGGCCTAAAAATAAACTTTTGTAAAAAACTTTTTTGAAAACATAATAACCCATCACTATAAAACATGTATAGTTTCCAAATATACATAATACGTATAGTGTGAAAGTACTTACCGTAGCCTGCAATATTTCAAAATTTTAATAAGTCACATTAATTCGTAAATAAACACCTAATGTTCGGAAATCAATTAATCTCACATAACAAACATATCATATAGAGTGTTCATCTACATATGTTGACACATGAGTTCATGTAGAGATATTCTGACATGAACAGGACTGGGTGTAATAATGATATACGCTCTAGTACTACAATCGCATGAAGACTGGTGCTATGCACATCACATTCCAGTCCTAATTTCTTGTAGCAATCTAGGATAAGACTAGCACCTACAATGGATCCAAAGTAAGCGTACGGTGCGATGTGAACATACACGTGAAAGACTGGCCCTGACCCAAGGGACTACTAATACCGGTGTAGCAATGATGAGAAGATAATGTAAACAAAATCATACAATGGTAAATCAGTAATTTATGTTGACATAATACTATTCACTACCGTAAATATAAATAAGGCATCTTGTAATAATATGCATACATGTGCATCCCGTAGGATTCATAATAATCTCACAATTTCAATCATCGCAACAATTCTTATAACGTCAATTTAATTATGGCATCACTTAGAAAATGCATTATTAATCTATGTATGGAAACTCAAATAATATATATACTATATAAAAGAAAAGACCCACTCACATATACTTGCGAGGTCGCAGCCATTCGAACTAGAAAAGTCGGAGTCTCTGATGGTAATCGCACCTAAGAAGGGTCCCCTACAAATTTTGTAAAAGTCAACGAAAAAGTCCATGGTCAACCCTAAAAAGTCAACTGAGACGCTGAGCCGGTCAACTACATTAAAACTTCAGGATTTCACTAAATAGATGTCAAAAATGGACTTAAGGCATCGAAATTGGCTTAGGAGGATTTCCGAAATTTTTTTGTAAAAATCAACACAAGGAATATTCCAAATCCATTAAAAAGTGGGCCAGGCCGAATCCTCAGTTTAGGGTCAATGGGCCAAAGGATTGGGCCGGCTTATGGATTAGGTTTATTTTATTTTATTTTTTTCTCGGCCGATTGCCACTGCAATCACCAGAAACTGGAGATTTTGGCCGGGAAAATTCTCGGGCTATGTTTAGCTTCGAAACTCAACAATTTTCAACAATCTTTATGTCAAAATGAAGCTAAGGAAAATGAGAATAAGAATTTACCAACACGAGGTCTAGCCGTGGATGAAAAACACCTACAACTCGCAGGTCTAGTCGCCGGAAATCTGGAAAAGTCTTCCTTCTTCGTTTCTGTGATACTCCGTCGTGCAAAACACATAAGCACACTCATAATCGAACCACGAAGACAAATTATAAGATTTTGAGTATTCTAGAGGCTTACGTAGATCGAACAGTTGGGAGTGTGAAAAAATGGAGATGAGATAGTTGGGAGTGTAGCTCGTCAAGGTTGTCACGGCGCAATGGTGATGGTGGTGGTCCTCAGTGATTACCGGAAAGGGAGAAAGTTGGAACGAGAAGTAGAGATAAGAGAGAGAGAGAGAGAGAGAGTCCCAACTGATAGACGAAGTCAAAAGGTAGTTACTGCCAACATGCTTTGAGGAGTTCAGTTGTGTTTAAAACTTCATCTTATTAGTCTTCCTTATTTATAGGATGTATTTTTCAAATATTCTTAATCTTTTGATTTATGTTTTGTATATTTTGAATTTCAAAGTTCCTTGTAAATATGGTTTTCAAACCCTCTAATGTAGTCTTGACACAATCATAAATACAAGCATCCCACAGTTGAATGGGTATGTAATCAAAGAGAAAACCTGAGTTCTTAAGTTTTATATGGTTTCTAGAGTTTTTTTTTTTTTTTTTTTTTTTTTTTCTTTTGGTCTAACGACATAGATCCTAGTCTATTATCCTTCCCATCATCACTTCCATGGCTGAAAACAATGTCTCCACTGCTAACAACCCCCCTAAAAAAATAAAAAATAAATAAAAAAAACAACACCTTCTATCCTATCTCCATTATCGTTAACATCAAACTAGATAGGATCAACTACCCAATGTGGTTGGCTCAAATCCTTCGTATACTAAAAAGTAGGGACCTAATGGGGATGGCACGCTACTGTGTCCCCTAAAAGATGTTACTGTTTCGACCACTGTGAACCCTGCGTACACTACTTGGGTCAAACAGGATCAAATGATCCTTAATTGGATAAATGGATCTCTGATTGCTTTTGTCTTATTTGTGGTGGCAAGCAAACAAACTGCTCTAGCAACCTGGGAAGCTCTTGAGTAAATGTATGCATCTACCTCTCAAAATCGAAATTTGTTTATGAGAAATGAGTTGTTGCAAACCAAAAAGGGTGATTTATCCGTGGCGGACCTCGCCTTTGCTAGACAACATTTGAATGATGAACAACTTGTCCAGATTGTGTTGAATAATCTTGGACCAGCATTTGAGATGACTATGAGTATTGTACATGCTCGTGACAATCCTATCACGTATCCAACTCTTGAAGCACTGATGCTGAATACAAAAAGAAGAATGGCGGACCAAACTGTTCCTTTGGGGGAATTGGCACGATGCGGCAAGAGAGAGGATGGAGAGGTTGGGTGTGTGTGGGTCCCCCACATAAAAAAATCTGAAAGGAAAATAATTAAATAATTAGGCCAATTGTCTACTATAGCAAATTTACTAAAATACCCTTCGACTTCGTAAGTCAATAAAATCTCCATCATAACTCCGAATTCAATTCCGCTTGTGTCCATGTGTTCGTATCGTTGAATACTACGCAAATATGCTAAAAGAACAAGTCATACGTCTCTCTAAATGATGGTTAACAAAAGTCAACAATCTCACCGGGCATTTTCATCAACTTATTCTTTTGAAATTAATACATTCGTAAAATTAAAAATAGGGTGTCACACCTCACACGAAGAGGTGAGAAATATTCTCTAAAAGAGAAAGACTCTCACTTGAGAGATAACCCGAAGCTTCCAACTTCTTTTTTTTGGTAACGCTCCGAAGCTTCCAACTTTTGATGTGATGTTTGTGTGTAACTTCCAAACAAAACCTTTGGCAACCTTTCTTCTACCAACCCATAATTAATTTTCCAAATTCATTATTTATCGTTGCATTTTTATAAGGAGTCCAATTATTTCGTATCAATATTAGTTCCAACGCATATTTGAGCACACATCGCAATCCATAATAGATTGAAACTATTGCATTAACAGAGAAAAGATGTAAGAGCTGGAATAATTAAACTAATCAGGGAATCATGAAAATGATCATAGGAGCCAAAACGCATTATCTACGATTCCGAATTAAACTAATCAAGGAATTATGAAAATGATCATAGAAGTCAGAACCCATTATCAACAATCACATTCTGAATTAAACTAATTAAGGAAATATGAAAATGATCATAGGAGCTAGAATCCATTACTCACGATTCCCAATTAAACCAATGAGGAAATTATGAAAATGATCATAAGAGCTAGAGTCCATTATTCACAATTCTACGGGAAAAGATTTATCATCAACCTTTTGAAAATACAATTAGAAACTCTTGTTCAAACCCCTGCAAGTTAGTTAGAGTGACTCGAGAAAGCTTAAAAGAATAAAATAGAACGTGAACCAAGGTTCACGGAACAAAGTCAAATCAAAGCCTATAAATCTTTTCTTTCCCTTTGCACTATCATTCATGTCCACCTTCACCCGTGAAAAAAAAAATAAAAAATTAAAGAAGTCAAGTCAAAGGCTGTAGGTCTTGCCTTCCCTTTGCAGTATCATTCATCTCCACCTCACCCGTAAAAAATAAATTAAAGAAGCAGTTTTGTTCCAGTACCGCGGTAGCGGCTGGAGTCTTGAAATTTTGGGGCCGAAGCGGCCACAAAATAGAGCGCTACATATGAGCAACCGTCATCAAAAGTTACTAATTTATTTTCTCACTTTATTCTCGTTGATAATTAACTAAGAAAAGACTTCATTCTCGTAGATAATTAAGTAATTAACCAAGAAAAATGAGGAACCTAATGCAAGTGACATATTGGTCAAAATTCGACTTTCCAATTGAGGAGTCTTATGCGACTTGTGACAAGTTACTTGTCACACTACACATGGGTGATTGTACTAAATTGAGGTGTATGGTATATAGAAGTTCTGGTTTGTAATCAAGCTTTAATTTCAAAGACGTTAAAGTTTAATAAAAAATTGTTACTTGTTTAAAATTACACTATTTTTAATGAACAAATGAAAAATCTCTTGTATAGCAGAGAATAAATAAAAAGAGTGGATGACGTAGCATAAAGCGATGAAAAGGTTACTAACATAATTCATTGCAGAACAAAATCTAGAATCCATCAGAAAATTTGAGAGAAATCCCAAGGGGTTTTGTTTGATTAATTCTTGAATGATTGTCATTGATACATCCAAATGACTTAAATAAAGATTACAAATGTTCGGAACAACTCAAATGACTTCTAATAATTAAAACAACATTAGTTAAACATTAATCAGACGACAAACGAAGAGTCCGATTTTTATTACGAAACTTTAAACGCTGTTTCGAAGGCTGCAATGACCTCGGTAGCCAAAATCCATCATACATCACAGCCTAAGCAGTGTGCTGGGCGCATGGCACCGTTTCTTTTTCGAAAAGTTATTACGGGCCTAAATCGAAGCTTGAATATGCAAAATCCCACTGTGTCCCTTTATCTTTCAACGGTCCATTTCGTCTTTGATTCATTGAGCCATTTATTTTACATCAGTGGATGACTTAGGGGTCAATCCCTTGAAAGTTCAATAAGAAACAGAAGCACATATTGACCAAAGAAAAAAAGAAAGAAACAAAAGCACATAATTATTGTCCAAACCCTAGCAAGTTTGTCTATAAATCTTGCTTTCCCTTTGTACTATCATTCATCTCCACGTTGTGGTGATAGGAGTTTCGAGGTTATTGTTTCTGCTTCCAATGATGAATGGTTCTTCAGCAAAGCTGGTGGCAATTACAACACTAGTGTTGCTTCTGATGGGGGATTTCCAAGCAACTTGTGGACTACTTCCTCATGGTATAACTAATAATTATCTTCCTTTTGTGGGATCTCCAAGCATTAGCATTAGCTACGTAAATCGACTTAGTTTTTACCAATTTTATTATTTGGGAACTAATTTCTTGCTTCTTGTGATTTTCTCATATAATTGAACAAGGTTTCTTTGAATGTCAAAGTGATATTTTGAGCACGAAAGTAGTGCCCGTTCGCCGCATCCTAAGATCATTTGATGGGCCGCAGCCACCTGCACCTCATAGGAATCAAGGATATCGGCAAGACTGTCCCAACTGCCCCTGATAGGAATCAAGGATATCGGAAAATTTGTTGTTTTTAAGAAGAGTTAAATTTATGTCCCCTACTCTTTTATTGTATTTTTACTTTATTATTTCTTTTTATATTATGAGCTAAGGTTTATGTCCTTTTAACTAAGTGTAATTTCTTGTTCTGATTCAATAAAATTTCTCTTGTACTGTCAAGATTTGCTTAAAAAAATGGAACAAACCAAGCAACCAACCAAGAAACTAAGAAACATAAATTAAGCCATAATATTCAAGCAAGATGACCGATAGGTATAATTGAATTCCAATAACATTCACCAATGCAATTGAATAAAAAAAAAATGAATTCAAAGAACATCAAATTTCAACCAAAGAAAAAAAAAGGACACATCCAATTTATTAAGTAAAGATTTCGATTGATAGGTGATAGAGTCGATGTTATTCTATATTTTTACCCTGATCTTAGTTATAATTTATTTGTTTTTTTTTTTGTGAGAATTTTGATATTTTACTTTATATTTCAATTGTACGACATGTGAATCTATTTTGAGAAAAAAAAAAATTTCGATCAAAAGATTTTTTTTTTTGAGTAGATTCATGCGTCTTTTAAGATGATTGTGTCGAAGTTTCATAATTTATTTCCCAGCCGTTTGACCGTAATGAATAAAAGAAGATTGATCACGCAATGCTGGCAGCTTGACGTTTTGTTCTTGGTTGGGCCATAAGTAATTCAAGATGACCTTTTTTTAGGAAAGTCCTTTTTATAAAATGTAAGGGACATTTTTATCTTTCCAACGCCACCCGGCAAACCCCATTTTAGATGATTCGACTAGGAAACGTGTTGAATATTTGGTTGCTTATATTGTCCAAGTTAGGATAGAATTGTATTTCCTAATTTATTATTTTAAATGGGTTTCCAAATTTTGGGAGACCTAATTTAGATAATTTGTGCACACTATATATATTTAGCTGGGTCATTTTCTACGGCCATAATGTTTTTAGAGTTGGAGATCTCGATTTAGGAGCTTTTGACTGTTTGTTACAAGGGTGTTTTTTATCTTTTCTTCTTAATAATATTTTTGCTTTTCAATTGTAAATATGCGTAACTGATTCCTTTTGTTAGGGCGAGTCCACGAGCCTTAGTATGAATATGTAGTTTATTTTCAATTTGCTTATGCATATTTCTTTGGATTATTAATCATCGTGTTTAAACTATCTATATGTCTTAATGTTTGATCACCATCAGGATGTTTAGACAAGTAATTTGATGCAACTTCTGTTGAAATGTCATCCTGAAATTGAGTAGGGTTTCTTGTGATTGATAATTGTAATTTCACTTAAGGCGAATGCCATGTCGTAAGTGTTGCATGGTTTTCAAAGAACACACCCCTGCTGAAGCCAAGGCATGCAGGTCGTCACCCGAAGGTGACGTAACCAAAAAGGAAAGTAAAGCATAAAAATATGGATAAATTCAAACCAAAGCTAACACTTATTTAAACTAAAGTAGAGAGTGGCAGGTGAGGAGAGAAGAAGGGGAGAGAGAGAGAGAGAGAAGTGTTCTGATTGGACAGAAATAAGAGAGAGATGTCTGATTGGGTGAGAAGATGTGGGAAAATGATATGATTGGTGGTGAGGTAGAGTAGGGCTCGGGACAGATTTTAAAGAGAAAAGGGGATAAGATTTGTACAATTTGACGAAATCTAACGCGCCTTTAAAAAAACAGTGGCTTTCAAACATTGAATAATTAACACGCACGTGTACAAATCTACCTGTTGTTAACGCACTTTAACTAAATGTAACTTTTTCGTTACAGGCCCAATTCGGGTTGAACACGCGCTCGCTCACTCGTAACAACGAGTACTATTTAATTACGATAACGAGAAAAATAATTTAAAGCCGAATAACTACATCCATGTCAGTTTCCACTTTGCCAGAAAGGGCATAAACATCAATTTACACACTCAGGGAGAAAATTACATGGAAAATTAGGGATGGGTTATCACAACCTACCCCCCTTAAGAAAATTTCGTCCTCGAAATTTCAACACTACTAAAGATCATAATTAAATAACAGATGTGGACAAAGATCTTGCATACGCTCCTCTATCTCCCATGTAACTTTCTCAACGGAGTAGTTTCTCATTAAGACTTTCACCATACAAATGGTTTTGTTCCTGAGAACTTTATCTTTCTAGTCAAAAATCATCACTGGAACCTCATCATAAGTCAAATATGGGTTAATCTCTAACGGCTAAGGAGGAATCACATGTGATGGATCATAGACATATCTCCGAAACATGGACACGTGGAACACATTATTCACTATTGACAATTCTAGAGGTAGATCAAGTCGGTAAGCAGCTTTACCAACTCGCTCAATAATCTGATAATGTCTGATTTAACGAGGACTTAGCTTTCCTTTCTTCCCAAAACGTACAAAGCCTTTCCAGGGTGACAACTTTAAGAATACCCAATCTCCAACCTTATATACTCTGTTTATCGAATGTCTGTCGGCTATACTCTTTTGTCGATCTTGTGCTGCTTTCATATTAGCCTTTATCACTTGAATATCCTGTGTCGTCTCATCCACGATTTCAAGGCCCACCAAAACTCTTTCGTCTACCTCGGACCATCACAACAATGTACGACAAGGTTTCCCATAAAGCGCCTCAGTTGGTGACATACCAATGTTGGAGTGAAAGATGCTATTGTAGGCGAATTCTATTAAAGGTAAGCGCTTGTACCATGCATCTCCGAACTACAGTACTAAAGATCTCAGCATGTCTTCTAGTGTCTAAATTGTTCTTTTTGAAGTCCATCAATCTAAGGATGATAGGCGGTGTTGTAGAGTAATTTCGAACCTAGAGCTTCTTGAAAAGCTACCCAAATTTTCAAAGTAAATATGGGGTCCTAATCAGAAATAATACTAACTGGAACACCAAGATACTTGACAATTTTAGAGACGAAAAGTTTGGCCAACCGATTCAACGGGTAGTTCTCACGAACAGGTAGGAAGTGCGCTGCCTTAGTAAGCTGATCTACAATCACCTAGATACCGTTATAGCCATTTCGCGACGAGGTAGCTTCTACACGAAATCCATGGTGATATCTTCCCATTTCCACTGAGGTATGGGAAGTGGTTGTATCAACCCAAAAGGTTTCTTTCTTTTTGCTTTGACCTGCTAACAGACCGAACAACGACTCACATACTCCGTAATTTTTCTCTTCATTCCTGGCTAGTAGTAGAAAGGTCGAATAGTATGATACATTTTAGTACTCCCGGGATGCATCACATAAGCTGAGATATGCACCTCATCGAGTATTTCTTTCTTCAGTTCTTCTACCTTCAGTACATACATTCGATTGCCTTGCATGAGCATACCATCAAGCTTTCGAATCCTGAGATCTCCCCTATTGTCGTTCAACATTGCTTGCTTTAATTGCTGGGATTCTGAGTCATTCATTTGAGTCTCGAGAACGCAATCCAACAAAACTAGTTTGACTTGAAAGCTGGCAAGTAGGGCTCCCTGGTGATCCACTCCTAAAGTGGCTCCAATAGATCTTAGGTCGGTAAGAATAGGAACACGACATGCATAAAGAGCAATGAGTCCACCATGAGATTTCCTACTAAAAGCATCTGCTACAGTATTTGTACGACTAGGGTGATATTCAATAATGCAGTCATAATCGCTAATCAATTCCATCTATCTATGTTGCTGGAGATTAAAATCTAACGCGCCTTATCAAAAACTGTGGTTTTGAAACACTAAATAATTAACACGCACATGTACAAATCTACACGTTGTTAACGCACTTTAACGAAACGTAACTTTTTCGTTACAAGTTCGATTCGAGTCTAACTCGCGCTCACACACTCGTAACAATGAGTACTATTTAATTACGATAATGAGAAAAATAATTTAAAGCTGAATAACTACATCCATGCCAGTTTCCACTTTGCCAGAAAGGACATAAATGTCAATTTACACACTCGGGAAGAAAATTACATGGAAAATTAGGGACGGGTTGTCACATCAAAAAAAAAAAAAATCACAAAGCTTAATGAGTCTTGCATGCTCATATCTGATATGAATATCACATTCAGATCGCATGTTTGATATGCATTCTAGCTTGAATGTCACAAGTAAAATATGCATTAGAAAAACCTAGCCTTCATGGTTTGCAAGTGTCAACTCATACGTAATTGGTAGAATTACATATGATTGATTTTTTCTTCAAAACTACTTAGTTTTCTCTTTGTTGCCGAGTTTTTACTAAATCCAATTTCAATTCTTTTATTTTATGTTTCTTCTTAATTTCAAATCCTTTTCAAATCTTGTTTGAAATAGTCATCTAAGAATCGGTTTTAAATACAATTTATTTATATCACCTCCGTCACCGTTCAAGCATTCCGCTACTCCGCCTGAGTAATGTCACATGGATTTTAATTTTTTATATTAATCGGAAGAGAAAATTTGCCTACGTATATAATACCTGGATGTGCATTATTAGTGTTTCCATTTGGCTTTGGAGTCTTAATCTCTACAAAGCCACTAGAGCCAAAGTAAATGAATATAATACGGTCGGTTTTTTTTTATATCTAGTAGTCATCTATGAAATTTGGTGTAAAATTATAAATGAGGAGTGAAACGTAGGAAATGTTGAATCCAATAATATTAAGGGCTGTTTGATGATTATTTTGTTTTTATTTTTTTAATTTTTATTTTTATGAAAACTGAAACCTTATTTGTTAACTACTTTCAGTTTTCAATTTATAAAAAATGAAAAATAAAAATCGAAAAGTTAAAACTCAAGTTCAAATATTGAAAACTATTGGAGGAGTGAAACGCTACCGTTCAGTTTTATAAAATGAAAAAGTAGGGCCACAACACCCTTCTTCTTATTCGCAAGTTGCCAGAACCCCCTGCAAGTAAACTTATTTTTCGAATGCAGGGGCCATGCCTCTGCCTCTCCAAAGTTTACCAATCGCTATCAAGAACCAACCAATTGCATGCTCTGTTTCTCAAAACCCATCTCCCCCACGACCCTTTTTACGCAACCAGATTACTCAGGTTCTATGCAATCAACGGAGACCTTCGCACTGCACGTCAAGTGTTCGACGAAAGTCCCCACCGGAGTGTCTACCTTTGGAACTCCATCATTCGAGCCCACGCTCAAGCACGCAGATTTGAAGATGCATTTTCTCTGTTTGCTGAGATGCGTAGAACTGAAATCAAACCGGATAACTTCACTTATGCTTGCATTGTACGTGCCTGCGCTGATAGTTTTGATCTGGATGGACTGAAGTTTGTGCATTGTGGGGTAATGGTTGCAGGGTTGGGATTGGACTCCATTTGTAGCAGTGCACTTGTTTCAGCTTACTCAAGACTCAGCCTTGTTGATGAAGCAAGCAGGGTGTTTAATGGGATTCGACAGCCAGATTTGGTTTTATGGAATTCGATGATTTCGGGTTATGGAAGTGGCGGGTTTTGGGATACAGGTTTGCAGCTGTTTAGTGAGATGAGAAGCATGGAGATGGTGCCGGATGGATACACAATTGTTGGGTTGCTTTCAGGTTTAGCGGATTCGAGCTTGATAAGCATTGGAGAAGGAATACATGGTCTTTGCTTGAAATGGAATTTAGATTCTAATGCTCATGTGAGCAGTGTACTTGTGAGCATGTATTCGAGATGTATGTCTATGAATTCTGCACATAGAGTTTTTAGTGGTTTGTTCGAGCCAGATTTAGTTACATGGTCTGCTTTGATCACTGGGTTTTCGCAGTCGGGAGATTATGACAAGGCATTGTTCTTTTTCAAGAATTTGAACATGGAAGGTAAGAAGCCGGATTCGGTTTTGATTGCCAGTGTGTTGGCTGCTGCTGCTCAGATGGCGCATGTAGGGCCTGGTTGTGAGATACATGCTTATGTTCTTCGACATGGAATCGAATCGGATGTCATGATTTCCTCTGCACTTATAGCCATGTATTCAAAGTGCGGCTTCTTGGGGATGGGTACTCGTGTTTTTGAGATCATGCCAGAGAAGAATATTGTTTCGTACAATTCTTTAATATTGGGTTTTGGTTTGCATGGACTTGCCTCCGAGGCCTTTAGAATGTTTGATGAGATACTCGGAAACGGATTGAAACCTGATGAGTCTACATTTTCTGCTCTCCTTTGTGCATGCTGCCATGCTGGCCTTGTCGAAGATGGCCGGGAAGTTTTCAGAAGAATGAAAGATGAGTTTTGCATTCAAGCTAGAACGGAGCATTATGTTCATATGGTGAAACTTCTTGGGATGGAAGGAAGATTGGAAGAGGCTTACTATCTAATCTTGTCCTTGCCTGAGCCAGTGGACAGCGGCATATGGGGAGCCCTTTTATTGTGCTGTGATGTATGTGGAAATTTGGAGCTGGCAGAAATTGTAGCCCAACGGCTCTTTGAAAGTAATTCGGAGAAAAGTGCTTACAGAGTCATGCTTTCGAATATGTATGCTGGTGATGGGAGGTGGGATGATGCAAAGAAGTTGAGGGATTCCATAACAGAAGGAAAACTGATGAAAATGCCCGGGCTCAGCTGGATTAAAGGTAGTAAATTTTTGTTTGATCAAAATATTCCTTGTAGTAGGATTTAAAATTAGTGACAAATGCAACTGTAAAGATGATGTATTGTCAAATGCAACTGTCCGTAGCAGTGGATTTTATTCTGATTTGTGATGTTTTACTGGAAAGAAAAGTGTGTATGGAGTCAATCATAATATTTGAGGGCCAACTACTTGTATATGGAAACAACCCTAACTATTACAGCTTTGCATTGTCACAAATGTGATCCTGAATATATCAGACAGCTCAAACATTATCTGTTCACCCGCATTGGCTCCTCTCCATCCGAACATCTCCAAACTTTATTAGATCCTTATACTTCCTTAGTGGCAGCAATTTGTTGCGCCATTGATATGGTAATAAATGATATGTGGAATGTGCCTAATTTTGTAGTTTTCCTCTCCCCCATCAGGTGTCAATCGTTCTGCATGATCATTCATCAAGGGCAGCAAGTCTAACTGCTCAAGTGTAGTGAGAAACTGCAAACCTTCAGGTATCGTCTTCAGCCCTTCACGCAACAGTGCAAGTGGAGGATATTCATAGAATCTGAGTATTCTAGTTGGTGAAGACAGAATTCTCAAAGAGATGAAGACAGAATTCTAGTTGGAGTATTCAAGTAACGTCTCCATTTGGTGAAGACAGAATTCTCGAAGAGGATTAGGGACCTGCAATTTAGTTCCTGAGTAAGGGCGGTCATCATATACTTGCAGCAAGCCCTGGTTGATCAATTCATTTATATTTTCTTCTGCTACTTCCTCCATAATCTGCCCTGCTTTCTCTTGAACCAGTCCTTCAGCCACTAGTAACCGAATAAGTTTCCCTTTGGAAGTCCAGTGGTTCTCGGGGAAGATGGAACAATATATCAAGCAGTGGTAAAGAGAATCAGGTAAATCTCTACAACATATTTTTTATGGAATACATGAAGAAGAAGCTGATGTCTCAGCTTCTTCATTGTCTTGAGAGTCTCTATTTTCTTCCATCTTGACTTCAATGGTATTTGAACTAGCCATAGAGATCTACCAACTGTGTTTTGCATTTGCATATAGAAGAGAAATATAGCAATATTAATGGCTTAGAGATTATGTCATACGGTATATATGCTTTGCAGTTTGATCCTTGTTGGCATTTCCTTCAAGCCTGTCGTAGTCTTGTGGTCTTATAGTTTGTGATGGTTGAGCTTTGTATCGAAGCAGCCTGCAGCGGAAGAGATGATGAAGAAGCTGATGTCTCAACTTCTTAGTTCTCTTCCAAGTTTTTGTTTTCTTGTCTCTCCTTCGATGGTATTTGAACTTAGCCATATGGTGTTCTACAAATGTGTTGATAGCTTATGCAGCTTGATGCGACTCTGAGATGGTAGCAGATGCAAATTTGTGATGGTTAAGCTTTGTAAAATCACATTTAATATAAAATTTCAATACAATAAAAATAAAACATGATTTTAATTGATATGGGACGAGGATGGAGATGAATGATAATGATAGTATGTACTAACAAAATTACTCTTTTATTTTTTATTTTTTATTGATTTCTTTTGTTACTTTGTGCTTGGTTCTTTTTTTAAATCATTAAAAATTAATTCCAACCATTAACTGCCTCATTATGCGGTTTACAAAATACTAGCCTCTTGCCACACGCATACGCGTGTGGCAATTGACCTTTTTATATTAGGTTATGTCTTTTAATTTTTTTTTAAATAATTATTTTATATTTTTATTAAAAAATTATTCATAAAAAAAAAATGAAGCAAAACCATGAAACCGCCCACTAACATGGGAGTTTTTTTTTAATTAAAGTTTTAAATTTAAAATTCATTCAAAATTAAAATGTGGTGAATTACTTTAAATTCTTATGGTTCAATTGTAATTTTAAGAATTCTTGAAGGACAATTTTTGGTATTTTGAATGCTTCACCAAACTGGTCTTCTCCCTTTATATATGCGGTTTACAAAATATAATCTAAGAAAATGGTTTTCCAAACCGTTTCCCTCCCCCATAAATTCTGTTACAAATTTAAACACCATTTTCTCCGCATTAGACCGTTTCAAACAAGCATTGATGCCTCTCGTTCATAATTATCGAGAATCTAATGTGAAAAAAATAAAGTTCAGGTGCCTATGTCAAAATGCATATTTAATTTGGAATGTGCCCCTTGAAATTGTTACAGAGAAATGCTAACGAGATTCTTTCAAAAGTGGGATTAGTCATAAACTCTCTGTCACCTTATGTTTTTTACACAATGTTTTAAAATTTTGACTCGGATAATTAATGTTAAATTGTACCGTGACATGGAGTCCACGAAGAGTACAACTTTCGAAAAAGTCCTTAACATTCCTCATTCTTAGACATTTTTCTTTATGACTTGTCTGCTTTCATAGGGTTCGTCCGGCATGCCAAGCTTGGAAACCATTAAGGGACCCATTTAGGAGGAGGAGATGGGCTAATCCTCACAATGGGGTAGCAGTAATGTAGTTTAATTTATCATTTGTCAAGAATCGAACCCAAAATCTCTCACTAACAAGTGAAAAAGAATACCACTAAACTGTAGTACTAAGTAGCAAAAATTTCGTACTCTTGGCTCCTCTCATTAAACATGTTTAGTGGTAAACCCTTCAGCCACGAGTACAATTTTGGTCACAAATAATACTGAATAGACTACAGTTGCTCATGAAACTGTCATTTCAATTTGTCAGAATATAGATTATCCCTAAATATCGTCTGTGTTGGGCAGCGATAAACACTACGGAATCAAGATCTTGAAGCGCTTGTCCGCGAAAACTTCAATTTTAGCCGCAAATGCCAAACTTAATGATACGAAGGGATATGGGTATGTTAAATTCAAGCTCTTCATATTCATGACTAAAACGGGTATGTTAAATTCAAGCTCTTCGTATTCATGACTAAAACTAGTTTATAATGGAGTGCGTGTTAAGAAAAATGTTAACGACTCTCCATGAATTATGTGACATTTTACAATTTAACATTAATTATCGTGCTAATATTATAAGAAAATTATTATTAGCATTCTAATAATTTTATTCTACATTCCTCACAAGTGTATTTTCTTTCTAAAATCGGTATAACAATCAAGGCTAAAAAATTGTAGAAGTAAGGAAAAATGAAAAAAAAAGGAAAGAGAGGGGAGAAAGGCGATCAGGCCGGACTGAAACTAGGATCGGCGTCACTGGTTCTGCTTAAATTTGAAGGCCTCACACTAAGATGTGAGAAATACTCTCAAAAAGAGAGAAGGACTCTCACTCGAGAGAGAACCCGAAGCTTCCAACTTTTGATGTGATGTTTGTGTCTAATTTCCAAACGAAACTTTTGGCAACCTTTCTTCTACCGATCCATAATTAATTTTCTAAATTCATTATTTATCGTTGCATTTTTCACAAGGAATCCAATGATCTCGTATCGATATTAGTTCCAACACATATTTGAGCATACATCGCAATCCATAATATATTGAAACAATTGCCTTAACAGAGAAAACATGTAAGAGCTGGAATAATTAAACTAATCAGGGAGGAATTATGAAAATGAGCATAGGAGCCAAAAACCATTATCCACGATTCCGAATTAAACTAATCAGGGAATTAAGAAAATGATTATAGGAGTTAGAACCCATTATCAACGATCTCATTCCGAATTAAACCAATCAAGGAAATATTAAAATGATCATAGGAGCCATAACTCATTATCCACGATTCCAGATTAAACTAATGAGGGAATTATAAAAATGATCATAGGAGCCAGAACCCATTATCAGGTAATTAAACTAATCAGGTAATTAAGAAAAGAGAAATTTTATTTGAACCCATATAATATCTTTCTACACTCAACTTAAATTTTAAATATGAAGTGTCATTTTTAACCGATTACATAATTACTATAAAGTACAAGATATAATTAACAATAAAACTAAATTTTATCAATAAACCCACACCCAATACTTTCACCAATCCTTCTTCTACTAAACTTAAAAAGAGACAAAGAAATTAGATCCGTGACTGAATGCCTCGCATAAAAATCACGAGTCCATGAAGGCATATACCACTTCCCAATCCATCCTATAGAAAACTGAGGCAATCACGCCAACGTCAACGCAAAGAAGACAGAAGATGGAGATTATGTACTAGTTAAAATTGGTCGAGCACAAAACCAGATAGCATGATATTTATGTAAATATTCATATAACTAAATTCAAATGGCAAAGAGCATAGGCACCTACAGAAAAATTATGGGTTATTGCTAAAAAGTGGTAACAAGTCAAAGGAAAAAAAAACATAAACTTTTGGATAGCAATTTTGGACACTCATTTTAAGTGTTTTGCACTCAAAAGGAGAAGTGCAAGAGATTCAATTGAGCGTGAAAATCACTGGTCAAGTTTTTTTCGAACAATGTAACAAAGATTTAAAGCCGAATGTCAATAGAAAAGTTGTAATCACCAAAAATGATACAATGAAGAGAGTAAAATTGCTGATGGAATTGGCAACAATATGACCATAAAGGGTGCTGAGGTAGACATCAATTACCATACCTAAACATGTATATATAAACCTGTCAAACAAAATAGCAACTGATGATTTTCTAACAAATGCAAAATATAACAAGATTAAAGAAAAATTGCAAGTAGCCTCTGACCTTTAAGTCTTGAAATCAGACTCAGTAAAAACCAAAATTAGGGAATGCATAAATCAGAATCTAAATCATATTGGTTTGGTTATTCTGTAAGAGAATAAGTTATCACAAATTCTAACTTGATATGGGTATAAAGATAATTTACATATTGAATTGGGTTTGTGAGGGTAGTTTATGTAGTAAATTTGGTTTAAAAAGATATTGATAGTTTAATTAAAAAGTTAGATGTAAAGAGAGATTATATGGATTTAAGTAAAATTTTCCTGATGAAAATGATCATAAGAGCTAGAACCCATTATCCACGAGTTCGCGGTGGAAGAAAATGATCATCAGAGCCGAAACCCATTATTCACGATTCCGCTGTAAAAGACTTGTCGTCAACCTTTTGAAAGTCCAATTAGAAACTCTTATCCAAACCCCTACAAGTAAGTTAGAGTGACTCAAGAAATCTTAAAAGAATAAAATACGTAAAGCGTAAACCAAGGTTCATAGGCGGATCAAAGTCAAATCAAAGTCTATAAATCTTTGCTTTCCCTTTGCACTATCATTCATCTCCACCTTCACCCATAAAAAATAAATTAAGGAAGCAATTTGTTCCAGCACCGCCGCTGGGGTCATAAAATTTGGGGGCCGAATCGATCACAAAATGGAGTCCTATATATGAGCAACTTTTTTTTTTCCTCACTTTATTCTCATAGATAATTAACTAAAAAAATCTTTACTCGTAGATAATTACATATTGGTAAAAAACGACTCACTTTACTTTTTTTTTATCCTCACTTTATTCTCATATATAGGCACCTAATGCAAATGACATATTGGTAAAAAACGACTCTCCTATTGAGGAGTCTTACGCGAAGTTACTTGTCACACTACACATGGGTGATTGTACTAAATTGTGGTGATGTTAAAGTTTAATAAAAAATTGTCACATGTTTAAAATTACACTATTTTCAATGAACAAATGAGGAATCTTTTGTATGGTAGAGAATAAATAAAAAGAGTGGATGACACAGCATAAAGTGATTGAAATGGTTATCAATGTAATCCATTGCAGAACAAAATCTAAAATCCATCAGAAAATTAAGAGAAATCCCAAAGGGTTTTTGTTTGATTAATTCTTGAATGATTGTCATTGATACATCCAAATGACTTAAATAAAGATTACAAATGTTTGGAACAACTCAAATGACTTCTAATAATTACAACAATATTAGTTAGACATTAATCGAACTACAAACGAAGAGTCCGATTTTTATTCCGAAACTTTAAACGTTATTTTGGAGGCTAAAATGACCCTGGACGGCCAAATTCCATCATACATCAAAGCCGAAGCACTGTGTTGGACTCGTAGCGCCATTTTCTTTCCAAAAAGTTATCACGGGCCCAAATCGGAGCTCGAATATTCAAATTCCACTGTCCTTTTATCTTTCAACGGTCCATTTCCTCTTCGATTAATTTTGCCATTTATTCTACATCAGCGAATGACTCAAGGGTCCTCCCTTTGACAGTCCAATTAGAAACATAAGCATATATTGACAACAAAAAAAAAAAAAAAAAAAAAAGAAACAGAAGCATATAATTATTGTCCAAACCCCCGCAAGCTAAAGTCTATAAACCTTGCTTTCCCTTTGCACTATCATTCATCTCCACGTTGTGGTGAAAGGATTTTCGAAGTTATTGTTTCTGCTTCCGAAGATGAATGGTTCTTCAGCAAAGCTGGTGGCAATTACAACACTAGTGTTGCTTCTGATGGGGGATTTCCAAGCAACTTGTGGACTACTTCCTCATGGTATAACTAATCGTTATCTTCCTTTTATGAGATCTCCAAGCATTAGCTACTTAATTAAATCGACTTAGTTTTTACCAATTTTATTATTTGGTAGCTAATTTCTTGCTTCTTGTGATTTTCTCATATAATTGAACAAGGTTGCTTTGAATCTCAAAGTGATATTTTGAGCACGAAAGTGGTGCCCGTTCGCCGCAGCCTAAGACCATTCAAAGGGCCGCCACCCACACCTACTCGCAATAAACCGGAATCGCATACGCCTAGGGTACAAGTGAAATAAACAAACATAAAACCCTTGGCAGAAACTCCCCAGGGCACTGCGTCGTTCCTATTTTCTTGTATTTCTATTTGTTTTCTTAAGAGGAGTTAAGTTTATATTCCCCGCTCTTTTATTGTATTTTTTACTTTATTATTTCTTCTTATATTATGAGATAACTTTATGTCCCTTTACTAAGTACAACTTCTTTTTCCTGATTCTATAAAATTTCTCTTATGCAGTCGAGGTTTCTTTAAAAAAAGTGGAACAAACCAACCAACCAAGAAACTAAGAAATAGAAAATTAGCACGATGACCAATAGATATAATTTCTAACAAGGTTCTAAAAGACGCTAGGTGCTAGTCAGGCGGCAGGCTGAGGCCTAGCGCCTAGGCGGTGGGGTTTGGGCGGGTGCCTAGGCGAATTAGGCGGATTTAATTAAATCTATTATATTTCTTGTAAATAAGTGTTTGTTTATATTTAGGGAATTGGTATTAGCACTCCAAAAATCTCATTTGACACTCCAAACTTTCTATAATTAGAAAGAAAAATATACTTGTGAGGAGTGTAGAATGAGATTTTTGGAGTGCTAATAACAGTTCTCTATATTTAAAATATATATTATTTCATTACAAACTACAAAATGAAATGACATTTATATTATGAGCTATTGGAACACAATGAAAACATTGAGAATAAGCAGGGATATTTAGATGGGTCTGGATGGGCTAGGCAGATACCTAAGCAGGGATATATAGAATAGTGATTTCTATTAACATTCACCAATGCAATTGAATAAAAAGAACATTGAATTCAAAGAACATAAAATTTTCAACAAAAGAAAAAAAAAGGACACATCCAATTTATTACGCAAAGATTTCAATCGATAGGTGATGAGTCGATATTATTCTATATTTGTACTCTAATCTTAGTTATAATTGATTTGTTATTTTGTGAGGATTTTGATACTTTTTTTTATCTTTCAATTGTAGGGCATGTGAATCTATTTTGAGCAAAAGGCGATGAAACAAAAAAAAATTGAAGTAGATTCATGTCTTTCAAGACGATTGTGTCTAAGTTTCAGAATTTATTTTCCAGTCGTTTGACCATAGTGAATAAAAGAAGGCTAATCACACAATGCTGGTAGCTTGATGTTTTGTTCTTGTTTCGGCCATAACTCATTCAAGATGACTTTTTTCTTTTTTTTTTTTTTTTTTTTTTTTTAGGAAAGTCCATTTTGTAAAAGTGTAAGGAACGTTTTTTATCTTTCTAACGCCACCCAGCATGCTTGATTTGGAGCAAATTTGACTAGGAAAATTGTTGAATATTTTAACAAATGAACAAGTAAACTTACAAAATATAAAATAAGTCTAAACTAAAATTCTAAACCTATAATTGTAAAGTTATAAAATAATCCCTAACACTAATATGTTAATCCTAACATTATCAAAAACCCTAAACTTACAAAATTGAAACAGAAAATTATAAAGTTAACAACTTAACAAATTTAAGTAATTTAAATGAAAATTAAAATTTTAACCCTACCCAACCCCCACCCCACACCACCCATCCTTGCCACCCCTACCCAACCCTCGATGACTCAGTCACAGCCAACCCAACCCAACCCCCACCCCCCACCCCCTACCACCCATCCTTGACGTCCACCCGAGCCCTACCCCCCAAATTTTGAAATCTCTAAATTCCCTATATCTAAAATCCCTAATTTCGAAATCCTTGAATCCCCAAATTGAGATAAACCCTAAATCCCCAAAATGAGTTAAACCCTAAATCCCCAAATTGACAAAATCCCTAAATTTGTAACCCCTAACGTATACCCTAATATGTAATCAATCCACAAAAACCATACATCTAAAATAATAAACAAATGAAGAAAAAAAAAATGAATTAACTTATAGTTAAGAGAGAGAAAGAGAGTTATAGGGAGCGAGAGAGTTACAGGGAGAGAGGGCTCGAGGGAGAGAGAGAGTTCAAGGGCGAAAAAGAGTTGTAGGGAGAGAGAGTTGGAGGTTGGAGTGAAAGAGTTCGAGTGAGAGAGATGGTTAGAGTGAGAGAGTTCGAGTGAGATAGAGGTTCTGGAAAATGAGAGAAAGAAAGGCTCTCTAGAATTAATAATGCGAAGGACTTTGCGCGAACGCATTCGTCGCTTAGTTTTAATGAATTTAAAAAAAACCTGCCCTATTTTTGGTTAATTTGAGAACAATGCGCGACAACAGGAAAACATTCATCGCGTATAAGTAAAAAGCGCGACAAATATAGCACATTTTGTCGAGCAATATTTAATGAACATTTAAAAAGAAGGCGCCTACATTTTAATTTTGAAATTTTGAAGGACTTGTAGTGACGAAGTTATCCCATTCGTTACGCAATACGGTATTGCGCGACGATTTACCCTAATTCGTCGCCCAATGTTTAATGAACATTTAAAAAAAAAACGCCCATATTTTGATTTTGGGAAATTTTGAAGACCTTGCACGACAAACTGAACTTAATGCGTTGTGTAAACCACCAAATGCGTCCTTTGGGTTGCGTAAACCTACCTTGAGTGACAAATTTTCTTGTTTTCGTCGCGTTATTACGTTATGCACAACGACCTTCTAGTGTTCGTCACTTTGAATTGACTTTAAATTTTTTTTTTTTTAATCCTTTATCCAATTACAAATTTAATAAATTAAAATTTGTTTATATACAAAAAATTAAATACACTTAATTGCATTGCATATAAGTCAAAAGTCCTTAACCTCATCCTCGGTACAATAAATATCACTATCTTCACTTTGATCACTTTCTGTCTCCCATTCATCCTCATCTGTTGGTACATCAACAACATCATCCGCGCCCTCAGGTGGATTGTATCGTGGGAGACTTCCAGGATCAATTGTAATTGAGTCTATGAATTTCAATTTGAGGACCTCCAACTACCTAAAATGGCTTTTGGACAATATTAGTATCCTAAAGTGTTTATGCACCAATTTGTGTCGAAGTTTTGAGAAGTTGGTCAGCAAAGTTGTCATCATCGTCATTGTCATCAGGATCTCGGTCCGCAATATCATACACTCTTTTGTGATCAATCATCTGAACAACTTTCCATCCCTTTATGGCCTTTAGATCTTCGATGTAGAAAATTTGCTTGGCCATAGTTGCCAAAATGTATGGGTCTTCACAGTACCAACATCGGGTAGTGTTCATTGATAGTAAACCAAACCATCGTCCTGTTTAACACTCCCATTCCTACTAGGGTTTGTATTGAACGAATGACACTTAAAAATGATGACTTGGCATAGAAATCAATGCTTGCAATATCTCCCGCTCTTGGGACATGTACACCGCTGTTTTGAGTACAAACCTTGTCATCACAGTTAGCTCCCAAGAATTTTATGCCATTCACATGACACCCTGAGTACAATTCCGCGCTTAGAGGTCCGATAGCCAAGTTGCATAATTCATCAGTATACGTGGGAGAATTGCTTTCCTTCAGTTTTTTCACTTAATTTATACCAAAAAATTGACATGTTGGTTTTACCAAAATTTATGACAACTGACATGCAATTATATTTAGGACAAAATCAACAAAAAAAACTTAAACAACTTACTTGTTCGTGAAACCAACAAGGAAACAGGTCACGGTGTGCTTCACGACATATAAATGTGAAAGATGTTCCCGTTTCATCAACTTTTCTTACTCATCTAGGTACTCAATTATCTTGTCACAATTGTCAAGTATGAACCAATGAGCTACTTGCATGTCCCTTTCGGTGAACGAATCGCCTTGTACTAGTTCGCCAAATGGTTGTGCGATTTGGGCAAACACAAATAGTTTTTGCTTTCTCACACCACCTATTAAGATGTGGTCGATTGAACACCATCTCAACATCTTGTGAGTACATAGCACGTATTCGTCTCAAATGCCACCCAAGCCTACATAATTAATCATTTGGGCTTCTCCATGTTCCTTACATTCTTATTTAACTCACCCAGTAATCTGCAAAAATAAAATAATGATGATATAAAATAAGTTAAATCATCAATTGATCACGAATTAATTAATGACTAAAGACACTCATCTTAGCATTTCTCGTGTATTAATTCCTGTTGTGTTATTTTTGTGTCACGTGAGTAGTAGCGTAGCTAAGTAGATTGTAAGGGTAGGGATCCTTGGCGTACGTTGCACGCTTTCTTACCGTCCATATATCACAAAGCGCATACTTAAAGTGACCACAGCAATGCACGCAACACCCTGTCACTCGGACTCCCTCTCTCGTCTCTCCCAGCCAGTCACTGTCACTCAGACAATCGCGACCACCCCATCACCGCCGTCGATAATCTCAAGGTTGTCGAACAACGAACCCAGGGCCTGTCGTGATTTTTCTCCACAATGGCAGACCGAAAGTATTCTTCTGAACCTATTGGTTGTTCGGAAAAATGAAAACTTTGTTTGTTTTGACTACTTGTAACGCTTGCAGGGCGACCCCATGATTTTAAAGCTCAAGGGAGAGTAACTCAAGAATGTGGAGCAGCGGCAGGAACTGGAACATGTACGAGTGATGGGACACGAATTGTCCTTTTGGATACCCAAAACTGGTGGGAACTCCATATGCACGGGTTCAAGTTCGAGTTCAAGAATTTCAAGTTCAAAATGTTCGCGTTCAAGAAGCTCAAGTTCAAAAAGTTCAAGAAGCATTGCTAACTATCCCACGGCAGCTGAAAACCATAACAGTGCAGCTGCTCCCACTACATATGATGACATGGATCGGTGTATACAGCTTCTTGAACCCTATCGTGGCTTGCAGTGAGACAGTAGAAAAAAAAAGAAAAAAAAAAGAAAAAAAGAGGAGATTACCTAGGTTCTTAGATGTTTAAGCTAATAAGCAAGCAAGAAATTGATATTTCAAAATCCCATGGCTTTCGGCAAGTACTTACTAAATCTGACGGCAAGACTTTGTTCTTCCTCCCCAACTCCTTCACAACTCCCAGAAGAGAAATTTTCATGCGGCCTCTTTCCAGTGGCTGCAAACAAAATATTAAATTTAAAAACGAAATCCAAAAACAGAGCAAACAGGCTGGGTCACTCTCGAGTTTGGGTGCGCAGCTTTATCCCTAACCTTCTCACCAGAAGAAGAACATGAAAAAATTAATCGGAGTTTTCAAAAAATACAATACCTGATTACCTGCTATTGGAAACAAATAATAAATATACAGGGAGTCTTATAGAAAATTACAAAATAATTCAATTGCAAGTAATTTATCGAAATTTGCAGAGGAAAAAAAAAAACTCAAAATCTTAGTAAAATTAAGAACAAAATTTACTAAACACAGAACTAAAATTAATAGAAATAAATTACTGAAATTAAAACCCAAATTCCAGAAATGAGGAAAAATGGAATCCCAACATGGAAATTGAAGCTTTACCTGTAGATCGGCAACAGCAAACGGAATCCAACAGCAGGTACCTCAAGAGTGAAAGAGACAGAGATGAAGATGAGTTAGACAACGACATGCACCTCACCATTGATTTGAGTTCTGGTAAGGAGTGATAAGGAGAGGAGAAGGCGAGGTGTGCGAGGTGTGCAACAACACACTCAGCCCGCCATGCTATCTCGGCAACATCTTGCACGGGAAGAATACTTCTGACCTCCACCTCCAGCAGAGCTTTCACACTCTCGACCTATCACAATCAAATCAAATCACATCAAATTCAAGTTACAAAAAAAAAAAAAAACAAAAAAAAAGACAACTTCAGCTTCCAAATTAATTGAAAGGAATATAAAATGAATTGGGGGTTTCTGCTGCAGTGAAAAGTAAGGGTTTTACAATCTTGTGAGGATCGATGTTTAAGGAGAGGATCTGTTTGTCCCCGGAAAACCACAAATACAATCGAATAAGCTGCCAAAAGAACATTAATAAATGAAAATTACAAAACAAAGAAATAATGAGAAAGCAAAATATGCATCTCAAAATCTAATTGCTTTTTAGCCTGCTGGCCATTTTTAGTTCTTGAATTTAGACAGTTAAACCATGATTCAGTACATGAATGAAGCGAGAGCGTAAAATATAAGTAGGATAAGCTAAAACTCATCCTCAAGTCATGCATTAACTTTTAAACGCGAAATACAACGAAACAAAAATTTGCACACACGAAGTCCCACTCCCTTATGTGATAAGAATTAAAAGGCTCTCAAAAGAAAATGGCAAGCCATAAGAGCACTGTAAAAGTAAAATTGCAAGAAATTTAATACTCGGAGGGCAAGTACAAATAGCAGTTGAATACACTTCCAGATTGGCCCATCAACTAAAAGCTTGATCAAGTCTGGCCATTTAGTGAGAGGCCATGCTTCTGCATCGATGAACGACCCAGTCAGACTAACATTGACAAAACCGATGGCCTCGTTTGAACTTGAAAAACAAAATAAGCAAATACAATTTTGATTTGAGATACGGAAAAAAATGACAGCAACGATGGAAAAAAAGCGACGACCAAGTTTAATAATACAAATACCATCAACCCTATACTGAAATTCCGAGAAAATAAAAACAGTAAATCCAAAGATACTTAATTTGCATGGTTCAAAAGAGGAAAAAATTAGGATGAGAGTTTGACGGTTCTCACCCAAATTTGGTCGCAATCGAGCACTCTCACCTTCCTGCATTCAGTACAATAAGAATTTAAGAACACAACTGAAAGTAAATGAACTAACCCAATGTCAATGGAAATATAAATTGTAACTCACGTACCAAGTGGCATTGATCCTGAGAAACGTTTGAAGACTTCTATATTTGACATGGGAAAATCTCAACAGCACAGGCTTGTTAATTGAAGTCGTCAACATCAGAACAGTTCTTCCTCTGGAATTGACTTTCACAGAGGAAGAGATGCTTTTTAGAGAAATGTCTTATGTCACAAAGATGGTGACAATCACTCCTGGCAAGTGAAACGCTTGCTTCATCCCTGCTGAATGTAGCTTCCTATTAGAACAAAAGGTACACAGCTACACAATATATGCATAGTTTTTCGTTGTTCCTAGATTTTTTAAGTTCCTATGTATCTTCACCTACATCTATGAATTCTAAATAAATGCAAATCATACAATGGTTGAATTCATTATGACTTAACGTTATTTATCAAATTGGAAACATCATAACATGCTCTACCTAACGGATTATATCAACAAACAGATGGAAGAAAGAAAAAAAATCACCACATATGTCTTGACAGAGAGACGTTTGTTTGTAAGGAACTACAGAACCTCAAGGTAAATTCACCGTCACTGTCAAGCAACCTCAAGCTAATTCATACGAAGCAGCAAAGATACACAAAAACACCTATTCAACAGTTACATTGCTATTTGGACAATTACAAATAAACAGATGCACAAAAACCTATTCTGTAGTACCTAAGTCTTGACTGAGAGATGATAGTGAAAAGATGACCAAAACATAAGAATAACACTAATCTGGAAGACCATCAAAGTTAGAGCAGCGAATTTAAAGTCATATTTCATAGTGTAATGATGCCATAGATGTAAAACCATGAAGTCTATTCCATAAGTCCTACACTTCATAACCACAGAAAGCAATGTACACTAATCTCTCTCACAATTTCAGCACTTGCCTAAAATTATATTCGACAATACTTTCAGCTAGCTATGAGCCTATGACCCATTATTCCTTTTTCAAACAATACTACATAACATATTCTTCTAATCATGTTCAGTCACATTTAACGGATTACGCTGCATAACACAGTCGGCAGCTCCACAAAACTTGTCAAATTCTTCTACGAATAAGCAATTTGAATAAAGTGCACGCCTCGTCAATAAATCGAATACACAGCCAAACCAATTATACATATTTCAACCAATTCAATTTCAATCAGGGCAAAACAAATTGCTGCGAAGTTAATTTGAGTTGGCCTTTTTTTCCATTTAATTGCGAAACAGATAAACAATCCTATTGCCCGAAACCATAGTTTATACAATTAAACTGTCATCACATCCGCATACATACAACATTATGTATGCATACATGCATGCACAAAGAGAAATAGACCAGAGGACTTGGTTGTCCCTCTCAACTTCACTAACTTCGGTGAAGAAGTTAAACCAACAATGAATATACAACCATAATCCACAAACAGTATTAGATTTCCCAGAAAACCTGAGCAAAATATACGTACCGCATATTGGAAATAATCCAATGGTAAGGCCAAGAGCTGCAGAGAAGGCCAGCGGCTTAGGTTCTGCACCCCTTCAAAATCCAAATCAAATTTTAGAACTTTCTTTCTTTCTCAGCAACCGCCAAATAAAAGTACCAACGAAACAAGACATTTTAGGGAAAAAAAATTGTTGGACCATTATCAATCAATCAAACAAAAAAGAAAAAACAGAATGTGTGAATCTGGAATAGAAAAAGAAAAATCAAATTAGAGAGAGAGAGAGAGAGAGAGAGCAAAGGGTGCCTGCAGAGGATTTCGAGGAGGGGATCGACCACTTTCTTGTTGAACCAAATCGACACCCATTACTACTTGCCGCCATCACAACCCCTTTACAAATTTCAACGACTAATTCTTATATTTTGTTTTTCAGTGAACGGATTTAGGGTTTGAAATTGAATGGATTCAGGGTTTTTCTCAGGAAAAGAAAGCCTCTACTCAGCAAAAAAAGCTAGGAATAAAAAGAACACTTACCGAGCTGCTGGCTTTTGTCCTCTCTCACTTCTTGAGTCCCCAAATCCAGCATTCACCTTGGAAAAAAAGCAAAACAAAAAACAAGAAAGGAAATTAGGTAGATCGGTCAGCGCAAACTAAAATCCCACCAGCTAACCCAGCAGCAATGACTTCGATCAACAAAAAGGTCCGGGTCTGATTAACGTTAACAAAAAATCCCACTTGCTAAAATCAATCCAATACCTTTTTCACAATTACAAAATGTGTTAAAAACAAAAAATGGACGAAAAAGCAAAGAAGAAGCATTTAAGAGATTAAGGCATTTAAATAATTAGACGAAGTAGGCAGAGATTAAGGCATTTAATTTTATCTTAGATGGTTTGTAAAATGAAAATGCATCAAACCAATATATACCTTTCTTATAAACTCATCGACTGAGAAAGGGAGCAAGCAAGCAGAGGTCGCCGGAAACAGAAAAGTCAGTTTTGATTTGAGTATTTTTGAAAGAAAAAAAAAGAGTCTGAAAACCTTAAAATCCCCAGAAACCCTAATTTATAAACTCCCGATCAAACGCAAAAAGGATTGAGGAATCCCAAATAAAGAGAAATTCGAGAAATTCAACATACCATAAGACGCTTTCTGATGACCAAATTCATCGTCAATGGAGGCGGTTGTCGACCGTCACTGTATCTCCATTTCGTGGCCGCCATGTTTGAGGCTTTCAACCGTCACTACTTGGTTTGTGGGCTTCACATCGAGAGATATGGGGAGCGGAGAGAAAGGAAGAGCAGCGGAAGATGAAAGGTTGTAGGTTTTTCCAGTAGAGAAGGAGAGAGACGAGGGACGAGAGACGAGAGGAGAGCGCACGCGCAGGAGAGAAAGAGGAAGATAGATGAGAGAAGAGTGCGTCTAACCCGATTCCCAATCCGTACAAAACCCTACGGACAAAATTGTGGGTAATTTGGTCAACAAACAAAATAGTGGCAGAGTTGTAATTAGAATGAAATCCGGTGCAAAACACTGTTCATTTGTACAGTGCAATTTCCCCTCCTTCTTTAGACTAAAGTAATTTGCATCTCATTTAGTGGAAACCAACTGATAGAATGAGAGACTGATTTGTGACATAGGCTAACGCCTATTTTTCAGATGGCTGACTTTTCAAACAAAATAAAAGTCACTCGTCCACACTTGAATCTGTCAACCAAATTGATCAAATCCACACGTAGAATGAGAGGCTAATCCGTGGCATAGGCTAAAGCCTATCTTCCAAATGGCTGACTTTTCAAACAAAATAAAAGCCACACGTCCACACTTGAATATATCAACCAAACTGATCCAATCCACACATCCCAAAATAAATTAAGGAAGCAGTTTGTTCCAGCACCGACCGCTAGGTCTTGAATTTTGGGGCCCGAAGCAATCACAAAATGGAGCCCTACATACGAACAACCGTCATAAAAATTTTCTAAGTTCTTTTTTTCTCACTTTATTCTCGTAGATAATTAACTAAGAAAAGACTTTACTCGTAGATAATTAACCAAGAAAAAATTAGGCACCTAATGCAATTGACGTATTGGTCAAAATACGACTCTCCTATTAAGGGTCTTCCCTTTGACGGTCCAATTAGAAACAGCAGCATATATTGACCAAAAAAAAAGAAAGAAACCGAAACATATAATTATTGTCCAAACCCCTGCAAGTTAAAGTCTATAAATCTTACTTTCCCCTTGCACTAACTCCACGTTGTGGTGATAGGATTTTCGAACTTATTGTTTCTGCTTCCGAAGATGAATGGTTCTTCAGCAAAGCTGGTGGCAATTACAACACTAGTGTTGCTTCTGATGGGGGATTTCCAAGCAACTTGTGGACTACTTCCTTATGGTATAACTAATAATTATCTTCCTTTTATAAGATTTCCAAGCTTTAGCATTAGCTACTTAAGTCGACTTAGTTTTTACCAATTTTATTATTTGGTAACTAATTTCTTGCTTCTTGTGATTTTGAACAAGGTTGCTTTGAATGTCAAAGTGATATTTTGAGCACAAAAATGGTGCCCGTTCGCCGCAGCCGAAGGCCATTCAGAAGTCCGCCACCTCCACCTCTTCGCAGTCCACATGTAATTCAACCCTCCCCCCGCAAGTACACCCCACAACCACCACCACCCCCACCCACCCCCACCCCCCCCCCCCCCCCCAACAACCACAATAAACTAAACCAAAGCCATTCCCATCCCGTTACCATCCCCCCGCCCCCCCAAAAAAAACTAAACCAAAGCCATTCCCATTCCCATTCCCGCCCCCGTCCTCTTTCTCTTTTCTTTTTCCAGAAACTTCCCACCCCCCCCCCCCCCCGGCGGCCTCTCTTCCCCGGGAACCCCAAGGACCATCGGGGCAGCGCGTCGTTCTTATTTTCTTGTCGGTTATGTTCTCCACTCTTTTATTGTATTTTTTTTACTTTATTATTTCTTCTTATATTATGAGTAAAACTTTATCTCCCCTTAACTAAGTGCAACTTCTTTTTTATGATTCTATAAAATTTCTCTTATGCAGTCGAGGTTTCCTTAAAAAAAAATGGAACAAACCAACCAAGCAAGCAAGAAACTGAGAAACAAAAAATTAAGCCATAATATTCAAGCACGATGACCAATAGATATAACCAGTCAAATTGCCCGCGAGAAGTAAGGTCTTGTACCATTTGATTTGTTTTGCTATTCCAATTTCTTTTTGGCATTTTGCCATCATGTGAAAAAAATGTAAACTTCAAGCACCAAATTATAAGATGTGAAGAAAAAATGAACACGCATAAATTAAATTTTAAATTTTCATCACATTCAAATTGTAATTAAATAAAGTAAATAAACAGTAATCATTTCAAAAAATAAAAATAAAAAACCCAAAAAAACTCAATACACACTCCTAAATCTCGTCTTCAAATTCCAATCCAATTTCCACACAGCTGTTGGGAGCTTTGCAATTGTATTCTCCAAGACAATATGTACATCCTGATTATATAATTTCTTTGCCAAATAAAAATCACGGTGCATAAACAAAAAGGAAAACATAAGAAACGGGCACACCTCTTCAATCCTATCTTTGAATATATAGCCTTTCGCGTACATAAAATCATACAAACATGGCATATTGGAAAGTTTGTTATGAGAAGTGTCATCGGTTTCTATTAATTGCGTAGAAAAAATCATATCAATATTGAAAAGTTTACTGAAATAAAATTAAGAACAAAATTTACTAAACACAGAACTAAAATTAATAGAAATAAATTACTGAAATTAAAACCCAAATTCCAGAAATGAAGAAAAATGGAATCCCAACATGGAAATTGAAGCTTTACCTGTAGATCGGCAACGCAAACGGAATCCAACAGCAGGTACCTCAAGAGTGAAAGAGACAGAGATGAAGATGAGTTAGACAACGACATGCACCTCACCATTGATTTGAGTTCTGGTAAGGAGTGAGAAGAAGAGGAGAAGGCGAGGTGTGCAACAACACACTCAGCCCGCCGTGCTATCTCGGCAACATCTTGCACGGGAAGAATACTTCTGACCTCCACCTCCAGCAGATCTTTCACACTTTCGAGCTATCACAATCAAATGAAATCAAATCAAATTCAAGTAAATAAAAGACAACTTCAGCTTCCAAATTAATTGAAAGGAATATAAAATGAATTGGGGGTTTCTGCTGCAGTGAAAAGTAAGGGTTTTACAATCTTGTGAGGATCGACGTTTAAGGAGAGGATCTGTTTGTCCCCGGAAAACCACAAATACAATCGAATAAGCTGCCAAAAGAACATTAATAAATGAAAATTACAAAACAAAGAAATAATGAGAAAGCAAAATATGCATCTCAAATCTAATTGCTTTTTAGCCTGCTGGCCATTTTTAGTTCTTGAATTTAGACAGTTAAACCATGACTCAGTACATGAATGAAGCGTGAGCGTAAAAGATAAGTAGGATAAGCTAAAACTCATCCTCGAGTCATGCATTAACTTTTAAACGCGAAATACAACGAAACAAAAATTTGCACACACGAAGTCCCGCTCCCTTATGTGATAAGAATTAAAAGGCTCTCAAAAGAAAATGGCAAGCTATAAGAGCACTGTAAAAGTAAAATTGCAAGAAATCTAACACTCGGAGGGCAAGTACAAATAGCAGTTGAATACGCTTCCAGATTGGCCCATCAACTAAAAGATTGATCAAGTCTGGCCATTTTGTGAGAGGCCATGCTTCTGCATCGATGAATGACCCAGTCAGACTAACATTGACAAAACCGATGGCCTCGTTTGAACTTGAAAAACAAAATAAGCAAATACAATTTTGCTTTGAGATACGGAAAAAAATGACAGCAACGATGGAAAAAAAGCGACGACCAAGTTTAATAATACAAAAACCATCAACCCTATACTGAAATTCCGAGAAAATACAAACAGTACATCCGAAGATACTTAATTTGCATGGTTCAAAAGAGAAAAAAATTAGGATTAGAGTTTGACGGTTCTCACCCAAATTTGGTCGCAATCGAGCACTCTCACCTTCCTGCATTCAGTACAATAAGAATTTAAGAACACAACTGAAAGTAAATGAACTAACCCAATGTCAATGGAAATATAAATTGTAACTCACGTACCAAGTGGCATTGATCCTGAGAAACGTTTGAAGACTTCTATATTTGACATGGGAAAACCTCAACAGCACAGGCTTGTTAATTGAAGTCGTCAACATCAGAACAGTTCTTCCTCTGGAATTGTCTTTCACAGAGGAAGAGATGCTTCTTAGAGAAATGTCTTATGTCACAAAGATGGTGACAATCACTCCTGGCAAGTGAAACGCTTGCTTCATCCCTGCTGAATGTAGCTGCCTATTAGAACAAAAGCTACACAGCTACACAATATATGCATAGTTTTTCGTTGTTCTAGATTTTTTAAGTTCCTATGTATCTTCTCCTACATCTATGAATTCTAAATAAATGCAAATCATACAATGGTTGAATTCCAAAGAGTCAGAAAACCTTAAAATCCCCAGAAACCCTACTTTATAAACTCCCAATCAAACGTAAAAAGGATAGAGGAAACCCAAATAAAGGGAAATTCGAGAAATTCAACATACCATAAGACGCTTCTGACGGCCAAATTCATCGCCAACGGAGGCCGTTGTCGACCGTCACCGTACCTCCATTTCGTGGCCGCCATGTTTGAGGCTTTCAACCGTCACTACTTGGATTGTGGGCTTCACATCGAGAGATATGGGGAGCGGAGAGAAAGGAAGAGCAGAGGAAGATGAAAGATTGTGGGTTTTCCAGTATAGAAGGAGAGAGACGAGGGACGAGAGATAAGAGGAGAGCGCAGATAGATGAGAGAAGAGTGCGTCTAACCCGATTCCCAATCCGTACAAAACCCTACGGACAAAATTGTGGGCAATTTGGTCAACAAACAAAATAGTGGCAGAGTTGTAAATAGAATGAAATCCGGTTCAAAACACTGTTCATTTGTACAGTGTAATTTCCCCTCCTTTAGACTAAAGTAATTTGCATCTCATTTAGTGGAAACCAACTGACACTCAGACTCGTTGAATGAGAGACTGATTTGTGCCATAAGCTAAAGCCTATCTTCCAGATGGCTGACTTTTCAAACAAAATAAAAGTCACTCGTCCACACTTGAATCTGTCAACCAAATTGATCAAATCCACACGTAGAATGAGAGGCTGATCTATAGCATAGGCTAAAGCCTATCTTCCAAATAGCTGACTTTTCAAACAAAATAAAAGCCACACATTCGCACGTCCACACTTGAATTTGTGCACCAAACTGATCCAATCCACACGTAGAATGAGAGACTAATATGTGGCTTAGGCTAAAGCCTATCTTCCAGATAGCTAACTTTTCAAACAAAATAAAAGTCACACGTCCACACTTGAATCTATGAACCAAACTAATCCAATCCACACGTACAATGAGAGACTAATATGTGGCATAGGCTAAAGCCTATCTTCCAGATGGCTAACTTTTCAAACAAAATAAAAGTCACACGTCCACACTTGAATCTATCAACCAAACTGATCCAATCCACACATAGAATGAGAGACTAATATGTGGCATAGACTAAAGCCTATCTTCCAAATGGCTAACTTTTCAAACAAAATAAAAGCCACACGTCCACACTTGAATATGTCAACCAAACTGATCCAATCCACACGTCCACATGCCACACATCCCAAAATAAATTAAGGAAGCAGTTTGTTCCAGCACCGCCCGTTGGGTCTTGAAATTTGGGGCCCGAAGCAATCACAAAATGGAGCCCTACATACGAGCAACCGTCATAAAAATTTTCCAAGTTCTTTTTTTCTCACATTATTCTCGTAGATAATTAACTAAGAAAAGACTTTACTCATAGATAATTAACCAAGAAAAAATTAGGCACCTAATGCAATTGACGTATTGGTCAAAATACGACTCTCCTATTAAGGAGTCTTACGCGACTTGTGACAAGTTACTTGTCACACTACACATGGGTGATTGTACTAAATTGAGGTGTATGGTATGTAGAAATTCTTATTTGTAATCAAGTTTTAATTTCAATAACATAAAAGTTTAATATAAAATTGTCACATGTTTATAATTACACTATTTTCAATCAACAAATGAAGAATCTCTTGTATGTTAGCGAATAAATGAAAAGAGTGGATGACGCATCATAAAGTGATGAAAGGGTTATCAACATAATCCATTGCAGAACAAAATCTAGAATCCATCAGAAAATTGAGAGAAATCTCAAAGGGTTTTTGTTTGATTAATTCTTGAATGATTGTCATTGATACATCTAGATGACCTAAATAAAGATTACAAATGTTTGGAACAACTCAAATGACTTCTAATAATTACAACAACATTAGTTAAACATTAATCAGACTAAAAATGAAGAGTCCGATTTTTATTCCGAAACTTTAAACTCTGTTTTGGAGGCTGAAATGACCCTGAACCACCAAAATCCATTGCACTTCAAAGCCTAAGTAATGTGTTGGGCTCGTGGCGCTATTTTCTTTCCGAAAAGTTATCATGGGCCCAAATCGAAGCTCAAATATGCAAATTCCACTATCCTTTTATTTTTCAACGGTCCATTTCCGCTTCAATTCATTCTACCATTTATTCTGCATCAGCGGAAGACTTAAGGGTCCTCCTTTTGACAGTCCAATTAGAAACAAAAGCATATATTGACAAAAAAAAAAAAAAAAGAAACAGAAGCATATAATTGTTGTCCAAACCCCTGCAAGTTAAAGTCTATAAATCTTGCTTTCCCTTTGCACTATCATTCATCTTCACGTTGTGGTGATAGGATTTTCGAAGCTATTGGTTCTACTTCCGAAGATGAATGGTCCTTCAGCAAAGCTGGTGGCAATTACAACACTAGTGCTGCTTCTGGTGGGGGATTTCCAAGCAACTTGTGGACTACTTCCTCATGGTATAACTAATAATTATCTTCCTTTTACGAGATCTCCAAGCATTAGCATTAGCTACTTAAGTCGACTTAGTTTTTACCAATTTTATTATTTGGTATCTAATTTCTTGCTTCTTGTGATTTTCTCATATAATTACAAGGTTACTTTTTTAGCACGAAAGTGGTGCCCGTTCGCCGCAGCCTAAGTGCTGCATCCAAAGGTCCGTCACCTCCACACCTTGGCAATCCAGCTATACCCGCTTTACACCCCCCGCCCCTCAAACCAGAAACTCAAAATCAGGCTTGACAACCAACGCCCCCCGACCCACCCCCCCCCGGGGGGTTATTTTCTTGTATTTTTATTTGTTTTCTTAATAAGAGCCAAGTTTATGTTCCCCGCTCTTTTATTGTATATTTTACTTTATTATTTCTTCTCATATTATGAGCATGAGCTAAACTTTATCTCCCTTTAACTAAGTACAACTTCTTTTCTCTGATCCTATAAAGTTTCTCGTATGCAATCGAGGTTTCTTTATAAAAAAAAAATGGAACAAGCCAACCAACCAAGAAACTAAGAAACAAAAAATTAAACCATAATATTCAAGCACGATGACCAATAACTAGTAAAATTGCCCGAAGTAAAATTGCCCTAATTCCGCTGCGGGGAGTGCGAGAAGTATGGTCTTGTACCATTTGATTTGTTTTGCTAGTCCAATTTCTTTTTGGCATTTTGCCATCATATGCAAAAAGAAATGTAAACTTCAAGCACCAAATTATAAGATGTGAAGAAAAAATGAACACGCATAAATTAAATTTTAAATTGTCATCACATTCAAATTGTAATTAAATAAAGTAAATAGACAGTAATCATTTCAGGAAAAAAAATAAAAAACCCGAAAAAAACTCAATACACATTCCTAAATCTCGTCTTCAAATTCCAATCTAATTTCCACACAACTGCTGGGAGCTTTGCAATTTTATTCTCCAAGACAATATGTACATCCTGATCATATAATTCTTAACCAAATGCAAATCATGGTGCATAAACAAATCCTCTTTTCTCTCTATCTCATTTGCAGACTTCCGATTTCTCTCTTCGATCTCACTCTCTACAGCGCTATCTTTCTACCCACATCCCTCTCTGCAGCAGATCGTCTCTCTCTCCTTCCCTCTCTCTCTCTCTTTTTCACTCCCTCCTCGTCAAATTTCATCGGAGATCTGAGGTCTGGGTGTGACTAAAGATGGAAGGCAATGAGAAAATGGTGACTACGAGCTCGAAAGAAGGCAACAAAGTGACAAGACCACCTAGCACCACCGCCGAGGCCGCCTAGGAGCGCCCAGGCAGGCGCTTAACACCTCCCTGTTTTCCTTCGCCGATTGGCACCTAATCGGAGCAGTACCTTACCAACCAGTGCCTAGGACGATTTTTAGAACACTGAGTAGAAACCAACTGACACTCAAACTCATAGAATGAGAGACTGATCTGTGGCATAGGCTAAAGCCTATCTTCTAGATGGCTGATTTTTCAAACAAAATAAAAGCCACACATTCACACATCCACACTTGAATCTGTCAACCAAACTGATCCAATCATTCCACACGTAGAATGAGAGACTGATCCATAACATAGGCTAAAGCTTATCTTCCAAATGGCTGACTTTTCAAACAAAATAAAAGCCACACGTCCACACTTGAATTTGGCAACCAAACTGATTCAGTCCACACGCTAGACATCCCAAATCAAACCCATACTTGAATACTTGCATAAGGAGTCAAAATCTACTACTTATGCATTCCACGTGGCAAGAATTAAAAGGCATATACCATTTGTATTCATGTGATAATCATTCCATCCTACTTCATCATCTGATGCCACGTCTTAATGCACATCCATATCCCCATATTCCATCATCATTCAAATCAATTGGAGAATTAGACAACACTAAGTTTAAATAATTCAGTATATTACCGAAAGATAAATATTATGATTAAAACACAATATTATCCCTCCATGATAATTAAAATTATCTCAACCACTTTGTCATCTAACGGTCTAGAACTTTGCTCACTTACCGATCTCGATTATTTGGGCTAATGGTGTAATTTTAGGTCCAAACAGGATGTAAAGATAAATTTACATATTAAATTAGGTTTCTAAGGGTAGTTTAGGTAATAAATTTGGGTTTAAAAAATATTGATAGTTTAATTAAAAATAATATGAGTGTAAAGAGTAAGTTGGGTGTAAAGAGAGATTATATGGATTCAAATAAATTTTTTTTGATGAAAATGATCATAAGAGCTGGAACCCATTATCCACGAATCTGCAGTGGAAGAAAATAATCATAAGAGCCGGAACCCATTATCCACGATTCTGCAGTGGAAGAAAATGACCATAAGAGCCGAAACTCATTATCCACGATTCTCCGTGGTGAAAGACTTGTTGTCAACCTTTTGAAAGTCCAATCAAAAACTCTTGTCCAAACCCCTACAAGTAAGTTAGGTTGACTCGAGAAAGCTTAAAAGAATAAAATATGTAGAGCGTGAACCAAAGTTCGTAGGCGGATCAAAGTCAAATCAAAGTTTATAAATCTTGCTTTCCCTTTGCACTATCATTCATCTCCACCTTCAACCATAAAAAATAAATTAAGGAAGCAGTTTGTTCCAGCACCTTCATTGGGGTCTTGAAATTTGGGGGCCGAAGCGATCACAAAATGGAGCCCTACATATGAACAACCGTCATAAAAGTTTCTAATTCTTTTTTTCTCACTTTATTCTCGTAGATAATGAACTAAGAAAATACTTTACTTGTAGATAATTAACCAAGAAAAAATTAGGCACCTAATGCAATTGACATATTGGTCAAAATATGACTCTACTATTGAGGAGTCTTATGCGACTTGTGACAAGTTACTTGTCACACTACACATGGGTGATTGTACTAAATTGAGGTGTATGGTATAAAGAAATTCTGATTTGTAATCAAGTTTTTATTTCAATGACGTTAAAGTTTAATAAAAAATTGTCACGTGTTTAAAATTACACTATTTTCAATGAACAAATGAAAAATCTCTTGTATGGTAGAGAATGAATGAAAAGAGTGGATGACGCATCATAAAGTGATGAAGGGGTAATCAACGTAATCCATTGCAGAACAAAATCTAGAATCCATTGGAAAATTGAGAGAAATCCCAAAGGGTTTTTGTTTGATTAATTATTGAATGATTGTCATTGATACATCCAGATGACTTAAATAAAGATTACAAATGTTTGGAACAACTCAAATGACTTCTAATAATTACAACAACATTAGTTAAACATTAATCGGACTAAAAACAAAGAGTCAGATTTTTATTCTGAAACTTTAAACCCTATTTTGGAGGCTGAAATGACCCTAAACGGCCAAAATCCATCATACATCAAAGCCTAAGCGGTGTGTTGGGCTCATGACGCTATTTTCTTTCCGAAAAGTTAACAAGGGCCCAAATCCTTTTATTTTTCAATGGTCCATTTCCGCTTCAATTCATTCTACCATTTATTCTGCATCAGCAGAAGACTTAAGGGTCCTCATTTTGACAGTCCAATTAGAAACAGAAGCATATATTAACCAAAAAAAAAGAAAAAAGAAAGAAACAAAAACAAATAATTGTTGTCCAAACCCCTGCAAGTTAAAGTCTATAAATCTTGCTTTCCCCTTGCACTATCATTCATCTTCACGTTGTGGTGATAGGATTTTCGAAGTTATTGGTTCTGCTTCCGAAGATGAATGGTCCTTCAGCAAAGCTGGTGGCAATTACAACACTAGTGTTGCTTTTGGTGGGGGATTTCCAAGCAACTTGTGGACTGCTTCCTCATGGTATAACTAATAATTATCTTCCTTTTACGAGATCTCCAAGCATTTGCATTAGCCACTTAAGTCGACTTACTTTTTACCAATTTTATTATTTGGTAACTTATTTCTTGCTTCTTGTGATTTTCTCATATAGCATAACAAGGTTGCTTTGAATGTCAAAGTGAGATTTTGAGCAAGAAAGTGACGCCCGTTCGCTGCAGTCTAAGACCAATGCAAAATCTGACGCCTCCGCCTCCTTGCAATAATGGACGAAGGGGGTTTTACCATTGCTTGTGATTTTCTCATATAGTAGAACAAGATTGCTTTGAATGTCAGTGATATTTTGAGCACGAAAATGATGTCCGTTCACTGCAGTCTAAGACCAATGCAAAATCTGACGCCTCCGCCTCCTTGCAATAATGGACGAAGGGGGTTTTACCATTGCTACTAGACCGTGTGCCCCCCACACCATTGCTACTAGACCGCACCACCCCACCCCCCCCCCCCCCCCCCCCCCCCCCCCCCAAAAAAAAAAAAACCAACCAACCGCACCATCCCCCCAATATTTTGTTTTCACCCACCCCCATCCCCCCGACCGACCAACCACACCATCCTCCTCCCACCCCACCCCACCCCAACATTTGTTTTACCCCTACCCCCATCCCCCCAACCAACCAACCAACCAACCAACCAACCCCACAAAAAAACCCAATATTTGTTTTGCCCCCCACCCCCACGAACAGGACCATCTGGGGCAGCGCGTCGTTCTTATTTTCGTGTTTTTTTATTTGTTTTCTTAATCAAGTTTATGTTGCCCGCTCTTTTATTGTATTTTTTACTATTATTTCTTCTCATATTATGAGCTAAATTTTATCTCCTCTTAACTAAGTGCAACTTATTTTTTATGCACTTAGTTTTTCTAATTCTATAAAATTTCTCTTATGCAGTCGAGATTTTCCTTTTTTTTTAAAAAAAAAGGAACAAACCAACCAACCAACTAAGAAACTAAGAAACAAAAAATTAGGCCATAATATTGAAGCACGATGACCAATAGATATAACTAGTCAAATTGCCCGCACTCCGCTGGAAGTATAGTCTTGTACCATCTGATTTGTTTTGTTATTCCAATTTCTTTTTGGCATTTTGCCATCATGTGCAAAAAAAAAATGTAAACTTCAAGCACCAAATTATAGGATGTGAAGAAAAAATGAAAAAGCATAAATTAAATTTTAAATTTTCATCGCATTCAAATTGTAATTAAATAAAATAAATACACAGTAACCATATCAGAAAAAAAATTTAAAACCCATAAAAATTCAATACACATTCCTAAATCTCATCTGCAAATTCCAATCCAATTTCCACACAGCTGCTGGGAGCTTTGCAATTGTATTCTCCATGACAATATGTACATCCTAATTATATTATTTCTTTGCCAATAAAAATCACGGTGCATAAACAAAAAGGAAAACATAAGAAACGGGCACGCCTCTTCAATTTTATCTTCAAATATATAGTCTTTCGCGTACATAAAATCATATAAACATGGAATGGTGGAAAGTTTGTAATGAGAAGTGTCATGAGTTGCTATTAATTGCATAGATAAAATCATATCAATATTTAAAAGTTTGTTATGAGGAGTATCATGAGTTGTAATTAATTGTTACAATATAAATGACCGATATGGTTGATATTTCATTGATTTAGGACATAACATTAATAAATTGCTTGTCAGGCAGGATGTGTAATATCAGGTGAAAATCTACGATGCATGGACATGGACACGGATACGGGAATACGACACGAGGATACGTCGAATTTTAAAAAACGAGGACATGATACGTCAGGGATACGGCAATTAAAAAAAAATATATATATATATATACATATGTCTACAACATTATAAAATAAGCATTCAAATTTATTGTGGGTAGTGGTATGGATATAATAATATTAGTTTCGACTTTCAGAAAAGCAAAAGGCTTTATAATCAGATTAAGCTTTTAGTTTCAGTTTCACTGTTTCAAAGATGGGTTTTGTGATGTCCTCGGGGATCAAAGATGGGTTTTAGTTTTAGTTTTAGAGATGGGTTTCGGTTTCACAATTTCACTATTAAGTATTAACAGTGAAACCGAAAACGAAAACTCACCACTCACTCACCAGGAGTTGCAGACAGAGACGAAGGAGACGATGGAGCAATTGTAGACGGAGAAGATGGAGATGACTGCGTACTTGCCGATGGAGAGGACAGAACGATTGCAGATGACAGTCTGATTCGTGATAGTCTCCCAAGCATAGTGATTTCTGAGGTTCGAGAGGTAAATCCGAATTTTTTTTTTCTTCTAATTATCCTCCTATTTTAGAGTGATTTCAGTTAGCTAACTTCGATCAATCACGATTATGTGAGGATTTATTGTGATTATTTTTTATTTTTCTTCTGATTATCCTCCTATTTTAGTTTCAAACGTATTCGAAAAGTAGGATACTTGTATCTGGACAATACGATACACGTATCTTATCAGTCCTAAACGTATCTCTTCATTTCGATACGTATCGGACGCGTATCCTTTGCATATCCGTATCCTTAAAGCGTCAGATACGGAATACAGTGGCTTTCTCCCGTGTCCATGCTTCGTAGGTGACAATTTGATGTTATTTTCTCCCAATATCATCTCTACTAATCAAAATGGTGATATACTACTGAAAGGAATTGCCGCTTCAACTGACCCTTTACTTTTAAGAAGCTTTAATGGTCGTCGTCAATGTTTCTCTGTTCTCTTTGTTTTTTCTCAAAAGAAAATGCTGAAAAGAACAGTGCAAAGTTAGCCATTTTTGGGACCCATCTGAAATCATAATCATAAAACAGCCAAAAAAAAAAAAAACCCAAATTCCAATCAAGAAAAATAAAAACTTACATATGTAAATTTAAGCTTTACTTGTAGATCAGCAACAACAAAAGAAAAACGAATCCAACAATCTGGAGAAAGTTGGGTTTAAGGGATTTGGGTTAAATGAAATTGATTTGGATGAGCAAATTTTTGTTTCGATACTTCGTGCAGCAAGAATGAAGAGGTTGCGGAGGACGAAATGAAATGGTGAGAAAATTTGGATGATGAGCAGTATTCGGTATCGATTCGGAGCGTAGCAAGAAGGAAACGGTGCAAAGGAATGAAGCGGTGCTGCAGAGAAATCTTCCCAGCACGCGTGCAAAACATTTTTTTGTTTTTTGTATACAGAGAGCCAACACGTATGCCTATTGGCAATTTGTGTATTTAACTATAGAGGCATAAAAAATAAGATCACAGAAACTTAAAAAAAGCGGTGCATACCCTCATTAGCACGCCACGCATGCAAAAGGGTTTTTCGTCTTTTTACTATACCAATTTGCAATACATAAATGAGAGACCAATTGAAGAGGGTTATTTTTGTCTTTACACTGTCACGTATGAACGGTGTTTTTTCGATTGTGCTTTACTATATATAATTTCTAATAACATTCACCATTGCCATTGAATAAAAAGAACTTAAAATTTTCAACAAAAGACAAAAAAAGGACACATCCAATTTATTAAGCAAAGATTTCAATCGATAGGTGATGTTATTTTATATTTTTACTTTAATATTAGTTATAATCTATTTGTTATTTTATGAGAATTTTGATACTGTACTTTAAATTTCAATTGTAGGGCATGTGAATCTATTTTGAGCAAAAAGTGATGAAACGAAAAAATTCTAGAGTAGATTCCCATGTCTTTCAAGATGATTGTTGTTTTGATGGATTTAGGTGAACATTAATTTGGGCTCCATTTTAATTTCTCATTATTCTGTTTGAATAAGGATCCTCTGATCCTCTTTGTGAGGATCCCGGATATCCTCCAATCACATTTGTTTATCGTATATTGTGCGGTTAGAAATCATTATAAATCTTTTTATTTAAAATTAAATATAAACAATATCTGACAAAAGCTGACCATATAATATACGATGAGCAGATCCATTAATAAACGCTATTGGAAGAGTGAAACGTTACCGTTCTGTTTTATAAACTGAAAAAGTAAGGCCACAACCCTATTCTTCTTATTTGGAAGTTGCTAGAGCCCTCTGCAAGTAAACTTATTTTTCGAATGCAAGGGCCATGCCTCAGCCTCTCCAAAGTTTACCAATCGCTATCAATAGAGCCGACCCTAAGGGTTGCTGGAGTAGGCACCCGCCTAGGGCCCCCACTTCGGAAGGGCCCCCAATTTTTAGGCGGAGTTAGGTAGGTCTAGACGAGGATGGACGGGAGCTATGCATGCTTATATGTAAAAGCCGGAATTTGGAAATTTTTTGTTGCAGGGTCGGCCTCGCTTGAGAAAGAAGACAATCATATTCCAACATCATTTTAATTGCATGATTTTACTTAAGATGGTCCCATCATCTTATTTTTACATTTTTGCTTCTCTCTTAAATATCACTTTTATGTTTATTTTTATGGGGTTTTATTACCCTATTTTAAGATCATACCACATATATCATTATTATGTACCTAAAAGGCTAAAACTCTCACCTTTTTGAAAAATGACATTATTAAATGTTCAAATTAATTAGTTTATATAATATATAATAAATTATTCAAATCCGTTTCGTTCGCCTAGGCACGTATACGAAAATTACTATCCTCATCACTCTAGTATTTTTCCTAGTTTTAAAATGTTGTCTTTGTAATCCAACCATTCATTTATTTATTGAATGTAATAAGTAACATTGTAACAATAGAAAAATGATTGGAATTTGGCGTACTGGGTAGGAACTTCTCTTTCAGTTTGAATTGGTTAAAAAATTGGATTATGTAAACTTTATAAGTGCATTTGCATATAAAAATGCGAGACGGGTAATATACTAATATTTGAGTAATGTTTGTATATCTTTATTCGTTTGATATTAATTTTTAATGATATTTAACGTAGAAATAGGCTTTTCATGTATTTAATGATTTTTTTTTACACATGTCAATGTACAAAAGGTCGAGAGTCAGAAAACCCTAGCCCCAATTTCAAAGGTTCACCTAGGGTCCCAAATTCTCAGGGCCGGCCTGATCAAGAAACAACCAATTGCATGCTCTGTTTCTCAAAACCCATCTCCCCCACGACCCTTTTTACGCAACCAGATTACACAGATTTTATGCAATCAACGGAGACCTTCGCTCTGCACGTCAAGTGTTCGACTAAAGTCCCCACCGGAGTGTCTACCTTTGGAACTCCATCATTCGAGCCCACGTTCAAGCACGCAGATTTGAAGATGCATTTTATCTGTTTGCTGAGACGCGTAGAACTGAAATCAAACCGGATAACTTCACTTATGCTTGCATCGCACGTGCCTGCGCTGATAGTTTTGATCTGGATGGACTGAAGTTTGCGCATTGTGGGGTAATGGTTGCAGGGTTGGGATTGGACTCCATTTGTAGCAGTGCACTTGTTTCAGCTTACTCAAGACTCAGCCTTGTTGATGAAGCAAGCAGGGTGTTTAATGGGATTCGAAAGCCGGATTTGGTTTTATGGAATTTGATGATTTCGGGTTATGGAAGTGGCGGGTTTTGGGATAAAGGTTTGCAGCTGTTTAGTGAGATGAGAAGCATGGAGATGGTGCCGGATGGATACAAAATTGTTGGATTGCTTTCGGGTTTAGCGGAATCGAGCTTGGTAAGTATTGGAGAAGGAATACATGGTCTTTTGTTTGAAATGGAATTTAGATTCTAATGCTCATGTGAGCAGTGTACTTGTGAGCATGTATTCGAGATGTATGTCTATGAATTCTGCACATAGAGTTTTTAGTGGTTTGTTCGAGCCAGATTTAGTTACGTGGTCTGCTTTGATCACTGGGTTTTCGCAGTCGGGAGATTATGACAAGGCATTGTTCTTTTTCAAGAATTTGAACATGGAAGGTAAGAAGCCGGATTCGGTTTTGATTGCCAGTATGTTGGCAGCTACTGCTGCTGCTCAGATGGCGCATGTAGGGCCTGGTTGTGAGATACATGCTTATGTTCTTCAACATGGAATTGAATCGGATGTCATGATTTCCTCTGCACTTATAGCCATGTATTCAAAGTGCGGCTTCTTGGGGATGGGTACTCGCGTTTTTGAGATCATGCCAGAGAAGAATATTGTTTCGTACAATTCTTTAATATTGGGTCTTGGTTTGCATGGACTTGCCTCCGAAGCCTTTAGAATGTTTGATGAGATACTCGGAAACTGATTGAAACCTGATGAGTCTACATTTTCTGCTCGCCTTTGTGCATGCTGCCATGCTGGCCTTGTCGAAGATGGCCGGGAAGTTTTCAGAAGAATGAAAGATGAGTTTTGCATTCAAGCTAGAATGGAGCATTATGTTCATATGGTGAAACTTCTTGGGATGGAAGGAAGATTGGAAGAGGCTTACTATCTAATCTTGTCCTTGCCTGAGCCAGTGGACAGCGGCATATGGGGAGCCCTTTTATTGTGCTGTGATGTATGTGGAAATTTGGAGCTGGCAGAAATTGTAGCCCAAAGGCTCTTTGAAAGTAATTCGGAGAAAAGTGCTTACAGAGTAATGCTTGCGAATATATATGCTGGTGATGGGACGTGGGATGATGCAAAGAAGTTGAGGGATTCCATCAGAAGGAAAACTGATGAAAATGCCCGGGCTCAGCTGGATTAAAGGTAGTGAATTTTTGTTTGATCAAAATATTACTTGTAGTAGGATTTAAAATTAGTGACAAAACAAGCTATCTGTACTAGGAACAGAATATTTTTTAAAAGTACGGGAATCTGACAAGGTTCTTTTTCTGCGTTAATCGAATGCCATAAAATCTCGTATTGGTTTTGCTTGTTTTACCTTCTGATCTTATAAGCAGCTCTCTAGTGATGCATAAAGAAGGCCAGAGGCAACTATTAAGATGTGAAGATGATAAACTGGAGGATATAATATTGTAATTATTAAGCTATAAAGACGATGTATTGTCAAGTGCAACTGTCCGTAGCAGTGGATTTTATTCTGATTTGTGATGTTTTAAAGGAATTGAAAGTGTGTATGGAGTCGGTCATAATAGTTGAGGGCCAACTACTTGTATATGGAAACAACCCTAACTATTATAGCTTTGCATTGTGTCATATGTGATCCTGAATATATCAGACAGCTTAAAAATTTTCCATTTACCCGCATTGGCTCCTCTCCATCCGAAGATCTCCAAACTTTATTAGATCCTTATACTTCCTTAGTGGCAGCAATTTGTTGTGCCGTTGATATAATAAATGATATGTGGAATGTGCCTAATTTTGTAGTTTTCCTCTCCCCCATCAGGTCTCGATCGTTCCGCATGATCATTAAGGCAGCAAGCCTAACTAGTAACTGCTCAAGTGTAGTGAGAAACTGCAAACCTTCAGGTAACATCTTCAGCCGCAAGCAACAGTGCAAGTGGAGGAATTTCATAGAATCTGAGTATTCTAGTTGGTGAAGACAGAATTCTAGTTGGAGTATTCAGGTAACGTCTCCATTAGGTGAAGACAGAATTCTCGAAGAGGATTGGGGATCTGGGGACCTGCAATTTAGTTCCTATGTAAGGGCGGTTATCGTATACTTGCAGCAAGCCCTGGTTGATCAATTCATTTATATTTTCTTCCGCTACATCCTCCATAATCTGCCCTGCTTTCTCTTGAACCAGTCCTTCAGCCACTAGTAACCGAATAAGTTTCCCTTTGGAAATCCAGTGGTTCTCGGGGAAGATGGAACACTATATCAAGCAGTGGTAAAGAGAATCAGGTAAATCTTTACAACATATTTTTTATGGAATACATGAAGAAGAAGCTGATGTCTCTCAGCTTCTTCATTGTCTTGAGAGTCTCTGTTTTCTTCGATCTTGACTTCAATGGTATTTGAACTAGCCATAGAGATCTACCAACTGTGTTTTGCATTTGCATATAGAAGAGAAATATAGCAATATTTATGGGTTAGAGCTTATTGCATACGGTATATATGCTTTGCAGTTTGATCCTTGTTTGCATTTCCTTCAAGCCTGTCGTAGTCTTGTGGTCTTGTAGACTATTTCTTAGAAGGCTTCAGGATGTGGCTTTGTGATGGTTATGCTTTGTATAGAAGCAGCCTGCAGCGGAAGAGATGACGAAGAATCTGATGTCTCAACTTCTTCGTTCTCTTCGAAGATTTTGTTTTCTCTAGTCTCTTCTTCGATGGTATTTGAACTAGCCATATAGTGTTGTACAAATGTGTTGATAGCTTATGTTGCTTGATGCGACTCTGAGATGGTAGCAGATGCAAGTTTGTGCTGGTTAGGCTTTGTAAAATCACATTTAATATAAAATTTCATTACAATAAAAATATAACATGATTTTAATTGATATGGGATAAGGATGGAGATGAATGATAATGATGTTATGTACTACCAAAATTACTCTTTAGTTTTATTTTTTTATTGATTTCTTTTGTTACTTTGTTCTTGGTTCAAATGAAAACTCAACTATGGCACTAGGGAGACTATCTTTTTAGACTATATTTTGTTGGTCATATGATGTGGTGGTTGATTCTTCAAAGTATCAACTGCCACATTATATGATTTACAAAATATGATTTTCCTAGCATTTTCCCTCCCCCCATAAATTGTGTTACAAATTTAAAGACCATTTTCTCCGCATTAGACCATTTCAAACCAGCATTGATGCCTCTCATTCATAAATTAACGAGAATCTAATGTGAAAAATATAAAGTTTAGGTGCCTATATCCAAATGCCTATTTAATTTGGAATGTGCCCCTTGAAATTGTTAGACAGAAATGCTAACGAGACTCTTTTAAAAGTGGGACTAGTCATAGACTTGTCATCTTATGTTTTTTATACAATATTTTAAAATGTTGACCTGGAGAATTGACATTAGTTTGTACAGTAACAAGAAGTTCACGAAGAATGCAACTTCTGAGAAAGTCCTTAACATTTCTCATTCTTAGATATTTTTCTTTTTGACTTGTCTGCTTTCATAGCGTGTGTCCGGCATACCAAGCTTGGAAACCATTAAAGGACCCATTTAAGAGGAAAGGATGGGCTAAACTTTACAATAAGATAGTAATAATGTAGTTTAATTTTTCTTTTGATGATAATTGAACCTAAAACCTCTCACTTACAAGTGAAAAAGAATACTATTAAACCGTAGTACTAAGTGACAAGAATTTCATACTCTTGGCTCCTCTTATTAAACATGTTTAGGGTTGGGGGTGGGGTAGGGGAGGGGGTGGGGAGGTATGGGGGTCTTTATATAATGATCTTTAGAGCAAGCCCAGCGTGGGGTTTTGCTCGGGGGAAGGTGGACGGAACAAGGGCCCAAGGGCCAGGGGATCAGCTCCAGCGTGGGCTAGCCCGACCGAAGGTGGAGGCCCGAGCTCCGGGTCCGTGGGGGATTGCCAACCTAAGAGCCCGAGGGCCATGTGACGTCAGCGCTGACATCAGCCTGGCGTCAGGCAATATTAAATTTTTTTTGTGTCAGGCGCGTCGCTGACACAAAATCAGAAAAAAAAAAAAAAAAAAAAAAGGTTGTCAGTTACCGTTGGGAAGCCACGTGGCTTCCGACGGTCCGTTAGATTTCAACGGTTACTTAATTTGGACCGTTCGATCTCAACGGTAAAAAAAAATAAAAAAGTCAGATTTAATATCCACCGTTCGATCTGAGATCAACGGTGGATATTAAAATGCTTTTTAAATAAAAAAATAAAAGAAAAAATAGTTTTAAAATTAAGAAAAGTTACCGTTGTGACACGTGGCACAATCTGGAGTGTTGGAATTCAAATTTTTTTATATCCAATGGCAGAGATTAATTAATTGAATAAAAATTTTAAAAAATTTGTAAAAAATTCAAAAAAAATAAAAAAAAAATCTGAAAAAAAATTGTAAAAAAAATTGTTTTTACTTTTCTATAAATACCTTCTCATTATTAGAAATCCATCACCATTAATTGTATTTTCGGATAATGACACGTGGCATAACGAGTACGATTAAAAAATTTATCGGAAATCCATCCCCAATAATTGTCTTTTCGGATTTTATGACAAGTGGCGTAACGACAACGATTAAAAATCTTATCTGAAATTACAAATAAAATTATTTTGTATTATTTAATAATACTTTGGATAATGACACGTAGCGCAACGAGAACGATTAAAAATCTTATCCGATATTACAATTAAAATTATTTTGTATTATTTTATAAATAAAAAAAACACTAATATTTTATTGCCTATTGCCAGGGCTATTGAAGTGTAACGGTGGAGATGCAAATGCTATTGTCAGGGCTATTTACTGTTCATTAAGGGCAGTTACTGTTCATTAGGTGGATTGAATAGTGCATTGCCTGGGGGGAGGGCTCCAACGCTGGAGTTGCTCTTACTGGTAAACCCTTAAGCCAAGAGTTCAATTTTGGTCATAAATAATACTGAGCAGACGACAGTTGCTCATGAAACTGTCATTTTGATTTGTTAGAAGATAGATTATCCCTAAACATATGAAGGGATATGGGTACGTTAAATTCAATCTTTTCATAATTTATATTCATGACTGAAACTAATGACTAGTTTATAATAGAGTGCGTGCTTAGAAAAATGCTAATCATTTTTTATGAGCTCTTTGACATTTTATAATTTAATATTAATTATCGTATTAATATTATAAGAGAATTGTTATTAGTATTATAATAATATCATTCTATACTATTTACAAGTATATTTTATTTTTAATTATAAAAAATTTGGAATGCAGAATAAGATTTTTAAAGTATCAATAATAATTTTTTTTTATAAAATATTATGCCAAAAACATTAGATGATAAAGAATCGATAAAGAATTTTACTTTTAAAGAATTTCTTTAGCATTTCTCATGTGTTAATTCATGTTGTGTTATTTTTGTGTCACGTGAGTAGTGGCTTGGCTAAGAAGATTGTAAGCCGTCTATGTCACAAAGCGTGTACTGAAAAGTGACCTTACTAATGCACGCAACTCACTGTCACACAGACTCCCACTTCTCTCTTGTCTCTCCCAGCCATTCACTCACTGTCACTCAGACAATCGCGACCACCCCATGAAAAGTGACCTTTCTTTGTGTTGACTTCTTGTAACACTTGCAGGGCGACCCCATGATTTTAAAGCTCAAGGGAGAGGAACTCAAGAATGTGGAGCAGCAACGGGAACTGTTTGATAGAAGGCATGATGGGACACGAATTGTCCCTTTGGATACCCAAAACTGGTGGGAACTCAATATGTACGGGTTCAGGTTCGCGTTCAAGTATTTCAAGTTCAAAATGTTCGCGCTCTCATAAGTTCAAGAAGCATTGCTAACTATCCCATGGCTGCTGAAAACCATCCCACTGCCGCTGCTCCCACTACATATGATGACATGGACACGTATATTGCAGCCTTGTCATCCCTGAAAGATTACCCGATGCTGAGGTGGTTCCCCCGAATGTTGGAGGAACGTGTGTTTGATTGGTTGGAGCATAGAGCCCCAGCAGAGGGTAAGGAGGCAATGGCAAAATGGAGGGTGAATTGGCACAGACCAGCTGTGCAAGAAACTTCATCATCTCATCTCCTCCCAACTTAGGGTAATGTCCTAAACTCTCAACTCCCTGCATTCTGCAATCTCTCTGATTATTTTTGCGAGATTTAGGAATTAGGGACTTGGGGATTGCTCATTGTTTGATTTGGTCTGATTTTCCAAATTTTGAATGAATTGACATTTTGAGAAATGGATAGGGGATTTGTTTCCCTTCATTGCCTGACTTGCATATGTACCATTTTGGTTCATACACGATATACGATTGCTCATTGTTTGACATTGCTGTACTGATTTTTCAATCTATTTTCTGGAAAAAGTGGAGTGCCATTAACATTTCCCTTCCAAAATCCAATTTTTAGATCATGCAAAGCGCAATGAGTTAGAGGAGCAATAGCTTAGAAGTTTCAAGTAGCAAAAGATCATGTTGTACGAAGCCTAACCAGTGGCCTTTTTGGTATGTAGGCTTGGGTATCCCAGACGAAGCAGAATTATAAACGCCCTTATTGGAGATGCACGCGTTGTGCCTATTTTGTTCGGTGGGTCAAGGCAGATTTAGCAATCGAGTTTAAGGAATTATCTTCAATATTTGCCAACATATCTGCTAAATTGGTAACAATTGAGGAAGACATCAAAAGGTACCTCAAATAGAAGGATGCAGCCCGCCATTTATCTGAACAAGTTAAGCAAAATGTGGTAGTTGTAGTGAAGGAGCTCCGTCGAAGTTGCAAGGTTGCCAACCGGCAGTTCATTATTGCAATAGCAATATTTATGTTATGTGTAGGGTTTTTTATGTTTCATTTTTAGGAAAACTAATGAAAATGATTTGAAAACTTTGAGTTTTAACGAAAAAGACAAAATAAAAGGTAAAATGAATAGTACTAATATTGACTTTTTAGTGTAAAAATGTGGTTTTTCGTTAAAGTGAACAGTAGCGAGATCTTTTCGTTAAAGTTCCTTTGATTTTATTGGAACAATGCCGGTTCTAATTTTATTTAATTATTCTATGTTTAATTATTTCATATAACAATATTTGTGTTATTTGTAGCCCCGTTGATGATGACGGAAAGAACCTTCAATGCCCCCCTCATTGATATCGCTCGATGGAACTTTTACTGTTGCATATGTTGATATCCTCAGCGGCCAATCTGGACAATCTTTGTCCATAAGAAGCAATAACATTATACCACAACGTGCCAATGCGTACTTAATCCGTATACGTGTTTAAACGCTTTTAACTTTAGAAAACATAAACTCCTTTAATGGTTTGATAAACAGTGAAGTGCGTGGAGAAACACAGCTTATTTTGAACGCTTATAGCTTAAGAAAACATAAACTCCTTCCATGGCTAGATAAACAGCGAAATGTGTGGAGAAACACAGTTTATTTGAAACGCTTGTAACTTTATTTCTTACACTCACATTGGCTCTCCGCCATCAGGTTTAGTGAATTCTTGCACCATAGAGTTGATATCTTAAACATGGAATGTGCCTAATTTTGTAAGTTGTCCTCTCCGCCATATCGGGTTTCAGCCATTCTCCAAGATTCTCTGGCAAAGGCAACAAATGCAACAGCTCAAGTTTGGTGAGAAACTGCAGACCTGAGGAAGCATTTACAGGCGCAAACAATTGCGCACGTGGAGGTATTTCAAGCTCGGTAGTGCCCCCTCTTCAATTTCTGTCCACTCCTCAAGAACACGCGAAGCAATGGTGAGAACCTGGAGCTTTGGAAACCCAACATCGCTACAGAATTCTTTCCCTATTCGTTTAGCATCATAAGCATTCCAAAGGCTAAGATTTTCCAAGTTGGGTAGCGGTTGAAATACCAATGATGAGTCCTCGGATATATAAGAGTTGCCTAATGTTAGATTTGTAAGCCTTTCCGAGGAGCCAAAACAAGTACGTAGGTTTCCTCGGATGCCTTCCAGGCAAAGCTTTTGAAGAAAATGTGGGGGCGAGAATGAATCCAGGAGGATAAGATTTCCCTCGCTGACGGCATCTTTTGCTTCTAGAGACAAGGAAAGGAGTTCTAACATCTTCTTTATAGAGGCAAGTAGCTTATTGATATTCTCTTTAGCAAAATCCATCACTCCAAGTTTTCTGAGCTGTATCAGATTACCTAACTCTTCTGCAATTCCACCACCAGCATGTATACCTGTGAGGGTTAGAATATCATTCAAGCTTCCTATTCTTACTGGTACCTTCATCCCGTGAACATCTCGAAACACGTTCTTGTACGTTTTGATGTGCCTCAACATCGCAAGATTGAGGATCTCATTTGGCAAGGCGGTTAAACGCCCACAAAATCTGATGTCAAAAGTTTGTAGAGCTTGTAATCTACTGAGCTCCTCTGGAAGCTTTTAGTACATCAGTGTGGTTGAGGCCAAGATACAAGAGGAGTATCATGTCTCCCACTTCATCTGGTAACGTTTTGACTTTGGTATGTGTTGGACCCTAAAAATTACAAACCCTACATGACGCGCAGGCCGAGTAACTAATAAGCTAACTACGTCATTCGGTTGAATGCGGGGCCTGCCAACTCGTCGGTCGAGGAGTAAAATTTGTTGATGTTGCGTTGAGTGCATTGCTGACTTCTTTATCTTGCGACTACGGCCGAGGAAGGAACAAATCTTGGCCTTTGGATTCTCGTGCCTGAAGACAAGGCTGCTAATTCTGTGAAGTTCACGAATCGTTGGTGCCAGATTCAGTCACAATGATTATATTCGTGAGAGTATAAGCACGTCGAATCGACACCAGACTATACGAACACAAGTACTCAAAGGTGATGTATGTCTTGATGGTAAATGTGGTTCGGCCGTAAGAATGTCAAACTCTAAAACTCACTTGTAAGTATCTAATCATAAAATCACTCGGCGTTTAATGCGCCGAATGTCGTAACTCGTAACACCTTACTTCGTCGAGAAGGCTAATAAGATGACCTCTACCAATAAGGATTCGAAAACCCTTCTCGACCGAGACTGGGATAGGTAACCAATCAGCCTCAACACAGTGCTGTTTATCCAAACTGAAGGTGCTTCGTGATCAGCTGATTCTACGGCAACAATGTTGTTTATCCAAACTGAAGATGTTCGCTGGTTGCCTTCACAGTGCTGTTTATCCAAACTGAATATGTGTGGCGGAAAAAGAAAATAAAAAATCTCAAGAGGTTTGAAAGGTTTTGCGCAGGGTAATTGTGTGTTGAATTCGAGGGGGGCCTCCAATTGTTGCATGATGTCTTGTATTTATAGCACCATATCCTCCTTGAGATCGAGTCAAGATCCTATATGGATTGGGACTTTTTGTTCTTTTCTAACTCTATTTCGACTAATCCTACTCCTATTAGGATTTTGAACTCACTCATTTTTTAGGCCATATTCATTGCTGGTCGAGAATCCAAATTACACTAAGACTCCTTATATCAGGACTTCTTCGACCTCTTTGCTCATCCGAACTATTCCTTCTTGCGACAGGACTTGACCATCCTTGCTGAACGGCCCATGATCACTAGACAGCCCATAGTATATTTGGAAAAGCTTTGGGCCAAACATAACCCATACTCAGCCCAATAATATTATTTTGGGCCCAAACATTGCCCCCTCGCTTCTGAGGTCATCGGCTAAGAATCCTTAGCCAATTTTAACCTTGAAGAAGCGAACTCTACGAGATAACAAAAAGCCTTACACATCCCATCCATTGAGCGCATTTATGAAGCACGATCGTACGATCCGAATTCTCCTGCACGTTTTTCCGCGTGTCACTCCCTTGATTAACATAACAGTCCTCAATCATGATCCTCGAAAACATGCGCCAGCTGAAACGTCTCTTCCACATTAATACATTGATTTCGCCGCAGCACGTAATCGTGCGTCCTTAAACCACGGAAACCTTGATCCCATCCTTGGAGAGTCCCAAAATATCCAAAAAGATTAGGGATTTCCTATTCGATTTCGCCCTAAAATTTAAAAATCAAACGTTTGATCTTCCTTTTGAAATGCCTATAAATACCTGAATTTCCTTCATTTGCTTTTTACGCCTTCAGAAACTTTGAACCTCATTTCGCCATTCCTGTTTTTTTAAAACCAGAAAGTCTCAAGCTCACATCTCAAAAAACCTTCCTCAGACCCAGATGAATCTTCGAATCTTCATCGATCGCATCCTTCATCTCAAAGTTCTCTGATGAGTGCAACAAATGCAAGGCTTTCATTGACCGGAGCGCCATCAAAACATTGCGCTTCAAGAGTGATTTAAACGCCACTCATCAAATTCTGGGGCCACTTTTTAAAGACGCAGTGCCATCGTGCATCACCAACCTCCTCAAAGACCAACGCCTGACACCCTTGCTGCAAGGGTTCGATTGGTCGAAGTGGTGCTTAGCAAGGCCCCAAGTAGCTTGGCCCTCGACCATTGCGACCTGGGCAGCCTGGGTCGAACGAATGGAAAAATTCTTCGGCAAAAAATGGGAGGCTCTTGGTATTTACGACGCCATCAAACTCTTGACTATGAAGATTACTATGGATAAAGAACTACTTATGGCGGCTCTTAGTTTCTGGTGCTCGGTCACCAACACCATGATCCTTCCTTTCGGCCCTCTTAGCCCCACCATCCTTGATATCTCAACTATCCTTAGGACTTCCCCATCTGGCCTCCCAATAGATGCTGCCCTTTCTGGGTGCCTGTCGAACCTCAACCTCAAAGCATTATTCGACGACTAGGTCGTCAAGACGCTCAGCCGAGAAGGTCAGGAACTTTCATAAGAGTGAACCAACTTCTCTCACCCTAAGCTTTGATTTGGGCAGGAAGGATCTAGAATATATAATGATCTTTACGATTCGAGTTTACCTAGCCCTTCAAAGACTTCAAAAAAAATAAAAACCCTTCAACTCAAACTCTTCATATTTATGACTAAAACTTACATGCAATAGAGTGTATATTTCTTTTACATAACTATTTGTGCCACATAAAATGACACAATACACACACACACATTTTACATACCTTTTTTTTGGGGCGAAGGGTACCTGCCTTTTTGACCAAGGCCATTATCCTTCTCTTCAAAACTTCAAAAAGGGTTCATGGGCTGTGAAATCTCATCTCCGGAATTTCACTATTCTTTAGATATTTCGTAATTTAAATTCGTATTTCATGTTTACGTTATCTTTATTAGTTAATTTTAATTCTATTAATTTTAAGAATTAAATCGTTTAGTTATTGAATTTGAATTTTCGTATTTAAGGGACCAATCAAAAATCAAGAGGGGAGAGAGAGAAGAAGAAGAACAAGAAGAAAAAGAAAAAAGAAAAAAAAAAAGGAGCCCGCCAGTCTATACACCCGCGCACCAACTTGACCCAATTCCGAAGGATTCCGCCATTTTTTCATCGAATCATCATCATCCATCACCTACAACCTCTTCCATAACTTCCCATCTACCATCTTCACTTAAATTCGAAGGGTTTAAGGTCCATTTTAGTGTAGAACCCCACCGGAGCACCGGAGGTGCTCGACGGTGATTCCTCCGATCCGGCGAGTTTCACCACCCACCACCACCCTTAATCATCTCCCCTTGGACCCAGGAACAAGACCCAACTAGTTGTAGGGGCGTCGGAGCACCGAGGAAAAAGAATCGAAGCTTACCTATTTTAGGGTTTTCAGCGGGTTTAATTGAAATCGGAGCCTTTCCCGACCAAATTGGTCTTAGTCATAGGTATGAAACTTGCTCTACTCATTGAGATCTACAATTATGTGAATTTTGGTAATATTTGGAATTAGTTGGATTTTCCGGCAAGTTGGGGCGATCGGCCATCGCGTGGGTCGAGACCCCACCTGACCATCCTAGGCTAATTTTGATAACCCAATTCTGTATTTAACATCCGTTGAGCGAAATTCTGATGTTTTAATATAGTTTCATAGTTGACCACCTAGTTGGCTGTCACGGGATTATTATATGAATCAACGATCCGACCATTGGATCAACACTAAACTTACAAACATAATAGTACATAATATAAGATAGTAGGAACTGACGGATCAGGAATCCGACGTATGGATCTTCCCGAATTTGATTTTTAAGTTTGTAAAACTAATTGTTGACTGCCACTTGAATTACAGATTGGCAAAAATCCGACCGTGAGATCATGATGAGATTTTAGTATGTTGCTCTATGAGCATAATGAGGACCTTAGGAGTTACGGATCCGAAATCCAATGTGCGGATCTTCCGGATCAAATTACATAGGGTTGTGGACCCTACTGTTAACCGATGGTTGATTTTTGGTCAACATGTCTCAAAATTTTCTAAATACTAAAATTAGTACGACAGGAGACTAAATGAAGTCTAATGGGCCTACATTGGTTAGTAAATGACTTTAATACATGTGATATGGTGACTACCTTGCTATCCTTATGGATATCACCTAACTTTATAAATGTGATTTCTAATGAAATGTGATTTTTATATATTTAGCCATAGACCTATGTTTATTAAACATGATTTGGCTTGTGTATTGATGATGATTGTGATATGTGATTTGACGTGCATATTTGAAATGTGGTTGATTTGCATAATTGGTATGATAGGATGAAATGTGAGGGCTAGTAGTGGACCGTTAACCCATAGCCATGAGGTTTGTTGCTTCGAAACTGGTTTCATATCCCATTTCATTGTTTCATTTCTTGTTTTGTTGATTTGTTCTAAACTTAGTACTTGTGCTTTATTTCATTTCATTGAGCCTTTGTAAATTGAGCACCTGGTTCATGTCTTGTTTCTTCGAGCCGTTGATATGTTCCTTGGCCCTCCGCTCGGTTTCGTTGAGTTATCCAGAACTAGGTATCCACTTCGCGATTCTGTTGAGTGATGGTCCGGAATCGTATCCTGGTTTGGATTCCGTAGAATGGTCCGGAATCACCTTTGGTGTTTGGTTCCGTTGAGTGGTTTGGAACCTGATGTTGATAGATTTCGTTGAGTGGTCCGAAATCGCATCATTTGACTTGTTGGTTCATTGGATTTGATATCAGCTTCAGAAATGTAGGCTTCAGCCGAACTATGTCGCTCTAGCCTTGCATTTTGGTATATGATATGTGTTATTGATTGATGTGGTTGTGGAATAATGTTGGTTGTGATTATTGTCATTATGATTAGACTCGTTGACCATTGTGGCTAGAGGATAACATTGTGCTTCGTTGATTATACTTTGAGATGTTGCATACTGTGAATTGCGGTGTTATGTGAAGCATGGTGATTTTTATGATGGATGGATTAGAATTTTTTTTGTCATGTGGGTTTGTTATGTAGCTTTGAATCTAATAATTTCTTGCTTGTCAAGTCCTAATGATTGATTGATTGGGGTATGTTAGGCCTTTCGGCTTGAACGGAATGTGATATAGATTGAGTTGTATTGAAAGGTGAACTACGAATTGCTTGATCCCTATTTAGGGTACATAGACAATCTAACAACGAGGTTAGATGCAGCCATAAAATGTATGAAAAATTACTATGCGAATCGATGCTCGAGTTGTGCTTTGCCATATCTTGGAGGCAGGATATGTTAGACATACGAATACTTGATGATGTCACGTGTCGATCTGATACGTATGTCGAGATCGAGGTGTGACATGGGCAGTCATCAAACAGACTTTTCCTATCATAAAAGAAGCATATGCATAATGTTTGAACCTAATTAAAAATAAATAAGGAAATGATAGAACGAATTAAGCACTGGCCAGCAAGCTCTTTCTAATCATTATGGTTTCATTTTTAAATATTAATTCCAATAACTGAAAAACTAAAAATATTCAAGTTAGGTACACCCTCTTCATGAGAAGAGATTTTTTAATGTACCGAAACACAAAACGGTACGCCATATTGTTATTATACTAGTGGATAAAAGTTTTTTTTTTTTTTAAGTGTCCCTTCACTCGTATATAATAACATATGACGTATATATTTGTGTTCCGAACACACTAAAAAAATCTCTCCACCATATCAGTCCATTGGCCCCATGAGCCACATGGTTGAATATGGATGAAACCCCGGCAAGCTTTCAAAAATCGATACTCACCCTTATAAAAAGCAACTCAACAAAAAAAAAAAAAATTCAAATCATTCAATTAGTTAAAGAATATTAAGAAAAAAGAAACATAAGAAAGATCAAGAGAAAAAAATTGGAAATTGTCAAATTGATGGGGACTAACAACAAAGAGAGTCCGAAAAACGTTTCACTCTCAAGGCCCCCGCCAACTATTTTTTTTTGTTTTTTTGTTTTTTTGTTTTTTTGTTTTTTTGTTTTAGAGGCCTACAACCCTCTTTACATGTCCTTTTTCTTTATAGCATACTCCTTTTTTGGTACTTATCTTGCATGCTAAGCCAACTGTGTAGCAACCCTCACCGTTTGATATTATTTACAGGGCATTACACATGCAAGTTACTGCAGAAGAAGAATGAAGGGTGTGGGGCAGAGAAATACGAGAGTGAATAGTTAATAAGTCGTTTGAGAACCATATCAGTTTTATTTTTTATTTTTTTATTTTAATTAGAAAGATATAGAAGAAATATATAAGAAAGTGTACAAGAAAGAGCGCACAAAATAAAGAGTAGAGGAAGGATATTGATGAGAGAGAGGTAAAAAATGTATAAGAAAAACCGATAAAAGGAAATGAAAAAAATGAAAACCTATTTTGAATTGTTTTCAAATTTCATGATTTGCATTTTTTTTCTTCCCCTCTCCCATCATTCTTATTCATATCCCTCATTTCACCATATGCTTTCATCGTATCTCAAGTTGAAAAAATTTAAAAATTTTAAACTAAAAATAAAATGATTATCAAACAAGCCCTGTGATAATCATTTCGTTTTCAATTTTTAGTGTTTGTTTTCACTTTTTTGAAAACTCTAAACTGAAACATTGTTTGGTAACTACTTTCAATATTCAAACAATAATGAACACTGAAAACTATTTTCTTAAGCTTTCAAAATTTGGCCTTGGGTTTTCACTTTTTAGTTTTTAGTTTTTATTTTTTTGAAAACTGAAAATAATTAATTACCAAACAAGATTTAGTTTTCAATTTTAAAAATAATAAAAACTAAAAACCAAAAATTAAATACGAAATGGTTAGCTAACAATCCCTAAGTTAATCTCAGATATTGATTGTCTGATGCTGTTGGAAAATTGCATCTTTTAGCCACTATGGAGTGCATGACTAAAGTCAGATTTCTTCTTAATTTCAACATATGAAGACCACTAGTAATTAATTAATTACCATTTTAACCTAGTTAAAGATATGACTGAACCTTCAAGCGCCAAATATGGGTTTAGCAAAGGTTTATGCGCGCATGTTACCTTAGGTCATCTCCAACCGAAGGGTTCAGAGAGCCAGAGGACTGAAAATAACCTGAAAATCGTCTTGTGGACCTCACGAAATCTGAAAGGGCCAAAGGGCTCAGATATAACCAACATGAATATATTTAATATAAATTTATTCCTATCGGTTATATCCGACAAGAATGCTTAAACAAAAATTTGAATTCAACGGCTAGCTGACGCCAGTTACCATTGGATTCAAATTTTTTTTTTTTGGAGCCAATTTTTTATTTTTTTAATTCTTCAAAATTCTATTTTTTTCCTTATAAGTACCTAAACCATTCATTCACCATTCCTACACCATTTCATTCTCATATTTTCTTTCCTCTTTCAAAAATCTATCCTTCAAAATTTTCAATAATTTTTAAATGGCCTCGTCTACAATGAAAGGTAGGGCTTGGACCCGAAAAGAAGATGAAGCTCTTTACAAGGCTTATAGATGGGTGTCGGAAGATAGTGTGAGGGGGAATTGTTGAACAAATGATGGTGTTTGGACTCGTGTGTCCAAAAAATACTTAGAGTTCTATGAAGGCACCACTCCACTAAATATCTGAAACCACGAGAGTTGTTCTTCAAGATGGAAGAAACATCTTCAGCCAAGTTTGAACAAATGGCATCAAGTATTGTTAACAACCGCAAGTAGACATGAAAGCGACGCTAATTACTGCGACGAAGTAAGTGTTTTCATAATTTATTTTAAATATTTAATTATATTACATTTAATTTCATAAATTAATTTCCTTTAATTTTTGTAATTATATTTTCTAGGTACGCCAAGCGGAGGAATTGTATATGGAGAACAGCTCGAAGCCCTTTCAGTTTCACAGTTGTTGGAAAATTTGTAAAAGGTGGGTGTTATTTGAAGATCCAACTCAACATAGAGCTCATACACCGGTGTTCAGAACTGCATCTTTAGCTGCAGATATGGATTAAGATGGATCTCCTACCATTCAACAAATAAGGGTAGAAAATCCGTCTTAGGGTGAAGGTTCCATACCTAGGGCTATGAGACGTAACAAGGCGTGAAGGTTGAAGGAAAAAGGCAAGGAAAATGATGATTACGCCGCTCAACATGAAGTGGCAGCCTCATTGCGATTAATGGCGAAGCAAAATACCCTTGAGGCGGAAGAAAGGAAGTGTAGGCATAAAGAACGGGCCAAACAAATACAAGAAGAGATGGATGATAAGAATATGGAAAGGAACACTTCGAATTACACTCCAATGAGTAAGGCCTATTTTGATAGGAAAAAAAAGAAAAAGAAATTATGACTTGGCAGCAGTTGTTTACCTCTGACTATACTCCTACAATAGCGGATGATGAAGATGATGTTGATTATGGATATTAAATTTAAGTTGTTGTAGTTTTTAAATTTAAGTTAGTGTTGTTTTTAAATTTAATTTGTAGTTTTTAAATTTAATTTGTAGTTTTTAAATTTAAGTTGTAGTTTTTAAATATAAGTTATAGTTTTTAAATTTAAGTTGTTGTTTTTAAATTTTAATTGTTGTAGTTTTTAAATTTAAATAATAAATTATGTTTGGTCCTATGGCCCTTTGGTCCTCAGTTGGAGACGGTTTTTTGTGACAGAGTTAAAACGAGCCCTATAGCCCTTTGGCCCTCGGTTGGAGATAGAGGCAAATATGGTCCTATATTATTCATTAAAATATTAATATCTTATAGGATCAAATGACTAAAATGAATCATCTGGCCAACCTTCGTTTGGAGATGAACTTAGGGTTATGTACGTAGCAAATTGGGTTGTACTCGTCACAATCATGTGGTCACGTCTTGTCGCAAATCTGAAAGCAACCAGCCTGCAAACCTTGGACCATTCACTGTAGATTACTAAGACATATATTCATGTTAAGTACTCAATGGCATGCATGCATGTCCATGGATGAGGCGATCGTACTCGTACCAGATCATAATAAAGGACCGTGATTAGTCCATTGGCTATGGATCCAGATTCTCTCCAGATCTAAGGATTTTGAGTTTAGGGATCAATTGATCTGGGTCGTTGAAATTTGATTCAACGATTATAAACAGGGAGCCCACTACAAGTTATAATAATTGTAACCGTTGGATTAAATTTTAACGAGTTGGATCAATTGATCTCTAGGCTCAGGATCCTTAAATCCGGAGAAGATCTGGATCCATTGGCTATTGGGAAGTATATATTTTTCTTTCTTTTTGTTTTTGGCATCAAAATCCGCAGAAGAAATTGATGACACGTTTAATCTCGAGCTACATAAATTTGAAGGGAGTGCTACTATTCTAGTGGCCCTTAAATTGAGAAGGAGATCCCCACAATTCGTTGAAACTGAGGAACAAGTTGTAATTAAGGTAGAGAATATAATTTGATTCTAATTTTTCTTTTTTAGCTTTGATACCTTTAATAACAGAATATTGACTGCAATTCAATTGAAGAAAAAGTATTTAAACACATGGTTAGCAACACTTATGATAATTACTTTTTAATTTTCATGTGTGTGCTATAGATAGAGGAAAAGTATGCGGGAAGGAGGAGTGAATACAGGCAAACGAAGGATGGTGGAAGAAATGTCAAAAGAATGTGTACGAAATGACACACAAAATTAAAACCGAATAATTTCTAAGTTGTTTTCACTTTCAATTTAGTTTCTCATTTCCCTCGAATACCTTCCTTTTATTTCTAACATAGAAAATAAAAACTAAAAACTAAAAATGCAATTGCAATCAACTAGCTCTATATATTTCAAATTCATGCTGGAGCTATATGAGTAAATATCATTTAGTTAACTGCCACATATTTAACGAGTGTTTGAGTTATAAACTTGGTTAAGAATGTGCACAACTATACTTGTGAGAATCATGGATGCAGCTATGATATGACTTTGGATAGGACTGAGGGAGTTTGGGAGATGTGATATTCAACCACTATTTACAATTGCAGTTGGAGTGGCCTTATTGCTTACAAAAACCATTTTCTCGGATTCCATTATTGTACTGCTGTTTGTTGGTGATGCTCGATATCTATATAGAGCTCTAAATATTTACGTAATAACTGAACATTTCCTTTCTTATCTCTGCATGTGTCTCCTTATTAGTTTGAGAAAATGCATTTAAGATAGCGCATATACATATATGTTACAATTAGAATTCCATCCTTATGTTAATTAATTATATTTAATTTACTGAATGTGTGTGTGTGTGTGTGTTTGTGTATTGTATGTGTGTGTTGTGACTGTTGTCTGAATGCATGAGATTAAAAATGAGGTGGAGTGAGATAGAGAGGAATGGGAGACATCCTCTCAGCCCTTGATATTATTATTAGATGCAAGGTCATAGTCATTCTTTTTAGTGTACCTCCCATTTATCACTTTGTCTTTCGCCTTCATTCCTTCTCATGTCCACTAAATACTCTACTCTTTGCCTTTTACTCCTAGCCTCTCCCCCCATTACCTTTTGTCACTGCATTTTCTGCTGCTGCTGCTGCTCTCTCTCTCTCTCTCTCTCTCTCTCTCTCTCTCCCCCCCCCCAACACTCCAATTAGGGTTTCCTCCTTCAGGTATATCTCCCCTCTGGTAACAAATCTTTGATGCTTTCTCCTTCAATTGGCTAAGGCTAGCTAGCTCATAAATATATATATATCCGGGAAGGAGCTAAGAACACATACAACTAGCTCTTAATTACTTGCAAGAGCTCCACAAGGGAAAGAATAAAAAGGTATAAATTCCCTTTTTTATTTTTCCTTTCATCAGAGAAACGTATGTAGATCCCTGAAAGGTAAACATGTGTAACTTTTCCTTTAAATGCTAATTATATATATTCTACATAAATCCATACTGTGGTATCTATTTCTTTTGGAGTCCTGCATAGCCTAAAGGCTAATTAAATCGATATATAACTAGATCCTTTGGGTTTAGCTTAAATTAGATCTTAATTTCCATGTTATTGGACCTTCACTAATTAAGATGCGTAAACATATCTATAATGGGTGAGTTTGCACTAGTCAGATCCCAGTTTAACTGATTAATTTGGAAATTAAAGATTTATGATATGATATGCTGATGACCTTATACATATAAATTTGCTCATGCATTTCAGTTCTGCTTCTAATTAAGTGGCTAAGTGGATGGTGGGAGGAGAAAGATGATGGGAGGAGTCGGGGGAGTAAAATTAATAAAGAATTATAAAAGACAAAATTGGAAACCTATATTAAGGAACCATGCAGATGGCCCTGCAGGGAGAGCGATCAAGGCAGCGATCACATGCAAGAATTAACTAAACTACCCTAATTTCTATTATTAAAATGGAAAAGACTGATGAGAGCCAACAGAAATTAATTGAGAATTTCCAGATTCAAGAGATAGCTCAGTTGCATGAATTAATTGAATATATATGTGTTGGTGGTGGTGGTGGTGGTGGTTTGGATGAGAGATTATATATATATATATATGTGTGTGTGTGTGTGTGTGTGTGTGTGTGTGTGTGGTTGTTCTGATCGTCCTTGATGCATTTAACAGATGAAATCTATATAAAAAGGGAAGTTAGAAACTAAGAAAAATAAGGGGAAATATAGTAAAAGTTTCAACTGAATTATATTTCTAATCTAGTTATTGTAAACAAAATGTTAACTCAAAAATAAGAAGAAACGAAATAAATAGTTTTTTGGTATTAAAATAGAGAATATTTCAGTAAAACAAAATGCATACATGTTTTTTTTTTTTTATAAGAAATTAATGAGGGTGTGGGTTGTTAATTTGTTTAGATATTAGCTTTGGTGTGCAGTGAAATAATTTCAAATGGCATCCTCCAGCTCCTCCTATAACTCTCCATGCGCTGCCTGCAAGTTCTTGAGAAGGAAATGCATGCCGGGCTGCATTTTCGCACCGTATTTCCCACCAGAGGAGCCCCAAAAGTTTGCAAACGTCCACAAGATCTTCGGGGCAAGCAATGTCACCAAACTTCTAAACGAGCTCCTGCCTCACCAGCGTGAGGATGCCGTGAACTCCCTGGCGTATGAGGCCGAGGCACGTGTCAGGGACCCGGTCTATGGCTGTGTTGGTGCCATTTCTTTCCTCCAACGACAGGTCCAGAGGCTCCAAAAGGAGCTCGATGCCGCTAATGCTGATCTCATCCGCTATGCCTGTAATGAACTCACAACAGTTGTGTTGCCTCCTCCTCCTACTGCATCAATGGCCGGGGTAAATTCAGTAATTCAGCCGAACATGGCTCCTCAGAGAAGGTTGGTTGATCATCCTTCTCATCATCATCAGTATTACCAACAAACTAGTACAACTACAACTAGTAATGCTCCTGGAGTCGCTTTCCCAGTACTTTATCTTCCGTGGAATGAAGGAGGAGGAGCAGGTAGTGGTGGTGGTGGAGGAGGAGAGGGCAGAATGTGATTTAAGATTTGGGATTTTGAGGTTTGAGACCCTAGCTTTAGCTCATCACAATAATTGACAGAGGTAAATAAAACCCAATTCAGCTAGGGTTTGGTTGTGTCAGGCAGGTGTGGTATTAAGTAGATATGTTTACAATTTGTTGTAGTAGAACTCAGCAGGGTCTCTATGCCTAGCCTCACGTGTAGTGGTACTACTACTCTGATCTTATATATTTATATATACGAATTTGTAGCTAGCTAAAGCCAAATAGATCGGCTTAGCAGTTTCATTGTTTCCCAAGTATAACTTGGAGTTGGTGGGTTCAGTGCTAGCTGTATACCTAAATTACATATTCTTCTACCCAAATAAGGGTTATGTTTAATCAATAATATTGGAGCATCTAAATATGGCGACTGTGTCATTAATTAGTAGTGCAGCTATATGTGAAGATGCGCATGCCGTGCAGGGTTGACATTCTCTGCAGTCAGTAATGAAGTGTTTATATGTACTTAATAGCTAAACAGACAAAATATGTCTGTATAAACATTAATTAGTATATTGATTAGTTCTTTTAATAAACTATCGATGATCATATAAAGACTAAAGAGGATTATTCTTGTGTGTGTGTGCCTAAGTATATAGAGGGGGGTTAGTCCTCTTTTCACCATATATATTCTCACCATTGTTTCTGCTGCTCCTTTAATTGCATGTTGTGATGAGGACCACTTTACATGTTTAAATAATTTAAGTAGCTCACTCATGCTGCTGTTTTTCAATATTATTTCATAAATATAATTAACCTAGCTAATAAGATAATCATGGTTCTATTTATCTAATGATCACAATTTTCATTTCATGGTGTGTGTGTAGTGTGCATGTGTGTTGGCCAAGCTAGTTAGCTAGCTTGAAACTTATTAAGGGTAATACTAGAGAGACTAATATTTTAAATCAAATTCTTTAAATCATATAACGTGGTTATTGATAATTGGATTATTACTTAAGTGTTGATTAGTGTGCTTATTTTTTATTGGGAACAAATCGTATGATTTGCAAATAGGAATTGTTATTAGCACTCCAAAATCTCATTTTACACTCCTCACAAATGTATTTTTCTTTTTAATTATAAAAATTTTGGAGTGCCAAATGAAATTTTAAGTGTGCTAATAACAATTCTCTTTGCAAATTTATTCTAAAAAGTTTATCTACTTAGCATTACTCGCTTCTAAAACATTAGCTAGAATTTTGGGTTTTTTTTTTCCAATAAAAGTAAATCTTACAATAATTACGCATGAGAAGGTATTTGAAAGAGGAACGGTGTGAAATCCAACCTTTTGTGCGTGCATGTGTTCCAACTTGTTTGAATTGTAGTGTTTATCATGTACTTGATGGTGTGAATCTGTTCCTCCTCCAAATATTAAATCAATTTGTTATATTTTTTGCGTATAGTATTAGGTATAGTTGCAGAGATATCTGAAACAGCAGCACGTACAGTCTCAGTCTCTCCCTCATTGGATCCGATACATAAATCGCTGTACTTGCTCTCTTCCAAGTTCCAACTTGTACTCACTCTTTCCATCACTCATCTGCCCTCAAAGCTTACCAGCAGACAAAACAGTAAAACCTTGGATATAAAAAAGTCTAAACACAGTACTAACATTATCATACCCCTCTCTCCCTCTGTCTTCCTCTCTCTCTCTCTCTCTTGTAATATAACCTTTTTATGATGATTAGCTTAATTACACTAACAAAATGTCAAATGTTCCATCGGGAAGCTCAAAAAATATTTATAAACCCTTCAAAGCTGCTGTTGAAGCCCTGCAAAGCAATTAGGGGTTTTCGGTCAAAGCCGCAATTAGGCTAGGGTTTAAAACGAATTAACTGCCGAAGTCAACAAAAGCATATTCTATGCTTTTTCAGCAAATTAAGGGTAATGCAACAACTCGATCAACTAGTGCAAAATAAGGCATCATTATATTTATATTACGATTAAACTTTCTGAGATTCCATCAAATATTGTATGATATCTGATGGAGAGAGAGGGGGATAAAGAGAGACATTGATTTGAATTTCCTTATATTCTTGGACTAATACTGTGAAATTCTTTTTATTTCATTCTCTCTTTCTCTCACATGCATACTTTGATATGTTTTTCGTAATCTGTAGCGGCACCAAACTTTCATCATCAAAAACACGCACACCAACTTTTCTGGTTCTCCCTTCACTTTTGAGAGTCTTCTCACTCTCTCCATTATAACAATGAAACCCACAAAAGCACTAATTAAAATCAATAAAATTAAGAAAATTTTAACGAAAAAATCTTAATATTGTTCACTTTAACAAAAAAATCATATTTTTATATTAAAAAAGTTAATTTTAGTATTATTCACTTTACCCTTTATTTTATCATTTTCATTAAAACTCAAAGTTTTCAAACATTTTTCATTAGTTTTTCTTAAAATTAAACCTGTTATCTCTCTCTCTCTCTCTCTCGGTATTGTTCACTTTAACAAAAAACCATATTTTTACACTAAAAAAGTCAATCCTAATACTATTCACTTTACCTTTTATTTTGTCATTTTCGTTAAAACTCAAAGTTTTCAAACATTTTTCATTAGTTTTCCTTAAAATTAAACATGTTATCTCTCTCTCTATCTCTCTCTCGAACAGACACAAACAGAGAGTCTAAATGAATGAATGAATGGATGGTATCTGGAAGTGGGTCAGCCGTGGTTCCAGTGAGAGTCACGTCCGTTATCCTCCAATTATAATCGTCGCCTCACCTTTTTCTTCCTTGGAAATTTTGGGGCAACCAAATCCAATCTTCTTATCTCAATTCCAGATACCCCATATTCAATAACTGTTTATACTTCATTAATGGATGAGTAATTGGCTAGTAGACTGGTACCAATATATCAAGTACAGTACTTAATTAGCACATTAGAGAAAAAGTTGGGTAAAGGTTTTATCATTATCGCATGATGAGTGAGTGAAGGCTTTATCATTATCACATGACGAGTGAGTGACTTTGTGCAGTTGAAACTAAAAAAAATTGAAGTTTTGTTGTAAAATCAATTGTTAATATAGGAAGTAGTTCAATATTTACAAGCACATACAATGTATCTTCTTGTATTGAAGTGGAGATTAATACTCCAACACACTCCTCACGTTTGACGAATTTTCAAGTCAAGCACATGGACAACATAAATTGGGTGGCATAAAAAACTTGTGGCTATTGGACTTCACACGAAGGACAACATGCTTTGATATCATAAAGAAAGTTGAGGTTCCAATATAAACCAATTGACAATATGAAGAACAACTCAATTAATTATAAGTATACACAAGGTCCCTTCTTTCTTACCGTGGAGATTAATACCCTCAACATGAATAGTAAAGAGAGACATTGATTTGAATTTCCTTATATTAAGTGGTGATGGAGAGAAGTGAACCAGGTGTTGGTCGGGAAGAGGAGACATGTGGAGGCGTGGAGCAGCTGGTGGTGGCCTATGGATTGGTTGGGTGTGGTTAGCCAATTAGCCAATTCGGAATTTGAATTGGGAATGAGCTAATTAGGGAAAGTGAATTGGATGAAGTCTTGAGGTATCGGGTAGGGTAAAGAGAATAGGCTCTCTATCTTTTGTGTGAATTAAAAAGGATGAGGCTCATGTGGCTTAATTAATAAGAAAACTAATTTTTTTTTTTATTTAAATGGCTTAAACAAAATAATGCATTGCTTGACTCAAAACGACATTGTTTTGACTAAGCCATTTTTGAAAAGAGAAGTCTTTCTCTCTTTATGGTTTCATTTGCAGAACTTAAATGCAGCGGTCGCTGTACTCTTCTCCTTCACCACTTGCAATTCATACTTGGATGGTCCTTGAAGGTTCTCACAGCCTGGGAGCAAGTATGGCTTCCTAAAGTCGTTGTTTGCCCCTTTTTTTATTTTATTTTATTTTATTTTTAAGGAAAACTAGTGAAAAATGTTTAAAAACTTTGAGTTTTAACGGGATAAAATAAAGGGTGAAGTGAATAGTATCAGGATTGACTTTTTAGTATAAAAATATGGTTTTTCGTTGAAGTGAGCAGTACCGAGAGTTTTTCGTTAAAGTTCTTTTTTTTTTTTTTATGGGATCTTTTGATATAAGCGCCTCAATTTTGAATTTTTTAGATCAAATATCCATGCTTTTTAGTGATTTGATTAAAAAAAATTTTTATCATAATTTTGGTGCTATAATATGCACATTATATCGTAACAAATTTTCTATAATCCAGCCTTTTGATTACACTCTCCTCCGTTTGAGATAATGGTAAAAAAAAAAAAAAAAAAAAGGGTTGGTTAGATTCAATTTATTTTCACAATAATGCTACAATTTAGCAATAATTATCTATGATTCAAGATATTTTCTTTCCAAAATAGTTTAAAATATTTTTAAATCCCACAAAATCAAACATACCGAAATAAGTTTTTCTTTTAGTACGTTAAGAGAAAATAGGATTGAGAATAATATAAACGTACCAATGCACAATGTGTGCAAAATAAAACGTACCAAAATAAAAATAATGTACCAATATGAACAATATATATCAAATCAAACTTATCAAAATTGCAAATAAATGTACCAATTAATGATTTTTGTAAATTCAAATGTACTCGCAAATAATATATGTGACATCCCACATCGCTCATGAAAGTGATCCTTATATGTATATTCACATCCCTACCTAGCACGAGGCCTTTTGGGAGCTCACTAGCTTCGGGTTCCATCGGAACTCTGAAGTTAAGCGAGTAGCGCGTGAGAGCAATCCTATGATGGGTGATCCACTGTGAAGTTCTCGTGTGAGTTCCTAGAAACAAAACCGTGAGGGTGTGCTGGGGGCCCAAAGCGGACAATATCGTGCTACGGCGGTGGAGTCGGGCCCGGGAAGTGGTCCTGTTCGGGCCGGGATGTGACAATATATACGTAATGTATTGTACCTAATTAATAATTCGTCAACAACTATACTTAAAAAAAACAGCAAAAAAAATATAATTTCACAAAAAATTTGAAAAATTTACATGGAGCTTTTATGTTGATCACTAACTAATATCTCCACTAAATCAGAAAAAGTGCATCATGTAGAGAAAATGATTAATTCAAAAATTATTGTAATTATAAAAAATATAATAATGACATGTAATTTAGCTTGAGGTGATTATTGGTCAAAACACTTTAATCAAATTTTTAAAAAGTACATATATTTAATTTAAATGATATAGAAAAATTGGAAAATATTCTAATTTTCTTTTTTTTTTTTATTGGGTTTGGAGTTTTCGGGTACAATATGTATTAGTTCAGAATCCATAACCCATCAATCTTCTTCTCTGCAAAGACGTGGAAAAGAAGCAAGGAGCTAGTGAAACATGGCAGGAGAGGTTTTATATTATTAGCTACAAGGGACAAAGAAGACAACAGGACATGGGGCTCCTATTTTCTGCCCCCACCACAAATTCTGTATGTTCCTACCTTGATTCATTCAATTCATGAGTTTTGCCGAAGTAAGAAGGTACTGGCACAATGCTGTATATGCTCAGCATATGTATCTTTTAAGTTTAACTTAGGTTGTAACTTCTTTTTCACCTTAAGGACGGCATACACATAACTAATTAACTCTTGAATGTTTTGTGAATACATAAGTTATAGATTAAGTGGATAAGAACATTTATTTGATTATAGAGACCATGAACGACTACTCTTAGATAAGAAACTCTCAGTTTTTAATTGATAACGATGATAAGATCATCAAAGGACTAGCAAAGCTGTTTAAATAGTCATAATAAACCCTAATTGGAAAACAACAAAAAAAAAAAAAAAGGAGAAATTTCAAGAATTCCAAAGTTAACAGAAAAATATAAAAGCTAATTTGACTTATTAAACGTAACTAAAACCCAAAAACTCATCTCATATCTTAACAACGCAACAAGTTGAAATTATCTCATCTTAACATTACAACGAGTTGGAATTCTCAACGTACTCTTTCAGAAAGATATCATTGGCTCGAACGAAAACCAAAAATTCAAAATATATACTATATATTCCCCCGCAAATCATTGTTAACATCAAAATTTGCCAGGTCAATATTGATTTCTAGAGTCATGAGAAAAAATACTGTAACCTTATCTTTGATCAACAGTTATTATACGGTCAAGATCCAGGGTTATCTATTTTTGACACACTTTGTAGTGCCCACTTCGTAATTTTTCAAGAATCCAAATCATCTTTATTTCAATGTATAATTCATAAACCATCTTTACAAAAAAATTAGACAAATTCAAAACCAATAAGACATTCATTTGTAGTAAAGAAAATAGACAAATACGGTTCTGCAAAGAAACATTAAAATGACTATCATTTAATCTAACAATCATATGGTTTCAAATTTAAGTGATTTTTGATAGACATGATTTTTAAGAGAATACCTAAAAGATAGATAGATTAGATCGTTGAAATACATTACGAAGTGTGCCCTACCAAATGTGTGTCAAAAACTATGTGTCTCGATTGTAACCCTGACATATACATATCTGGTCGGATTGGTGACACCATTTTTTTTACACAACTTTTTCACAACTTTTGAGGGGACCCACTCTGTAATATATTTCAACAATATGAACCGTCTATATTTTAGGTCTTAGAATTTCTTTAACTGTTGGATTCAGGGTTTAGAATTTCTTTGACGAAACGTATTCGTTCATTTTCTTCACTACAAATGAATGTATAAATAATTATGGGTTTATCTAAATTTTTGCAAGGATGATGTTCTAAAGATAAAAGTTCAAATCGTTGAAATGCGTTACATAGTGGACCTCACAAAAATTTGTGTCAAATATTGTGTAAAAAAAGTGATGTCACGGACCTACCCCATATATATACATATATATTAGAACAGTGAATATATATAAAAAATAGTGTATAAGTGACTGCCATACACTAAAACAGTGAATGATATATCATATCCGTTGTCAACCCATCATCTTCTCATCTTCGTTGTCACTTCTCTATTCATAAAATGAGGATCATTTTTGCTCATCACCATTTAGTATGATGTATGTTCATGATCTTATTTATCATCGTTAGATAAGTTTGAATTTCGAGATTCGTGTAGTGGATAAGTACAAATTTTAAAATTCAAACTCATCTAACGGTGATATGTAAAATGGTGAGCATACACCACACTAAATAGTGGTGAGAAAAAATGCACTCTACAAAATGTTCAATACTTATTTTCTTTTCTTCATTTTAATCAGAAAAGGCCATTAGTAAACTGCAATAAATAGAGTCAGTAAAATGTCGTTGAGTCAACCTTCACTTTTGATATGAAGGAGTGGCCCATGCAGTTAATTACAAGCAATCCTGTTTTCCATGATCAGTGATCTGGGTTAGACGGTGTCCCTAACCATATGAGTACATGATGGAGAAGCTCAAAGTTTCCCTATATTTAGTGTAAAGGTATACCGGTGTTTTCCAGAGGCCGACGTGCATATTTGCTTCCTATTAAAAAAAAAAAATTAATAAAAATAGTTTGAAAACTTTGAGTTTTAACGATAAGAACAAAATAAAGGGTAAAATGAATAGTATCAAGTTTGACTTTTTAATGTAAAAATATGATTTTTTGTTAAAATAAATAGTACCGTAAATTTTTCGTTAAAATTTCTATAAAAAAACTAAAAATTAAAATTAAAAAAAAAAAAAAAAAAACCCACACACACACATCTATGCATGCTTTCCCTTTCTTTCACTTTTTCAGTAAAGCATTCGATCCAACAAATATAATTAATTCTATGGTCTTAACTAATTCTTCAGACTTATATCAGCAATCAACTGGTTGAACCTCACTTTTCTCTAAATTTTCCACTAATTAAGCAATTAATATGAAAAGCTACTGTCGACAGAACCCTATTCAATATTGCTTTTGAAAATGACGCAGCTAGCATATCTAACAGGGATGCAGAAAATCGTTTTAAAATTCCAAAAATGAAACAAAAAACCAAAAGGAGTAAAGAAATAAGAAGACGTGAGATCCAAATACAGTTAATACAATATCATATTCAATTGGTAATCATAAACATATTTAGCGCCGCGAGTGCATCATGACCTGAATCTAACAGGATATATATTATCCCCTCAACAATCCGAAACTTATTTTTTTAGATCTTCCATTAAAGATTATGTCTACAAAAAATCAACTAAATTTGAAATCAAATCAACGTTGGATTAAGGATTTAAGATTTCTTAAACTGAATAAAAATAAACTATTAACTGGTGTGTTGAAAAAAACATTTAGTGAGCTGTGAAAATATAGTGCGGGACGTTCTTTTTCCTTTCGTCCAGGTTAAAATTTCCAACAAGATTTTTATCGAGGCCTATTATTAATTAGCACCCTATCCTCATTAGTATTTGTACGTTGTCCTTCTTTGTCAATAAATATCGTACTTCAACTAAAAAAAAAAACTCATAAAATTGTAAAGAATTTGAAGAATATTAAACATGTAACTCATGTAAAGTTATTAACAAGTAATAAATAATATAATGACCAAGTGAGAAACGTACAAAACGATAACTCACATACATACTTGATATATAAATCAAGGTCCAGAAGAGACTTCACGCATTACCCTTCTAATTAGATTCAATACAATATTCATAAAAATGAAAACTTTAAACAATATCGTTATATTTATTTTTAGGGGTGTGATATTCACACATCCCATTTTACTTCTTACATACCCTCTTAATTTTCGGCCATCGAATCGGATGAATTGAAGAAGATCAACATGCATAAATTAACAAGGGGTGTGTGAGGAGTAATTTGGGGTGTGTGGATAGCACATCCCGATTTTTATTATGCAATTCCTCAGTACTGTTCATGGAGAACATGAATATGACGACATTGTTCTAATAGTCAACCGTCTAGGTGGTGGAACAAAGTTGAAGGTTCACTATAAAACGGAAGACGATGATTTTGGCCTTCAAATTCTGGAAGATGGCCACGAAGTTCATTGGTGGTTCAGACGTAATTTCTTTGGGAACACACTAATTTACTGCTTTTTGCAATGGGAAAACTCACCCTGGTACACTTTTGATGCCTATTCAAGGGTTGTAAGTGCATTCCATGCACAAGTGTATTCCATGCACAGTGATCGCAAATTGCGGTATCACCCAAATGGTGATTATAGCGAGAGGCCGGGTGAAGATAGTGCGGTCCCGTTGAAACCATATTACGGAAAATAAAAGAAAAATATTCCGCTTTTCTTTCAATAATGATTGCAGTGATCTTATAGTTGAATTGATTAAGAGAATGTTCACTTGCATCTAATGTTCTGAGTTGGAAACCCCCCTTTCTCAATGTTGCTTTCTTGTGCATAATAAAAAGAGAACTTTAACCAAAAGCTTCCGGTATTGTTCACTTTAACGAAAAATCATATTTTTACACTAAAAATTCAATCTTGGTACTATTCATTTTACCATTTATTTTATTATTTTCGTTAAAACTCAAAGTTTTCAAACACTTTTCATTAGTTTAATAAGTATATGAAATAGTCACTTAATAATACGGTCTAGTGGTATTATTCTTTACTTATAAGTGAAACGTCTTTGATTTGATTCTCACCAAAGACGAATTTGAATCACATTATTGCTAATCCATTGTGAAGCTTGACGCACTTCTCACTCCCTTAATGTAAATAATATCATTTATTAAAAAAAATAAGTATATGAAATATAATAATTATATTCCTTTTCTAATCAATATTATTAAATCATCATCGTCATTCATGTGAGTTAAACTTAAAAGAATATACGTAAATATCTTAGTCGGACATATGATAAGTATGCACAATCTTCAAAGAGTAAGTCTTCGTTTCTTTGGTAGAAATTGAGATCAATTATAAGACGTAAAATAAAAAAATATTGTTTAACTACCATAGGCGGACATGAGAGCACTTCCAGTGTTGGAAGGTCCCCCAGCGCAACTGCCTATTAAATCCCCTCCAATGAATAGTAACTACCTTTAACAAACAGTAATTATCTTTTGCATCTCCACCCTTAAACTGAATAGCTATAGCAATAGGCAATAAAATATTAGTATTTTTTATTTTATAAAATAATAATAAATAATTTTATTTGTAATTTCGGATAGGATTTTTAATTGGTCTCGTTGTGTCACTTATCATTAAATAAGAAATTACAACCCAAAGTATTTGAGAAAATATAAAATTGTGGTGTAAGATGGAAGATAATGATAAGATATTTATAGAAAAATTAAATCAATTTTTTTTAATTTAAAAAATATCAGATTTTTTTTATTAATGTTTAAATTTTTTATTAATTTTATAACGTGGCTGACGTCAACCTTACATAGCGCGCCTTCAGGCGCTTGGGCCTTGGATTCGTACCTCCCCTCTCCCACGGGCCCCCTTTAGCCCAATTACCCGCATGAGCTGGAACAAGGAAGATTGGCGATTGGGTTAATTTGGTTCCCTGTCCACCGGTCTATACCCTTCATTGGACTTGCTCTAAGGTAAGGTATGCACAATCTTCAAATAGTAAGACTTTGTTTGTTTGGTAGAAATCGAGATTAGTTCTGAGATGTAAAATGTAAAATGACACAAGGTCAACATGTTGGCCACCGTGTTTCTATTTATGCAACTAATAAAAAGTCAATTGACATGAAATATCAGAGTATTAAGGTGATTGGTATGCGACAATGTTGAGTCCTACCCTAGGCCATAGAGAGCATACCTTACCCCTAAGGGTAGAGCAAAGGGGTGTGCATGTGGCCAACAACCAGTGAATAACGTATACACATCGATCAATCTTTACATTATTCCCTGCAATGCTGGTGGTTATTTTACATGAATATTATAAACCGAAAAGTGGTTCTTATTTCAGATTAAAAATGATGGCAGCCATGACGGTGGCCGTCAATGCGATTATAAACAAATTAACACAAGATTGTGGGTTCGAGAAATTAATTTGCACTTTCTTTGGGTACATATTCTGTCTTTGAGCAATCATTTTATCAAGTCAAATTGTATATCTTATACCTAGATATTGCACAAGAATCCCAGCTGATATATCTTCATATCTTAATCAAGAATATAAGTATATATATTTCGTTGTTCCAAAGTATATAGCACATATCAAGTAGTGCTAAACCCTTTATAATTTTATTGTTAATTAAGGGGAATTAGGAATAATACTAGCTCTAGAGTTTAGTCGTAAGTTAAGTTCGTTTCGAATATCTATGCCCCCAATTTTGACTAGGGAAAAAAGATGATTTGTAATAAAAATTGCATCAATCTGATAATATTTAAATGGTATAAAGACTTACATGTTTAATGGTAGATCACATGTGATTCATATTCATAATAATAATTAGTAGTCATTATATTCCTTATTTTTTTTAAATAACATAATAATAATTTGAGTGGTACATGGATATATTTTCGATCTTAAGGAGAATAATATGATGCAGTTGTCATCAAAAGGAGAAAAATGTTTATTGACATAAAAGAAGAAAACGAAAACTACGCAAAGGTCAAGGCATGAATAGCAGACTTTGTACTCAGGGGCAATCAGCATCTGTTTATTGATTCTGCTTAAAACTTGGACAAGTATATTGCCAAACGCAGCCCACCATCGATATTGGACAGACGATTGTTGAAGAAGGATCCGACCCAAATGATCTTTTATCCATTGTGTTGCCTTCATAACAAGGGAGCATAACCAATACATAGCGATGATCTATCAATTCATATTTCAATAGTTGGAGGAGAGATTAAAATCCCAAATTTGTGTGTTTCTGAAGTGTTTTCGGATTTGCACCCAATGCTATCAAACTTCACAAATCTAAACCCAATTTTATGTGTTTCCACATCTTCTTTTTTTAAAAACAAATCCATCTTTTAGTAGTGTCTAGAATGAGATTCAGATATGAAAGAAAGAGATGAAGTGAAGGTATTTAGTTTTGAGAGATGAGAGAAGAACAACGCCAACAATGAACTTTTTTGTTTTTTGTTTTCATTCCAATTTGTGTTTTCGGTTTTAAAAATGGCTGCTTTCAGACTGGTTAGACAATAAGTTCTATGACTAGTGTAATCTAGGCAGTTGCATGAATCCAACAACCAAGATTTCCCACTTCACAACTCAATATGTTATTTTGTTATATCGAATATTTCAACTTATTTAACTATCCTAATGATAAAAAATCTCCAAACCCATCTCTTCATCCTGGTGACTAACAGACGAAGCATATTTAATAGAATCTTTTATATGCTTGTTTGATTAAAGTAACTCTCGTATTAAGTAAGAAATTACAAAATAGAGTGAACTAAACATCAATGATATCATGCGATATAATTGGTTTCCATACCTAAATGTTTCTCTATGATAAATAACTAATGTAGCACACATAAATCATCACCAACCATCAAGGCATGACTACATCATAAATCATAATATATTAACATACAAGTATACTATATTAGGCTTACCATTGTTAGAAATTAAGTAAAACCAAATGATGAAGATCATTGGATTTTTTTTTAGATTAAACAATCATCGGTTATCAGACCATATTGTGATATCCTTTGCGATTTCACACCAAGCACAAAAGCATACAAGTTCCAAAACGTACTATCTGCACCAAATTCAAATCGCAATTTTACACCAGCCATATTGAAGCCTTCCCACGTTCCAAATTCTTTAGAAGATTTAAATTGTTTTCTCAACAAGATAATGAGCGTTCAAATTTATATGCCGAATGTAGCAAATTAACATAATTATGTAGATAAAACTTGGATAAAATTAACTACTTAAATCATAAAACACGTCTCACAAAAATATAAAATTCATCATATATATTTTGATTATACTCAATCTCCCTGTAATCTTATTTAATTAAAAAAACTACTCCACCAAAACTCACACTGCCATTTGCACCAAACCACATTATCCATCCTTCGAAGAAAACAAATTAAAACACACAACCCAACAAAAGGTTGATGACATATCACTGAACACTCCAGCTCCTCTCTCACCATGCAAACCCTCAATCTCCACGCATCCAACAAGTGTCCCTCACTCCCTCCACGTGTCCCCTCCACCGATGTCGTTCTCTTCCTTTAAACCCAAACCCTCCTCCTCATCTTCTTCTCACTCTCATTTCTCGACCTCCACCGATCAAGCCAAACCCAGAAAAACCCAGCCAACCCTAGCTCTCTTAATATCTCATATCAATGGCTGAGGCCCACTACCGCTGGCAGCAACCACAACACCAAGGGTACCAAACCAACATCCAGTTCGACAATCCAAAACACCAAGGTTACCAAACTCAGTACCAGTATGACCAACAACAACAACAAAACGGCTCCTCGGCTTCGAATATTCTGGCAATTGCCACCCTCGTTCCGGTAGGGGGCACTCTGCTCTTCCTTTCAGGGCTCACTCTGGCCGGGACCATCATTGGTCTGGCGATGACTACTCCGCTTTTTGTTATCTTCAGCCCGGTTTTGGTCCCTGCCGCTTTAGTCATATTCCTGTCTGTGACGGGGATTTTGACTTCGGGGGTTTTTGGTGTCACAGCCCTCTCGTCTTTCTCTTGGCTGGTCCGTTACTTGAGCCGATCTCGGCTGCCCCAGACCATGGGCCAGAAAGTGCAGGAGACCACGGGGTATTTGGGCCAGAAGATGCAGGAGACGGCAGGATATTTGGGACAGAAGGTGCAGGAGACTGGAGACTTTGTGGGCCATAAGATGCAGGAGACTGGAGGTCAAGTGGGCCAGATGACCAAAGAAGCGGGCCAGACTATCCAGGAATATGAAAGGACCCAGGAAGGTGGTAGGGATCAAATAACCAAAGAAGGTGGCCGAGGTAAAGAAAGCGGCCGGGGCCAAGAAGGCGGCCGGGGCCGTGAAGGAGTTAATGTTACTGTCAAGAGTTGAAGTTGAAGAGTGGATCATGGATATATATATTATTGTACATGGGCGTCAATGGCTAGCGGCTCTTTCTATGTTGTTTGTGTGTTTAGCTTTCTGGTTTCTGCTTTCTGTATTACTATATGTATGTAACGTTTGACAGTTGTAGTTTCGTGGATGTGCAATGTAATAAATGGCTGTGCTATTTTTCAGTGCCTGGTTCTTTTGTACTGGTTGAAGTTTGAATTTCCAGTTCTTCCTTATCACATACTAAATTTTTGAGTTTTAAACTTTGATGCAAGGAATTTTAGGCTTGTAGCTCAAATCATGTTTGGTGATGTATATATTATTCCAAGGCTTCCTTTACGGATTAGAAAGGATTAGATAATTTCAAGGCATCCTTTACGGATTAGAAAAGATTAGATAATTTTAGGGATTGGCGACTTACCCACTCAGTGACTTTAGCACTGAACGTTCCAAAAATGGGTACTGGTGAATTGAATTCAAGGGTTACAAAATGCAACGAAAGCCCTTCTGGCTTAAAACAATTTTCGAACACCATAACATTTTGCACTTTGTTTTAACCGGTCTTGAACCCGTAACAAAGTGTGTAGCAAACTGCAAGTAAATGCAACCCAACCGCGTCACGAAATGTCTAGCATTATATATAAAATAGAAAATTATATATTAATCCTTAAATAAGATGAAGTTTAGAAAAAAAAAGTCTTATACAAGATTAAAAAATGACTTCAGTCCCTAGATTTTATTTATATGCAGTCAATGTCTTTTCTAGTATTTTATAAGAGAAAATATTTTGGTAGAGATTTTTCAATATATTTATGCTTTTGCATCACTAATTTATTACAATATATTTAGGTATGTACATTTCAGTACATTAGTTCAGTATAATATGTTTAGGTATGCACTTTTGGTACACTTGTGTTTTTGTATATTTTCTTATGTGCCACTAACACATTATAATATATGTCTTTACATACAAACATTTTACTACACTAGTTTAGTAAAATATATTATGGTGCGGACGTTCAGGTATAATAATTAGAGGAAGTTAAACAAAACTAATGAATTAAAATGTGTATAATAATAAATTTAAAATTTAATGTGGAGACATTAAAAAAAATATTCAATAACAAAAGGTTTTTTTAGCCAAAATGATCATTAAGATTTGTATAATACATCACTTTGGCCCCTGTGATTGAAAATCAATAGAAATGGTTCATGAGAGGTTGAGATTGTTCACCAACCATTATTTTGGTCATTCCGTTAAAAACTCCATTAAGTGTCCCGGAGCTACTGGTCGAAAGTTTGGGCAATTTTCAAAACTTCGTAAGTCAATTGTTTCTTAACCAAATTTGACCCATAATAAATCAAAATGAACATAGAACAGTGTAGAACAAGATTATACCTATTTGGAAGCCCAATGGTTGCCGGAGATGGCCGGAAAATAGCCTGAAATGTGACTAGTCTGCGGGAAAACTGGAAAACTCGCCAGAGACTGGGTAAACTTTAAACGTTCATAACTTCTTCAATACTCAACGAAATCGAGTGATTCAATAACAAAAATCATACTTCTCGACGAGATGAAGAGAATGGTACTTTCAAGACCAAGACAGCCACTTTCGAGACGTTTTTATGCCAAACCATGGTTATTTAGCTGTCGAGAAATGTGCCATTATCTTCGTCTCGTCGAGAAGTATGATTTTTGTTTTTGAATCACTCGATTTCGTTGAGTATTGAAGAAGTTATGAACGTTTAAAGTTTACCCAGTTTTCGATAAGTTTTTCAGTTTTCCCGCGGACCAGTCATCTTTCAGGCTATTTTCCGGCCATCTCTGGCAACCATTGGGCTTCCAAATGGTATAATCTTGTTCTACAATTTCCTATCTTCATTTTGATATATTATGGGTTAAATTTGGTTAAGAAACGATTGAGTTACGAAGCTTTGAAAATTGCCCAAACTTCTGGCGAAGAACTCTGGGACACTTAACGGAGTTTTTAACGAAATGACCAAAATAATAGATGGTAGACAATCTCAGGGATCATTTCTATTGATTTTCAATTCCAAGAACCAAAGTGACGTGTTATGCAAATCTCAGAGACCATTTTGGCCAAAAGACCTTAACAAAATTACATATGAACTTGAATTAACCACACATTAAATAACTAAAATTAATATGTAATCTAACACTGAATTTTTATTAAACTTTAATTTTCTTCAAGGATTAAAGTTCAAAAACCTCTATAAAAAACAGTTACATATATGATGTGTCCAGCAACATAACAGATGCAGCTTGAATCTTCATCGCCAGCGAATGCAAAGACATAACAACCTTCATCAATTTAAGAAGTAAACCCTAATATTAACAAAGGAAGAAAATGATTCATGCATGATCCGCCGACAAACTTCCATATAAACCCGGCCAGTTACATTCTTTTCAGACGGATTAAACAAAGCACAAAGAATAATGACCCCCTTAACCTTCCTTTTTTAACCCCTTATTATCCCAAAATCTGTGTTAAGACTTTCTTAATCTTTAACTAATTGCATATTTGACATATAAGAATATTTTGTGAATAAGATTTTGCTCCGAGTACTTATCCAACAGACACCAAGATATTGCCAATCCTCAGACTGCAGCCCATCAAGCTTGTTAAATTTACAATTAAAATATTTAATGGTATTTTATTACCTAATATCTTTGGTCCCTTTTGGTTGGATGAGACACAACATTTGGTTTTTTTTTTTTTTTTTCCCATTAATATCTAAATGATTAAAACTTTAACAATTCTAGTCATTTTTGTGTCCGGTGAAAATTGATGAAAATTTAGAATTGGTTTGTGGTGGTCGGATTGCCTTTTAAAAGTGAGTAATGATAAGTATACTAATTTATTATATCACATTTGTAAACGATGTGATGTAATAAGCAGTTAATTAACACTTAAATAATAATCTAATCAACAATCACATCATATTTTTTTACAAAAATATAGTTTAAATAAATGATCTCCTTAGTGTTACAAAACAAAGTTTGCCACATACATGTTGTAGTGCTATGTGGTGATGTTCTCGTGTAAAGAGCTGAATACTTCATGTAAAGAAATTCAAACATTGCTATTTTTTTCTCCTTTATAGTGATATTAATTTTTACTACCTTTATTAAACGACGAGAAGATAGATTTGAATTTAAGTGTAAAAAAAAGGTCATATTCTAACGAACTTGAATAAGCCCAAATCCACTTCATATCTCATTTTAAAATTGACCTCCTCATTCATGATAAGTGCATTTTATAATTGTTATGATATTTTTATAAATATTATAAAATGACAAAGCATGTATAGCCAAAACCAGAAGCTATTCTTATTTCTTACCCACCTCATCAAAGCCAAAGATCATTATTTCACCATGGAAATGGCTCCTTTAAACCAGAAGTTCCATTTTTTCTCAATTCTCTTCACCATTTTCTTCTATACCAATGTTCTCTCAGACAACACTATTGGAGTGTACCCTTTTCCTTGCTCCACTTCTCACCACACCCAGACCTGCAATTCCTCTCTATACCACATCTCAAAAGGCCACCAAATAGAAGAAATAGCCACTTTTTACTCAGTAAACCCATCCAACATCAAGCCAATTGTTCATGACGACCAACACCCAAAAGACTATCTTGTTTCTGTGCCTTGCACTTGTAAGGATATCAAGGGCACCCAAGTTTACCTCTATGATACAAATTACCTAGTTAAGGAAGGAGACACTGTTGGAAATGTGGTGAGTGAGTTTTACAGTGGGCAGGCAGTGAAAATTGGGGAAGAGCAGCAGCAATTTACTGTGGAAAACATGACTACTTTTCACCTTGTTTGTGGGTGTGTAGAGAAAAAATCACAGGAGGTTGTGACATACACAGTTCAAGATCATGACACTTTATCAGATATTGAAAATCTTCTATCTGCATATGAGAGTGAGATTCAGAAATTGAACAAAAACTTCACTAGGTCCCCTAATTTTATAGATGTTGGATGGGTTTTGTTTGTGCCAATGGAGCTCAATGGACTTCGAGCCCAACAGCAAGGTAGCGCCTCTTTTTTTGCTTCAAAATTGTAACAGAATTGTTTCTGACACGCCAAAATAGTCATACTACACTCTTTGTTCTCTGATATTTTATCTAAGAGAGAAGTGCGGGATGACTATTTTGGAGTGTTAATAAAAGCTTCTTGTCGCAAATGCTTATTTTCTTTAAGTAAAGTACGATAAATGACATATTTTCTTGATCGAACCAGGGAAGAGATTCAGTTTGGCTGCAATTATAGGGATAGTGTCAGCTGTTGGGTTTCTTTTGATGGTCACATTCACCATATTTCTTCTCATAAGATATAGAAAAGGTAAGAACACAGAAGAAGATGTGAACCCAAATGCCAAAAAGGTTTCACTAAAGCAACAGTTTTTCAAAAGGGAAATGGAAGGTAAGACAAAAATCTCAACTCCATATCGAAAAACCATTTTAATGGGTTCACTTATATATCAATTTCTAGATTAATACATTAACATACGAAATGTGACACAATATTTGTTCTTGCTACAGAAACTTTTGAGAATGAAAGGCCAGTCATATATACGATGGAGGAAATCGAACAGGCTACGAATAACTTTGATGACACCAGGAAGATTGGACAGGGCGGATATGGCAGCGTTTATTTCGGTGTATTAGGAGAACTGGAGGTAGCAGTTAAGAAGATGAGATCTAGCAGATCAAAGGAGTTCTTTGCTGAGCTCAAGGTTTTATGCAAGATCCATCATAACAATGTGGTAAGAAGAAGAAAAAAGAATGTAAAAGATTTTGGTCCATTAATTTGGGACTGCTTCCATGTGAAGCAATTTTAGAAAGAAAAAGAAAATGACTATGAGCGGAAGTGCCTCCAAGGTTCTTCTCCAAAAAGGACTTCTAACTTGGAAGCACTTTAAAGTTTTCCTGCCAAACATAGTTAAAAACGCTTTTGATTGTCAACATTCCCAAATAGACCCCTTGTTTTCTTAGTAAAAAGTTTTATAAAGAAAAAATTAAGTGAACAATTTTTTTCTTCTTAGGTGGAGCTGCTGGGATATGCTAGCGGAAGTGAGCATCTGTGTTTGGTATATGAGTTTGTTCGGAATGGATCCCTCAATGATCATCTTCATGATCCATTGCTGAAAGGAAACCAGCCTCTTTCCTGGACAGCAAGAGCACAAATAGCACTGGATACTGCACGAGGGATCGAGTACATTCATGATCACACGAAGACGCGCTATGTTCATCGTGACATAAAAACCAGCAACATTCTACTTGATCAAGGACTCAGAGCAAAGGTAGCAGATTTTGGCCTAGCAAGGTTGGTAGAACGGTCGAACGAAGAAGATATCATAGCAACACGTGTGGTTGGAACGCCTGGTTACATTCCTCCTGAGTAAGTAAACTATGATGCAGGAATTCACGCTTTAATTAAGATTGCTTACTTGCTTGTCAAGGAAAAAAAATGGTCAGTTAGCGGTAGTTAAGCTTATGAACTTACCCTAATCCGCTACTTTTCAAGATCTGTGCGTGAGCTACAAATGACATCAAAAACTGATGTTTATGCATTCGGGGTGGTGGTAGCAGAGCTAATAACCGGTCAACGTGCAATTTTTTGTGACAACAGAGAACCGAAAAGAATGAAGTCACTCATCTCAGTTGTAAGTCAGCTTCTTAAATTCTTAATTAAACATTAATTACGTGCTCCAAGTGACTCAAAATTAACAACATATTGCTTCTGTTTTTTATGCAGATATATGCAATTTTCAAAGAAGAAGATCCAGAAGCTGCTTTGGAAGCTCAAATAGACGGTAACATGAAGGGAAGTTACCCTATGGAAGAAGTCTACAAGGTTTGTGCAACTGAAAAACGAAAGCTAAAAACTTATAACGAAATAGTTATCAAACGGACTCTTAGGTTTACGATATGTAATTATTGTATATGGCGCAGATGGCGAAAATAGCATGGGGGTGTGCGAGTGAAGATCCAGTAAATAGACCGGAGATGAAAGACATTGTGCAAACACTCTCCCAAATATTGATGTCCTCCATAGAATGGGAAGCATCACTTGGAGGGAAGAGCGAGGTCTTCAGTGGCTTACTCATGAGTGGCAGATAAAACTTGAGGATATGTTAAAAAGTCTTTCAATTATGCAAGCAAGCACAAAGAACGATTGTGGCTTAGTCTAGTTGGTCAGGGCATTGTGCTCGCTCTAATTTGCATTTTTGTTCTTATTTTCATAATTAGAGTATTTTAGAATGTAGCATTGTAAAAAAAAACAAGCACATCAAATTTTGTTAAAGAATGACTTTTTTTTAATCAATTTTAGAGATCGAGTGGCTTGTACCGGTTGAATCATTTATTTTTTTTAGCAGTACGAGGGAAACTTCCACCCAATAAAATGCTAGCCGCACCTCTAGTTTAACAAAAATGTAATACTTGTCTCCTTCCCTTGAAAGTAGTCGGTGTTATGTACTTGTCAATCACAATTTAACACGTATGAAAAATATATATTTTCATTTTTAATGTATAATTTTTGCATAAGTGCTGAAACAATGATTTTGTTCGAAGGAAAAACAACTTGTTCTAAAGAATTAGAAAAAACTAAACCAAGTCCACTAAACAAAAAACATCATGGTGTTTGCCTCTTATGTCAAAAACAAAAAGTACGCAGAATTTCCCCATAAGTTTGTAACTCAAATGATTAAAAACATTTATCTAGCATCCAGAATCATGCCCCCCATTCTCAAATATCGTTTGTAGCCAAAAAAATACACAATTTTTTCATAAACCCACCACTGGAGCCCATAGAAATTGCTAAATTGGGCAAAGGAGAAACCAACTTTTATGGGCTTTTATCTTGTATGGACTTTCAGAAGACTGAAATCTCAAATATGAAAAGAATGACCGGTGGCAACCCATTATTTGACAACACTGCAACACAATTTACAATTTGCTTCCACCCAGCAAATTAGCCAAACCAATTCGCGTTTCAATTCGTTGAATTTCATCACCAACAGCTCAAATTTGCCTGACATTTATAGTAATTAATTAATTAATTACTTACAGCATTCAAGCTTCAAATTTATACACCCATTTGATTGCCTTAATATGTAAAGTATTATATGGCGTAGTGCCGCGGAAATCAGAAGCAGAGAATCAGAGAGGTTGTTTTGTTTGTTTGATCTTTGGGGGTTGTATTGATAACCGGGTCGGATTCAAATCTCTCGATCTTCAATCCAATGGCCGGCGCCGCCTCGGCGCTTTTTCTGCTCGACATCAAGGGACGAGTTTTGATTTGGCGCGACTACCGTGGCGATGTCTCTGCTGCTCAGGCCGAACGCTTCTTCACCAAGTTCATCGAAAAAGAGGTAAAAATCTTATATTTATACATATGTATGTATATACACATATATATTCAGCTGCAATTGCAATTGGGTTGCCATCAATTTCTCAATTGGAATAAAAAGTTTCATACTTTAGCCAAAAAATAGCTGAATGGATTGCGTTTACTGGAAAATTTGTATTTTTTTCAGGGCGATCCGCAATCCCAAGATCCAGTGGTGTACGACAATGGAGTCACCTATATGTTCATACAACACAACAATATCTACTTGATGATTGCGTCGAGGCAGAACTGCAATGCTGCTAGCTTGCTGCTGTTTCTGCACCGCGTAATTGATGTATGCACTCTTTGAACTCTCTTGCTAGATTTTTTTAGTTGTATTTGGTGTAATGCTGTTGCCATCGTCATTGATTATTGCCCGCTTGGAGGTTTTCGTGTGTTTCGATATGTTTGTTTGTGTTTTCAGGTTTTTAAGCATTATTTTGAAGAGCTAGAAGAGGAATCGCTAAGAGACAACTTTGTCGTAGTGGTAATTAACTTGTAAGGTGTTTTATAGGTAGAATTATGGATAGAATTTTGATGGCAGTATGCTGAATTGCTAAATAATGCCCTTGTGTGTTGACAGTACGAGTTACTTGATGAAATTATGGACTTTGGTTTCCCGCAATTCACTGAAGCGAAGATTCTTAGTGAATTTATCAAGACCGATGCTTACAGGATGGAGGTGACACAACGTCCTCCCATGGCCGTTACAAATGCAGTGTCTTGGCGCAGTGAAGGGATACAGTACAAGAAGAACGAAGTACGTTGATCCTCTTTTCATGTTTACCATTGATTAATTAAATCCCGACTGTGGAGTCATGAAGCTCTGTTTGTATTTTATCAGGTCTTTTTGGATGTGGTGGAAAGTGTCAACATACTTGTCAACAGCATCGGACAAATAATACGGTCAGATGTCGTTGGGGCCCTAAAGATGAGAACATATTTGAGGTGCATAACTTCTTTTCTTCTTGAATTTAGTATTAAGGCACAAACTGTAGGAAGTAGCAACTGCATTTGCTATAAAGCCACTAACCCGCCGAATTAAAATGTGTTCTGGCCAACCCTTTGATTAACGGTTTGGATTTTGAGAAGGAAACTCCAGCATGTTCATTTGAGATAAGGCTCACAATGTTAACATGAGCCTGGAAAATGAGTACTTATTGAGAGTATCCTAAAAATATGTAGATATGTATGGATTTCGTCCTTGGATGTTGTGATGTTTACTAACTTCATGTTCGACACTGACTGGTTAAACTTGCTTCATTTGTTGTAGTGGTATGCCCGAGTGTAAGCTTGGACTAAATGATAGAGTGCTGCTAGAAGCGCAAGGTCAAACATCGAAAGGAAAATCCATTGATCTGGATGACATTAAGTTCCATCAGTATGTTGCCTTAATACAAGCTAATTCATATATCTGTTGCTTCACAAGTTTCTTTTTCCATATTATGCTACAACTCTTATAATGTTACTGCTGCTCGAAATGCTTATAATACTTTGTATTTACTTTATTTTTTCCGACCCAATTAGGTGTGTGCGTTTGTCTCGATTTGAGAATGACCGGACTATATCGTTCATTCCCCCTGATGGAGCATTTGATCTGATGACATACAGACTCAGTACTCAAGTACCTTTTGTTTTTTTTTGCTAATAATTTCCTTATTTCCGCCATGTCTATAAAGCCTTGTTAAGGTTTTGGTAACTAAGGGGAGCATAAATTAGTCAATTGGTGGAGCTCCAACCCCTATTGACATGTGCGTTACGTTTGCTCAAAATATAAAGCAGAAAAGACCACTTGTCCTTCAATGATTTCAGGTGAAGCCTCTTATCTGGGTGGAAGCACAAGTTGAAAATCATTCTAGAAGTCGTATTGAATTCACGGTAAAAGCAAGGAGCCAGTATAAGGAGCGCAGGTAAAAGAATTGCTGCTCTAACATTTATTTATGTTGAATCCATTATATAGAATACCAAGGCTCCGAGTTACAATTTTTTACAGCATAGTAAAAACTCAACATTTTTACACATTACGAGTTTATTCTTGAGTGCCATTATCTGAATTCTCACTGTAAGCTATGGTTACATTGTACAGCACGGCTACAAATGTCGAAATTGAGTTGCCTGTGCCCGCTGATGCTACAAACCCTAATGTCCGGACATCAATAGGATCTGCTAAATATGCTCCTGAAAGAGATGCTTTGGTCTGGAAAATCAAGTCTTTTCCTGGTAATAAGGTAACAATTCGTCTAAAGCTTCATATTATTTCTCCTCCCCTTAAATATATATTGATTGCAGAAACCTTCGCGAAGATAATTTTGACCTTTTTTCGGTATTAAATTACTTAGGAATACATGTTGAGATCTGAGTTTACGCTTCCTAGTATAACCGCTGAAGAAGCGGTTCCTGAAAGAAGAGCTCCTATTCGGGTGAAGTTTGAGATACCGTATTTTACTGTCTCCGGAATTCAGGTGCGTTATAAACTTCGTTATTTCCTCGAAAGGTTGCTTGCTGTTATAGGTTCAAACTGATGCTATATGGCATGTGGATTTTGTAGGTCCGATACCTAAAAATCATTGAGAAAAGTGGGTACCAGGCTCTTCCTTGGGTGAGATATATAACAATGGCTGGCGAATACGAACTGAGACTAATGTAAATGCATACGTATCTTGCTGCTTTCGATCGCGTAAATAGTTTACATTCGTGCGGAGAGTTTTCTTTCGATACTTTCGCTGTTACCAGTAGAGGATCTTTCTTCCAAAGGACACCCTACAAGTTTCTTCAATCATTTTTTGTGTTTTGTCCATCTTTTTTGTTATAACCAATAGGAGATTTTGTTTCAGACCCACAAAGTAGATTGTACGTCGTGGCGAATAGTTGTGTTTTTGACTCGGTAATTTTATTGTTGCCATGCTTGAAATATAGCGAATGATAAATGCTTTCGAAATATACATGAAAACGAGAAACAAATACAAGCCGCATGGTGTACCATTTCACGTGTTATATTCTAAGTGGAATAGTCACACACCACGAAGCCGTGTTTTAGATACACCAGAAAATTCCAAATTGCTCCATGAGAGAGAGAGAGAGAGAGAGAGAGAGAGAGAGAGAGAGAGAGAGCATGTCAACATTAATTGGCAAACCGAATTGATAGAATTGTAAAAATAGTCAGAAAGATTGTACAAAATTACAAATATTTTTTAGGTGAGTACTTAGGCTACATATCATAGAACTGCAAAGCTACAGGATGAGGAAGATCCGCACAGGCTCAAACCTATTACAAAAGACTGAAAGAGTATGCAAGGCAGCAGCATTCCAAAACCTCAAACCCACACCTAATAAACCTGCAAGCAAAAGAACAATGAACAAAGAGATCGAGTCAACTTCCAAGCAAGAAGAAAATGGACGATCGATCCAACGAAAAAAAATAATGTAGTTTTCATAGATGATAGTGGTAACAGTAGCAATTCTTTAAACAGATACTAGAACTAAATATATAATCTTACAAAACCATAATTGTAATGGTATTACAAATTACACAATCATGCTTCTTTACTTCAACCAGTTTCTCCAACTGACTGAGAAATTGTTTGGAAAAATTGTCAAGCTAAAACAAGTACAACGTCCTAACTTCAACTCCAATGTAAAAATAAAGATTCACAAGAATTTTGTAAAGGATACGAAGTTGTGTTGGATGGGCTTTGACTCTTGAACAATGACATATTGGGGGTTAATAAGGACCGGGATATTTGTATCATGGTTTACTTTTGTTTGTTCGGGTGTTTCACCAAGATTGTGGACATTCTTACCGCAATTAGAGGGACCCATTGTATAGCAAGGTAATCTATATTAGACACGACATCCAATGGCTATTCTATTTTCTACTCACTTAAAAGTTAAGACGAACAAGCCCAAGACTAAGAAACAGATGTACTTACTGGTTGTACAAACATGGTGAGTAAAATTAGCAAGTAGACTTTGTAGGAGCGACAACTAGAGGGAGAGTAAAATAACATACCAAGACTACTACACACTGATATTAGACAATGACAAAATTTCTCGCAACTGCAATCGGTCCAATATCATGCGATCATGCCCCATTTCTATAGACTATAAATATGATATATCCTTTATATATGTTTGGTTGTGGACTTTTGAGTATTCAGACTATAACAGTGATACAGGATGCAAGACCGAGTCCCAGATGAGTTATGTGTGGCAGAATATAACATTATACACATCATAACAATACATTATGTCATTCACGCGAAGAATAGGCTCAGATATGTTAGATTTGGTGTTATAGAGGGAGAAAGAAATCTCCTTCAACAATCAACATAGATTTCGACAGCAGAATCAAAACAAGAATGTCAAGTCTTGGTAGTTCTCAATGGTCCCTCTCATAGCAACGTCGTACAGGCTCAATTCAATAACAGAAAGGCATGAACTTTAAAGACTACCAAAGATACACATTGCATATACCAAACAAACAACACCGTAACAGGAAGAGATAAAATATACGAGCATTGAGAAAAAGAAGCCAAATCCAACAGTTCAAAACTGAATCAAAACAAATGAAGTGAGGAAATACCAATCACTGTTGCTGCTGATTTTGCTGCTGGTTCTGAGGGTTGGGTGGAGGCGGCATTCCAGGACGAGGCGGTCCAAACATATGCATTGCACCACCAGGCGGAGGAGGCATTCCAGGACGGGGCGGGGGAGCTTGCATTCCAGGGCGAGGTGGAGGCGGTGGACCCCTCATCATCTGCCCAGGCGGCGGAGGACCCATCGGCCTCTGCCCAAACTGCATCTGGGGCGGGCCAGGGAATTGCTGAGGTGGACCCCCACCAGGAGGCCTAGAAAACTGCGGAGGTGGAACACCAGGCGGTGGACCACGACTCATCGGAGGTTGCCCGGGATATCCAGGCATCTGTCCAGGTGGACGAATCACCGGAGCAGACGGGTAGGACATAGGAGGCGCGGAGAGGTTCGGAACTGGCGGGCGTGAAATCTGGGGTTGCATCATGCCAGGGGCCGGTCCACCAACGCCGCGAACCGGACCAGAGAGCCCAGGCTGGGCCTGGGCCAGCGGAGCAGTGGGGATACCTCGTCCGGCGGCGCGGCCCAAACCGGGACCAGCCAAAGCAGCGGCGTTGGCTGCCTTAGCACGAGACTCTTCCTGAGGAGGCGGGCCCTCGACAGTCATGGAGACGACCTCTTCGCCGCGGAGGAGGACGAGGCCTAGTGTCCGGCGGTCGTCGCGCTCCTCGTTGGTCTTCTTGCCTTTCAGTGGAGGCAACTTGCGGAACTCCTCGCAGTCGCCGAGGACGAGGTTCATGTGGCGATCGAAGGCCATGAACTTGCCGACGAGCTGCCTGCCGTCTTGGATCGTCACTCGCATCCGGTAGTTGATGAATTGCAGCATCTTAGAGCTCTTCGACATCGACATTGTGGCGGCGGGTGGTGGCCTCTGCCGTCCTCCGCGCTCTGGGCTTCTCGAGGTTTTGGAGACGGAGAGGAAGAAGAGAGGATTTGAAAACCCTAGGGTTTTGGATTTGACCGAAAATCGATTTCAAATTCAAGTTAATTGTGCAGTTGGTTGGCCCACGAGAAGGATTTGGGCTTACAACCGACCCAGGATTTGGGCCTCCAACCTCCAATTAAATCTCGAATTGCATTGTTGGTTTGAGGACAAACTTGCAATTTAGGGTATAACTTATGGACCATTGTCATGATTAATCCATTTACCTCGAATTTCATTGGGCCGAGTACATTATTCTAGCCAACTTGATTTAATTTTGGGTCTACTTAAACAATCTTTATCTGAAAGATTGAATCACGTGTCACGTAAAAATGAATGTATTATCCTTATTGGCTTGGATTTATCACCATTTTTGAATTTTATAACCGATGTATGCATGTGACACTTTTTCTGTCATTTCACGTGAAACCGATGAACGTTTTGTCTGTGACTAAACCTACTTTATTACGAACATCAATTTTATCGCCCAACTTCTCTATAAATACCTTCCAAACCCCCAACTTAACATATGAAGTAAATCATAGATAGCTTGCTTTCATCATGGTTACCAATTCTTTAGAATTTGAGAGCCAGTTTCCAAGTTTTAGAGGGAGGAGAAAATGGGGGGAGAAGAAAATGATAGGGAAAATGAAACATGAGAGACAATTGAGCTTAGTCAAAAGCACTTATTGCATTGTAGAAATGGGTGGCATGGGAGAAACGACGCTCGAGAGTTGCCCCTTGTGACGTCGAGCATAAAAGGGTTTGACGTCCTCTGAACCAGCCACGGTATGTCCATTTACTCGTTGAATTTTTTTTTTTTTTTTTAGTACATCGATATTTTTATATTAAGGGAATGAGGATTTCGGCTAAACCACATAATAGGTAGCCTAATTTGTTATCGAATTCGTCATATACGAGATTCGAATCTAAGACCTCTCATTTTCAAATGAAAAGAAATACTATCAGACCGTAGTACTAAATGACATTTACTCGTCGATTAGTCGTTCTTATTTTTACTTTAGGCTTTTTTTCCATTTAAGAGTATTTTGTTTTTTACCTTTGGCTCTCTATATGCTGGTGTTAGGTGGCTGGTTCAGTTTCCTTACGGCCATGACGTTTTGTGAGCTCTTCCGTTACTATCACAGCCCCTTTACAGAGGTTAGAGTGAACAAATCCCGTTATTCCCCAACGGACTTGCAGGCGTAAGTTCGAGGGACAACTCACTCTCTTCCCCAGAAAGCCGGATGAGTACCAAGATGATCATCGTCATGAACCATTTCTGAGATCAGAAAAATGGAGCCTCTGGAAGCGTACGAAAAAGATTGTCGAGTTCCATCGCTGTAAATCATTATATATATTTTTTTGTAATTGCGAAAATGTAAAAACAAAGAATACACATTACAAAGAGTTTATCAAAAATCATTGTCAATCGATTTATTTGTTATTGTATAAGAGAAACGAGATTGGATTGCAGAAATCAAATAAAAACAGGAGACATGATAAAACAGGAGTATGTAACAGAAGAAAATGTATGAATATCAACTTTACTTAGTTTAAATATAATTTGTTTAAAGGTTTTTTTTTTCTTTTTTCGAACAACTTTTATTTAGAAGATTCAATCACGTGAAGTGACATAAAATAATGTGTATGATCAGTTGTCATAATCCAATTTGATTATACAATACTCGAATTTTGTAAATGCTATATGCATGTGTGATCCCTTCGGTCATCTCACAAGCAATTGTTAATGCTTCTTTTGTTGAAAAACCAACTTTATTATCAACATCATGTAAATTGGCAAAATTTTTTAATATGTGTGTCATAAAATGTTTCGGTTAATTTTTACTCATCTTTTATGTTCACGTGAAATAAGTGAATGATATTTAAATTTTGTAGTTGTTATATGCATTTATCACATTCTTTGTCATTTCACGTGAGACTGCTAACGCTTTTTTTGTCATCACATCAAGTAACGGATAAGAAAATTAATATGTATGTCATAAATTTTTTTGGTTACCTTTTACTTTATGAAACTATTGTTTGACTTCTCAATATGTTCACATGAAACAAGTGAATTTTATTTAAATTTTGTAACTGTTATATGTCTGTGTAACTCCCCCAGTCATTTCACGTGAAACTGATGACACTTCTTTTGTCACCAAATCAGCTTTATTATATACATAACGTGAATTGACAAGAAAATTAATATATGTGTCATAAACTATTTCGATTAGCTTTTACTTTTTTAAACTATTGCCTGACTTCTTAGTATGTTCACGTGTGATGTTGTGCCGGACAAAAATTAGGTTATTTTACATGAAATAAAATTAAAAGAAGGAAGCAACGAGAAATCAAGAAGTGATTGAAGAATCGGTAGTTCATGTGTTAATAGGTTATTTGTTGTTGCCATATACTGAAAATAGATGTTTTAGACTTTTCGTGTTGTCAAGATTAACACAACTGTAGTTTGATGCGTCTGTTTTTGACCCATAATATATGGATTCAAAGAGAACAATGAGATCTATAAGAATTGTTGTATAACATGCCCAGCCGGAATTTGAGGTCGTTTACTATATTGTATTCGAATTTTAATATTTTAGGATTTTTTTATATTTATTTTGTTAATTTATTTCATTTCATATTTAGATACTTAGGGTAGGGATAAGAGCATTAGAAATAGGTCATCTTGGCCTTATGTTTGTAATATATTCGACTATTATTCAGTAAACCTGAGTTTCTTTCTATTTTCCTAGTGGACTCTAGAGCTTGCTAGTTGTTTTCTAGCGAAGGATTATCGTTCGATTTTTCTTGATATATTCTGTTGTGTCAAGGTGAAACGAGTTAATAATATTTAAATTTTGTAATTGTTATATGTATGTGTGAACTCCTTTGTCATTTTATGTGAAAGTATGCATGTGTAACATCCTATGTCGTTTTACGTGAAATTGTTGAATGCTTTGTCTGTGGCTAAATCAATTTTATTATTAACATCACGTGAACTGACAAAAATAATAGTTCACGTGAAATGACATGACAAGTAATACACATGTCATAAGCTATATTTAATTAGGGCTTAATTTTAGTAACTGTTACTATAGCGTCTCTGCAATTTCACGTGAAACCAGTGGATTATTTATCTGTAATTGAACAAATTTGATTCCATCGTTGATTTGGTACCCAACTTTAATCTCTCATTGGACTTATTGTCAAGCTTTTACCATGTTAGTAGTTTATTGACCTATGTATTTTTTCTCTCTCTTTTTGAAATATGATCTTTTATTTGAAATTCTACATTTTTTTATTAAGATGCCATTAGATTATTTCTGTACAAACTGTTCGTACATAATTTTGTTTTTTTTTTAATTTAAATTTTGTGTAAATACATGCATTTTATATTCACTCAAATTAGATTAAAAATTTGTCTTTAGTTGACCAAGTTTAAATATCTTATCAGTTATATGGCTTAACATTAATTTTCTCAAAATTAAATATGAAAATTGTTATTGTCATTCTAAACATCTCATTTTAAACTTCTAACTTTTTTATAATTAGAAAGAAAAATACACTTGTAATAAGTGTAGAATAAGATTTTTTGAGTGCTAATAACAGTTTCCTTAAATATTTATGCTATAAGGTATTATCTAGAATATTTAGTCACATGAATTATATCAAAAAATTGTTTCAATTAATATTTAATTTTTAACTCTTAATGTGCGCTCTTTATTTTGTGGTAACCGATGAACAATTTGTCTAAACATGTTAGAGAACAATTCAGAAAAAAAAAATAACAAAAATACATAACTTGAAATACTTATACTTTATTACTAAAATATACTTGCAATACATAATGAAATAACAAAATAAATACAGAAATTAAAATGATACTAACTTGATTGAATCAAAGGTAGAGGCTAGCGCAATAGCTATGTCCTTCGAACGATATTTTCATCCCACTCTTGTGCTTGTAATTCTACAACGTATGCTCGACCAGGATATAACTATCTAATTCTACAACCTGCACTGGATTATAGAATTCTAGCGAATTGTTTTGTGTGTTTACTCTCTGGAAATTTTGTACGGAAGGAAAAGATGAAGAAAATATGATTTTACTTGGAAACTGTGATTGCAGATATATATAGGTTGTTTTACACCTTTCAAATACCTAACTTAATCCAAAAATAAAATAAATAAATAACTTAATCCAAAAATAAAATTAATGAATTTGATTAATTTCAACTTCCAAGGCCCAAGGCTCTTGTCTTGATTAATTAATATTAATAGTATTAGGCTATATTATACAAACCTAATCCCACAACCATAAAGTCCAAGCCTTCAATCTATTTCCAAATTGTCAAAATCCTAACTACTGGTATAAACGACTAGACCTATATAAAGGCCATCGACAATTCAATGTTTCCCGATGTGGGACAATAGGAGTCTCAAAACTCCTACAAAACATGTGTTATTTCTGATTTCACGTGAAACTAGTGAACTTTGTCTTAGTTGATTGTTGATTCCAAATTTTCCTGTAAATACCTCCCGAACCTCCTCTTGTTCGGATACATTAAAGTTACTCATATATTGTTTCATATCTCCCTCCTTTCGTCATGGTTACCAATTTAGAACTTCTGAGTCGGTTTCTAGGTTTTAGGGGGAGGAAGACGAGGAGAAAGAGAGGGAAGGAAAAGCCTAAAGAGAGAGGAAAACTTGAGAGAGTTGAAATTAGGGTTGTAGAAATGAGTGGCATGGGAGAAGTGGGAATGCTGCTCCAATGGTGGGCACCTGGGGACCTACAACCTCCTCCTTGGCTGGAAGTTACATCCATTTACTTGTTGCACTGTAAATTTCATTATTCATGGCAAGTGTTTCTGCAAATTTCATCCGAAAATTTCATTCTCGAGGGATGGATGGATGGATTTGGACTCTCATAAATTACGTTGAAAAATCATATCATTTAAATAGATGGATACAGATTGTATTACTTTTCATTACTAATCTACATATGAACGAATATGTAACACTCCCTCTCCTTCCTCTGCAACAGCTCACGGTCCACTGTCATGACTGAATCGCAGACAGTCGCTTCACAAATAAGTTGAAATTGTTGTCCCGATCCAACATGCTTATGCGGACGTACTTTGGACCAACTCCAAAGTGCCTTCCTCCTCTTGTTAACATCTTGTAGCCTCTTAGGAAGCTTTCGCAATCTTCCACACGATCGTCCTCACATTTTAGCCACGCGAAAGCTGCAAAAGTGGTAAACAGTAGAGTCAGCTTAACAGCTTAAAAAATGTTTACACAGTTATGTATAATGACTCTTAACTAATCATTTCATGATTTTTCACTTGCCAGGTTGAGGCTGGGAGTCCTGGTTGAGGAAGTGGCAGAACCCAGGTGTAAAGTCGGGCAGACTAAACACTCTGCTCCTGTTCACCGCCGCCCTAAGTAGCTGCCACCTCTCTGTCATGAGGTGGTGGCTAATCCAGAAAAAGGATTCATAGGAACCAATGCGGCCAACGTTTTCAGAGGTGTTGGTCATCACCTCTAAAATCTTGGCAGCTCGGAGCTGTGAATCCCTGGACACACCAATGGTGTTGAGCTCTATGAATTTGATCATCTTCTTTGCAACTTCAGGATCTTTAACAAGAGCCCACCTGGAAGAAAAATTCAAATCAGAGATCATTTTTCATAATGCAAGAACTATTGTTCGCAGAGCAACACAACCAAGACGCAAGAACTAAGACTCTGTGATCAGTATCAAGCTTACCCAATGCGTGTCCCAGCATGGCCAGTAGCTTTGGAGACGGTGAACAGTGTCAGATCATGGTCCGCAGGAGAAGAAATCGGGGTATACTGTGGCCAGTAGTAGGCCAAGTCGTGAACCAATAAACCCCCCGTTCGATTGACCATGGAATGCCTGACGAATCCATCAGGGTTGTTTGGGGAGGTCACTAGCTCTATATAAGGTCCCTCTTTGCTGAAGCTTCGGGCATCACCGGCCCACTTGTACAAGCCGGACTTCAAGCAGTCCGTCATAGAGGGGTAAGACTGCAAAGAAACCATCAATAGCCACCTTAAAACACACAACATCATACACACATTTACAGACGAGCAGCAAAGAATGCAAGTTCAAATTATCACCATCACGTGATGAACTATCTTCTTAGTTTCCAAGAAAAAATGAAGCGTGATCTTCGCTAGGACTAGGCATGCCGAAATGTTACGAATTTGATACGAGAGCAGACTGTATAACGTGACGTGTAATTTTTTATTTTTTTTTTAATTCGTTACTCCATGAATTATGATTGAAGTAATGCTATAAAGTTGAATATTTGAGTTAATTTATGAAAGCTTAGATATATATTTTCTTACTTATTTGATCTGTCCGATGGGCACATGCTTGGACATATTTTATGTGTGCAGGACAGGATAAATAGGGACGAACCAGGAAGGGAGACGAAAGATGTAGTGAAAATTAGGGAGAGGGGGGACAAGGATAAATAATTGAGATACCAAAATTCAAAAGCTTCAGAAGCAAGGCAGGCAAATTAAATGCCATATTATTACTGTCACACAGGTGAATCAAACTCGAGGCTTCCAAGGGTGAATGCTCGTAACCAAGGTTTAAGGTTTAGGAAAACTAAAGAAATAAGTTTGATAAGTTTGAATTTTAATGATAAAAACAAAATAAAAGGTAAAATGAATAGTATCATGATTGACTTTTTAATGTAAAAATGTGATTTTTCGTTAAAGTGAACAATACCGTTGGCTTTTCGTTAAAACTCCCTTAAAGTTTTTGCACTTATTTTTGTGTGTGACATTTCTATGATTTCTATCATTGCTTGACATATGGTAATCCTCAATTTTGTCATCATTAAATAAACACGTGTCAATCAATGATAAAGGCACAGAAATACCACATAAAATGAGTTAAAAGAAGATTTAACCTCTCGTAACACGCTTTTTGAAGATGTTCTTTATCATGCATGAAAAGCCAAGAGACTAAGCAAGATGACGCCATCGGTGTAAATATCTGACTTAATGTTAATTAATTTTCTAATTAAAGTAGACGCCATTGAAAAAAAAGCATGTCCACTATGCAAAGTGATCATATAAACAAATACAAAATTAGGAGAATAAAACATGTGGTTTCATCACTGATGCAAGATGCATTTGACTTTGCCTTGATTTGTTGGTAAGTAAACTAGTGACCTTAAAATATTCAAAAATCTATAACTTTAAAGCACTAAATATAATTAAACTAAACAAAAAAGGATTAAAGTTAAACCCAAAATATCAAGCTTACCGAGTAGTATGGGGCGGCCGACACCACACTCAATGGCTCAGATCCATCTTTGGGAGCTAGGGCATAGAGGGCGGCTAAAAACAGCTGGGATGAACCCGTCCCGACCACGATTTGGCGGCCCTCGGTGACGGCGTTGCCGACCACATTGTGCAGTCTCACAACTTGTTTGGCAAACTCTGGCTCCAAAAACCAGCAAGGGTTTTTGACATCTGAGAAATAGCTCATTGACTGCCACCCAGAGATCACGACTGTGGTTCTTTCACCCATCCGCTGCCAGTAATTTTCATACATAGTAGGGTCACCGCTGCATTCACCAACACGGTAATAAAAAATTAAAAAAAAAAAAAAACATGTTAAACAAAAAAATACGATACCACTGTCGCGTAACGAGGTAGATAAAAAGAGAAGATACTACGGCGGTTACACGGTCGAATCTGTCCTCACAAAACATAAAATCCGAAAAATAAAAATCTGTCGCACAGTAATGAGATTCCCTAAAATTGCATGGAGCCATGGAGGTAGGTATGGCATGGGGCAAGGTGGGTCCCACTCTGTCAGCAGATCGATGACTAGATGGATACCCGGCAAACATCAGACCATTCTAAGAGGGGTTAAATCTTTTGTGGGTCCCACAGGGCGGTAAGATCCAGAGAATCTCGACATGGGGACTAAAAAGAAAGGTCATGAAAAGCTAATTTTACAACTTGGACGGCTAAAAGTTTTGAATATCTCAGACAGCCCACGGCGCACTTTAATTTAGTCATTTCTGCACTTCACAGAAGGCCATAAAGCAGGTGTGCATCTAGAAGCCCCATGTAGTGCCTCATGCTAACACGCACTTCGGGTGAAAGTTGCCATAAAAAACATGCACATAGGCTACTCTACTCTTGAGTAAATTGTAGCAATGATCATTTAACTTTAGCTCAATTGAAGCAATGGTTCTCCAACTAAAAATTTATTATCATTGGTTCCTCAACTCATCAAAATGTGTAGTTATGGTCCCTCAACTAAAAATCAATTACCATTGGTCCCTAAACTTTAATTCAACTAGAGAAATATTGTCATTTAACTTTAGCTTAATTGAAGTAATGGTTATTCAACTAAAAATTCATTACCATTGGTTCCTCAACTCATCTAAACGTGTAGTTATGGTCCCTCAACTAAAAATCAATTATCATTGGTCCCTCAACTAAAAATCAATTACCATTGGTCCTTCAACTATAACCCAATTGGAGCAATGATCCCTCAACTTGAACCCAATTAGAGCAATGGTCCCGCAACTTGAACCCAATTGGAGCAATGGTCCTTCCAACATAACTCATTTTGACAAAATTCTGACGAAGTTAACGAAAAAGACAATAACTACACGTTTTGATGAGTTGAGAGACTCCAATTGTAGTAATTGTAGAGTAAAAAATAATCAAGAAAATTATGGAGGCGACACGTGTACTTTTGGGTGAAAAGACAATATTACCCTCGAGGCACACCAAAACTTCTATGTGCAAACAGCAGACAATCACAACTCAATTAAGGTCAAAAGTGATCAAAATAGGTATTTATTCAAAAGATATTTCATCTATCCTCATCAAATCATCGCCACAAGGTAACCTTCAATTATTCATTCAAAATAGAATTAATTACTTGAATTAATTTCCTAATTAATTGCAAGATATTATTTTGACATAATATCTTGCAATTACACCTAAAAACCACCATATGTGGCCGGTTCCCATCTTTCCAAAGGGGGCCAACCACACCCTTATAAATACCACCACATTTTTCTAAAAACCTAAATCCATTCTTCTCCTAAAATTCTCTAAACATTTTTCACTCAAATTTTAACTTTGACATCAGAGGTTTTTTGGTCAAAGTCCTCCCACATTCATCATAAGCGTGTGAGACTCTTGGTCTTGACCTTAAGTGTTAATTGTTTTGTAGGTGCAATTTTGTCCAAGAAGAAAAAGGTGAAAATTTGCATTCACAAATTGGTGCTTTCATTGAGAGTTCGATTCACATGCTCAAAGAAGACTCTCGCATTCAAAGTTTCTCATTTCTTGTTCATTTGTAGATTTTTCGTACATCCTTATTCTTAGAAATTTTTTTATAAAATTCTTTGAATAAACGTAAAAAAAAAAAAAAGTGCAATGATTAGAAATTCGAAAACCATGACAAACAGAACTTTCTACGTTCAAAGATCCGGATCGAATGATGGAGGACAAGACATAACCCCACTACGACAATCCACAAGGCTCAATACGATGGCAAGAGGAACAACTTTGCCACCAAAAAGCACCACCACCATGGCAGCCACGGGGGCTACCGTGGCAGTGGGAAGTGGACCAGCTCTATGGTAGCAAGCCCACGGTGAACAGAGGGCAACAAGGTAGCCACCAGCCTAGGAACAAGCCACTTTGCAGCAGTAAGCCCATGCGCTAAAAGCAGCCCAAACCGCTGCCCCAACAATGTAGGCCCAAGCCTCATCCACCTGGTGCACGGCTTAATCTGCAAGGTAGCCAAGCCAGGCCCAACGCGAGCCGGCCCAAGCAACTACCTCAACAACGCAAGCCTAAGCAGCTGCGGCAGGAAAAGCAACCTAGCCCTCGCGGGCCCAAGGCTAGCGCAAGCCCAACGCACTCCCGATCAGAGCCCACGCCCAGCGCCCACACGCACCACACAAGGGGCAATCCATGCTAGCTGCCCGACCCGCTTCAGGAATCTAACTCGCTTCTGCGGTCCAATATGAGGCCCAACCCACTCTCGTGGCCCACCAACAATCTCAACCGTTCCAAGGCCGGTTCAACCGTCCCGACTTCAGATTTCTGGACCGACGATTGAATCGGGGGTATTTTCACCCCATTTCTCCACATATTTGACCTCCAAACTCAAATCTCACACCCAGTCTATTACATTTCCATTACTCAATGAGATGTATACCGTCCAAGCTCTTCCACCTCAAATGGCGAGCAACAATTGTCTTGACAAGTCATAGAGTTGATAAGCGCTCTCGCGCAGCAAACTACCTTGGCGAATTAGCTCTTGCAGCGTGCCTCAAACGAGGTGTCCTGAAGTAGGACAAGGGCAAACGACGAACCTCTCTAACAGCGTCCCGGCAAACATCCACTTGACCAATCACGAACCGAATGTTTTGGTAGTGTACACTACTGAATGGGCCTCCAAGATAGCGTATACTCTCATCTTAGCATGCAGAGGAATGTGCATTTTCAGTTAAGCCCACGGACAAGTATACATTCATTGTTGGGGCCACACTTCGATAATCAACAATGAGCAACCTTCTAAATGAAGTGTTCATTCGCGGCTAGGCCTGTAAGGCGCATCATCCACCTCACATCGAAGTAGGCAACACCACGGACGGAAAGAAGTAATCACTCAATCTAGCTTAAGTTCAATCGGCAGTTTACGAGTAATTCGCTCTCTTGCCAAGAACGTACTACATGCATCTCAGCCAAGGCATAGATAAGCCGAACACATAGAAGAGCAACCAAGACCAACAGGTCACGACCAGGGGCAGCCGAGAGCTCCACTACCCTAACAAAGACATACTCATGAATAAGTAGAAATGCTCATAACCGAGCGATTGTGCAATTTCCAACGCAACAAAACTACCGACAAGGCGCACAAACGAGACATAACCAACATAAACGGGTCATCTTTCATTGACATAGTTTGTTGGATACAAAGATTACTTATGTTCTGACAAACGCATCAGCTCAGCCTAATAGCTCGTTGAGGGCATACAAGTACCAGAATGACACACCAACCCAACTACCAAGAACTGAGGGGCATGTCTTATTCTCAACACTCTACATGATTCAATACTGAAGTAACACATCACCAGTAACCGAGCATCATGGACCTAGTGGTCCAATACATATTGTTGTGCATAACCTAGCCCAAGCCAGCCCCAACTTTGCGCTCACAGTCGTGCCTACTTGCTTCACGGCCCCCGGCCGCCCTTGATCCGTCACCATGACTCCCAACCGTGCCAATCTTGCACCACGGCTCTTATTTACGCCGACCAAGCCACGACACTTCAAACTTCAAAGCATCCAACGATGGAGCAGAATACGAGGCCTTACTAGCAGCCTCTACTAACGAAAGACTTAACGGTGGAGAAGCTTGCAATCCATTCAGATTCTCAGCTGCTCACCACCAAGCCTCAGAAAGGCATACGACGAAACATCTAACGACAACGCAATACTTGAGGAAAGTCCGGGAACAGCTCGATGCACTACCCATTTACACCCTTACATAGGTTCCACAAACAGTTCGAACTCTCAAGCAAATCACCAAACAAGACCTCAGATGTTGAGGATTATTTCAGTTGTCCAGCAGTCCAGCTTTCCTTAGCTGCACTCACGACGAAAACTTCCATGCTCTTCAGTGCGAAAGGACAAATTAATTGATCTCCAGTGTGATAGGGTAAATCAATTCTCCGACAACCATATGGGTCTGCTCTTTAGTACGAAAGGATAAACTAAATCCTCGATACCCATTTAGGTCTGCTCTTCAGTGCGAAAGACACTAAACTAATTCCCTAACACCTATTTGGGTCTGCTCTCCAGTGTGAGAGGGTAAACTAATTGCTCTCCAGTGCGATATGGTAAACTAATTGCTCTCCAGTGCAATAGGGTAAACTAATATCCCGACATCCATATGGGTAAACTCTCCAGTGTGAAAAGGCCACATAACTCAAAAGATCGAATATTTGAAGACCAACTAGGCAGCGAATGGTCAGGGGACTTTGCACTCAACAGTTCGCGCATCCGATACTTTATCTTTAGCAGCTCCAATCTTGGCAACTCCATCCTTGACTTCTCCATCTACGGCAGCTATGAAATCAAACTCAAGCAGTTTTTTCATTTTTGGCAGGCATCCCACATGAGGCAGCCCAAACCGTGGTCTATGCCACGCCACTTCCTCAGTCCATGCCGAGCCAAACCTTAGCTTCTGTTAAGCTGAGCAGCACAAGCAATGGCCCCTGCCAGCCGATGTGCCTCACCATCCCGATGGCTGCCCCGCGACAACACCACCCAATGAGAAGATAAGGAGAATTAAGTTTTTCTTACATCGGTGCAATGCGGAGAAGAGAAAGAAATTAATGGAAGACGAATCTTTGCACGGGCAAGCAAAGAAGAGTGCTATGGGAGGGAACAAATATCCTCTAGTTTTCTCTCTTTCTTCTAAGGACAAATAATTGCCTTCTGAAGTTGATTTAATTCCCTACTTGAGGTAAGCTTAAATAGGCTTTAGAGGCGATTTATTTTCCTTTTCTAGAAGAATTTAATTCCAAGTCCAAGTGAGAATCTGCATCAAAGCTAGAGATCTTTACACTTGCTGCCCTTTTCTGCAAGCAGCCCAGTAAGTGTAGGGGCATTTGTAGAGTAAAAAATAATCAAAAAAATTATGGAGGCAATACATGTACTTTTGGATGAAAAAAGACAATATTACACTCGAGGCACACCGAAACTTCTATGTGTAAGCAGCAGACAATCACGACTCATTCAAGGTCAAAAGTGATCAAAATAGATATTTATTCAAAACTTATTTCATTCATCCTCATCGAATTCTCCCCACAAGGTAACCTTCAATTATTCATTGAAAATATGATTAATTACCTAAACTAATTGATTAATTTCCTAATTGATTGCAAGATATTATTTTGACATAATATCTTGCAATTATACCCAAAACCCACCATATGTGGCCGGTTCCCATCTCTCCAAAGGGGACCAGCTACACCCCTATAAATATCATCTCATTTCTCCAAAAATCTAAGTCCATTATTCTCCTAAAATTCTATAAACATTTTTTCTCTCAAATTTTAACTTTGACATTGAAGGTTCTTTGGCCAAAACTCCACCATTCATCGTATGCGCGTGAGGCTTTAGGCCTTGACCTTAGGTCTTAATTGTTTTGTAGGTGCAATTTCGTCCAACAAGAAGAAGAAGACAAAATTTGCATGCACAACAATGGTCCTTCTAACATAACTTATTTTGACAAAGTTAACGAAAATGATCATAACTACACATTTTGATGAGTTAAGGGACCAATGGTAATGAATTTTAAGTTGATGAACCATTACTCCAATTTGATTAAAATTGAGGGACCATTACTACAATTTACTCTTGGCATCTTTGCTATAAACTCTCAAACTTTTTGGGGAGTGAAAGCTATTGAAGCGGTATTTCAATTCACTCATACATGTTATTTAAAAAGTTAAAATATAGGATAAATTACATTGTATCTCTTTAGGTTTCGGTGTAATTACAATTTCATACATCTTTAAAACATTTCAATCTCGTACATTTAGTATTATTTTATTTCAATTTCATACAACCGTTAAAAAATTTATTAAGCTAACCGTTAAGTGATGACGTGACAAATGTATGATCTCCATTTGTGTTGACGTGGCTGCCACATTTGTGCCACATGGCTAAACAACAAAGTCTTTTCCCACTAAGTGGGGTTGGCTATATGAATCCTAAAACGCCATTGCGCTCGATTTTGTATCACATTTTCCGTTAGATCCAAGTGCTCTAAATCTTTTCTTATAGTCTCTTCCAAAGTCTTCTGAAGTCTTCCTCTACCCCTTCAACCTTGAACCTCTGTCTTGTAATCGCATATTCTAACCAAAGAGTCAGTAGGCCTTCGTTTCACATGTCCAAACCATCGTAACCAATTTTCTTTCATTTTTCCTTCAATTTCGACTACTCCTACTTTACCTCGGATATCCTCATTCCTAATCTTATCCTTTCTCGTGTGCCCACACATCCAACAAAACATTCTCATCTCCGCTACACCCATTTTATGTACGTGTTGATACTTCACCGCCCAATATTCTGTGCTATAAAGCATTGTTGGCCTTATTGTCATTCTATAAAAAATTTCCTTGCGCTTCAATGGCATACGACGGTCACACAACACGTCGAATGCACTCTTCCACTTCATCTATCCAGCTTATATCCTATAGTTGAGATCTCCATCCAACTCTCCGTTCTTTTGCAAGATAGATCCTAGGTAGCGAAAGTTGTCGCTCTTTGGTACTTCCTGATCTCTAATCTTCGCCCCTAACTCATTTGAGCCTCCTTTTGCACTGAACTTGCACTCCATATACTCTGTCTTTGACTAATTTAGGCGAAGACATTTAGATTTCAATACTTAATAAAAAGTTTAAAATGTTAAAATAATTAATTTATAAAAAAAAAAAACAAAAGCCCCTTCTTCATCTTCCCTACCCGAGCCACCCATCCATCCCCTCCACGGCTCCACCCATTTCCCCTATCACTTCTGCACCTTTCTCTAATCATAAATCCCCTTCATCTTCCTTCTCCTATCACCAATCCTTTGCCCTAAAATTTTCCCACCCCAGGTCACAGGCCGATCCACCCTCTTCCCTATCACTTATGCACATTTCTCTAACCATAAGTCCCCTTCTTCATCTTCCTTCTGCCATCACCAACCCTTAGCCCCAAATCTTTCCCACCCCAAGTCACATGTTGCAGCCACCTATTGCCTATCACAAAGGAATTGCATGAGGCGGGTCCGATTTCGAGCAGCAGCAATGACATGACGCAACTCTGTGGTGCAGATCATGCTTGGCTTGGTGTCAATGCTATAAGTTCTAATTCGAGGAGGCTCGATGTTGTTGCAATCAAACATGAGCTTGGTGGGTGGATAGGGGTGGTCGAATGAGAAGGTCAAATCGCTGGAAAACCAGACGGAGAGTTGGTGTTTTGACGGGAAAGATAGGTTTTTTTGTTTTTTTTTTGGATTTGAGGAGTTCAAAATTAATGGGGGAAAGGATGGGTGATGGGGATGGGAGAAGGGGGTGGGCTCGGGTGGGAAAGACTAAAGGGATTTTTTTTCTTTCACTTTATTAATTTTTTATTTTATTTTATTAAGTGTTTAGTCACGTAGCACAAATGTGGCAGCCACGTTAGCACAAATAAGAACTTCATATTTGTCACATCATCACTTAACGATTAACTTAACAAATTTTTCAACGGTGGTATGAAATTGAAATAAAATAATATTGAATGTATGAGATTCAAATGTTTTTAAAATATTGTATGAGACTGTAATTGCAGAGTAAAATATATTTTACCCTAAAATATATAACAGTACTCGATTAATTTGAGATACCGACACAAGGGCATCCCACCAATTTGTTGGGATGCATACAAGTTTCTGTTTCTATGACACAATGATGTTGTTGGTCAAAGGTTCAGTTACTACCATCTATGGTGCATGTTAGAATTGCTTGGGAACAGGAATATGACCGACGGAAAAACAGTCATCGAGTACAAAAGAGTTGGCCAGCTCTAACATGCGCCATGTAAAATCTCAACCCTAAACAAGGATCTCTCCTACCTTCCCCTATCCTAGCTCTAAATAGTCAGCACAGTAAACAGTACACAAAATTAATCAGAAAAATGAGGAAAACAATAAATATTTTAGTCAAAAACAGAAAATCGGTAATGTTTGAGGTCTCTTTTGCAAAAATATCACTGACGTCAAGTGAAGTTTATGACATAATATTCCCTTATTTTGACCTCCTTCATTAAATTTCACATGCCATCACACCCTTGCTTTGCCTGACACTTCCTGTGCCCCCCATTTTTCACAAAATTCAAAAGACAATTTTGCCCCTGGTTTTGAGCTAATTTTAATAGTTTACTTAATTAAATACCTTGACAACTCAATGGAGTTCATATACTCCAAAAAATTTGACGTGAGTTAAGCCAGTTAATTATTACTAAATTTTATCATTAAACAGAATTATGCACAAAAAAAAGTAAAAAAAAAAAGGTAGGTAAATATCACTTCGTACTTCTAAACTGAAGAAATCTTAGCGGGAGGATTAGATGATATAATTAAAAACAAATAAAAAATTAAGAAAAAAACAAAACAAGTGTTGAAGCACTTACTGGTCGAGGTTGATAACTTTCTCCATGACATCTTGGCCAGAAGAAGAAGAAGCGGAGAGACGCGTCCTCTGCGTCGCCTGAGCTTCCTTCCCAAAACCCATGTCCGCCATTGACGGCCCTCTCTGCTCCTCCACAGAGAACCCATCTGGGCCCCCATCCTTCCCGCTCTCGTAAACCACCCTCAGAACCAAGCTCAGATTAAGAGCCAGTGACAGCCCAAGCAAGTTCCTCACTGTGAAAATCCCCAGAAAGTTGGCCATTTTTGCAAAAACAAAGAAATTGGAGGACCGAAAAACAAACCAAAGTGAGTGAGCGAGTGAATGTGAAGAACTCAAACACTGGAGGGCGGATTTACAGCAGAACCCAGATGATGAAAACCAAGTTTGATCGCCAGATGGACGGTGAAGATTGAAGCTTTGGCTCAGACACCCCGGATTACTACGGTTGCGCTTCAAATCAAACAGGAGATGAATCAACAAAGAAGGATGGTTTTGAAGATTTGGAAGGACTCTGACAACTTTAATTAAACTCGCGGGCTTCAAAGGTTGAAACTTTTACTGAAAAACTGATGAAATGGGTGAGTTGAAAAAACTTCTGACCGGATTTTTTCTCAGGAAACGAGAAATCCCAGAACGATTTTCCAGGAAAATCGCAGGTTTCCGATGCTAGATCTCGAAGATAATGAAAACCCAATAAGACCAGATTCATATACTTCCATGTGTGCGAGTGTGAATATATATATATATATATATATATGTATATACAGATAGATAGATATATGGGAGTTATATATATATAGATGCACGGGGGGTTAATAAGGAATTGGAAAAGCTGCTGTTACTACATGCTTTGTCTCCATCTTTCTGTTTGCTTTAATCTACCCTTCTTTTTTATTTTCTGATTTTTCAAAATTTTATTTGATTTGATTTGGAGAATTTGGCTTTTGATTCTGCTTTGTTAATTAGTTTGAGGTGTTATTGAGTTGTAACAATTTTGAGTTAAGATTTCGACTGGGAGCCACAGAAGAAGGAAGAGATGGTGACCACACGGAGGAAATTTGGTAACCCAAAATTTGTTCATTTGGAATTTTTGCTTAAGATAAACTCAGAGACTTTCTTAAAGAGCATGACTTTTTATAAATTCTTTGTCATTAATTTAATGTTAATTCTTTTGCCGATGTTTTAAAATATTGTGTGGAAACAATGAATACAGAAAGTCTATAAGTCTCACTTTTGAAAAAAATCTTGTATTTCTCTGTTAGTAATTCTGTTTGAAAGTGAAATGGTGCGTTATCTTTTTCTTGTTTTCTTTCTTTTGTTGTATCTTTTTAGATTTTATTTAAGTGGGTCTTTATGTTTGCATAGACTAATGAATTTTCCATGTTTAAAATGTTTTACAAGGATTAATTTATCTACAAATCATGGGTTCTTATATTACATAGCATAACCGTATAGTATCATTGTGTTATGAGATATTATATTCACATACCTTAAATTACTTCTCCCACACTTTTTAAATTTTTTTAATATTTTCTACACACCACTAACCCGTGATAAAAAAATATTAAAAAAATAAAAAGGTGTAAGAGAAGTAATTTGGGATGTGAATATAATCTCTCTTGTGTTATATAAACTCTTACAAAAATATTGTACTTTGCGATCCAAAAAGTTATCTTCTAGTCGTATTATGTTTTCGGATTATTTGAGTAAAATGATGTGTTCTAAATCTAACGAAAATTAATTACGGGTGGATTCTGATTTATTTGTTTAACAAGTTATCACGATTTTTAACCATTTATTTGTTGATAACTAATTTACAAAACATATTCAAATTCAACAATATATTAGTGTGCCGATGTTGACGTATGTATGTAACGGATTATAACGAATTTTGTCAATAACCTAATTAAACAAATATATAAAAACTGCGTAGAATGTGTTCAATAACAAATTATGGAATTGTTATTAGCACTCTAAAAATCTCATTCTACACTCCAAACTTTCTATATTTGAAAAAAAAAAATACACTTGTGAGGAGTGTAGAATGAGATTTTTGAAGTGACAATAACACTTCTCACCGATTATAAGGACATTTTAACTGTTTGTTTGTCAATTGAAAGTATCTAGAAAATAAAATTACATGGCTAACTTATGTCATGCTTACGTACTAAGAATCGATAATTTGAACAAGAAGAAAACTTTTTAAAAATCTATTAATGAGAATGAATTGAAATCAAACAATTTTGTTAAGAGTATTTTAGTCTTACTTACTACATGAGAGAGATATTGAATAAAGTTGATTAGTTTTAAGTATTTTCACTGCCAGAGAATAATTTAATAATTGGAATGCAAGAATTAGCAAAATTATGCAAGAAAATGACACGAACTGGCCTGAAAATTGGTTGACCAACCTTCGGGAAATGGCGTAAAAAAATTGAATAAAAAATGTTGCTAATTCACCGCATACACTTCACCTTTGGTGTGGATGCATCACATTTTTAATCTCGGTTAAAAATTTCATCAAAACTCATTAGGTGTTGCGCGAGTGAGAATTTGTTGCATGCATATATCTTCAGCAGTTCAAGACCCTTAAACGATTTAGGGTAAGAATTTTGTTGATTACAACTTGTCTTTGTTGAAGCAAAAGTCCAAAGATATGTCTCACGAGCTTTTGTTGACTAAAACACGAGTCTAGATATGTTTGTGCAATTTGCAATAAAGATTTGTGGGTCACAACAAATGCAGTTTTTAGTGTGATTGTCATACTGTTATGTGATATTATCGATAAACTTATGTTCTATCACATAAATTCATTTATGGATACCCTAAATTTATAATGTATCACTTTATTTTTATCTGTAGCGATGTGACAAGACAACCCTATTAAAATACATATATAGGTTACACAACCAATCCAATTTTTTACCTTAGAGTCCTTCAATCCCAAAACTTCCATATTAATACCTTAAAAAGAAGATATAAGGCGTTATAACTACAAGGGTGGTGGTGGTAGATGAAACAAATTTCATTTGTTGGTTTTGGACAAAATATAGATGGAAAGGGATGAGCCACATATATTCCTGGAGTACAAGAGGGAATGGACCTCTCTCTCACTTATTAGCTTATTTTAAAGGGTCCACAAAATCAGCACAATCAAGGGGTGGTTCAGTGATTGGAGCAAATTTCAAACTCATATTTTACACAACTCGTCTCGAGTTTTGTTTTTGGTACTGGTGAATCACATGATGGTGGCCAGACAGAGAGGCTAAAATGCTTCTGTGAATTTTTTCTGACCTCCAAAATGGTGAACTGTCGTGACTGCGCCATCAATTAAAAATATAAATAAATAAGGAAGACTATTTTGTGCCTATTAGTCTTGGGACCATTACTATTTATGTTACTGAGAGCTCAGTCATTGTAATCTAATCTAATCTAACAAAAAAATCTCCTCTTCCTCCTCCCAAATGGAATGAAAGATTGAAAACAAAACCCTCCTTCCTTCCTAGTCCACATGAACAGACTCACCCTCTTTGCAATCAAGTCTCTGGTCACTATCTTTTCCCCCCCCCCTATACCAAATTGTGGTCCTATTTTTCTAGCCATGAAAATTTGAAAACCTCTCCATTTTCTAGCAATTAAGGGCATGGTCCTTCTTCAAGATAGGTCGAGGAATGTGCATCAATGATTAAGAGTTTAAGATACATGACAGAAAGAAAAAAAAATGGTTTCAGTGAGGACTATTTGTGCTTAAGAATAAATATGTTAAACCAATCGAGACTTTTATTTTTGATAAGAAGAAAGAATTACATGCAAGGTTTCATAAAACTCGAATAAGTTTCTCTTATCACATAGCTCCTGTGATAAGAGATGGGTTACATGAACCTGGGTTTATCTAACCTCTCTTTTAGTCTTTCTTATCACACAACTCACTAGATAAGAGAGAGGAACTACATGAACCTGTAAGAAAATGGATGGTCAGAGGTAGAAGTGTAACGGCAAGGACTGGCTTAAGTGA